>NC_052523.2:9345000-10545000 GCF_016746395.2 Drosophila simulans
AGGGGCAAGGGCGAGTGAAAGGAGCATTTAATCGAGGGCAGCAATTTGAGATAAGGTGCGGTTAATTATCATTTCCATTCCCGATTGCCGTTTCATTCGTCACAGTTTCGCGCCTTCACCCACATAAACAAATCAATCCGATCGGAAAATACACCCATATAGTCACACCAGCATGTGGAATCGTTTAAATATATCGCATTGTTTGTTGTTGAAACAATGCTCCTACACATTGAAGCCGAACACAAACATTTATTTTCGTTTCTTATATTTTTTTGTTTACTTCGCACATTTGAATAGAGCGAACACCGAATGGTGGGGTCAAATTTATGCACGACCTTCAAGAGTTGGAGAAATTGTTTTTTGTGTTACCTAAATCATCAAATCACGATAAATTTATTAATTTGCTGCAGAGATAAAAACTTTATTCAACACAAACTGTAGTTAAGCTGTGCTTAAAGTCACATTACTTTTATTTATTTGCAAAGACATAAATTAAGTTAAATTAATAATTAATAAATACATTTCAGCATTTGTTTATCTGAAATTTTAATACGCTCCTTAATTTTGATGAGTTCAAATCGGTCCATACCCTAAAAGCCAAACTGGTTTCGTTTTAGCCCGGGGAAAAAATACGAAAGATTTGGTATCCAGTGATTCCACAACTTGGTACCAGCAATAAAGCATAGGTCCAGAAGCAGAGGCAAATTAAGTAGGTGCAAAAGGCGATGAATAAACAGGGGACAGTAAAATCTTAAGACCGAAATCAATCTGTAAATTGGCGCAAATAACTCGGGCAGAGACATAAATCAAGGGGCATTATGGCAACCAACGCCGGAGATGAAGCCACTTGACGGGATTCCCGGATTGACGGCAGAATCGAGGGATCTTGGGAGGACGACGACGAGGACGAGCAACGGACGTCATAATCGTTTCAGTGACAAAGCATAAAATTTGAGTTTTACGATTTAACTGGGCCATAAAGCAACCAATTAGTGTCAGTGGCAAAGACACGGCTCGCCGGAGGGGCGGTCGAATCGTTTTTGGGGGCGTGGCAGTGCGTGTGGATTGAATACTTGCCTACGGTTATGAGTGTGAAATGCGTTTAATTGCTTTATGATAATTCTGACAGCTCATTAAAAGAAAAGTCCACAAAGCCCCAGAAGCTTTACCGTTCACCGGCTTCTGTATTTCCTTAGTCACCAATGGGTATGGGTATGGGCTAACATTGCGTTTTCCGTTCAAGTGACTTTTTAAGGAGCTGCCTAAAATACGACTTCCCACTGCCCGAAAAGCTGGAATCTCAATCTTAACCGGGCCCACGGTAGGGAGTCATAAAAATGACGACAATTTCGTTTTATTTTTTATGACAAAGCGTCGCCTGCGGTCCCAACTCCTCCACTTCGCCTCCTCCCCAGGTGTGTTGTCCTCCGATTCGCATGTGTGTGTTGGCTGGTTGTGCAGGTGAATAATTTTTATTGCCGTAAATCACTGTGTCAATTGTGGTTGTAATGGCCGCCCAATGGATGTACACGAAAATGGAGACATCGACGAGGATTTATGGCCTAGAGGGGAAGGGAGTGAGATACTGCATTAAAATAATGTGGATTTCATAAGTTATTATTAAAGGTGTACTTAATCAGTTGACTATGTATCAGAAAATGTGTTATATGTTCTGCATGCTTAAAAGTAAAAACATATTTAAACAGAGCATAGTGTCTTATTAGACTATTCGATTCAACAAATCGCCTTATTTACATAGAATAGCGTTGAGCAAGCATATCACTAAATTTTATTTTTAAATTAATAATTATAAAATTTCTGACTGCGCTCAATTCCAATCGGAACCAATTAATTTCGTATTGCAGTCAGAACAAGGCCGGAATAAATTTCTTATCTCAATTAAAAGCACTCTGTGGCCAATGCATTTGTGCCTAGCGGTTATGGAGCCGATTTCAATGGCCCGGGCAAATTGCTTGCCAATTATGATTAATGGCCCCTGATTGTTCGGGCCGAATCAAACGCGGCCTGGCCAATCGATTTCCCGTTGGCCGAGTCAAGATGCAGCTGCCAAGCTCCAGCGAGCTGAAATAGTGTTTATTTGAAAGCCAATCTCCACTCGAAGTGCGCGGTACCGGCTTTTAACTCCCTGGAGTAGTCTGCGATCGGGTATAAAATAGTCTCGCTCCTTGAATAAATAAAATGGCCAGCAGGCAGGAAATTTGAAAACAAACAAGAGACCACAAGCATGGAGTACGCCCCAAGATGAGTGAGTAAACAAAAATGAAGAATGTTCGCTGATTGACATTATCCGGTGAGCATGCGATGCCGGGAATGGTAATTGGTAATTGGTAGTCGGCGGTGGGGATAAGGAAAGGGAATGAGTATGTGGATGCATTTCCATACCAGACCCAGGCCCAATGCCATTTAGCATTTCCGCTGCGGCCATATTTCAATCGACCTGTCTTGGAGCTGCTGCGCCGAGAATATCTGATTAACATGGACATCCCGCTGCGAAAGATACTGGGTTTATTAAGTCATAAATTAAGCAAAAATGCTTCTGTAGTTTTTTGATGGATTGCTCCTGCTGTCGTTCTTGAGCTCTGGCTAAAATAAACTAAACTATTCGTGCTGCCCCAGCAGTTTTCCATTCCGATTGCGTCTAAAATGACAGAAGAGGAGAAAAAATTATTTAATTTACCTAAAAGCTTTGGCAGCTGCTCTCGTTTCCCCATTTCTTCCCGTCTCTTGGTTTTTTCGGTGCATTCCTTGCTCCATTCTTTTTTGACAAAATGAAATATTTAAACGACGAGGAAAAAACAAAAAAGTCGAGGCTAGGAGACTTCAAATACTTGCCGCTGCCAGTGTGCGTGCGTATCTATATCTCTGCCTGCGTGAGTATCTCAGAAATGTTTAAAAGCGTTTCAGCTTTAGTTTTCGTTTCTGGTTCTGGCATTCTGCCTGCAGCTCTTTGTTGTTCGCCCCTCTATTTTATATTCTTTGATTTCCTTGAGTTCTTCCACTTTCAATGCCTCTCCTTCTAAGCAAGGGAAATTACACTTTGAAAAAAAAAGCTTAAAATAAATAGCACTTTATAGTAAGGGCCATATCGCAGAAGAATTTCCAATATATATAAATTAAAATGATAACATTTTGTTTTAGTTCGTAAAATAATTAAATCTGGAAGCGGTTAGATTCATGGATCATAGTGATTTTATTTTAAACGGATTTTCTTCCCGTGTAGATATCATCATCATTGTTCGACCATTGCGATTTTTTACCATTTCTTGGCAGTCCCTCCTTACCCCCTCAGATACACCTTCGGTTCCATTCTCAACTCGTATTCGTACTCGCTCCCATCGCATTTTCGTTTCGCATCATAATTTTCCGTTCAGCGACAACAAAAGGGAAACGACATTGAAAATCACGTTCGTCGGAAGTGGAGAAAGGAGCTGCAAATTCCTTGGGATGGGCCTGAGTCGCATACCTTCTCTCTCTTGGCCAACTCAACCGGCCGGAACGCCCACATAGTTCGTGTTTCGTACTAAGTTCGGAGCCAACCTCCTCCATAGATATATATAAATTGGTCTCCAAGGCCCCACTTCAACTGGGGACTTTTCAAATGTGCTGTAAGCAAAGCACGCGCCGATAAACTAAGGAAAGCGAGGGGGGCGGACTTCAGATTTCCGTTACGTGTTCTTGGCCATTTGCCGAGCGCCCAAGCTCACCGATTCCATTTATCGGCCATTAAATTAATGCTGCAACTAATGCTGATCTGCCCAGCGTAAATCGGTTAAGTTTACGGTTAAGAACCTCTTCGGTCTATTTAACTTACTTTACAATTTTTCAGAGTGACTCTACCAATTACAAAACTAAAAATATGTTATAGCATGTTGCTACTTAATGAAAATTCGTGCGGCCATTATCTAATAACTCTTAGTACGAGCCAAACAGTTTAAACGGTTTTAAGTGTTCCATATTTAGTTGAACATTAAATTAATTTTCTTGTCTTAATATGCAAGTCAAAGTAAAGTAAAAAAGTATCTTATAAGACTTTTTTCAAAAATAAAACAATATTAAATTAAGCTGTCTACGATAAAGATGACTAAATTGACTTTTATGACGTCGTATTATTTGAACAAATTGTAGCTTATCAGGGTGAACAAAAAAAAAAAAAAACAAATTATAAGTAAGAACATATATTAAAATGGGTGACCTCAACATAAAATTAAGGCGACATAATCGAATTTTTTGTATTGATAAGACTGAAATCTCTAAGTTCCGAATATTAAATCTGTGATTAGTAATATAAGCTCTTACCCTAACGCACTCACTAATTGAAACGATAAGTGAAATATATTCCTTGGCAGCGAGCAAAATATTTTCCCTCGCACTGACTTTATTTAGTTTTGAAAGTATTTGCATTAGTTTAATCTAGCTAAGCAGCAAGGAAAAGCTCAGTGGAGGGAAAATTATGAGGGACTGATTGGCTGACAGACGTCGCCTGATGAAAGTTGACATTTTTCTGAGCTGCTGCTTATCGGAAGTATAAAAGCAAGTGATCCAGCAACTGGGAAATCCACGAGCTGCATTTCGCCCTCCCCAATACACCGACTCCGCTAAAAAGTTTCCTTGCCATAACCCCTAAGATGATGATGTCGATGACTGGGTCGCCATGATGTGATGTGGCCACCGCGTTGCATTCAACTCCTTTCAGACAGCCAGAGAAACACACACTCAGATACAGATACTCGCGGGCAGACACAGATAAGTTCAAATATTCAAAGGCCACATGTGCGCATCGCTGCCATTGCCATATGGTGTGGATTCTATGGAGAACTTTCGGTGTGTCGTCATGTACTAGAATTTTCTTTGGCGGTGGAAACGCGAGCAATTTCCCATGGGTCGTGGCAACGCGAAATCCCGCACATGCGCACAGTGGGCACTTTACAGTGGGCAAATGGGTGGTTGGAATGTGAACGTGCTGCAGGTCGAACGGGGGAAATGAAACTGGTTTTGGGTTCAGGCCACACGCGATGCTTGATAAAGGCTGAATTAGCAATACACTAAACCAGGATGTTTGGCAATATGCGAAATGATTCTGTAAGGAGTGGGAATATTTGTTACTTCTATTGTTACTTCTTCTTTCTCAAAGAAATCAAAAGAAATCTTTACAAATATTTAAGAGTTAACTCCAATATTTTTAAAAAGGCTTTTATATTGCAAGATATAAGTATATAATAGGAAAATTAAATATACACATATCTGCATTATTTTGGTTTGCTAAGCCTTTCTCTCTGTGTGAATCTGAGTGATAAAGATAAGATCACATTTTAGATTTAATTCGTAGATCGTCTTAATTAATATGTCAGCCATAAATAGAAACTAATAATCGCAACTAAAAATGGCTGCCAGTATAAGCGGCTACTGTAGAACTCACTTCACTCAAGAAAATTAGTTTAACGTGTTTTTAAACCATCTACACGTTAATTAATTATGAAACTAATGCTCTCGTGAATATGTGAGTGCTGCGTGCAAGAAAGTCACTCGTTTTTCCAGTAATAAGGCGAATAAAATATATTAACTTACTGCCGAAACCCGTTCCTTCCCTCCGGCGATAGGGAATTATTTAGCCAAAGCCGAGCCGCTTACCGTAAATTGCAATTTATGCCCAGCGGCAGGCCAAGTTGCATCAGGTAACCAGTTTGACGAGTTGGAGGCGGGAGAAACAGCCCCAAAACGGAGGCTCCATTTCCATTCGAATGAAGCAATCGCAATTGATAATTGTTCGACCTTATCGCTGCATATCTGCATCTGTTATTTTCGGGTTCGTTGATCCATTCGAATGGCCGCCATGCGCCGCCATCAAGTGCCCGGGATTCGCATTTGGTTTCCATAATTTTTACGACTCTGGACACTCCCATCCACTCCCGAGATGGTCAACTGGGGAACTGTTATAATGCATCGCATTGCATTGCAAGACGGCGCGGAATCAATTGTCATAACAGACAGCCTGTTTTGAGACTCCGGGCAGCTGAGGCAGATTGCTTTACGATGGCAAATATTTGTGCTGCCTGTCGGCATGTGGCATCCAGTATACATACATACATATCCGCAGATACGGATCACAGACCCATATGCCCATCCCAACCCGTTCGATATAGTGCGTTGTAACAACAACAGCAAAAAATAGAGAACGCTGAAAATTGCAATTTATATGGCTGCCATAAACAGGGGCTGCAGCACTTTCACTTTTCCCGGAATATTAGGGACGCTTCACATTTTGACCAAAAAAGTGTCTCTGTTTTTTTTCGGTAATTGCATTCAGAGCGTAGCACTCTCAGGTCCCAGGAGGTACCTTTGAATCCTGTAGTCGTAAAACCCCTTCCCATTCCCTTCCGCGACTTCGACCACTGGGCGCAGCCGGAGATCGCCTCCGACGTTCCATTTCCGCAGCAGGCGGCAGGATATTAGGCAGGAGGGATATGGATTTTACAGATTTTGGAAATGGTTAGAAAATATTAAAGTTTTAATATACATTTCTGCAAAAAGGACCAACGAATAATATTAATTAGGTGTATAAATATAAACTATTTAAATTGGGAAGAAACTTAATATTAATGAAATTTCTGTTAAGTACACATTATTTATAGCCTCTGTTTTAGTTTACATTGTATATTGAGCTTACATTTTGATAGCTTAAGTGGCTGTTTCAAGGAATTTATACATACATATACATTTATTAGGTACATGACCCGATTGAAACTGTTGTTTTCCATGTTCAAAATCATTCCCTGGCATTTCAGATGACACCTCCCTTTTAAAGTTTTCGACTTTCTCCGGAGATTTTGTTCCGTCGTGACCCTTGTTACGATAACAACGAGGCTACATAAATAAATCGAAACCGGAGTGAATTCAACAAATCAACACAAGGAGGGCGGGGAAATACATATACTCTGGAGCATTTTTCTTTTTCTCCATTTGCCGCGCGCAGCCAATCTTCGAAAAACAAAAAATATTAATGAGCCAAAGTTTCTCTTTTATGGAATTTCGATACTGACAGACACTCGCCGGAGGGAAAAACTAAAGGGAAAAGTCCATTACTCTGGCCTGGACATGTTTGTCATTTACAAGTTGCGCGGCCAATTACTTTGAGGACCTGGTGGCAGCCACTCTCCGGGAAAATGGCTACGTCTCCGGCGGCTCATTATGAAAATGAAAGCGGTTTCGCCCGCAGAAAAGGGAGCCATGTATTTCGCCAGAATTTATGCACACGAGCATATTCCATTGGGGAATTCGAGGTCGGTCGATTGCCGTCTGTTTGTCTATCAAACAAGGAAACTAAAAAGTTTTTCCCAAAAAGCACACAGAATGGCATGAGTAAAGCAAAAAAAAGAAGCAAATTGATGAGAACGGGGGCAGATGGCTGATGGCAAAAACAAACAAATACCATCGACACTCGACTCAACAGTCCCCGATGGGCGTAAAATGGCGAACAGTGGGAGGGGGCGTGGCAAAGGGCGCACGACCTATATGAGCATAAAAGCATATACCATGTATATGTTGGCATAATCGAATGAGCGAAGGGCAATGGAGCGCACGAAAGACCCGCAACTGGACCCCGTGGAATATGAATGCATCTCGAGCATCTCCCTATAAATATCCCTCGATGGAACTGGGTCCTGCGTGCGTGGCAAGTGGCAGTCCAATCCCCGGGAAGCAACTATATATTTATTGTATTCCTCTTTTCCGCAAACACGAAAGCGCACTCTGGGATGCCAGGCGGGGTTAATGGGTTGGGATTCGGTGGTCGGTGGGCGGTGGGCCGAAATGAATTGAAATAAAATGATAAGCGTGAAATAATAATGAGGAGCGTGTTCCGGCATAAATCGCAACGTCCTTTCGGCAACTGGCAAGTGGGTTGGAGTACTTGGGTCCTGACCGGCCATTTGTGTTGTGTAATCCATGTAATCGGCTGTGAAAAGTGTTTTACATACGAGTCCGCTGGCATAAGCCGGTAAATGGAGCGTAGGCGATAGGAAAACTCACACATGAGCAGAGGCTTATAGCCATGAAGTAACCCCTTTTCCTAGCCACTCCAAAACGTTCTTAAAAATATTTATAATATGACATTTACAACTCATCAACTTACTTTCAGGAGGCTTAAAGAAATAGAGTTTTGTTGCTTTGATCTTTCCGAGAATACATTTCATATACATTTTTGCTTGATTATTATTTTCGCATTATTAATGTGCTTATATAATATAACATAACATATTCTTTCTGCCCTTCCAGTTTGATTACACATCGACCCCTGGAGCGAGGACTTAACCCGACGGCAGCTGCATCAGGTGAGTCTCCATCTTAACGTTTCATATATATTATATGCGTGCCAAATAAAAGTTATAATAATGGCAATTTGCATAAAACTCCATCTGCCGACTCTAGAACTATCCAATTGAATTGGGTCGCAGGTGCAGCTTAAAAGTCAGCGAATAGTAGAAGGGGAGCCTACCCAAACAGTTCAAATTCGCCTGGCAGCTACCATTTTTATTTACGAACATGATTTTTGCTATATTACACTCCCAAAAGGAGAAGCAGCGGGCATGTGTGTGTGCGGCATATGAAATAGTTGGGACCCAAAGTTGTACCTTTTGCCATTTATTTTTCACATCCGCATACAAATCCCCTTCTTGCTCGATATGAAAATGGCAAAAGTTGATCAAATAAATGGCGAAATTTCCATATTTCAGCGATAAGAAGTGAAACGTGTAGCTCAAAGATTTCCATCAAGTCGAATCGGAATCGCAATTGGAAAAGGAACAGGCGGCCGAGTAACAAGTTGTGCGAATCTCCCAAATGGGGGTGGTGGGAGGTCCTTGGACAGGCGGTGGCTGCGTGGGCAGGTACAACAACACAACAACCCTCGTCGCTTAGCTAAGTAAATGGGTTGGCCCACGAACGTGACTTGGCTGGAGCCGCATCCCCAACTCCCCTATAACTCCCTTCCTGTGCATTCGGTTATTTAGAGCACATGCCTCCTCCGTACGGAGATATTAGCAATGGCTGCACAATGGAGTGGCATCGGTAAAACGATCACGTCGGTGGTTTTCATTTGGGTTTTTCAAAAATACAACTCTTATCAAACTTAAAACTTTCTAATGAAACTAAGTCAATGTAAGATTACTCATTCTCGCCAAACGAGATTTTAATTTCTGAAGCTATACATATAAGTTTTCCATTTAAGAAATGATTTAAAACATTAAAATTAAGCAAGAAAGAAAGTAGGAAACTATTTAATAGTAGGAATACCTGTTTAGTTGACCTACAACTTCTTCCACTGTGCCACTGCCTTGCAACATTTGGGGAAGCCAGCTAAAGTCAGTCACGATTTCGAACTAATGAGGAATACATGTAATTACATGCGGTTACGCAATATCAAGAATTTGTCTTGAGGTCGAGCTCAGCTCATGGGATTGTGGAGCTGCCATTCAAGGAATCAATGCCCTGAGACAAACCCAGAAATTTAATAAACACGCAACTGCACGGAAGTAAATTATCCCGTCAGTCAATTATGTATGTTGGTTCGCCCAGGAAGGAACCCCTCCCGTTTGCTCCACACTCGCCTTCTCACTTAAGCCCCGACCTGGACTTGGCCTGGTTGTTGGGATCGGGAATTGGGGCGGATGTCTTGAGACGCCACATAAATACCTCGTTTATTCTTCCCCACTTTCGCCTGTGTGCGAGGTCTCTGTTCCTGCTTCATTAAACGCCTGCCACACTCGCTTCAATTGGTTGCTTTATTTGTGGCTGCAATTTGCCAGCCTTTTGTGCTTTTTAATTAAATGTTTTCCTCTTCATTTTGGCCCTACCTGCGCAGTCATCGATGCCATTGCCAAACCTAATTAAATGGTCCCCAGATCGTTTCGAAGGAGTGAACTTTGCAGGCATATTGTTTACTTGGGCGAAAATGAAAATAATAAAACTTTAGTTGGAGCAGGTGGAAATAGATAAGGCAGCAGTAAGACTTCAAAAGTTATAGCAGAAATAAAAATTAACTTACGGAGAATATGGTGAAAGTTCAATTGAAACCAGAGAAAAGTGTGTGTTATTTGGCGAAATAGTTTTAGTTTAATAGTTCTTTACCATCGACTTTAAGTGAAATGAATTAATTGTAAATGTATTCTATTTTAAATATAGTATTGTATTTTAGCGACTGCACAAATGTAGCTTAAACGTAATCGATCACTAACTTTAGGCACATTTTGTAGAGGAGGGTTGGCAGAACAGCCATTTGGCTAGCCATGTCTGAAAGGCTCTAAATAAATAATGAAATTACGTCTGCACCAGTCAAATTCTTGTAAGTGGCTCTGGTTCCTCCGAGTAGCGGAATATGTATAGATAGATGTTCATTTGAAATTTTAATCAGCGTTCCGTGCTGCAAGCTCCAATTGCGCGGCCAAATTGAATTAATTTCACTAATTTCTCAGATACATTTGCATGGAACAAGCTTCTCCACGGTCTTTTAGCTCTCCGGACCGCGTTGATTACATTAAAGATGCGCAATTAGAAAAGCCCACTGAGTTTGCAGAGACAGTCCGTGGGTGAAATGGTAAGGGTTTCCAAATGAATGGCCACTTGGGTGAAGGGTTGGGCACTGGCTTCATTAATTGCCAGAAGGTGCTGCCAATTTGGAACTGCCAAACAACCTTGGGGTCTTTCTTCACCTGTTTTGGTGTTTTTGGGATGGGGGATTAGATAAAGAGCTGCGCCCCAAGTGAAATATTTATAATTTGGGAGCAGAGAATGAAAAAATATGAGTTTCTATCTGCCACTGAAACATTAAACATTTCTGTTGAAATATCATAAAAATTGTTGAACATAATTTTACTTGAATGGGCCAGCGTTATTAAGTCAGTGGTTAAACGCGGTAGTACTCACTTAGAAATTTCGAAGTCTTACTATAAGAAAACATTTTTTTTCGAGTGCATTTGTTTTCCTTGTTTCCTCTTTTCGGGATTTCGAAATTTTTGAGGGAAATTCTTTTCTGCTTTCGCCTTTGATTTATTTGCGTCAGAATTCCGAAGGCCGCGGCTAATTAAACAACCAAAGCCCAGCAGCATCTACATCTACAGGGGATCAGCATCAACAAAAGTCGAATCAGCTACGAATCGTAAACAAACTTTTGCCGGCTCGCCCGCTGAAAGTGGGCGGTGGGTGGGTGAGGGCAGCCATAAACAGCTGCACACCGAACGGGTTCAAGTTGAATGAAGAAGCTATTTCGACATATGCACTGGGAGAAATCGTTTTCAACTTACTTATTAGTTAGTTTATGCATGACAATTATATAAATTTTTTTATTGATAAGGTATGTTTCCTAATGATAATTAAAAGTATAACTTGTTAGAATCCTATTTATTACATACTTTGTATTGCTATATTTCTTACGAACGATATATTTTATTTTATTGTATTTAAATCGAACATACATACTTACATAGAGGTTTTTAATATTTTTTTTAAATAATTATATATAAAATATTTTGAAGACAAAAAACAATAATTATTTGTCGAATTTCGATGTTTTTCCAAGTGGATTAAAATTCCGTTAGGTGCCAAGATAGCCTTTCCAAAATCGAATCGAAAACTCACGTAGCAGCCACAGTGGGCGCAAGTAAAGTAGCAACCACTATGGCAGTCTGGCTCTGTCTCCCTTCCTCCGACCCCTGTGCGCATGCTGCATCTCCGTCGCACTCACGCTCACACACACACACACACAGGTAGGGCGACTCCTGATGCGGCGGCCATTGAAAGTGGCGGCTATTCCCCCTCCCTCCCTCTCCCAGAAACAATCCCATCGAGAACTGAACTGCGCACAGCAGAAAACAAAAAAACAACAAAACGAATATCCCGCTCACTCACGTAACCTAAAATTGAGTTGAGCCTGAATCGAGGCAAAAATCTGTTCTTGTCGGAATTAAATTTATATGCTAGGCTGGGACACATGGAACCACCACCCCGCCCCCTTGTTGTGACCATCGCACTCCCAGTAGATAAATGTGTAAAAAACTGAAATTTGTTTGGGTCTCAACTGCATACAATTGTGTTTGTTTGTGACTCACCATAGAGCAACACATCGGGTGTATTATTTTTGTACGAGTATATGCGTGCTGGGGCACATTTATTTACATTTTTTAATGCACCCAATAAAGAAAACAAAGCACAAACAAGTTTTCTTCTCATTTTTATTTTGCAGCGCTGGTTTATTTGTTTTTAAGTGGGCACAACTTTGCCACCAGATATTTATCAAAAGGAACTTGTGTTTGTCTAGATTTATTTGACCAAATATTTAAAAGATTAATTTTTATTTATGGGGCAAAAAATTTCAGTAGTCTTGCGGCATAATTAAATACCATGCAAAAACTATAATTTAATTTAACTCTCATTTCCATTCACTGCTACCAAAATATTTGTGGCATTTATTCCCACAAAAACCATGAAATATGAGTGATGACTCTCGTTGCAGGGGCAATTAACTTGCGGTGCTGCATCGTAATGTTCGCCAATCTGTGAGTAGGGAAGATTCAGATTAGAATGGAGCTCATAATGGGTGGCAGGGGGTCGAGCGTTGAACTCAGATCAAAGGACTCCCCCGAACGAGATGCTCGCATAGAAATGGCTACATTTCGTGGCAATCCAAGTTGCTCTCTGGTTATATGGCCAGAATTCCGCGCAGCCCGTGGGGAGTGCGCAAACTGTTTGAAAAATTCATATTATTTGTAAGTAGTTGCGGGAACAAACTATGAACTATGAGCCACCCGGACCACGCCCCCTGCCACTCGCATGTAGAAATTGCGTGGCTTAGTGCGCACCAAAAACTTTGGGGAGCAATCGAGGAACCTTATCAGGCGGATTTATGCCAAATGATGGCAGATTGCCAAGCTCTAGCTACAAAACTGCAGGGATAGATACGGATTCAAATGGCACCGACTGCGAATGCTGGGCTTGGCAACATGTTTTTTAGTGTGTCTGTCTCCCCAATTCCTTTTCTTTTATTTTCCCCATTTTTCTGTTTTTTCTCCGTTGTTTTTTACAATTTTTTCTGGAGTATAATGGCTAGAAAAAGTTGTGTGTTGGACATTGGCGTTGGTTAGTGATATAAATGAATGAAATTGGAAGTGCACAATGTATTTCTATTTGATATTTAATATTATTCTAAAATATTTAATACCAACAAAATGCTTTAGTGATTGAATGATGATTTCTATTGAAAAATATTTATTTTTTAAACTTTAAATTATAAAGGAATTTAGTATTCCTATTTCAATGCCATTTTTCTGTTGATTGTACCCACTGTGCGGCGCTTGAGAAGCGGCTTCTGCTGCGGTGGCTCCGCCAGTTGGCAATGCCACCGTGGAGCCAATTTGCTGCGGTTCATCAATATGCCAAGCCGCGCACATCCAGCCTGTCCAAAGCCACGACCACATCCACATCCCCGTCGTTGGGCACATCCAGCCAAATGGCGAGGCACCGGGAGCCAACCAGAATGGCAGACGGATGCGGATGTGGTTTGGTAGCTCTCTGCACTCCCTGCCAGATTTGCTGCCTCCCGCCCTCCTTTGATCGGCCCCCGAGGGGCGGGCGGGGCAGGGCAGTGGCCGTCGAGGAGCTTAAGTGGCTCCACGTACTGCTGCTGAAAAAAATATGTGCATAAATTTAAAGAATCTCAATTTACTTGGCCCGTGTTCATTTTTGTGCCGGCTGCTGCAAAGACTTCGCCTGGGGCTCTCTGTCTTTTCGATTCTACGATTCTGTGCACTTGAAAATAATAATTTATTTTTTAAGTTCTTGATTGCGGATATCAGCCCAACACCTTGGCAAGAAACGTTAAATTATTTTAAAGCAGTTTTTTTATACTATAGTTTCAATTTTTTAAATGATGAATGAATAAATTACGAAAATGTTTGATACGCAACCAAAAGAAATTTCTAAGGGCTGGGGTATCTATTTAAATTGTAATTGATAATGTATGTATAACTTAAAAGGCACATTTGGAAAAAGCATTTCGGATACATTTTTCTCAGTGTGCCTGCTCAGCCTGGTGATTTGTGAGCTCAATTATGCTACATTTTCTTGTCTTGCCCGCCCTCCTCCACTTCCCCTGGTTTTCCCGTTCCACCTTGGCCGTGGTCGTTTTTTGTGGTTGTCACTTTGTTATTTATTCAGCGCCACGGAGCAGGTCTGGACGTGGATGTCGTCGAATGGGGAGTATGGAAGCAGACTCCGCGGACCTGGAAGACTTGGGATGGAGCTGTGACACTGAGGCCGTTAATGAGTTCGTTCGTCTTCGCGCTCCGCATTTGGATGCTAATGAGTGGATGGCATCCAATAAATTCAGTTCGCCGGGCTTTGCTTTTATCGCCCCACTTGCATAATTCACATCGCTGCAGGGTTGCCCTCGATCTGAATCCACTCCCCGTGCGGGGGTACAGAGGTCAATAGAAATTTATGGGTCGCATTGTTAACGCCACTGATTACAAATTATTTGTATTGCCCCTTCATCAGTGGCGCCCAGGCCTTCTTGTCTTGCCTGATTACTGATTGCTGCTTATTTCATGTGATATCCTCTGACCGTGCTCATTGGATGATTTACTACTCCCAGCTAACGATAGTACTACTGTTCTCAAGGGATGCTTCTTAAGATAGTTCAAGCGAAAATAAAAACATTTTGTATCAACTAAGCCTTCACTTGACCGAGCTCTGACATTAGTTAATTTGATATTGGTTTAATAAGTCATTTTTTAGATCATTCTCTGAATTGAATTGTGTTTCCTCGACACACATTCATACAACCTTAAACGGCACTCCATATCACGACTTAAAACTGTGCTTCTGATAACTCTAAGTGGATTTCCATTTGCTTTCCACCGTATTTTTAAACTGGTAGCTGATGTGTCTATAAAAAGGAAAGAAGACAGAAGACCTATATCAATTGTCTTAATTAGAACGAAAAATAGTAGTTTCTCAAAAAATAATTTTATCATGAGTAATAGAAGAAATGCATTAAATTATTTTTATTTAAATTAAATTTAAATAAAATTAAATAAATCTCAGTCATGTTAATTTTAGTCCTTCAATTAACAATCAATTTTATGATTATTTACTATTCAAACCAAGAGCAATCCCCAAATATGCGTGCTTAGCGCACCCATCGATTTATGACACATCCCAAGTTAAGTCCACTTTAGAACGTAAGCTGTTCAAAGTTATATAGTTCCATACGCCCATTATGGATAAACCTCAACGAAAATAGCTTCCAATCATCCTCGACTCGAGTCAATTATCATCATGAAAAATGTCTTCTCAGTCGGCGGGTCCAATCGCCTTGCGTAATTGTCGAGTGACAAACAAGATTGTTAACCAGATTCCGCGTGTTCCACCACTCGGTCGTCGGCCATTGAAACGATGGTTCTAATAAGATATTTATACATATAGATATCTGACGCAATTCCGACGGGTGCGGCACACGAGCGCCGCCTGCCGGCCGAACCGGCAGACTGCCCAGTGGGAGATACAAAGATACCCAGATACATTTACATTGATGTTATCCTTCAGCTGCAACTGCAGCCTCGGGAGACGAATTCCAATCGGCCGATTAAGGCAGTCCGCCAGGGGGCGCTCGTGTGCGTTTATCTTGTGATGGCTGCGGCAAAGCAAATCGGGTTTAGCTGCCGGTCGGCCATCTTGGATTTATCTGGCAAGCGCACATTTGTCAGATACTTTTGAAGCGCTGTGCGTCCTTTTCTCGCACATGCGCATAGCGGCGTTTCAGGCGTGGCAACGTCGACGTCGACAGCGGCGGCAGCTGCGTCGCCCACGCACACCACTGCACGCACGAATACCAGCGCATTCCGTACCGCCCCCCCCAACCACCGCTCATTGAGACCTGGCCGCAGAGCCCGTATCTGAGTCCAAAAAACCACACTTATTTATCGAAACTCGGTTGGCCTCTTCGGGACTCTAGACCGGGGATCTCTATACTCATAGATAATACCCCGAACCATCAAAGCATTTGATTCAGTCATCTTCAACTGGGACTTCCATGAATAAAAACATTTTTACCAGCTATTACAAGTCATTTGATAAACCATATTATAAATAACATAATTTAACAATTTTTAAATTAATAACATTGGCATTTAAGTATTGGAACGCTTTAAATATGTTTCTTTAACAAATACCAAGCCTTTCGTAATCGTTCAATTTTAAAACATTTTCTTTCTTTTCTTTACGATATATTTGAATTTTTTCTACATTTTAATCCGCTTTGGTTTCCATGCTTATTAAATTTTTTATGTTACATTTAACATCCCGCACTTTACATTCAATAGTGCTTTATAGTGCAAAGGGCTCCATCTAAATTAATATAATACAATTTATTAAACATATTATACATATAGTTGTTCATAGTTGTTAGTAGGCCGAATTTAATTTGTTCGACTTGCCGACGGCACTTGAAGCTCGCTTCGCTCGCTCTTTTCAGTTCCGCTTCGCTGTTTGCTGGCATTTATGCAAATTGCTGTGTTGCGGACCACACACTGGCACCAGCTAATTGACAATTAGCTGACAAATGCTAATGGTGAATGCTAGAGACCCATTGGAATGGAGCCTCGCAGCCTTGACTAATTGAGGCGACAATTGGCGGCGTCCAGAATTTATTCAAGCCACGAACTTAGGTTTGCTTTTCGTAAATCTTAAAGTCTTCAAGAGTTGCTCGGCGAGTGGCCATGTTTGCGTATCTCCATTCGAAAATAAACGCAGTTCAATTTGCATAACTGAAATGCAGAATTTATTTTAATTCAGGCATTGCATAAAACGTACTTCTTTATATGCACTCACACAGCCATACTCGGAGTTTCCGAGGAGGGATCCAGCTGGAATTACAAGAGCCATTTATGCAAATGCCCCACTCCGACTGCATCTCCATCTCCATCTCCAACTCCAACTCCTATTCCGATTCCATGTCCGGGCTCCTCCTGGCCAAGATGGAATATTTCAGTCACGTTAATTCATTCACGTTTAATTCACGAATAAAGTTCGTAACTTATATCGTGCTCATAATGCATGCAAATTTATCACCCCCGGGAAACGGGGAGGGTATCCAGTGATATCCAACCCAGCAGGTGAGTCCATTAAGTGTTCGATTTACATCCGATTGCCAGCTGGCTTTCCTCGCCGTTCTGCCCGCTGATTTATGGAGACCCCTTGGCCCGGACTTCCATATAGCATCCAGTTCCTGTTCAATTCGCATCCCAGCGTGCACTTTGTGTCCCTTCCCGAACGACTTGATAAGTCGATTTTGGCCCCACAGCTGCCACACATCCCGAACACCGGAAATAATTAAAAGAGCCAAAGTTCTGGCAATATGGTAACATGGTCGAGGAGACGAATTTCATTAGACAAACTGACAAAATGTTACCGAGAACGGTCCGAATCTGCTGGGGATATAAAAGAAAAGTTTGGCCGGCCAAAATATTGGCCAACACTTTCCTCGGCCAAATTAAAAAGATATGCCGGCTCAAGTGCTACGAGTTTAGTCGCTTTAAGACCCACTCCCACTTTTGCGCCCCAGCGAATTATGTTTAGTCTCGGGCCATGACATTCACGGAATTCGAGTACTCGAAAACAAACAGGCGTAGACATGGAAGACATAAATATATTTCTTCATATTTTCATATTTGCCGGGCTGTTGTTTGGGTTCTTTTGTTTGCTTGGCTTTCGTGGGCACACTTAGGTGTGCTCCTCCAGCTGAAATAGAAGTCAACATCCAGGCAATTGGGGCACTTACCTATATACAAAGCGATGCACTGTGGGAAATCGGGTGAATCAAGTTAAAACACTAGACAATAACACGCAAGGCGGCCAGATAAAAGTGGTCTTCAGCTCAAAATAATAAGAGAAGCGTTTAAGGTTACATATATTAATAAATTTGTTACCATTTCTGTAATGCATATATTACTGCACGAATTTTATAAAAGGAACTTCTTCAGGGAAAAAATTAAATATAAAAACTGTTTAAATAAAATGAAATAGCAGCAAGAATTCTGATAAAGATTTTAGTTTTTTAATATTTTTTAATAAAATGTAATTCCCGTGGTAGACAATTTTGAAATTTAAAATACGACGAGCTATCTTATATCTTTTAGTGTAAAGCCAGAGGACGTCACTTGGCTGAAATGCAACGGCTGTCATCAGGAAATGGCAACCAGCAGACTGTAGGGACTTCCTATCCGCCCCCAACAAATTCCGGAAAATCCATGCGGAATGGGAACGAAGCCATTCTTCCGAATCGTTGCCTTGTGCACAAATAAGGGAAAAGTCAGAGCACGGGCACAGAATAAGTGCCTATAAGGGTCCCGGCTTGGCTAGTTTTTCATTGGGGGTGTATATTCCTACGGACTCCCGGCTCCATGTCCGTGTCCGGCATCCTTATCCGGATTCGCTGCAACTGCTGTGCAAATAACGTAGAGGAAAAGCGAGCGGGGGCGGCAGACGACACCTACAACGTCCACGGGGATTGCAGCCACTCGAAAGAGATTTACTTTGGGCATTTGCTGGTGACGTGGTGGACCGAATAGTAAGGAATCGCGGGGCGGGGACGGCTCCTCCATTTGCCAACTCCATCTGCGTCCACATTTCGGGACCTCGACACGTTTGGTGTTGGCAAAAGTTTTCTCATTTTGGCAAGATGCTCGCTCGTAACGAAAATTGTCGAGTTCGCCAAAACGCCGATGGGACGAAAGGAGCGGATGAGCGGTGTGGATGAGCCGTGGTTTAGAGGCGGTACCCAGGGAAAATGGAAACGCACCGCATGCACTGGCGACATTTCTCATTAAAAGTTTTCGACATTCTGTTGTCTCAACAAACATTCTTATCAGCAGACAGAAGCCATTCCACTTCCGAACTTGGTCGACGGAGGCGGCAAATGCACAAAGCCAATGTGGCGGCCAGGAAAATCGGAAGACAGGTGTCTGACAGCTTAATCGGATGTAATGAAGTATGGGTGGCTTAATTAATAAGAGGTTGACGGACTGGGAAACATAAATTGTGGGATGTAATAAGTGTGTAGATATGAGAGAATCCGTTAATAGAAAAAGTGGTAGTATAGTTGATCAAAATGGGATAGAGCTCAACGTCTTGGCTTTAAATACTATCTTAACTTATTACTATTTTTTACATATGGAAAAGGTGTTATGTTTATTGATCTTTGGGCTGCCTTTCACTTTTCTTAGAGATCGCATGCGAACACATTTCTTGGGCCTGCCTTGAGTGTAATTATTTCCAGTTTTTAAGAGCCAATTACGAAAATGAGCCTTGCCTATGCCACATTGCTGCAATAAAGTATGAAATGATAATTTCCGGAAAAACAGCGGACCTTGAAACTAAATTAGGCGCAACCTGCGTGCAATTATCGTTAGTTATTCTCCAGCTCGCACTTTTTGCAAAGGGTTGAGTTAGACAAAAGGGATGGGCTCGAGCTCTGAGCTCTGAGTTCTGGTTCTGTTCAATGTCAGTGAGCCAGGCCCGCGGCTCTCGAGGCCATAAAACAAGGTCGGGCATAAAAAACAATTCACAAAGGCAAGGGTTCTCCGCCCACAAGGATTCAGACACACACGCATACACTCACACGCGCCCAGTGAGGTCCTCACATAATGGCCGCACAGTGGGCCCATTGTCAGTTCTGCGGCGAAAAAACCAAGGCGATCTGCTCTCGCTTTCTTTCTTCCACGATGCTCAAGTGAGATGGTGTGTGTTGCTGTGCCCGTCGCAGTTCGAAGTTTTACGGTCTACGAGAGTTGGCCGTAGAAAGTGAGAGTCATTAAAAATTTTACTGCTTCCCAAGGTCGTCGCAGGGAATTTTATGTCACTTTTATGGCCTAGCTGCTGCTGTGGCTCCCATTTCATGGTCATGGCCAGCAGAATCGACGTAGTCGTCGACTGACCCAATTTGCTTGGAGATACCTGGGCAATTGGTTCAATCGGCTTATTGATGGGCCATTTGGATGGCAGAGTTCAACAAACTCGCGACTCAAAACAGATGTTTAAATGGGTTTCACCATTTTTCGAAAAATAATTTGCTTAGTTACATTGAACTAAACCGGTATATTATTTAATTTAAATTGAATTTGGAATATGAAATGACGCTATTTCTTAAATCACATCAGGATGACTTATTGATAATGCAAACCGACTTTTAGCATCTTTAAGTCCGCAATTTACCAAAGACTCCGTTTATTAACGAAAATCAAAAACTTTCTTCTTTTCATAAAATATTTAATATATTCGCTTGGCGCTCATATCGCAGCCACACCCTTGATGCCTTATGAAAGTTTTCGCCCGTCATTTGGCTTATTTGCGAATTTTGTGCACGCTCTGCAAGCTGGCAGAAAAAGAAAATTTGGAGCGGAATAAGGCGAAGATGGCAGAAATGCTTAGTGGCAAGTGCCGAAACTAAATCCAATAACTATATGCTGAAACATTCATGAGCGCAAATTGAACACGTTCCTGCCTCTGGTGCCGGCCAACTTGGCTTCGGATCTTGGCTTAAGCCCGATTCGTTTCTGTTTCGGTTCGATGGAATTAAGTTCAATTGAGCTTGCCCAGGGGCAGGAGACTGGGTTCCAGACAGGTCCATCGGGGCCAACGCACTCGCCACTGCAGCGGACTGAACTATCCACACCTTCTGGAACGGAGTAACGACCATTTTGATTAAGAGAATTTCTCGCAGAAGTTTCTTTGCATTTAACAAAAATGGTGACCAGCACGGAATGCTTGGAAATTCCTCCACTGATTGCACGTTTCAGCTGCCAGCTAAATCGGGGTGTGCATTTTGAATTCACATTCCCTCACACCTCCGCACATTCCCAACCATTCGGAATAATTGAATCGAAAATTGTTTCGCCCCATGAAAAGAATCCAATGCGAAGTTGGTAGCGAACGGCGACATTCAATCGTTGAAAGCGTTTTCAGAAATCCAATTTGATTTGCAGCAATCGAAGGAAAAAGGGAAATAGAACTGGCGAAAACGGATGAAATAACCGATGTAACAAAGTATGTTAAAAAGGCTCTGCAATCATATAATATCTCGTATTGTTCAGTTGATTAGTCGAAATAAACGTAATAAAACCATCAAATTGTATCTGGGGTTCTAATGTTTTTTCTTTTTCATTTGATTTTGTTATTAATTATTTTTTGCTTATTTGGTAGTTGCAAGAAACATTCTTAAACAAAGCTGAAAAGTTGTTTGTTGATTATAAATTTACATTTTATATCTAAATGTTTTTTTTTTGCTTGTGCAATTCGTAAAAATAGAACTACAATAGCGAAAACACAAAACAAACCCACCCCCAACAACAGCTGTTTGTATTATTTAACCCCCGAAATTCCCGCCACCCCACGAATTTCAAACATTTAAGAGAGAAAATAAGGCGAAAGAGAGAATTTGGGGCTCTCTTTCTCATTTTTCGTGGGAAGGGGAACTTACAGGGTGACTAGTGTGCTACAAATAAAATGAAATCAAAAACGAATTAATTAGCATATTTAACTGCGCTTTCAGCCAGCAGGTGAATCGAGAATCGAGATATAATTAAGCCATTTCTCTCTGTTCGACTCCACTTGCAATTTGCATTCCAATAGCTCGCAAATCAGTCAGTTGCTGTCTGAATCTTGGCAGGCGATAAACTCAGCACACGATGGGTTTATTAGCCACCAAGTGACATCCAACCCTCCACAGATTTCCCCGCGAGCGGCTACAGCAGCCACTTGAATCTCATCTCCCCATCGATGATAATGATGACGATGATGCATCGATAATCCCGATGGAGCAATGGCGATGCCATGATGGGTCCCTCAAATTTCGTATGCAACCAAAGTTCCCTGGCTGATGAAGGGGGGTTCCGGCAGAAACTAATGGAAGAATTTCGCGATGTCACGAGCGTGAGTTATGGTTAAGTGCACTTTTTGGGCTGCCTTCTCAAAAATCCTCCCACTTTACCTTATTCCCCCCCACCCAATGCCGTGTTGTTTGCGTCTAAATGCAAATTTTGTGTAATGAACATCGCGCTGCAAAACGGAGTGGGATTGTCATTATACCCTAACGGATACGTTGCATATCAAGTACTGATGCTGTAAGACTTATGACCCTTTTAGATATCAGAGAGTTTTTAAATATTTAAAAGTAAATACTAATTGTCTAAATTTTATTGGATGTATTTTAAAAATATAAATAAATTATTAAAGGATGTACAGTGAAATGTAACATATTTATTTAATTTCTACATAGGTTTCATGATAGATTTTGTTAGAGCATCCCATATTCGTATGAAACACTCCCATGCTGCGATATTATTTTTGTGTTAGCTTCAACTTTTCCGCTGCCTGACTATTAGCTAATGCCTGAGCCGCAATTCGTGACGTGCCGCGCCCTCATCTCCGCCTCCTGCAACCTTTGACCTCCCACCACAAACCCCACGGCGAGTCGAAATCCAACCCCAACCGCAGTCCTGTTGCTGCCTGATGCGCTTCGTAAAGTTTTTGCAGAAAATTTGAATATCGCTTGGCTTATTTCGCGCTTGGCAAGCAACCACCGTGGGTTTCCCAAAGTGGAAGGGGTGGGTAGGTGTTTCCCGGCAGCCATGTGTGTATCTGTATCTGAATCTGTGAGCCACGTTTAATGGTGGTGGAAATGGAGCTGCAACCACCGTCACAGGAGGGTCAGGAGCTCACGTTGTTTGCACTTTCCTTCTCCTGCCCAAAACTCTTTATCCTGCGTCCTTGCTGGCGCTTTCGTCTGTTATTAATTTTCCTGCTCCTCCGAAATTCCCGCCTGGGGCCATTTAGCCCCAATTGCGTCTCGGTCTCAGACTCGCAATCAGCTTCAATTCCAGTCTTTGTCTTCGGGCCCTGGATGCGTTTCATTAATTAACTGAAATGCTGTCGACGAGCTTTGCACGTTACAAGAATGAATTATTTATATAAAATTTGTCTGGCATTCTCCACTTCTGCATTAAATCTTTCTTCTGCTTCGTCTTTGTTGCCCTTGTTGATCGCAAATTTGTTGTGTGGGTCCTGGGTTTCTGACCAGGAGGTGAAGTGAATTGCAATACTTTGTGCAATTACTTGCCAGATTTTTTCTGTCGTGTCCAAGACTTCTGACTTAGTCATCTGCGAAACATATCATTAGAATGGGTACCTGAATTTTATTCTTCATTCTTATTTCTATATGGAAATCAATCTTATATAATGCATCTGGATAAGTTGCATGCCTTTGTTAAATAACATTAAAGTGCACTTACCAACGAATGTTATAAAATCGTCGGTAGGTAAGCAGGTGTCTTAACTATTACCCTTTTTTACATTATTTTACTTTCAGTGGCGAGATTTTCCACTCAGTGAACGGAGCTTAATTTAATTATGCAACAGACTCCCCTGGTTTTCCCTCTTTTCAGTTTCCAGGGCTTACAAATCCGGACGCAGCCTTGCATCGCGCACTTATTTCATTTTAAATCTCAGCCAGAACTAATTTTATATTTTTCCCTCAGTTTTTTTCGGTGGTTTTTTCGTTCTTGATATTTCTGTGGGGAATTGAAGGATAAAATGGACAGGATTTCTGTCTGGCGGAGTGTTTTTCTTCGTCTAGATCTCGTTGTTTAATAGATTTTTACGGTCAAGACACCAGCTGAATTTGCATTTTATTATCATAATTCAAGGGAAGAGGGTACACTTGTAATTATGCACAATGTAATGAGATGTTTTTCATGTTTTTCCTTAGAAGATTTAAGTTATAAGAAGGATTAATTGAATTATGCAAATGGGTGAAACACCATGCTGGTTTATTATAAGTGTGAAAAACTCTTAAATGATTGTAGCAAGTAAAAAAACATTTTTCTTATCACAAACCATAAAATCAATTACTTGTAATAATTTAAGGCTATATCTGAATAAATATATTTTTTAAGCTAAGAAAATATATCCATGCTTCACAGTGTTATTAACCTTTTTTCCTTCTTTTTCTAGTTTCAGGTAATTGCCACCAATCCGATTTAACCAGCTTAAGCTGCTCTAAGCATATTCAATATTTTGGTTATTTAACACTAAGGGAATTGGAGAATGAGGTAAGGTAAACAATAAGCGCGAAACCCATGAATTTTATTTAGTGTGTTTATGAAAATGGCCAACAATCAGACAGAAACGATAACAAAACGGGGAAGAGCGATCCGACCAGCGGCTTTGGCCATATGCTCCTGGTTCTCGTCCTGAAACTCGCTGGTAGTGTTTACAACAGGAATACACGATAAAATAAAATACACGCCATCAATATAAACGACAGTTACAGTGGCAGCAGCCACACACATGAATCACGTCCTGAGCGTCTTCAGACCGAGCGTCTCCCCAAAAAAGGCCAACAAAGAGCACATGGACGGGTGTGTGAAATGAAAAAGTCTGTACAAATAATGCAGCCATTTTGGATAACAATGGAAGCTAACAAAGAACAAACAACAACAATATCGCCCGAAAGGAAAACAACGTCGAGAATCAGGAAAAACAAAAAAATACGCTGGAAAAGGTGGAATCGGAATTCGATTTAAGCGTTCAGTGACTTTGCCCTCCTCCGCCGAACAGCTTTGCGACATTTATCAAAGTCCCAAAATGCCAGCGGACACAGCAACAGCAACAAAGCCAAGAAAATAAAAAGAAAATACAAAAATGTCACATTCGAATTGAATTTAAATGAGTTTTGTGCTCGACGAAGGCCAATACCCAAAAGTGCGGGGTGTTGAGGGACCGACCCGATCCGATCCGATTCGGGGCAGAACCAGAACCACAATTCGATAAAACTGCCAGAAATTATGCCGCCATGCCAAAGGCAAACCCAAAGCTCCAGGGCCATTAGTCTGCTCTGAGGTCTTTCCCTCCATTTGGTTTTTGTATATTTCTGTAGCTCTTGGTCGACGTCACTCCAATGGCCGCACCGTGGGCCCAGTAATTGGGAATTTCAAATTGGATTACCTTTCTGCACTTTGGGTTTTTAAGCCACTGATAAATTACCAGTAATTTGGTACAGATAAGTAATTTGTCTATGCCTTTTCGTTCATAAATCAGTCCATTCTCTATGTCAGTTTATAACGCTTTATTGATTGAAGAATTAAATTTGAAATGATATTTCGGATTTTATTTTTTGAATTAACCACTTTTTTACAACAATATATGGTATCATAATGTATGCATAATGAATTGTTTAATATTTTTAATAACTTTATGAAGTATTGCAATCGTTCAAAGCATCCCATTTTATTTTCCAAAAACCTTTTCTCAATTAAATGTTAATACTTATTTTACTAATTTCGCAAACAAAATTTAACTAAAAATGTTACCTGGCTTTGGCCTTTAAAGCCCATAGTGCATTGGCGCTTTGCCTACGTAACACTTGATGGCCTGAATCATTAGCATTTACACTTGGCTCGACTATCGATCGACGCGATCTCAGCGACTTGACATGGCCCGGCCCGAGCGATGATCATTTTAATTTAGTCCAATCAGAGCCAATAGAATTAATTACGGGGCTTAGACACGGATGGCAACGACGCAATTATCTGTGCGTTCTGCCCCATAAACAGCACGGCACATAGATATAAGCCCTTGTACTCACACGCATCCGCAACGAGCCAAAATCTGGCATCTAGGTCACGGGAGGGGGGCGTTGGCAGTGACACATCGCCGGCACATTACGCCGGAGATATAAATAAACACGCATTCTTTAGGAGGCTGGCCCGCCCTTTTTTCGGGTCCCGAAGAGGATGGGCATCTCATTCGGACTGCTCGCCTGCCAAATTGTTTGTGTATCTTCGTACGGATGTGACTCTGCTCGTGGAGCCCATACACAAATGGCCCCATTCAACTCCCTTATAATGGGGCCCTCTGCCAGTTCCAAAGTTCCAAAGTTTCCCTTCAGTCCAACGGGTCAGAGGAGGAATATAATTTCGAAAGGGGACAGCAGATTCCGCTGGGATTAAACATCTACGGACAAAAGACATACTTGTTCATACATATTTTCGTATCCATCAGATACGAGTATCTGTGGGGCACACACCCACCGCCACATTCATGTGTGGCATATCTGAAAATATATATTTATATTTTGGCATTCTGCGCTGGGGGAAAAAACGTCTTATGGCAAATGTATAAATACATTCAATGTATGACATCAAAGCATGCTAATGAATACGGCTGTCGTGGTCGTAATTTAGGGGACCACTAGCCTGACTCTGTCAGCGAAAAAGCAGTTCTCATCTAATCCAACAAGTTGTTTATCTAAAAACATTAAAGCAATATTACGCTGGAACTTCGGTTAATTACAATTGTAAATAAAATATATTTACTGCTTAAATTAAGACCTCAGACGAACTTGTTTATATTAATATCCTTTTAAAACTCTATCGTATGAATGGGCTATCAATGTTTTCTTTATAAACAATATTCCAAAAATACATTGTGAACGATAACGACCGCGATCCATAAATATTGATGTGCAAATGAATATTTTCACTTTCAATGCTACCTGTTCGACGATGAATAATGGTCATAATTGCTCCATCTGCCATTCCCCGCTCCAAAATCGGGGGACACTCCTTCACCGACGTCACTTGAGCCGCATTCCTTGGACCTCCCAAGAAGAGACGAACAGAAAAGTGCGGTGGCAACACCTAAAATGAGTTAATAGCCGCATTTATTGCCAAACTGCTATAATAAACAATTTGTTGGGCATTTAACGAATTTTACTGCCGCCAACAAAAGCCGGCAGTAGGCAGGGCCAATCGAGGGGAGGGTGGGGCAGAAGTGGGCCAAATGCGAGTGGCCATAAAAATGTTTATGATGGATTATGCTCCGCTGCCGCAACCACGCTCATCACTCACTTAATGTTTTACGACACTTTCCATGTGGGACACGTTGGGGCAGGTCTTCGTCATCGCCATCGTCATCTACGGCTGCGGAGGCGAAAGGGAGGACCGACCTGGTCAATGTCAAGGTGAAAAGTGTGCCACATAAAGCGGCCATAAAGGTGCCGCAGATTGATTTAGACCGCCACGCAGATGAGCAGGAGTAAACCAGATCTGCAAACGCACCGTCACCGGGCATATTAAAATTTTACGGTCAGCGGTAGACGACTGCCAGACACCTAGACACACTTCGGCACACTCACACATGAGACAGTAAAAATAAAGCATTATTATGGCCCTATTAAACTCAAGTCGCTGCCGGAAGCTGTATCTGTATCTCAGACGAAAACTCACACTCTGACTGGATCGTTTCCATATCCGATGCGTGGGCCGTAGACACTCAGGCCTTGCCCAGGGTCTTTAGACTTGCTCTTGGAATATTCTTGATTTTTTCAGAGTCTGGTTCCCATAAAAGTGAGGCGCGCGACTAACACGCGAGCCGGTTACACCTCCCTCCATAGCCCCTTCGTGGAAATAAAAAGCGCGTCTTGCGGCTGCGATTTTATGAATGAAAGTGCTGCCCCTTCGCTCCTCGCTTTATGTTGCTTTTTAAGAGCCGTTTTATTGGCCTAATGTCGCATTTTGTCAGGACAGACAAACACTTGCACTACACTTCTTACAACTTTTTAGACTCAAATGCTACGTTTATTGTGAGGCAGAAACGTTGAGTAATGCCGTCAAAATGCCGTTTATTTACGGGTGAGCTGACTTGAAAGTACTTGACTTTATTAAATTTATTAATAATATCATTTTACTATACTGTAAAGGGTTTAATTATGTATAATAGATGAACGTATTTATAAAGGAAAGAGTTTAACTTAACATTGTATATATGAACAAGAAACCGGTCTTAACGTAGTTCTTGAGTTTATGCATTTTTTACAGTAACACTATGTAGTGTCCGACCAATTGAGTATTCCACTTGCGCTCCCCAGCTGCGGACGCCATTTAACACCTGCAAATGCCCCAGTCCGTATGCCCACGTTATAAAATTCCACATCCATCGGCTTGAAAAGATACTTACGCTTACCAACCTGCGACCAATGACATGGCTGTCAGTCGTTAGCCGGCAGAATTCCCTTCCATGTTTGGAAATATTTTGAACTCGCTGCGTGGCTCCCTGGAACTTCTGCCGCCGCTCATATCGCAACTAATCAAATGCCAAAACACGTTTTCAGCAACTGCTTATCGTGGGCATGGCCAGACAAAAAGGCAAGACAAAGACGAAGCTAATTAGCATATTGTCAACAACTGGTGGCGGGCGGTTTGGCTATCAGGGACATTTGTATAAATATGATTGATTTATGTGACAATTTTCGACAGCATAATGCGAACGTGTCACGCATATGGCTGGAATCAAGTTTTGATTTTGGGGTAAGAAGAAAGAAAAAACTTAATTTAGTCAGGCACTTGGATTTTGGTACATGTCAGAGCCAAAGAGATTTCACAAAAATTTGCATTCTCATTTTCCCACATTAAATATTGCATGCAAGTTTTAACTACAGTCCAATAAACTGGTAAGCAGAGCAGAAAAAATCGAAAAAAAAAATCTAGAAAAACTCCGCAGCAGCTGCATACTGCGCATGTGCTCCCATTTTCAGGGGTAACAAAGCGCAAAATTAGTTGACAAAATCGACTTTAACGCAGAAGATACATTTACTACCCACACAAACGCAACTGCAGTCAAACGTCACACAGATACAAAGTCAGAAAAAGAGGCCATGTTTTCAGCGGCAGCCATCAATGTTGCCATCTTTGTCGCGCGGCCATGTATTTTGTGTAAAGAGGAAGACTACATCAGCAAGACTGTTGTCTCACTTACTCTCACGCACTAACACATAAAAATCCCAAGCGTTGTAAGTGTGCGTAATGCGTTTCAAACAGCGAGCGTCCTCTGGTGGGGTTACCGCAAAGCTTGAGCTGCGAAAGAAAATCAATAGGGGGCGCCAGCGCGAAAGGTTTGGATATTGGCTAATTTTATTAAACAAATAAATTTAAAATTATGTAAATCACTAAACTGAGTAGTTTAAAATAAACGCAAGTCTGATTTAAGTTTAAAATATATTTATTAAAATATAATTTATTTTTTCCCCAAGAAAAGCCCTTATTTGCAGTCCCGACTTTCTGTTTAATTTCGAAAAAGCTCGACGTTTGGGCTTTTTGGGCGTCGCTTATGTACTTTGAGCTTATTTATCTGAGCTTAAAAATCAATACAAGTATATAAAGTATATGGACCTTATAGCGGAGCGGATACATACAATATTTGCGCACACTTAATGAGCAAATTTATGCGTTTTGCAAAGGATTATGGCGCAGAAAATTTCATTAATTTCATTTAATATTCGCAATAAAACGGAAGACGGCCGGTCGACCAGCCAATTTGCATTTGAACTGTCGCTTCGGAGGCAGCAAACTTTAAATCAATTTAAGTCTGCAGCTGGCTTTTACAGCATTCCAGGTGCCACGCCCTGATCCCGATATACGTACATGTGTACATATATAGAGTCATACTTGCCCCGTACTTGCCGGTTTCGTTTAGCGCATTTTAATCGAGCCATCGAACGGCATATTAATTTCAATTTTCGGCATAAACTTGACGCTTTATGACGACTATGGTGGGCGGGGAGGGTCGCACTGACAGGTGCCTCTTAATGGCCCCGCCTTATCGCGAACCTGTTGGCGGAGCACTCCGCTAAAGGACGTTCTGTAGTCGCCATTCGTTATCTCCGGCGAATAATGCAGGTTCGATTCCGGCTGACTCAGATCGTAAATTGAATGTTTATACTTTATACCGAGGCTTGCTAAATTAGCCAATTATATTTCATAAGCGATTTCGAAATCATTTATTCCTCGCCCCGTTTCAGGCAAGCAGCTCTGAATAATGGTTATTTGATTATTATAATTTGTATTTTAAACACAAATATGGCGACACTTTTTTCGGCTAATGACAATGTTCATTCATTTGCGTAAGGTGCGTCATGTTTTTTAATATACATTAAATCACCATATACACCTTTTTAAATACTAATTATTATTAATTGTTATCGTTCATAAAAATTCTTTGACAAGACAATTTACATAATTTAAGTGCGAACTTATATAATTTAAATTAACTGAGCGGTAGCATGGGATTAATTTAAATTAAAATGCTAATTGTACTCATTCTTGGGACTCGTGCATTTCAAGTTTAGTTGTATATTTAATGAAACAAATATCTAACATTTTTAAACGGAATTGTGTTATTTCTGTAATTGTATACCAAAAATAGTTCATTTTCATGTTTCTAAAATGTGATATATAGTATAACTTTATTTAATCTATTTCTGTTTTAAAGAACACATACAAATCATAAAGATATCATCCTAAATAGTGATTTCCTAGAATAATCAAAAATTTAAAACCGTCTGCAAATGAATAAGTTACACATTTATTTCAAAGTTTTATGATTATAGTTGCCATCACATAACTCTTGGGGACAATCAAAGTTTAATCCGCTTTACTCAGTAAGCCACAGAACTTGAACTTCTTCCCTTTCCGAGCGGAATTCAAAACGTTGTCGCCGCACTTTTGGTCCATGTTATGAACTGATTTTGAATAAAAAGCTCCTTAAAGTGCAATAACCAGTCCCGGCAACAAAGCAACTTTCAAAATGTTTAGGGTTTTAAACTTTACGACTTTACTATGGCTTTTAGAATTCCCATCTTAGCTCCAGTCTAGTGTTTTATTTGTGTCAACAAATCTTAATAAGCATTTGGACACAGAAAACATCGTAAATGTTTTTCCCACAGATTAAAAGTCGATAAAACGTGGTTATTGTTCCGCTTCCTCGCATAAACTATTTGAATATACAAATTGTCCATATTTCGCACGTATCCAACCTATGACGTTCGAATTGATATGGCAATATTCGAATCTATCAAGATTGGTTTTGCCGTCGCCATTTTCAATGTGCGAGTCTCAAGGAGGAAGAGACCAAAGCCAGATAGGCTTCCAAGTAAATTGAATGCGTTCAGAATTTTAATTGTCTCGGGCCACTTTTGCATCTCGGGAACGAAAAACAGACACATTGTCTGCTGCGTGGGGCTTCAATTAAAACGTTTTAAAAATCTCCGGCATATTTTCATGGCCTGTCGAAGGAACGCATTAAAATGGGCGACGCAGTGCGATGCGATGGGGTCCGCACTTGACTCTTGTTATAAGTACATCAGACAGTCGGATCGGTCTGATGTGGGACTTCTCTATCTGCGATATATCTTTTCCCTGGACACCCATTGCTGGGATACGGATACGTCCGCCATTGAAATTCAACACGCAAGCTTGCTGCATTCATCGGTTTCTGTGCTCGGGAACAACTTCTTCTCCTCGTTGATATTCCCAACATCGGAATAGGCATAAATATGCCACTCGTATAGCACCATTTTTCATTTCGTTTCGTTTTGAAACAGTTTTATGTCTGCTCTCCCCGCCCCGAAGGAAAATCACTTCAGAATGAGCGATGTCTCTGATCTAATTGCATGGGGGACGGCAGGCTAAAGTCAACTTGAAACTCAAGTGGTCCGGTCCAAAACACAGAAACAGACACCAATAGTGAAATTCGGCGGAAAACTGGTTTTCAATATTTTCGAAACCATTTTCGATGACACTGTTGTTACTGCTGGTCAGGTCTCTAGCCGTTCATTTTCATATTTTCAGCTCGTATTTTAGTAACTAAATTCCAAGCTGACAATGACCTAACCCGACTCCCTTGTCTCTTATCTTCCCGAACAGAGTGTCTTGAAATATTTCAAAATAAATAAATTATTTACTTTGTCGGAGGCTTTGTTTGGTGTTTTTGTTATATTCTTCATTTGGAATCGGGTAAATATTTATGCTAGCCCTAAACCGAACTCAATCTGCGTCCTCATTATCGCCATATCTTGTGGCACAATTTTAACGATCCCAAAATTAACACATGTTCCGCTAACGTTAACAGATTTCAGGCAATACCCCTTCTCCTCCCTCTGGGGAGCTCCATCGGGAAATTTATGAAGCGGTTCGGTACGCTTTCTGTCCCGCCTAAAATGCATTGAATTTTAATATTTTCTTGGCACTTTGAGCATTGGGAATGCACCGCATCCATTTTGGTTATCGCCCAGCCACTTTGGACAGTGCAGTAAATCAATCAGGTTCTTTACCACTTCTCCGAAGTAGAGTCCCCATATCGTCGATATCCGATCGGCTCATGCATGTTATTAAATGACTACCATGACAACTTGAAGGTATTTTAAGGGCTTAAATTCAAATTATATAATCCATTGTATGTTTGTCGGTATAGTAAAATTTAAGAAATAGTAATGGCACCTATATGTCTGTCGTGTAATAATTTTGTTTAAAATATTATCAAACGTATTAATTCCAAAATTTCTGTTTTAATAAATTTCATTTTAAGACAGAACCACCCTTTTTATGCTTACCCGTCAAAAGGGGCATCAATTGTTTTTGTTTCAATTTATTAAAACGGCTTTTACAGAACATGCCATTTGTGAAACGAAAGGTAAATGTTTACCATCTTGTAAGCCATTTCATAAAGTCGGAAACCCTGGACACGCCCTTGAGAAAGGGGAGAGAACTTTCAATTGAAGTCTTCCCGAAGTAAATGGCATCTTGTGATTAAGTGGAATGAAAGTAAAACGCATTTCATAAATAGGTAAACAAAATGGGCGGCTCTGGCCGGATCCTTTTGTTGCGGTTTATCTAATAAAGGACCGATTTCCATGGGAACAACGGCAACTGTTGCCATCACAAGGATTAAACGAAACATTTACATGCCGGGGTTAAGACTAAATCCACCCCAGAAGCGACCACATCCTTCCGCCTTCTTTTCGCTGTTTTGCGAGGCACCAGGTGAATGGGGTGGCCATTTTCAATATGGCAGCTCTCAAGGAAAGGGGCGGTGAAATGCTCCCAACTTTCACTTTTTGCGCAGAACGAACTCTGATTTTGATTTACGGCCTACTCTTTTTACGATCCTGTGCCGGGGAATCGCAACAATTGTCATCTAGCTGCAACCCTTTGTCTGCCAACCTGACGAGACGTACGTAGACGGGGTTCCATTGAAGGGACCAAAGGGTCGGGAAGACAATGCGTCTCAGCTGCCTGTTTGGCAGCATTTTGAAATCCATTTATGCCGCATATCATAAAAAATAATACAGAAATATGCGCCTCCGTTCCGTGCAAAAATTTGTGTGTCTGTTTTGGTTAAAACAAAAATTTTACGCCTCGCAATCTGAGGAATTTCGGGAAAGGGTCTCGCAACTCGTTCGCGGCTGGGCACCTGATGCAGGTAACCGGGAAACTTTCTCCCTCTATCTATTCCACCAGGTAGCCATCAAGTGAGATTGGAAAGTGTCCTGCGACTTGGTCCTAACTCGATTGCCAATTTGGTCGCCGCACGCGTAATTAAAAGTGCGTCGCTTAATGGACTTCCAATTTGGCGCAAACGAAGCCACCCACGGCCAATTACCGCCCTGCAATTACATTAACTTGGCCCAGGACCCCATCCCGCTTGCATCATTAGGGTCTTCGACTCGATTTAGTGGCCCAATCAACGGCGGACACAGCCATATCCATCTGCATGCATATATGCATTCGTTCAGTCGGCAGGAGGAAATTGATCAATTGGGTAAAATTAAGAAGCCACTTTGGTGCGGCCCCCTCCCACACACTTTTCGGTGGGGTTTCGTGTCAACGTGCCGTTGAATTCATCAATAAATAAGCCAAGCTCTGTCAAAGGGACACGGCTCCAGTTCGGATGAGCTGAGTGCTCCACGACATAAGTTGGCTGATTAAATGCGACTTTGCCACATGGGGAAATTGCCACCGAGGGAGCCTCAAATTAGGATAATAGGGGTTATCGTGAATGGAGGAAAACTTTCATAACTATAATGAGAAATCGCTAGATAAATGGTTACGTCCCAGATATAGCTATAAATTTTCAAAACAAAGCTGCTAGTAATTGCTTATGAAATGGTGCAGTATTGCATCGATGAAAGGATTAATAACAGGAGTTTCATATTATATGAAAGAGAGTGCATATTATAGATTTAAGATCAAGATTTAAAGTTTAAGTATACTAATTGTTTCCCTTTAGTTTAAATTGGTCAAGAACAGAAATATTTTCAAACGCGCAATACTAATAATCTTAAAGTCCAATAAACTTAACAGCTTATGTCAGTTGCTCATCTACCAAACTATTACAATCAGAAAAGTAAAACTGTCACATTTTCCTATGAAATTCAACGTTTAAAGCTGATTACCATCGCTGATTTCTTGACGAGGCATCCATGCGGCAACTTTAGATGGTGAGCTTCCCCTGTTACTTCTCTACATCTCCTGCTCCTCGAAATAGTTTTGACGTTTTGCTATCGTTCGCCATCATTGCTGTTCCACCATCATCGTAAATTACACGAAAAGTATCTATCTTTAGTTGGCAATGCAGCAATTTTATTAAAATTCCAAAAACCACCCGCCCTTTTGGTTGGCTGCCTGTGAATGGCACAGCCCCAGTTGGCCATGCATATATGTATGTAGTTCCACTTAGACTCCGTCGTCCGGACCCAAGTCAGGCTCCAAGCTTAGAGAAGGACGAAGGGAGGACTTCATCCTCCCGGCAGAGCTATCGCCATATTGCAGAAATTGTGTGGAGCAAATAGTTTCCCCTGCTGTCGTTGCTTTTATATAAACATGAGGCAAGATTAGATACAAATTACACGCCAGCTTCCCAAGGTGGGCAGCAGCCCCATACCCGTTTGGCAATTTGCTCACCTTTCTGCTCCTTCTTCCGTCGTATCCATAAGTTACCAACGCAAAGTACCTCGAGTCCGACAGCTGCAATAAGAGGAAAAAGTTTCGGGAGGCAGCAAATGGCATTTCTGGGCCGCACCCACTCCACTCCTACTTGCCATCGTCCCTCCTCCCAGCCAGTGTATTTTTATTATTTATTTATTTCATATATTTTTCAACGGCCGCGATTATAAAATGTACAAAAAAACGTGGAGGAAAAAATGTGGACAACTATGTTCGTGCCCTTAGGGAGGCATTGGTTTCCATCGGCTTGGTGTTGTGCAATTTTTTCTCCGACATATCAGAATTTTTCTTACAAAAAAAACCTATTTACTCAAGTTTCTATAAAAAACTGTTTTTTCTGGTGCAAGTAATTTTTTTACTGAATATTTCCTAAACGGTACATCCTTTGGGCTGAAGGTTATTATTACTTTAATGTCTTTAATAAAATTGTGCCTTAAAAGAAAGAATGATTTATTATAAATAAGTTTTATGTATTTTTAAAGCCGTCTCAATTTACGTATTGAATGTATTTTAAAATTATACTATTAAATGAGATGTCTAGATCTAGAATTTTTCATATTTCATCCTACATTATAGGTTTAACTATGCCTTTCTGAAACAAGGTATTAGGGGGTCCCGACTGCGAATAGAGCCGCATAAGTAATTTGTGTTTGCCAAATTCAAACTTTACTTATTTTCGCAAAAAAAAAATAAGCAAAAAGTTTGTCCTTCGTTTGGTGTTCGTGATTTCGAGATGGGGAAAGCGGGCTAGGAAAATAAAAGCAAAGTCAGCCGGAAAGTTTTTGGGGTCCTCTGAGTGGATGGGCGGATGTCGTTGCGGTTGTGTGTTTGCTCAGTGATCAGGGATACGGGGTCCGGAGTTGAGCCTCATTCGGTGGCACGTTTGCAAAATGGCCCGATGCGTGTCTGGAATACATTTTCTGGCTTGCCAAAAAGATGGCAGAGTACAAGAGCGAGTCACAAGTTTGGTAAAAAGCCCCGTCCCTGCCTTTCCCGGCCACTCCCACCAGTGCATTTGCACACATTGTTGGTTGTAATTCAACGTAAATTTATGTGAAATTGTTTGCCAAGCAGGGAAAACGGAAAGCCGCATTTTGTGTTTTCTAAAATTTAATGTAGTTCGCCTGGTAAATGGGGATGAAGGTGGAGTACCGTGGGTTCCTGCGCTTACGCCACAGAATTTTAAATTGGCAAACACACACGCACCCACTCGGGAGTCCACATTCCCATGGGTTGCGCCGGTTTTCTAGGGCATTCATTAGCTGATCAGAGAGCATGGCTGAGGAACCCAAGTCCGAAAACCTGAAACAGTTCCCCCCAGCCCCAAAAGAAAACCAAACCGACGAAGGGCTTAATGTTAATTTTGGCTTTTGTTTGGTTTTCTGTTCGATTAAGTTAATGGCGCCAGGCGGAGCGTCGTGTGTCGTTTCATTTTTGGCAAATGGAACTCGGTTTAATCGGCTCGATCTTAACGCAAATAGTAAATGCTTTTGGGCTTTACACCTGGTTGTATAAAATGTCTTTTAATTTGAATACTTTCACAAATGTGTTCAGCATGGTTTTTACAAATAATTGTACGATAAGAATGTTGCGGTTAAACTAGAAATATGTTAATTAATATATTTATGCTATGTTCCCAAAAACCATAAACTCTTCGGATATTTGGCCAGTAGCCGTTGTTTACTCTTCATTAATTGAATCATAATTAAGAAAATGGGAATGCAGTGGGACCCCGATCATGTGAATACCGTGATCAGAGGAAACGGCTAAAGGGCAAATATTAAAACAGGAACAGCTACAAAAACTGTCAGCTTAAGCATCATAAAAAGTCGATTGTATTGACAATAATTTTCCGCATTAAACACACAAAGTTAATGCGGCAGAAGTTGCCGGGCGACTGGAACTCGGGATGCAAGGTAGTGGCCCAGTTGCACTGAGAAAAATTCTACATTTTAGGCTAAAGTGAATTTGGCTTCAAGCAATTCATACATATCATTGCATGAGATAAGTTATAAAGCACTTAATTTTTAAAGAAATATCATGAAGAGTTCCCAATAATTTGTTTCAATGTGGAGAAAAATGGCGACTGGGAAAAAGAGTGGGGAAAATGGAAGATCAGGACCGGAGAAAGCAGGGAAACAAGCCCGGAGCGCCTTAATGGAAGACTCCATGGCTCGTAAAAGTCAGCGGGCTAGGGTCTTCCGGAGGAGCGGAGTGGAGAGGAGCTTCTTTTCTCGAGTGCACCGCTGGGCACTTAACCAAACCAACAGGAATTTGTTTGTTTTCTTGGCCCCGCCCCAAGCCCCTTCAGCACGAGCATGTGCATCTGGCACACTTACCGCGCAATTAATGGCGCAATTAAATGTTTACTTTAGGCGCTTTCGAACCGCATAAATGGCAGCCGTTTCCCCGTCGCCGAGGGAGATCGAAATGGGGGAGATGAAGGGTTTCGGATCCGGAGGGAGCGGGCCTTATCAATAGTGGCTTCCTAGAACAGGTGAGAACAGAAGACAGACTGTTTTCTCGCTCGCACGCTTGATCCGCAGAATTTGATAGCTAATATTTCCTTTGTTTGGCTGAGTATTAAATTCGCTCGTTTCGTTGACACTTTCAAGCCCGATTTTGCATAGAAATCGCACAATTAACATTGAAAGTCGTCTGCTAATGAGATTGCGTTAGGTAATCTTAAAACTGTTTAAGAATATCAAAATTATGTACATAAATACTAATTTAGCTTGACACTTCTCTATGGAAATATTGGGTTCCTATCGCATTAGAAGAAAGCCACAAATTCAAATTCCTACCTTGTTTTGATGATGTTATAATTGGCCTATACATAATACGGCTGTCACTTTTTTAGTTTGGAATATAAAAGTGCACCACATTATTGTAATATCACGATTATTGTATCTAAGCTATATTTTTCTGCAAAATGAAGGGTGTTTGCATTATATTTTCCCGAGACCATTTACTCCAAAAATTTTCAAATAAAATTTGCGTATCTTGCGAATCATTTAAGCCTCGAAGATCCTTACATGGAGGATTTTCGTTCATTTGCTGGTTGAAATGGAAAAGATTCTCTCCCGCGGGCCGTAAAACAATTTGTTGCAAAATTTAGCAAACAGCCAGAAAAGTGCTCCATAAAAATATTAATCCTTCTGCCGCGTGACCGGCCGAGTAAAATGCGAGTGGAAATGGGAAAACGAAGTCCTACACACATGTTCCTCCTTGAACGAGACTCTCGCTTTCGTTTTTAGGGTCCATAAAGCAGTTTTAACGGCCGCAGTGCCTTGAATTTGCTGTTGCCCTCACATTTCGGTATCTCAGTATCTGTGTGGGCGCAGCACCGCAAATAGAGTGAAAATCTAAAAAATCACAAATCGCCTGGGATGGTCGGGCTCTTTTCGCTTGGGATCGCTTCGTTTCGGTTCCGTTCTGCTACGTCAAAGAGTTGCAATTACAAAATGTTTAATTGCCGGCAGCGAATGTTCAAGGAAAATCGAAAGTGGCCTCGGCAAAACGCCGCGGGCGAGGAAAGAGTTGACTTAATGGCACTTAAAAGGCCATAAAATCCTGAATTATGATTTCGAGGTCGCAAAAATAAGCCCCTATATGCGCTACCCCCGATTTCCAGCATGACGTGAGTGTTTTGGCTATTCTTGGCCCGGACAACAAGCATACAATCTAGGGGCTAATGACGCATCCTATCCGCCAGGAATGGTATGGAATGGAATCGCCTCCGCAGGAATTCGAAAATGACGCCTGTCACTGGGCTGATTATTTATGGCAATTTCGAATGTCTTATGGGCGACTGCATTAACATATTCTGAACGCTGTGGTCACTCGGCAATCGCAACCGCAATCGCAATCCCAGACCAAATCCCAAGCCCATTTTCCACGGTTTCTGTATTATTTTTCTCCTTCGCGTTGTCTGTCATGTCAAGTGCACGTTTAGCTTGTTTGTTTATATACATACTATATATGACTCTGAGTTGTTTCCCTTGTTGTTTTTTAAATGAAATATCACGACTGACATGTAGACAGAACAAAGAATGCATAAATTACCCCGTCCCCGGCGGGGCTGCCTAAAAATCTCCGCATTCGAGTTATTGAAATTGATGCCAGTCCCTCGGGTTCATTGTGCCTTATCGGCCAAAGTCTCGTTGGAAATAAGTGCATTAATTGACAATTTTCAATTCGAATAATTTTAAAGCCACGCGAATATTTTAATGACATCTCCTCCGTCTTTATTTGCAGTTCTTCGATGGACTTGTAGATGGATACTCTGGGCACTCGTAAGTAATACCAATTGATATTGATACAAAAACCCGATAAGTAATCGCTTTATTACCCATCTGTGTGTGCAGCCTCTTTATTGATTTTCATTAAGATTTCCCGGCGTCATAAAGATGCGAACCTATTCGAAATGTTCGCATGATATTATCAACATAATAATGCTTACATTTTGCAATGGCTTGGTTCAAGGGCACACCATTAAAATGAAACCTAAGAAAGGGTTTTATTTTCCATCTAATTGCGATTTATGAAAGGAAATGACTTAGCTAGGCGGACCTAAATCTAATAACTTATTTCGCATTCTGCTTTAATTTAATAACCATCAATAATGTAATAATCACCGTGATCTTATATACTTATAAGGCAATTTAATGAATGTAGTTTATTTATTCACACCTTACCTAATGTAACGGTTACCAGACATGGAATTTTGAGTTTTGTTATGAAGGCGTTATAAATACAAATGTATATATTTTATGCCCACTTGCTTGGAAAGCTAATGGAGCCTCAATCATTTTAAGGACAGGTGTATGGGACGGCTGGTATTTTGTGAAACACTCCGTCAATATCTTACTCACTTTTCGCTGTCGACTCATGGGTCGTAAATCAAGTTTCGACAGCTTTAGACTCGCCCATAAATTCCACTAGCGATATTCATAGATAATGTGGTCCCAGCGCCAGAAAAGAACCCAGCCCGATTCCAATTCCGATTGCCATTTGCTAGTCGAACTCGAATCAAGATTTTATGGTCGCAATCGTAAATCGACCATTTTATAGTTAATCGATGGCCATTTATGCCCAATAAGCCTCTCGTTGCATATTAATTTAGGAAAAATATATACAATAGGTAGTCTCAATTTCAGGCGACATCAAATTGATTTATGTGTCTTTAAAGACGTGTTGGAACCACAGCTCCCCAGTTGCGTAGATCGTAAAATTAATAAGGGATTAACATGCCATGATTGTGCCCGAGAAAGTCATGAGCCGAGAAATTGCACCAGAGGTTAAAGTTAAAGCCATTTCATTTTGCCGTCGGAACCGGCTGCAGATACAGATACAAATGTACAAAGATGAACGGAGCAGACGCACTGGAGATACCGATACCGAAAACCCACCCCGAAAATTGAGAGCAATGACAGCATGTCCAAAATCAAAATCAAATATGGCCGAATTAAATGTTCTCGCTCTCTGCTTTGCCTGCTCCTTCGCAGCGGCCATTGTTGAAATATTTCAATACGATATTGTTTGTATAGTAGAGTGCAGGAGGGGTGTGGAGGGAAAAACAGTAGAAACTGAGACGGAGAAGCAGAGAGAGAAGAGAAAAAGAGAGCTGGGCATGCTCATAAATTCATTTACTTGTTGTTGTCGAGCGAGTTTCGTTTTTGGTTTCGTTATCTCCTTCGTTGCGTCCCCTCTTCGCCGTCTACCCTCATACCCTCCTTCTCATCATTCTAGCGTATCTCCGAGATACTTTGTATTCTCGATTTGAGCACGAGTTTCCAGCTGAGGTTCGACGGCTTGAACACCGGCATCTTAGAGATACAGTATGACAAAAAAAAAGAGGGCAAAATATTTTTTCAGTCAGCAGATGTTTTGAATATTAAATACATTTTTGAGCATACCTTTAAAAATCTAATAAAAACTAAACTACTCTTTGCATTTGTAAAAGTAAGAAAAGTAGTCCCAAAATATAGATATAAAATCGGCATGTGCTTTAATGTACGCCCAACTGCCTTAAAACACATATCGTATTATGGTAACAGTGCCAATTCGCTCAATTCGCCAATATTTCGCAGCCCCTTTCTTATAAGAAACCATTCTTCAACCCCGAATTTGCTTTCCGTGAAAATAGATTATGCGCATTGAAAGTTTCTAGTACAGAAATAGCGCACGAGAGGGCGCTGCATTGTTTTCCCATATGCCCGCCAGGGGCTCTGTAAAAGATAAGATTAAAAACTGTTGTTTTATTTGGTTTATTTAATAAAGATTTTGATTTTTGTTGAAAATTTTTTTAATGACCTTTTATAATAGTTATAGGCGTATAATTTTTTGTTATCATAATGCAAGACTTTCTTTTGATATCCGTCAAAATACTCTTATCATACGCTATCATATAAATATATGATATATATAAATATATTTATACGCTTATATATTTATAAATGTATAAATATATATTTTAAAAGATTAAGTTGTCACAACGCAAGCCAATTTTATTGCTTCCTTAAATAATTTACGGCGTGTTGAAAAATGCATGAAGAGACCAGCTAAAATATTTAATGAGTATATTAAATGCGGTTTCATGACACAGAGATTTATGGCCGTAACAAAAAATTGTGTGAACCTAATTGTTAATTTTGACTTAAGTCAAATGAAAGGCTTTCTGTGTATGATACTTCAAAAACTATATGTGTATATGCTTAATACAAGTTTTTAATTGAGCCTTCTTATCTATAACCTTTAATATTTGTCTTAGAAAAATACTTTAATTCATAATATAATAACATGGCTGCATAATAATTGCCGCTCGTTGAAGTTTGAATCAGCTGTTCATCCATCTGGTCCCACGTTCAAAAGCAACAGGTTGCGTGCCAAAAAACTTTCCCAGACACCCAGTAAAATTCGAAAGTGTTTTTTAACTTTATATCGGGCATTTATTGAAGTATTTATATTTAAATTATGTATTTCTTAGTAGAGATATTTAAAAAAGTGTAAAACCATATAACAAAGTGCTACGTGTATTAAAGTGTATTAAAAGTGTTTCACATCCCACGTTGCTCGTGCTATCTCGTGTTACGTATACTGAAGGTATACCGGATAGGATACACTCAGGATACATTCAGTATACGTTTACGAGGTCGCACAGAATCGCCATTATCCAAAAGTGCTGAAAATTATGCCGTGTCGCGGATCTAGATGCAGATAAAGATGAAACCAAATACAGATGTGAAGATTTATATTTTCATTTGTAGATCGAAATCGGACACGCGGCGTTGTTGACCCGACGATTGCACGGCCGCAACTGAAAGGAGCAGACAGGAAAAGCAGAAAAGCAAGCCGGCGTGTCCTCGTAATTGTCGTTTCCTTTCGGCCCGTTCGCTCGTGTCTCGCTCGCACTCGTGTGCGACCGATTTTACAAGCGTTTTCCTCACTTCCGGTCGTCCTGTGTCTTGTGTTCGGTGGTTGCTGCTGTCCGGCTGATTTTTCAACAGGGATGGGGTTCGAAAATCGAAAATGATTGCGATAACCACAGACGTTTAGCCAGCACTTGTCACATAAGACGTGTCCTTCTATTCCGCCATATATGGATGTCCTTGGTCCTGGAAAATATCATGGAAAGGAGAGCGAAAAGAAAACAGTAAGTTCAAGAAGTTACGACAACGCACAAAGTTTCCAGATACCTCTGGCATTAATATTCCCAGCCCCAGCTCAACTATTTCGCCAATCGCGATAATCACCCTTTGTTGCCTTCCATTACCCACCTGCCCCATCCGCCAGGAGCTCCTACTTGCGCCCTCGAGCACGTCCTTTCGTTTAATCCCTAACAAGAAAGGGGCGGTCGGCCATCCAACCCAACTCACACAAAGTCTGGGAAATACGGCGGAAGACTGGGAGTGAGGTTGAGAGGTTCGCAGCCAACCAGGCAACTCTCTGGCAATCTAATGCCCAAGATAAAATTCAAAATTTATAATATTGCACAGTTTGCCCGATATAAAACGTAAACTTATGGCTTTCGTGGAGTACGTGCCATATTTTTCTATGTGTATGTGCCCAAGTCTCAGCCACTATATATTTGCCTATGTCAGTGCCCGCCTGTGTGTGAGAGTCCTGGCTCCTGTTTCTGTGCTACTTCCTTTTTTCTGCCCAACCCTTGCCAGCAAAGAGTCATGAGCTCGTTATGCCTGTGAGATTTCATTTGTGTGCCGTGGCAACCCCCGAAAACAGTGGTTCAATAACAAACTTTCCATAGAAAATTCAATAGAAAAATAAATTTCAATAAATTACATAAAAAATAGTTTTTAAATACTCATAAGTAACATCTGTTGTTAAACTGTTTAAATCCTAGCTGAAGCTAAAATGTTACAGTTGAGTTCTTAACGTAAATAACTATTAACCTAAGTAAGAATACATAAATTTGATCCAACTGATGTTTTCCTTTTGGTATTTATATTATTATTAAGAATTCTTATATATTATTGAATAAAATCGTGTACCGTTTTTATGTAAAATTTGTACTACCTAATCCAACTGTGCCTAGGCCCGTGTCTTTATGTCTCTGCATGCTCTGACCGCCAGTTTTCGGATGGGCTTGTCGGGCGTTGGGGGAGGGTGATGTTAGGGCGGTGTTCGATGTGGGGAGGGCGTACACACAGAACGGCCGTTACAACCATAAATATCATTTTTTTATTGGCACAACCCTAAATGGCGGCATTTGGCGAAGCAAATTCCAATGCAAAACGCCGACTCCCAGCGGACGGACAGTGGGATGTGGAACAGACGGCCGCCCGCCCGCATAACGAGCGTCGAGGGCGGACTTGGTGGCAGGTTATTTTGGGGATAGTCAAGATACTCGAGACCTGGACTCCCCTAAGAATGTGCGACAATTTGGCGAGCCAACGAGCCGAGGGATGCTCGACCATTGCCAGAAATCCTAGTTCGCCAAATCGCCCGATATCAAGGTACGTGACTTTATGGCAAATCGTTGCCATCCCGGCCAAAGGTGCCAAAATGCTGGAATTGGAGCTGCAGATGAGTCCTCTGCGGCAAGTGGTGTTAAATGCACGCTCCACTGGGCGGGACCAAAAACACCAAGGAAAACAGGACATACAAAAGCGTCGCGGGAGAACGGAAACAATTGCTTGGAATTACAGACGCCATTGCGCCATTGTTGCCAGCAGACGCATTCCGCATCCCAGCCCCTCTTGCGGTTATACCTGCCATGGACCACAAGCAGGAGCAGTCGTCACCATCAACGCTTTCAGTTGATTGTTTCCACGCTCCACAGCTCATCCTCATCCCGAGCCAGTCCACACCCACGCATGGAAGCCGTGCACATTTCTAAACTTTTCTGGGAGCATTCACCACCTCTGGGGCGCAGTTTCCAAATGAGTTTTCATTTCTTTTCCACCTTTTTATTTTGTCTTCTCAATTATTCTGCTCTGTTCTATTTCATTCTTTTCCCTCCGTGAAGTATATTTCTTTATCGCCCATCGGGGATTATGTCCCAGGAATTGAAGTTTAATTTAGTTTTCAAATTTGCTTCACCTCGAATTGACTTTGCGGCGAGACCAAGAACGTTTTAAATTCTGGTCTCGGCTTTAAAAAGGAAATATATTGACAATTATTAAAAAGGACGTGCTTTTTCTGTAATTTAAGGCAAAGAGAATGTATTTCATATGATTTAAATCAAACTAGTTTTTAAATTTGTATAGTGCACTTTTTAAATATGGTTTGCATATTAACTATAAGATGTAAAAGCGATTGAATATAGGTCAGAATAAAGACCTAAAATAGATCGGGCACATTTTAGTTCGGTGTTCTATTTATTCTAAATCCCACATTTGTATCCTGAAAGTCATAAAATTATTTCAACAAATGTCATTCCCTTTTTCATAGAGCCTGCTTCAAAACTATTTGCTGGAAATTCTAATTTAAATTTCTGAATGCTCACGTTCAATGTCTGGCAAATGTGCTCGGTGCGGTTTCTATAAAATTCTCGAGCCACAGCCGGTGGACAGAGATGTTTGGAATCGGGCGGAGGGTCTGGGTTTTGGTGGAACCGGGCTATATTGCCGTCAATGACTTGCAAACAAAATTAGAAAAGAAAACCCGAGCGGTGGGTAGCATATGCTGCTGAGTGCGCTCCGGCATCAAAATGACTACACAAACTTTTCAAATTAGATTTCACACCCAAACTAAACACGAGGCGATGGCGATGGCGACAGCCACGCCAGCGAAAAAGTCGAGGGTGTTGGAGGAGTGAAATGCCAGAGACAGAGACTGGAAACCAGACTTGGACCCTGTTGAGTTGAGGTTGAAGATGGCCACGACACTTGCGCACAGAGTCAGCCACTGTATTTTAGTTTATTTTGTTTTATTAAAACGACTAATGGCCGTCCAAGTGGGTGGTTGGGCTGGATGTGAAAGCACAAAGCGACGCCCAGAAATGGACACAATTAGTGTGCAATTTATGCTCCATGGAGCAGCAGCTGCCATAACGATTGCCTCTTGTCTGAGCTGCAATTTGAATGGCCAAATTAGAGGACCCCGCAGACCGACCGTCTGTCTGCCGGCAATTTATGCATTCAAAGTCGAAGCGGCGACGACCAAGGTTCAAGTCGAGCTCGACAATTTGATAATATTCGCAAGGCCAGACCGACCGGGGGCATTAATTTAATGTTCGGGGCGTTAGCCACACATGTAAATTCCTCCTCGCATCTTTGGCATTTCTGCAGCCTCATTAGGCCGCGGGGCAATGGTCAAAATGTACAAAATAATCGAATAACAACCCCCGACATTCAGACAATGTCAATGGCTGTACATATTATAAGACAGACAGATTTTATTTTCATATATTATCGGAAAGGAAAATTGGTGTTTCATAGTCTGGTAAACGTATGCATTTTATGCCTTAAATTTAGGAATTCACACATTCTTTTAATTAAAATCGACAAAAAGAAAGGAAGAGGTACAATCGCTTATTACATTGGTATTCCCAGAAAGGTAATCAATTAGAGTTCGCTTAGGCGAGTGAAGACTGTTTCCCTCTGCATATGTTGCATGTGCCATCTTTGATGCTTCACGCCTGCATCTGTTCGCATAGAACGAAATCCCGAATATCGCAATCAAAACTCGGATAAATGGGGATAAAAACAGCGGGCTGTTTGCCATTTGGCAGCCATTGTCTCAGGGGGTGGGTCTTCATGCGTGTGTGTGTGAGTCTGAGACTCAAAACCCAAAAACCGCCCCTGGCGAATGCGTTCGTGTAGGTGAGAGTGCTTAATTATGCGTTTGGCAGTCGTAAAACTAAACTTTATGGCTGTCGTCTGCTCTGCCATTGCTGGTGCTGTTTGTAACTGATCTGAGTTCAGGGAACGACCTCTGAATTCGAATTTCGAACCTTTTGGCCACAGAGGCTGATGCCCAAAGTCGGGGCCCTTCCTGATTGATTTATACGCATGTGAAAAATGCAGCTCCGTAACTGGCGCACCGCTCGTAAAATCTGTCTGTCCAGGCAGGCTGATTTGATTTAGTGCCGCTAATAAGTAGCCAGGTGGCAGTTTGACCGATTTCTGGTCGAATACTGGATGCGCAGACATATTGCGCATACGCCCCATTCGCCATGGAACCAGGGAGGGGAAAATGGCTGAGTGCGAGGTTCTCGAAATTCTTGGAACTTGAGGCCAAGTCAATGGTAATAAATACTTTCAGCTAGTCGTTATGCCTAATAAATTTGTTTTTAACCAATCATCACAGATTCACAAGAGAAAAGTATAAATAAGTGGTCTACTAACAATATATAGGAAACCTGCTCCAGATATTAACCCATTTGATTAATAAATATGCCATTTGATTAATAAATTAGCTTAATGTTTAATTTGAAAGTAAGCCTGGTTAATTTGAAATTCATTACTATAATTGTAAAGGAAACATTTATGACTTACCAGCTTTTCCAGTTGACTGAGTCTTAGTCATTGTCCACTCCTCAGCGTCAAGAAACCTGCTAAGTGATAACGAAAAGAAGGCCAAATCATGCGGAAAGCAATATTAATCCAATAAAAATCGATTACCCCAGTGAGTGGCGATAGGAAAAGTGCCATAAATAACCTGCCCCACTGAATGCACACTGAATCTGAATGCTGGAAGCCGGCAACAGCGAAGCGGGTGGAATGTGCAAATGAAAATCATTATTATCGCCCACGATGATGAGCATCATGATGGTCTGTCTCATCAGACTTTTGTCGTAGCACAGCATTTATTGCTGTCGGCTTTCCGGGCCCTCAGGTCCCGGTTCCTCAAAGCCTCCAAAACCCAAAATACCCCAATTTGCCCCCCGTAAGGGCAGTTTGTAGCTGTCTGTCTGGCAGTCAGTCATTCGGAGCAATTGTTTCATTCATGGACCCGCCAAAATAGACGAGAGGCGTTTATCATCATCCGAGACATGTTTCGTCTCTTTCTCTGCTGCTTGTGCCCTCTCTTTCTGCCGCTGCGTAGGCTTTTCTATGGGATGAGTGTGTGTGTGAGCAAAACAAACCATAAATGTGCGTGGAAGACGAAAGACGAAAAAGAAACGAGAGAATCCAAGTTTTTGTCGTAGCGGCGAGACCCCCCTTTAACCAGCAACCCCCACCCTTATCCCCCTCCCCTAACCCCTTCATGACCATAAGTCAATGTCAATGGCACGCACACAAATACACTATACATATTTGCTTTCTGGGACAGTCGAAAAAGTTGTCGTCGTGTTGAATTTCTGGGCCGATTTTCCACGTTTAATGGGACCGTGACATGCCATGTTTGCCAGAAAATTTGTTATTTGGTGTTTATGGCGGCGTTTAAACGTTAGGGTTTCATTCACTTTTATCTGCAAAATGAGATGGAATAGATGGGGAATACTTGAAACTGGTTTGCAAGTGCAGGCTGCCATCCACACACACGCACACAGATACTCACCCACACAGAAACGAACTGCAGCGATAAAAGATACAAAATGCAAACCAGTTCCGCGATGAGATTTAATGGGGAAACAAACAAACGAACAAAATCACAACTTATATTGTAAATAAAATTTAAATAAGTAATTAAATAAACACTGGGCACACTGAGCTATCACTCTTTCTCTACAGATTCACTTAGATAGTTGTAGTTTTATTTTTAGCTGATGGCCTTTTTGCGGTTGTTTGCTTTCCAACGTTTTGCGTTCATTTGAAGCCGTTGCCCGACGATTTCTTGCACGCCGCTCGGTCTCTCAAACGCCGGCAGCGACGTCGACATTGACGCCGGCGGCGCTGCCGCCGTATCTGTGCGTATCTCACAGATATCGTAGCCCCAGTACAGTAGAGTATCTGTGTGAGGAGTATCTGTGAGGGGTTTCTGCTCGAAAGTATTGGTGTACCGTTCATGCGCAACTCACACGCACGTGCTTCGAAATTTCCCTGGGGCGCGCACACACACACGCCCAGTCGAAATCTAACCTCTTTGGTACTTTTTGGCCAAGCCAGTAACGCTTACTGAATCGAAATCGGGAAATTTCGAAATATAGCCATCGAAATATCCCCACCACGTGCTTGGGCCTTTGTTTTGCTTTTGTGCTTTTCCGGCTGCAAAAAAGCTCTCCAGTCCCAGCTGCCTTAGCTTTTTGTTGTTGCTGTCTGGTTGGGGAGGTTGTAAGTATATAACCCCGCCCACTTTTCCAACCGGGTATCCAATCCATTTATGAGCCTCTTTCGCTGTTGTTGCAATTAACGACCATTTGAATTATATTTGCGCTCGTAAACTTTACAAGAACTCTTCGTCGGTCTGCCCCGGAAAATAAGAAGAAAAGCCAGCAGCGTGGCGGCCTTTTCTCATTTCTCCCCATTCATTTCGAACGTAGACAGCAGAAATTTTTACGACTTTTCTGCACAATGCGCAAATACAACGACAGTGGACCAATCGACCCCATTCCCCCGTCCCAGCCATGCCCCTTCACCTTTGCATTCCACTCTGACTTGGATCAGAACTGGCCCTGGGGATTTTATTGTGGGTTTTCCCATTTCATAAATCGTTTGTTGATAACACACTTCGGCACTTGACTTATATTAAAAATTCTTGTTCAAAAGAATTTGGGAAACCAGCCCAACACTGAGTTTAACTCGAATGAGATTAAATCTAAGGTTCTTAAAAAATTATATAAATACTGACTATTTTTTTGTTATTTTATATTAGTATTTAATAGTATCGTGGTCATTTATCTTACATAAGCATGTGTATCATGTTTGGTATGCGCTTAAAAACACTTCATGAATATTCCTCATGAAATACTGTCAAAAGTATCCTTAAAGATTTAGTATACTCTTTAATAAGTTCATACGATATCCTACCATATAATAACGTTGCGCCCAAGTTATGCCAACAACTATTTGCTTGGTATTCTGGGCAGTTGCAATTTAGAACTCTCAGATAATTGTTGCCTTGGTATGGGTGCCTGCTGTTCACCTCTCAGTAGATAATTAACAACCCTTAGCTGTGCGCAGCCCTTGCACCCTTACCTCGCTATCTGAATGTATCTGTGTGTGTGCATCGATGCGCTTACCCCTAATTGCAATGCCATAAAAAGTGCAATTCCAGCGAAGGACAACCACCGAAGCAGAAACGAGAGAGAGGTGAGCGCAGCAGAGGAAGGCTCTTGGCATTTTGCCATTACATTGCAACCATGATTACGATTAGAACTGGCATTGTCTTGCCACCAGACGGCAGGATGTAGGACTCAGTACCGGGACGCAGCACCCAGAACTATCAGCAGCAGCAACGGAGAGCGATATGCCAGGGGGTTGGGGAGGGATCAAATTATGCGAAACTGCATTTTCACTTTTCGCATCGCCAAACCCGGCCATTTGCACCATAAGGCCAACTGGTGGAGATGGCCGAGCTGCAGCTGCTCCGGGTTCCTCTTGGTCGTAAGTATCCTGGCTGCCAGCAAGCATCATTTTCTGCATGCAAATTCCCTCGTCTTGATATATCGAAAATCTCGAGAAGTGCAGCCAATCAACTGGAAATTGCCAAGCTTCAAGTTAAGAGCCTTGCACGCTCCCCAAGCATTAGAATTGATAACAGATTCAAAAGCGACAAGACCAGACACAGCTGCAACCGCAACAAATATTAAAGTTAAGACGGCTTAAATTATAGCAAAGTTTAAAGAAGAATCAGGATCCACACACCTAGCAGTCGCAGTATATATCAGCTTCCATAAAATTATTAGCAATTATCAAGAACGGGAGAAATACCAATCTGAAAAAGAATATCAACCATAGTATGATCAAAACAAAAAATATTATACTTCCCTATACAATAGCAATACCGATATAACCATTTATACAGAAGCAACAAAGCCAGGAGCAACTTCACAAAGCAGCCACCAGAGGAAACAATAATAAGCAAGACACAAAGACCATATCGGCAGAGTAGCAGCAAACTTATCAACTAAAGGCAATGCAGCAACAAAGGCAACATCGCTTAAAGTCTAAACTGCAGTCAGATAAATAAAACCATTGAAACTTGGGCTAAGCCAGCAACAAAAGACGCTTCATCAACAATAGGCCATTTCTAAAAAGCAGCAACATGAGACACGTCTGCAACAACAACAGGTACAACAGCAACATCTTTCGATGTTTAAATTGCAGCAGAGATAAGCAGGAACTTAAGTTAAACCAACCACAAATACACTGCAGCAACAATGGACAATTTATAAACAGCAGCAGCTGCAGCAACATCAGTTACAACAGCCACTACAGCAGCAACAACATCGTGTTACAACAGCAGCAGCTTTCCAAGCAACATCCAAAGACGACAGCAACATCAGCAATCGCGACGGCAAATGCGGGCGTTAAGCGGTGCGAGCGGACCGCCGCCGCCCGACTGTCGGCGGTTTCTCGGAGCTAGTGCTTTGGGGCGCGTGGGCGTGGCACTTGGGAAGCAGCATAGTGTGCACCCTGTTGCGCCCACGGCAGATGGATCTCTCTGATCTGCTCGCACACCGGTTAGGCTGCCGTTAGGGCGAGCGAAAGCAGGCTAGTGCGGCCATTTTGGTGGGAGCGAGACGGCTAGTGGCGCAGCGCAGGCGTCGACTGCGACGGCAACGTCAGCGGCGACTGCAACTTATGCCGCTTCTGCTGCTTTTGCTGAGCGGTCAGCGTTGGAGACTTTTTGAGGGATCTGTGTGCCGGAATCTTGGGGCTCCAGAGAAAACCACAGAAGGAAAAAGTAATGCGAGTGGTCGCCGGGGGAGAACTCATTCCGCCGATGAGCAAAACGCTTTGAGTGAAACTCAGACCAAGGTCTCCGGAGGAAAAGGCGCTCCTTAAACCTGCAACACACTGTCGGAATTGATTTTCCAAGCTCGACATCTTCGCTTTTTATTATTAAAATAGAGAAAACGAATTTCAACTGGGGACTTGTCGTTGGGCGCACCTGACGACCTGCAAAGGCAGCTGGTTTGGTTAGAATTGGGTTCAATTAGTTGCCACCAAATGGGAAACCCCGTAATTCCCATTTAAAATCACGAAATTAAAATTGTTTCTGCACTTCTTTCATTTAAGTGAAGGGGAGTGTGAATTATAAAATGTGGGCTAATTCGAAATTCAATTAGAAATACAAGAGCTTGAAAAAGATGTATTTAATACGACCTTTAAATAATTCTAATTACTAACCCGAGCATTTGAAAAAAATTTGCTTAAAATTAATGTTTTTTCTTAAGTAGATTAAAATATTTTTTAATGTTTTGATTGAATTCTTGTGGAAATTCATTTTAATGAATGCGACAATTATATATTAATGAATTATACCGCCTTGACTTTAATTTTACCCAAATCGGAAAATCAATTATGTGCGCTTAAAAACGACCGAAAAAACAAATTTAATATATGGTTCCTCTCTTTTCTTTCCAGGTCTGCGTCTTCGCGTGTGTGTGTGTGTGTTTTTATAACATTTGTGGATTACGCCTATAAAAACTACACTTCACCGCGGAGCCAGCGAAGTGGGCACCAGCTACAACAAAGGGTTGGTAAACTAATTTAAATATTTGCCTTTTATTGCCATTTGATATTAATATGAATTTGAGCGGAGTCGGAGATTAAATCAAAGATGCATAAATCTTGCACAGTTTTAAATAAATTCGCTTTATGGCTCGCCCAGCCACCGAAGTCGTAAAATCTTTTGTCTAAGCGAGGAAACCAAAGTCAAAACCTAATTGCATAATGATTTAATCCCGGCCAATGGCTCCAGTGCATGAATCGATCATAATCCGGCTCGGGCAATCCATTAAAATATCTCGCATAATCGCTTTAAAAAGCCATTAACATGGCCATAAGTACGAGCCGTCGGGTTTTACCCAATACCGAAATTTTGAGTGCGCGGGTTCCGATTTTAAGCTCAACTTCGGCGGGCATTAAATGGGAATTCTTCACGAAAGTATGCATAAAACTTTACGAGGCATGCCTTTGTTTTCGCTTTTGTTGCCATCGATTTTATGATTTAATTTGTCAACTGCTCTGCGAATGGCTTCAAAATGGTCACTCGAAGAGCAATGGTGACCGCATAAATATGATTTCCAGCGACCGCTGCTGCTCTGCCGCCCAGAAATTGCACGATTTGTGCAGTTTTCATTGCGTTTCGATTACGGATGATGCCATAAAGTGTATTCGTTATTGCCATTAGTCGCTCGTAAATTGGCTAACGAATGTGTCGTCTCGACCCCGGCCGAAATGTCCCCCCTCCACCACCTGAGCAGCCCACCTTGCCGTCAAAAGTTGCAGAGTTCCGACCTCTTGATTGGCGGAGCCTTCACTCGAATATCCGCCACAATTTCCAACCAAGAAGATACGGACAGAGACGTTATTCCAGTTTTTAATCTGCTCGATTGGTCGGCAGCGGGCGTTCGGACCGGGAGAATCCGACATCGCCATCGGATTGCGAAGGCGAGGTAATTAATATATTGCATTAAATGCTCGTAATCACGCATTTTTATTGGGGATCTCAAGAAACACACACAAAAGCATCAACAAATGGATAAGTCCGCGTGGCATTAGGGCGATGCACTTCAGACGTATGTTTGATAAGTTGGGTAACCACTGATTACTTATTTCGTTTCTTGATCAAAGAAGTATTAAAGATAACTATATATATAGTCGCCTGCTGTTGAATATTGACCGATTATCAAAATATTGGTTACATTTTTGTTTCAGGGAGCATAGATTCAAAGTAAACATTTCTTCAATATTCTTATTTCTTTTATCCATTTGCGGGTCACCCTACTGCTCACTGATTAACTCCATTAGCCGCACCTGCGTCATTTAATCCAGGATGAGGGCTCTCTAAAAGCTTGTAATCCGAAAAATTTAATAATAAATAAATTATGAATGCAGTGCACTTTAAGCTTTTGCGAACATTCGAAATTTTTGGATTACAGGTGCGGATACCGTGTCGCCCAAATTCAGTACATCGTCGTTTTAATCAGTGTCATATACAATACAGGGGCTAATTTCTGTATTTCTATATGTGTATATATTTAATTTGAGTTGAAGTCCGTCTGATGATTACTGAAAATCGACTCCACAAATCGTCATCTGCAATGGCCGCTTATCGTTAAATGTACATAATGTGCTTTATTGTCACTTAAGTACAGATTTAAATAATTTTATGACTTCATTTCATTTGTGGACGAGCAAAGCGTTGGGATCGTAGTCTCTGGCCGGTCTATCTCACTTTTGTAGAGGGAAAAGCACAAAAAAACACCCATCTATATAAATAATAATCGCCCATTATAAGTAATCAATGACTTTTGCACCCGCATATGAGCTCATTACTCTCCGTAATTACAGTGTTATTATTTACTTTAGAGCCGAACAGAAAAATAATGATGATAATGGGGTCTGTGGATGCAAGAACAGCAAGAAAATATGATTTTTGAGTTATTTATTCTACCATCCAGCCGTTTGCAATATATTGTCACATATTTGTCGTAAAGTCCTATTTAATGTGAACTTAGATTATGAAATATTTTATTTTGCATTATGAAACATACATGCCACACCGATTAAATTGTATATATGTGTCAAAACCTTTAAGAGTCTAAAATCCATGTTAGTAAATATAGCAAACTTTAGTAATTTAAAACAATATTTGTCTGACTCATCAAGAGCATAATCTCTAACGAGGAATAAATTCCTCCTTTAAAATAATTAAACCACTTGCCTATGCTTCAGCAGAGAAAATAAACTTATTTTCCCTAAGGTGTTTTGTTTAGTTTTCCCCCTCGAAGAGGAAAACTAATTTGCGTTAATTGCTCTTCACAGCGCCACTACACAATAAAACTTCAAGTGGTAATTGCAGGTATTTCCATTACAAAAGCATAACAGTATCAATATGCCAGACATTTGCATAAATTGTCCCCCTCGTGCAGTTGATCGCTGGAATGTCGGGCAAGGCAAATAAATTTGCCCGCCGAACGCAGACTTGACTAGAAAATCGTTAGTCGAAGTGCGACAGAAATGGACAGTTAAATAAATCGAAAGATGTCAGCGAGACAAGAGCCAAACGAACTTGGGTCCAAAACATGGTCAGGGACTTGGATTTGGACTCAGACTTGGAAGCGGACATGCACTCCCATACACAGAAAACTTTGAAGATCAATCTAAAAACAACAGCTATACAAATCAAATAAATTGAATAAGAAATTATGAAAATACTTTGCATATATGCGAAGAAGCTTAAAAAATAATATATGAGTAGCCTAATGTGTACTAAATAAATCTTAAAATATATTTATTTCTTCTGTCTAAAACAATTTTTTCTCTGTGCAGTCGCATTGTGGCATTCTCGAGTTTCGGTTTGATATGCAGAACAGCTACTCGCGTGACAGTCGAAGTGGTTGTGGTGCAGGGTGTAGTGGTGCAGAGTGGTTGCGGTGGGTGGTGCGGTTGTGGTCGTGGGCGTTGGCGAGTTAGTTTGTTGGCATTTCGCACGCATCTTTCATAAATTAACGAGATTTATGCGCCGGGGACTTAGATTTGCTAGAAAAGCGACTTGAAATTGCGGCGGAGACATGGATATGATGTGGAATCGATACTAAATTATCCTCTCTGGCGTCAAACTTCCTTCTATTTGGTATCCTCCGTGTCTCCATCTATTTTTCTCGGTGGAGACACACCCAGTTAAATGCCATCTCTCTCTCTGCGCTCAGCCATCTCTCTTGCACGCTCATTATGCGCACTCGTTTTTCGGAGTCGAAAAATCGATGGAATATGCAAAATATTGTTTGAGCCGGGCAGCGAATGGAACCGGGAGCCGCCTAAGTCAACAGGGAGATTCGGCTATCCCCAAATCCATTCCAGAAACTCTTTCGGAATGGAATGTAAATTTGAACAGCGTTTTCTTTGTTTTCTCTGACGCAAAAGGGCCACCGAGTTGTGTTGGCTTTCTGGGTTTGTTATTCTAAAATGATTTTCGTTCTCCGTATCTTCGAGCCCCAAGTGTTGCCTAATGTAATCCGACTGGTATCTGTATCCCACAGATACGAACTCACAGACGACCACTCAGTCTCGAGACTGGGTCTTAATTTCGGGTTTTTCAATCGAGCCTCTAATGCGCTAGGTGGTCAAATTTTGTTGCTGTCCATTTTCAGATTTTAATCGCTGGAATTTGTTTTAAGGCATCGATATTTATGTGACAGCCCAAATTTTGAGTGTGACACTTTAGAAACGTTTTTATGGTTTATTAAAAAATATCCGATGAGCTCCAATCCCGCACCTCGTTTCGAATGCAAAGCTAAACTAGTTTTTCAGCTAAATCCAATTCGCTGGCTCCCAGGAAAAAGAGACGGATGATAAAATGTGGGGCTGGAGGAAGAGAACATTTCATCAAGAGGATTTGGCAATGCAGCAGGCCTAGTGCAACTGCACTTGAGTCCCTTTTAGGCCGAAAATGGGGGAAATCGATCGATAGCCATAAAACAAAATGTTTATATTTCAAGAAGTCAAAAGTCAAATAGGAAACGCAAAGATCAACAGACCGAAAGCTGCCATTGGTGGGCTGTTTCGAAGGGAAAACCAGAAGGGGAGCGGCTCTCTCAGCACTTGGTCTTAATTGAAATTTGAAATATGGTATTATGTGCGCGCAGTTCGGAAACAGTTCATAATGCCAAGCTCGAGCCAAGTTCGAGCACACGGTTCTTGTGCTTGTTTATTGAAATGCTCGTAATTATCCAGTCGAGTGTAATGAGCAACTGGCTCAAGTGGAGGTGCACATATATACCGCCGCCCACCCGTCGTTCCAGCCCAATGCCAATGCCATATGCACTTGTCCATGAAGGCAGCCCGTCTACATAGTTGGCCGTCAATTGCTACTGCTCTCGTGATATTCGAGGAACGCCGACTGCTCCGTATGCTCCGATTAATCACCTGCAGATGTGGTTTTCGATTGGATTATAATTGGAATTGCTCACCTCCAGACAAATAACTCCAGAGATCGGGATGCACTGGTAAGGAACGGACTAAAACTCTGTATATTTTATGGAAAAAAAGAACCACAAGAAGAAATAGCTTTGCTGTATTTAACTTAGTAATGTCGTTGGCATAAGTTAATTTAAAAACCACTTCCAAAAATGTTCTGATTAAACTCAGCATTCCTCAGCAGAGCACTGATTACATTCTAAATTCCTTTGTTATATGCAAATGGAAAGAAAGAGATTTAGATCTAGTGTAGAAGGAATAATTAATTTAACAATCTCCTCCTTTTCGCTTTAGATTTATGTGACATTTCTATAAATAATTAAGATTCTAGATGATCACCCCTTGCCTCAGGCGAAGTGCACCATTTGTAAGACTATTTGGACGGGCATGTGACTGGCATAAAAATAGAAACTGTTCCTTACAGAAAACTAATTAGGGAAACACATTTTCAGGGCCGAATGGCCGAATGGAAAATGGCAGAAACGCTCGTTTCGCCGTGCTTTTCTCAGCAAACGTCCGTCCGCAATTACTCGGCATTTACATAAGCCGTTCATTTAATTTTATTGCACATTTCTGCTATTGTAAATATAATGTCAACAAGCTCTGTGGCGTCGACACATTTACGATTTAAATTAAAGCGAATGCGAAAACCTCAAAACCACTAGAGAAGATGGTGCCCACACAGATCACAGCCAATTTCTATTTTTAATGATACGATTTCGGAGCTTTTTGACACAACAAACGATGAAAACAGAAATCACGGCAGACCCAGCCAAGTGAAAGAATGCGATGGTCCAACGGAATGGCGGAATATTTTATAATAATTACGTGCTTTTCGATCCCGGCGAGGAGCCACCACCAAAGCGAAATAAGTTTAATGTTAATTTGATTGCGCTTTTATTGATAGTAAAAACATTTATGCGGCATACAAAATGAATTATGAATGATTTGGCGGACAGTGAGGCGTTGTCAACGAGCCAGCCGAAATTATATTCTGAATCAGATTGCCGATCGACTGACTCTTCAGCTGTTGCGATCTCGTAGAATTGCCCAATAACGCATTTACGTTCGTTATTATTTGTATTTTTACGGTTGTTTCCATTTTGATTGGGCTTAATTGGCCAGTTGGTTTGGTTTCACAGCACAAGTTATAATAAATTTATTACCGTATTATTTCGATCGAACAAGCAATATTAATTTGAACCGAAGAGTCATTTGTTCACCTTAAAAATCTCAAGTTCTTTAAATTAGGGAAACTAATTTAAGTTTTTTAAATTCCTCCTCATTATAAATAATAGAAAACAGTTAAGGTTTTGTAAACAGTTTTAAATAGACAAAAATACAATTAGAATAATAAATATGTTTAACATAAACAAGCAGCACGTTACGTTTATAAAATAGAGAATATCTTATATAAGTAGGGGAAAAAAATGTACAAGGTATTTTCAAATCTCTGCCAGTAAAATGGAATTCGGATTCAAGGACATCCTCATGTCCTTTACCGGATTACATTAAGGGTTATGCGAATTGCACGGGCTGCATTACAGACAGTACAAGTCCTGCCGCGTTGTAGAGTCCTTGAGTTACGCAATTAGACGGGCGATTGTGTTTTTTAGGTACAGCTGTTTACCTGTTAACCGATTTCCAGGGAATATCCTTTCTGCAAATGCAGTTTTTTACGCACCAAACATTCGGGAAGGTCAAGACTATTAATAGTCATTTGCCAAAAAATGCAACCGGTTGACGATTTTGTGGCCAAGGTGAGCAAGTTTTTGTTCTTTCTTTGAATTACAAATACAAATACTATTGCGAATCGATAAATTAAAAAAACTGCCAACACAGCCGGCGTGTTTGAATGGTTATTTTGGCCGTATTTTCAGCTGCGAGTCGGCTTGATTCTGGCAAGGAAAGTGAAGCGGTTAAATGGCGGACTTCGGCTGCAAAGGATGAAGGAAAGACGGAGGGCCGGTGGCCATAAACTTGGCAAACAAAAGGTGAGCGGCGGTCGTAAAACGCGACAACGTGGTGTGACATTCTGTCGAGCCGACCGCTTCCATATTTTTACCATATCCTGGGCAAGGGTTTTCGAGAACTGGTCACCCTGCGACTTTTGTTTGCCATTTTATTGTCACTACTCCCGGGGTTCCCGAAACAAAAATCCGGCATTTTATGACCCTTTTCGCAATTGGACAGTTTAACCCTTCAGCGGTGGTAGAAAGGACTCGGAAGTCCATCTGGATTCCTTCACTCCCTCAGTCACGAAAGGCGTACACACACGTTATGTGGTTCTGCTCCTTTTGATTGTGATTTATGGTTCGAGAATAACCGGAAACCGAGAGTGAAAACACGCAATTCCACGCAATTGTTGGGCGAATGAAAGATAATTTCAAGGCGCAGAAGCCTAGTCTCAAATATCCTTTGTTTTTTAAGTAAAAAATTCTCTGTGTATCTAATGAATATGGAAACGAGTTCCACACCACAGTAAAAAACTGCTGACATTGCGAAGCTCAAATATGACTTAAAATAACCACCATTTGCATTTTGCCATAAATCGCAGGATTTTTGTTGACCTAGACATTCTGTTCAACATTTGCTTGTTGTGTCCCCGAATTCAGCGTTTATTTCAGACTTTTAGTGGAAAGGATCTGTAACACGCATGCTTAAATCGAAACTTGCATTTTAAAGTTATAGTTTTGCTTAGCCATATTCCTCGTAAATCTGTTTGCTTGTCTGCCAGTCTTGAAAGCTCTCCACCGTCTATGCGAGACGTCTCAATCGCTCCGCAAAGCACCTGTAAAGTATGCTAAATGGCCGTTGAGGTGAGTTAAGTGATGCGCCCCCCATCCACATGCATATGCATAATGTGGCCAACTGAATTGCTAGCGGGGCGTAATCACGTCTCGATGTGTGGCACGCGATGTAGGCGCCGAAACGGAGGTGCCACCGCCATTGCCCAGTGGCAGACTTTGTTAAGCCGCGAGCGCGCTGGCCAATTTATTTTCGCCAAGATAATCCGCAGCATAATTGCACTGGGAGTCTGACTCGATCCAAGTTGCCAAGTCGCGGTATTCATAAATTTCATGTTTCGCCTGAGGGGCAATGGACAATATCCACAAGGTTTCACTAAGGAAAAATAAATTATAAATTGTTTTCACAAAATTACAAAAAAATGTAAGGAGGTTAAAGTGCCAGAATGGGATTAATAAAACTAAAAATCTATTTAAACTATCTATTTATTTAATCCTCCTAAAAAACGGCCTTGCGAATCTGAAGTTCTAGTACATTTTTCCTGTGTAGTAGGGAGAAACGTCGCCATGTCCGACTGTGCGCATAATTTTTGTGCGCTCACTTTAAAGTCGCGGTCAGTCCTACAGTAAAACTCCCTTTTAATGGCTGCCGGCGATGATAAGGCCCCCGAGTTTATGGCTCCAGATAGCAAGTGTCAGCGTCACGTAAATTCGCCAGCAAGTCGGAGAAATTAGGGAACCTGGTCTGCGGTTCCCAGGAGGTTATTATACATGGTTTTATGGAGTATATGCAAAGGGGTAAATAGTTGCTGTGTAAGCCGCTACCATTATTATAAGATGTTCGCTCTTTAATCTCCCAATAATTTATTCGACACTTTGCCAGCCATCGGTATTCAATTTTCCAATTGAATTTCTTTGATTCCTCGGGCAGGCCAGCAATAAGTCGGTCAATCGATAATCGGATGACTGTGACCCAGGCATTAAATGACAACAACATCGCATTTGGACTGGCAAGAGTTCGACCTCCGCGATGACCGCATGGATGAGTCAAAAAAGAAAATGCACTTGGAAAATAAGTTACGCACCGTAGCAGACTAAAGATAAAACAAATAAACAGAATTCAACACCAATGAAAATTATTTTTGTATTATATCTATTTTTATTTAAACTTTAAACTATGCTTAGTTTTAAAAATTTGTATAGATGGTACCTATTTTAATAAGTCCCAATTAAGTACAATATCTGGATGGAATTCTTTACGGTGTAAAAACGGGTTTTCGTTTTGGGATTCTTGAGTCAGGGAGAAATGCGCAGGGTCGGAAAGAGATGTGCGCAGTCGAAGGGATGATATGGAGAATTCGCCCTGCAAAAGGCTCATTTCAATCTATTTATGAAAACCAAAAGACTTCGAAACAACACAAAGAGGCGGTGCTCTTATCACGGCCATTTGCCTGCGCCATTGCACCGCCGAAGTGGTTGATCCGGTTTACGGAATCCCCACCCAATCCCCTTGAAACCACTATGCGTTCGTGTGAATCTGTCGGTAGCTCTACAGAGACTCATTGTGGAGCCAAAGGTCACCTGAGTGTGTCTGCCCCACCGGACGGTTAAGTGGAGATCCGAGTGCTGCAAAGTACTCTCATTACTTATGCCCATTTTGTCCAATCGATTCGGAAATAATTTGAAACGGAAACATGCAAATACTGCTGACATCGCATTGAGTTCAGCAATTAGCGTCCAATTCACTCTTAATGATTACATTATACGAAATTAACTCGATTTATGGGCCCAATTAGTTTTCTTGTAATGGAGCCTGTTTTGTGAAAAGTTTCACAGCGAATTAAACTAATTAATATGATTACAAAGCTGTTAGACTTTGTTTGACTTAGTGCCCATACATAAAGTCAGACTTTAGTGAAGTTTAAATATTGAGTAACTAAAAAATATATACCATTAAAAATAACAATAACATAAATATGCTTTTAGACGTTTTGAAATATACATTTTTTAAAGACTTTGGGTTTATTTATTTTAAACTTAAACAATTTTGAACAAATTAAGACCTAACTCCACGACTTTAGACAGTTGAACCGCCACTATCTGTCCCTCATGATTAGTCTCCATTTCGTTCGCACTGCGCTTTGTTATTTTAGGGAATTTTTCTCTTGTTTTGTTTTGCAATTCAACTGATTAATAAAACTATTCTTGTTCCCTCAGTAGACGCCAGTTAAACTTCTTAAATCGCTCACATTTCGCAACCAGATGCGGCGCTTTCGATTCTCCACTTCTCAGTTTCCCCCCAATTAGCGCCACTCCCCCCTTTTCAAACGCCCCTGGCCATTTGCCCTTCCAACGAGCCCATTAAAAGCCTAAGCAATCTTTGGCAATTCGACTATCGGCCGTTGGAGCTGGCGCAAAAATCTTTAAATTGTTGCAAATTGCGTTTGAAAAACGTGCCTTTTCCCGGAGATGCATCCACGGAATTGCGGGAATAGGCGAAGATGCTCAGCGATCGTGCCGCCGCATTTGAGAGGAAACTCATTGGCCAGCACTTCATTCCGCTGGACACTTTAACGAGCCCAAATACAAATCACTCACGAGTGGTTCTGACCCGGGCAAACGAATGCGGGAGTTACGCAAAACCATAATTAACAAACATTCGACGGAATCCGTTTTACGAGCGGCACTGCTCAAACTTTCTGATTTATTCGACAGTCTACACGGAGAAAATGCGTTAGAATATGCGGTGATGGGGGATATTACGAAAAGGGACTAAACAGATCACGAAGGATTCGAAATAGTTATTTTCAAAAATGGTGTTAGTATTATACAAAGTTTTTGAAAAAGAATTAAAACCACTTTAAATGTTATACAGACAGTATTGGTATTTTTTCACAGTGCGCAACGAGGGATTGGGCGCATGATTTATCCGAGTGGTGGAAATTGTAGGAAATCCTTTCCACCAGTCAAATAACCCTTTCCACCGTTTGATGGATGGCCGCGTCTAATGAAGTCGTCGGGTCGTTGTCACCATAATTCCACCATTTGTTTGGCCCAAAGTCTATAGGTAGGATGCTACGTGACTGCACCTACGAATGACATTCAATCAGCCAAGTTAACCGAGCTGCATATTGGTGACATGGGCTGAGATTTCCACTAGACCGACAAGATTCACCGAATCGATTGCACTGTCTGCGATTGAATACGGAAAGTAATGAGTAATAGAATGGTTGTTCCTAATAGGATACAATGCCTTTTTCCTTCGCCCATCTGAGGTTATTTCCTTTACATTTAAAACAGCCAGACATCCATTAAGTCTTTTAAGCATTAAAATCGCAAGTATACGGCCAGTTTTAAAATGAATTCCAAGAAATACTTCGTTATTTCTAAACAAGGAATTCTGCAGGCTAAATAAGCTTCCAATTTTTTAAATATTTTATTGAATTACTCATCAATTTAAACGTTATCAGTTTTTTTTTTAATTCTGAGTAACTGTTTCTGAAGTCACCACAACACTTACCATAACTCGGCTTCTTCTTTAACGTACACAGTCCATTTCTGTATAAGCATAAATGCTAGGAATGAGGTCCTTTTTTTGCGTCTTAACGCAATCACGAGCCACGCCCACTTATTGGCACTAGCGATCGTTGCAGGAACTCTCTTTCGCATAGAGATCTTTTGCTTTCTCTGTCTTTCGATTATTTGCCGTTTCATATCCTGTTAACATCTCGACTGGCCAACCACAAATATGTGAATAATTTTTGTTTGTTCTTCTTTTATAGTACGGCGAACTATTTCTATTTGTTCTAACTTTAAATTCTTTATTTTTTTATCAAGAATAATAATATAAAAATCGGTTTATGGATAGTGCAAGTAACTGTCCTTTGAATGCATTTAAAGTTAAAAACACGAACTGCAAAACTACTGGGTATTATAAAATATTATTCCATTTTCTGTCCAAACATTTGTACACTTGTTTTATTTAAATTTATTTTATCCTTATTTGTGAAAAAGGAGTTTAAATATTAAAGTAGTTTCCATAAACGTTTCTATAAATTTTGGACGCTTCTGCGAACGGAATACAGATGGCGCCAATGTGCTCTGAATAGTCAAGCGCTTCTGCTGACGGCTAACAGATGTCGCCTCTGTGCATTGGCCTTTAACGACTTTTCCCGGTAATAATTGGATGGCCAACTTGCTTTTTGTTTCTAATTGAAGCTTTCCATCTGCAACATCTGCATTTTCGCATTTCTATCTATGTATATCTGTATCCTTCGCGGTGCGTGCGCCTTCTTTTCTGCTGTCCCACAACACCACTTGGCCATATTTTACCGCTTTTAAGCAGCGCGTAAATACTCACGCTTACTGCAAGAGTCCATTAAACGGTCGTAAAAACTTTACGATTCCCAATATGAGATTCTCTTAATACGATTTTTTATGATATTGAAATCTCCTTTCGCAGCGAGCCCATCATCGCCCATCTCTCGAATCGGCAGCGAGAGACCATCTGAGGCCCACTCGCTTCCTCCCCCTGATGCTCGCTTTCCCGCCTTTTTCCAGCTGAGGGAAAGCGGAAAAGCTGGAAAACTGAAAAACCACCGCCGCAGGTATCATAATGGCCTCCCCTCGCCAACGGGGCGTATGCGTGTGTTTTAATACCTTGTTGAGGCCTATAAAACACGCTCGTCATCCCGGGCGATGACGAAAACACAGCGATTGGGATGTCGGATTTCAGTCAGTTAGCCTCGGCCAAGGAAAGCATTAGGGGGAGATACTAATTTACTTTCTAGACCTTCGGATATGAGAAGAAAAATACGTAGAAAACATAGACGATTCTTATATGTGAAAACACCTAATTGCGTACATATGAACATAAAAATAGAACATCAATCAACTTTGATACTTAATTTAAAATTTATAATTTCAGAGACGAATTTTTTTTTATTGTTCTTGCAAATAAAAAATAATGATATGAAAATCATAACAATTATAACGGTGACGCTATTTTAGTCGCCAATATTTACACAACTTACTTAAAACGGACTATCAAAATTTGTATAACAAACTAATGGTGTCCTAATTTGATATTATCATCTTAATCTATATTGTCCTGTTCTCTTCTAATTGTAAATATTTTCTTTTATATTTTTAGACAACAATTATTCAGCAAAAATGGTGAGTTACAAACTTGCATCCTCTACACGTAAGTCCTAAATATCTTATCCCGTAACCCACAAACATGTGTATTTATTGATTGCGCCATTTAAGAGTCAGTATATCATTAGTGCAATTAAACTGCAATAAATGTAGAGGAAAACACACACAACCAGACAAGCGGACATGAGGTGTGCACTCGTATATATTTTATTGAGTAATTTGAAGGTGACTCGAGATCGCCGCGGTGGTGATGACGATGACACGGAGACCCAGATTCGGGGTGACCCATAAACCCGACAGCATCGGGGATTAAAAAATGATTGCGTGAGAAGGCATTTAGTAATCGTCGGAAGAACTCATTCGTCAGACGGTGGCGATCCGGGGAGGGGAAACCACGGCCAAACAAGCCGTAAACCGACGCTATAAAAGTGTATCAAATTAGGGAACGAACTTGATGTGCAGTGAGTTTTTACTTTTTATTTCCACCACTGCCACTGAGCCACACTTTTCACTCCAGCCGAGTCTCACTCAATGCCATTGATTTTATGGCGAGTGACAATTGATTCCGGTCTCATTACTCACTCCTCCACTCGCCTCTGAGCCGAAATACTTTACAGTCTTTTTATGGGCAATTACTCCTGTCTTCTAGCGGCTTTTACGATCCGCACTCAGCGCCGGATTGCACTCGCATTGGCCATAGTAGTTCTCGGGTTGTGGGAACCAACAAAGGACAAACTGGCTGGCAGCTTGTTAAATGAATGGATTTTCGAGTGCGACATGAATGCATCTATAACTGTGTAGTGTTTGTAACCATGTTACCATGTTGTGTTGTGAAAGTATGTTTATAGCCTTCAGCATTCTAGTCGGTATGAAATCAATACAGCAAACGATTCAATGCAGCAATCGAATAGAATAAGATGAATAACTAAAAAATATATTGTTAATACAACAATGAATTGTTAACAAATAGGATTCGACCTTAAAACATAACTTCTGTGAAGTGATACTATTTTTAAGTGGAACCAACAACATAAAGGGAAAAACTTCCTGGCTCACCCTATGGTAAAATCTGTGTCATAAACAGTACTCACAAATTTAAATCTATGTAAACAAATCATCATAATCATATTTATAAAATGCTGACAAAAATAATGTTCAATAATAAAAATATCAATTTGTTTCGCACTCCCAATTAAATTACGCTACTTTTATTAATTTTCATTTACCCATTCAACAGTTTATTCATGTCGTTTATGTTTTACAAGAGTTTCTTTTCTTTTTATGCCTATTTTGTTATAGATACAACCTGTCGCTCGAGAGATTACAAACGGAGCTGTTTTTATGGTTTGTTCCGCTTTTGTTTAACGATTCCGAGGATCACACGTAATAACCCACGCAATCCACCACCGAAGTCGGAAAACCGACTCAACGGAACGCAGCGCAACTCGACTCAACCGAAACTCGACACTTATCCCTGGGAACTCAAAATAGTGTTTTATTGTTGGAAATTACGATTCTTTTATTTATTTACTTTTTCTGCATTTCTTTGCTGCCCCACACACACCCACCGTTTCAATTTTTATATGTTTATTACGGTTATTATCGCTTAATGGGGCTCGCTCGCTGGTTATTGCTGTTGTTGTGTTGCTTGCACCAGTAGTTGTGTCAGACTAACGTGTGAAGTTGTTTTATTATTTGTTTTGATTATCAAAATGGGCGTTTTACATTTTTCCGGTCGTTGGGCGGCCCACCTGCCACGGGCCCACCGCTTATAGCCCACATCCCATAACCCCGGGGCAAGGGCAGTAAATCACAGCCCGCTGTGAGTGGCTGAGTACCTGGGCAGCAGTACACTTGAAAAATAGTAACCCTTCTCTTTTAATTATTTGGCGGCTAGACATTATATTCAATTATAAATACATCACAGCAATAAACCATTTTTCGGGCTTCTATAATGAGTGGACAATACCTGAAGAAACTTTTTAATTTATTTAAAAACATTTTGAATTTATTTAGCTTAGTTACTGAAAATGTTCCACCTATCATGTATACATTATTATCATGTCATAAAAATTCGGTCCAATTCAAGTCTGTTTTGCTACAATTAAACAAATCTTGCATCATCTAAGGTTATAGAAAATAAAATTATCATTTATATTTTCAGTGCATATTCCACTCATTCGCACTCGCTGTATGACCCATAAGCAGAAACCAAAGTGTGGCAAAATGCTTAATTTAGAATTTATGAGCAATTAATTTTAAAGCGCTCTCTGGCCATTAACGCCGTTACTGCTTCTCCCCCTTGACCGTAATACACCTTTGGTCATTAAAGAATTAAGAAGCCAGTCTGCCAAAAATTGATTGTTTAGCCAATCCGCTGATGGATCAATTATTCAATTGTTATAGCCAAAGAGTTGGCAATCCAATTTGAGCACGAGTCGTATTCCAACAAATAGACAGGTAGGATGCACATTAACTGGCAGATTTATGAATAAAAAATAATTTAAATAAATTTGTTATGTTTTAGAAACTGTGTATTACGGAAAACACTTCAAATGTATGAGTGTTTAACTAATGGCTAGAAATTATTTAATGGAAAAATAAGAAAATGCTGTGATGTTGTATGACTTCAATAAAAAATACAAAAATAAATATAGAATAACTATAACATTGTTTCTACTGCTTTTTTCAATAAATGAAATCTGGTGTCTTAATTTCACTTATCAATACTAAAGTTATCTATACTAAAAAATTATTCATTTTATCCTAACTTTATAATTACATTCGTTATGTCCTTATGACCAACAAAAAATATATTGGAATATTTGGTAAGACTTAAAAAATTTAATTCCATTCACAGTGTCTCTTCTCGTTTTTTAACTCTCTGTGTAAAATCCTTCGAAATGTCAGATAGCAAAGTTCTCTAAGTGGAAAAGTTAAGAAATTGCAGATTCGCTTTATTTCCGCACACATTTGCGCTATGAAGGAGGATGAGAGCAATAGTAGAATGGGGATGAGTGAAATGCTTGTGTGTTGTCCAATTTCAATCATAAATTTGAAATTTTTCATAAAAATGTCATAACAGCAATTCCAGTGACAACAGAAAAGAGAGAAAATAAAGGCGCACAAAAGACGGTGGCCGAAAAAAGAAGAGGCAGTGCTGTCTTTTTGCCGAGTCGGCATTTTTATCTGTAGAAATTTAAGGGTTTTTTTTTGAAACACCACTAGAGGGTGATTCCACAAAAAAGTCAAATACAAATTTTGGCTAATTTGTATTGAAACACACTCACTCAAAAGCAGCGCACTCAAAATGAATAATGCACGGTAATTTAATCAACAATAACATTTTGCCAAACAAAGCATAAAACACTTAAAAAGCATAGCACTCAAAGCAGGGCTCCAATAGTTTCCATTCTCACGTTATAAAGAGTCAAATTAGGAGAGGCACTCAAATCGGGAAATTACTCACTCAAAGCAGCGAGGCGGCCATCATGCGAGAGAGCGGGAAAGGGAGAGAGCAGCGACGGTGCTTGGCTTGAGTACATGCGAGCAGGAGCGGGACAGACATATGAGCCGGCTGCGCTGCCATCTTTCTTATTGCCGCCGCTGCTGCAGTCGACGTTGAGTCAGGGAGTGAGCCAAAATGAATTGTCACAAACTCAGCATCCAGTTGCCCATAAGAACGCTCGCATGGCTTTTGTATTGCGCCATAAACGTTTCGCTGCTCGTAACGCCACAACGCTCGACGTTTCGCAGCGGCTTTGCTTTCGCTTCTCTTCTCGCGCGTAAAGCGGTCTCCCCAAAAAAAAAAATAGAAAAAAAAAAATATAAAGGAAAACCCCCTCTGTAGACAGACAAAACTCAAAGTCTCCAACGACTCAAAGCGCCACAGTCGCTGCCGCTCTGCCGCCGTTTCTGTCGACGCCGCTGCCCGCGCTGGCAGCAAGAATTACCAATTACACGAAATTTTTATACTCTTTTAAAAATTTCGTTTTATTATAATATTTATTATCGTGGCGCGCAGTAGTGTCTGCGGAACTCAGCTCTCCACTCTTTGGAATTTCGGCCCTCCGATTCCGATTCGGATTATACGATTATACGACTATACGACTGTAGTGCGGCTATACGATTCAGTTTCCGATTCGCCGTGTTTATTGTTCCGTTTCGGCCGCCGGCTTATTGTCACTTTAGTGTTATAGATCGCGTAAAATATAATAAAATTGTGTGTGAAATTCAGAACCGAAAAAACTGTCAAAACACTACGGTTTATAACTCTCTGTGTGCGGTTCGTAAAAATTAAAAAGACATAAAGTTGACATCGTAAAAAGGTTCTCGCCTTTCCGTTCCAGACTTCGATAGTTCTACCTGCAAAGTGTTTTATGGTATTTTAAACAAAGTAATTAAAGCAAAACGTTGGGAGAAAGCATTTCTCCGGCCACACACACTCACGCACTTGAGAAGTCGTTAAAATCCGCAGGAAAACTCACTCTGCCATAAAAATACAAGAGTGCCATTAAAAAAGATCGCGCGCCTATAAATCACACATACGAAATCCCGCCGGCACGACGTCCATTCGAATTTCCGCGTAATTGATGACCGCATTTTAATTGCTTTAACAACAAATAAAAGATACACACACCCCAAACACACACATGCGACACACACACTTGTGCCACAGCTGCAAAAACAACGTAACCCGAGACCATATGCAAATTTAACAAATTTCGTTGTGAATTCGCCAGCTTCGAGCGAAAAAAGTAACAGAAACAGAAAAGCTGCGAATACAAGCTGCTCGCCAAAAGTTCGCTAGAGAAAACTTGAGAAAGGTAACAAAATGCATTTCACTTCTCGGAATCGAGAAAAGTAGCTTAAAGTCGGCCAGGTGGCAAAGTTTCCGAATTCTGTCTCACTAACTCTATCTAAAAAGTACTAACTGTTTGCCATCTCATGTAGTGCGGTAAAAGTAACCCACATACTAACTCATTGGCATTGGCAGGGAAATCTAGCTGAAAAATATATTAAACATTTGGATTATATATGTTTTTCACTTGAGTTCTGTATCACGCTACCCGAAAGATTTATGTTCAATCCAAACATATCCAATTTGGTTAATGTTCTTTTTATGCTTTCCGAGTAATTTTTATAAACATGTTATATTTTTTGTTTTGCCATTTTTAATTCTTGTTTATCACATTTGACGCCAAGTTTATTTTTGTTTTTAGTACCTTTTAATTCGATCAATTTTGGCCGTGATTTATATACTAAGTCCAATGTAGTTTGCATTCGCTTATAAAGTAGGAAAGTCAAATACAGAGACGGGAGATGTTCAATCAAGACAAGTATATTTTAATAGACATTGATGCAAATTAATATTGCTTTGTAAATCTTTTAAGTTTATGAAAAAGTTAAAGAGACAATATCTTTTAATTATAGATGCTATCTAAACAAAATGTATAAATATAAAGTGATTCAAGTTTGAGATTTAGGTTATGCTTACACACTTAGTCGGAACTTTTGTTTTATCAGGGCTAGAAAGCGCTCCTCTCCACGCTGAATTCAAACAAAATTTGTTAAAGTCACACGAAGAGAAAACTTTAAATTCTAAAACGAAATACTCTATCTAGCCATTAACCAAACGACTCAGATAAAGAACTCAAATCATTCGAACTCAGAAATCTCCGAAACTAAAATAGAACAACAAGTGGACTAAACGAAATTCCGAAGATCCGATCCTCGGCCAGAGAGCAAAATATGTGCAATGTCAAAATTTGTTTTCGATAGTATGCTGCCAAAGTATCCACAGTTCCAGCCGTTTATCAGTTCGCACCACTTAACCACCACCCCCCCGAATTCGTCATCTGCAGCAGTTGCCGCCGCCCTAGCCGCCGCCGCCGCCTCTGCCTCCGCCAGCGTTTCAGCCAGCAGCAGCAACAACAACAGCAGCAACACGATCGCTGGAAGCAACACAAGCAACACCAACAATAGCAGCAGCAGTCCAAGCAGCAGCAGCAACAACAACAGCAATCTCAATTTGAGCGGAGGATCCCTATCGCCGAGCCATTTGAGCCAACATCTGGGCCAATCGCCCCACTCACCCGTATCCTCATCGTCGCCCTTCCAGCAGCACCACCCACAGGTGCAGCAGCAACACCTGAACCACCAGCAGCAGCAACATCTGCACCACCAGCAGCAGCACCACCACCAATACTCCTCGCTCTCGGCCGCTCTTCAGCTACAGCAGCAACAACACCACATTAGCAAACTAGCCGCCGCCGCAGTTGCCTCGCACGGGCACGCCCACCAGCAACTGTTGCTAACGCCCCCGTCAGCGGGCAATTCTCAAGCGGGCGACAGCAGCTGCTCCCCATCGCCCTCGGCGTCCGGTAGCTCCTCGCTACACCGCAGCCTCAACGACAACTCTCCCGGCTCCGCATCTGCGTCCGCCTCCGCATCCGCGGCCAGTTCCGTCGCTGCTGCTGCAGCCGCCGCCGCCGCTGCGGCTAGCTCCTCGTTTGCTATCCCCACCAGCAAGATGTACCCGTACGTTTCTAACCACCCTAGCAGCCATGGAGGGCTATCCGGAATGGCCGGCTTCACCGGACTGGAGGATAAGTCGTGCAGGTGAGATAGATTGCCCTGTTTAACTATGGGATCATAATTCATAAATATGGGTGGGTTTTAAATCCAATCGCACAAAAATGATCTTGAATAATCCTAGTAGGAAGAGCAATTATGAAGTCAATGACAATGGATCTATATTTTACATTTAATATTCGCACTTATATTTGGAGTGCCTAGATAACATTTACTTGGCTTCAAAACCTTTAAGATGTTTCCTTGGTTGGAAATACAAAAAAAAACACTCAGCTCTTCCAAGAACTAATTTTGCGTGCTCTCAATTTGGCGAGCGGAAATGCCAGTCGAGACCTTCAGTAAAATCAGCAAACACTGCAAAACCGCAAATCCGTTTCGAATGCGCTCTAATTATCGGGTCCCGGATCCTGGGACTCTGGCCATTTTCCCCTCGGCCACCGGCCATTCATATTGAATGGCCATAAAGTCGGAAAATTAGAGCAGCCTGTGGTGGCCGCTGGCAATTTGTCGCCGGCCACAAGATTCGCACGCACGCTGACCTTCCGCTGTGGCCATTTGCATATTAGTACTACTGTATGGGCACTCCATGTGCATGTACAGTGAACCCTGCTGTGCGTGGGCGTGTTCAGGATTAGTGTGCAATTAGAGCCAACCGCAGTTGGTGGAAGGGGCATGCAAATGGCCACCTCATTAGCATTTGACTTTAGAACGGGAGCTGGAGTTGGAAACGTACTATGAGCAGGGATCACCAACAATAATGGCTACTTTCTCTTTTCCGCACACACAGCAGGTACACGGACACCGTCATGAACAGCTACCAGTCGATGAGCGTACCTGCCTCGGCATCTGCACAGTTCGCTCAGTTCTATCAACATGCCACAGCCGCCGCATCCGCGGTATCCGCTGCCAGTGCCGGCGCGATCGGCGTGGACTCTCTGGGAAACGCCTGCACACAGCCCGCCTCCGGCGTGATGCCAGGGGCAGGGGGAGCTGGCGGAGCCGGTATAGCCGATCTGCCCCGGTATCCGTGGATGACACTTACAGGTGAGTCAACACTCGATACTCTAATTACGGATATATATTATACATAAGTAAAACTTCACTGTCAGAATGTGTGTCTCGGACACTTTCTGAAAGACTTCGGATCTGAAAGTCAGTGCCAAATTTGATAAATCTTAAAAATTATCAGATTTTTAAAATGGAGAATCACATATATCCCAAAAAAAGTTTATCCCACTGAGCCAATCAATCAGTCTTTAAAACTAAGAGTCTGTCTATCGTATCTACTGGGTTCTATATATCATGCCAATCATTATAAAATCAGAAATAAACCGTGCACTTCACGGAATGTATATCGTCTTAAATCAAGAATAAATTGGCTTCAAGATCTACAAAGCGATCTCTTAGAATTTTGTGTATATATAAATCATGGCCACTTACACTGAAATCAAAAAATCAAACACAAATTTGTAAGAATTTATATTCGATTGAATTATTTAGACGCTTTGTTAGGTTAAATACTATACAATACTTTGAACAGCTAAGTTTTTTTACCAACCCGTGGATTTAAACCAGATTCAAACTGATTTACAAATTGTTTGAGCTAACAAAAAACGTGCAGTCGAATTATCAAACTAAATTTCCGAAGTGTAGTATGTGGAATGGTTGCCTCGTACCTTTTATAAACAATAGATAAACGTGGCGCAAACGTTCCCCAATATCATTCCCATTTCCACCGCCATTCCGCCTCCAATTCCAATCCGTAATGAACACTTTGCGGAGCACTTCCAAGTCGTTTATTTCGCATAAGTCTTCCAGCCGATTCGAATCCGTAAACGAAATGAACGAACAGCTAAAAAAGTTGGCAGTAAATAAAAATGAAAATAGTTTGAGAAATGCTTCTCTTGTCTGTCGTGTTGTTTGGCGTCGATTTGTAATTTAAATAGCCTCAAGGTTGCCCCACACCGACAAACGTATAGCCCAAAATGCCGACCAAAAACCACTGCGATGTGCCCCGCGCATACAAAATCCACATATCCGTCGAGAGATACAGATACAGATACTTTTTGGCCGCCGCTCTTTTTATGCGGCTAACGTAGTACGGGCGAACTCGCTTCAAATTTATGTGGGTCAGTTTAATTTACGCGATCCGCTCGCTTTTTCCGCGCATTTTTGCACAGCAGATTTATTTATCATTTCTCATCAGGCCACTCGATTTCCACGCTGCACAAGAAGAAATTGAACGAATTCAATTTTCCACTGTGCCCCGCGGGTTGAATGCCTCCTGATTAATGGCAGACACCATATGAATAGACTGTCAATTGGCCTGACTTATGGACTGCACATCGGTCGTCGTAATAGAAAGAGATCGCGCGACGGATTTACGCGGAATTTACGGCATAGGCATGTTAATTAAACAGTATAAGTAATTGTTAATTGACGATCTAGCAGACAGAGTTTAAATAATGACATTAATAGGAGAAAACAAGGTAGTGTGCTTAAGGGTCGAATGTTTATCAAGTGGCATATTTTGTCGTCAAACCATTAGAACTGAAAATCGTCGAGAAAAAAGAGGTTCAAAAGTTTCTCTGTTTTTTTTTCTGCCAGTATAATTTGCATATTTGGCCAGATTTGGGTGTTAATAAATCGATAACCAGCGCTCCTATTAATCTATGCAGATTAAAAATCCATTCCTCTATTTTAGTGGGTTTCTGGTTCGTCGATACCCCGAAAGATATTAATATGTGGCTAACACACCTATGTATTTGGCCGGCCAGCTAATAGATACACACATTCTGCAGGCAAAACCTGATGGTGAATAAAAACCCGAAGCATCGGCCGGTTGGGAAGATAAACGGTATTTCGCACAATGAAATATTTTGCATATCTCCCGCTCACAGCGCCAAGGCGATAAAATTGTCAACGAGATCATAGAGACGCAACTGGCGGCGATGAAAGTAAATACGAGCATGACGCCATTATGGCAGCCAAGTGCGCGACACGTCGACGCAGCCCCCTTTGTCCACCACTCCCTAAATGCACATGCTGTACATAAAGCTGTATATACGTACGATGTATATATGCATGTGTTTTGGCACTATATCCATGCACTTGCATGTGGATTGCACAAGAATCGCTTCTCCTCCTTCGGAAAAGTCTTTTCGCTTGGCTTTCACTTTGCCAAGCCTGCGAACCCACCCAAAAAACTCACAGACGAAGACCAAGACCGAGACCCGGACGCACCGGCAACATGAACAACTGCAACAGCAACTGCAACAACCATTGCTGCAACAACGGCAACGTTTTACAGCTGAATGCTTGCCAAATGCAATTTAACTAATGAATTTTAATATTTTACGCCAAAGCGTCTGAATGAATTTTCATTTTCACATCGTTGCACCGACTCCGGCAGCAACATCAACAATGTTGCCAAGGGGGCAGCAGTGGGAAATCGCAGGAAAAGCTGGAAAATGAGTAGAGCTGCGCGCCTGCACCTGATTATGCTGATAAGAAGCAAAGAGGTTAACTTTTCTTAATTATCTGGAAAAGCGCAGCCCGACAAAGCATGAAAATGGCAAGTTTCCCATCGCCTTCCACACTGCGAATTCGCAAACTCAGCACGCTCCGTGGAGAAAGGAGAAAGTGGACATGAAAAGGTTAAGAAGTAGGCACACTGACAGAAAACGTGCAGTGGGTTCTAAAACAATAGTGCAAATATTTACTGACTCAAAATAATAAAATTCTATTTGAAGAAACATTTTTATCAGAAATACAAATGTAAACTTATAAAATACATACCAAGTTTTTGAACAAAATAGACTTCGGAATTTTATATTGAATGTGCAGATTAGCTCGTTCCCTTTGATATTAGAAGTTTGTTATGGGTCCGAGTATTTATTAAAGTATTTTCGTCCATGGGCAGTCAGAACACTGACTTGGCTAGATAAGAAACGTCTGCGCCATAAATTGTGCAATCATCAGTGCGACAAAGGAGTCTCGGCCTGCAAAATCTTTGCACATATTAGAGATTGTCTGTGCCCCGTCGTCCGTCCGTCTTTCCGTGTGTCAAATAAAGTGGCAACAACGACTGGCGAATGACCAGAAATTTGTGTATTTTAATTAAAAATGCACCAACGATGCCGAGCAGCTTCATCTGCTTATTAATTAGGAGGAGTCGGTCTGGTCGTTGGCTCGCATCATCATCCTCCCCTCCATCTTGCCCAGTCTTTTCCTCATATCTCCGTTCATATCGCCGACATCTCCTCCTCCTCCAGGCCGACCATCGTGGTCTACTTAAAGTGGAGCCGGTCCAACTGGCCGGAGGTTCACTCGGCCGGTGGTCCGCCGACTGCCGACTGCAGTGGGCCGGCTAATGCTGCTTTTTGTGGCTGGCGCTGACAACTAAATTGAAAACGGCCCGATTGAGTGGTTTATGAAAGCTGCCATGTGGCACAAATGTCCGAGGGGGCACTGGACACATATGATTTGAGGGATCGACGCTCCATTACTCAGCGGGATGCGCTCAAGGCTGTTTGGCGCGGGATTTCGCATTAGCAGCACATATGAGAAGCACAACTCCTTAGTTACTTAGAAAAAACTCAAAGAAAAACCGAAAATTAATTGCTTTTCTCTTCCTCCTTTTTTTAATTTCAGACTGGATGGGAAGCCCCTTCGAGCGTGTCGTTTGTGGCGATTTCAACGGTAAGTACCGCAATTAACCGGAAACCCTTGAAGTTAATATCCCGACTGACATTGAAGCAATGGGTTATTGCACTAATCGGCCGTGGAATATGCCGGAAAATGCTGTTTTTTAGAGCCTGCCCAGATGGCCTTGAAAAATATGATTTACCTGCTCAACCCGGCGACTTTCACCCGCCGACGGAAACCCTTCTTTGTAAAATGCAGCCTGCAATCTGCCGTCACACGACTCCTGCTGTCCTGTCATAAATCCCTCAACCTTTGTTCACTTCCCTGTCTTATTCATTGTATAATTTCATTGTTTATCGGAGTCATCTTCTGGCAAATATCCAAAGCAACCAATGGTTTTCAAGCCAAAGGTTTGGACGTCTGGCAACTGTTCGCTTTCTATGTTGATTTAGCAAACTCCGTGAAAGTTGCACCGATAACTCAAACATGCCGGTCAAGTACCCGACCAAGATCGTAAATCACAATTCCCATGCTGGGGCCCCCCAAACTGCAAGCTGCTGTTGTCCATAATAATTGGCCGAATACCTAATGAGTCGATCTCGATGTCGGAAAAACTCACTCAAAGCCGGACTCTCGATTGATCGATTTGTACGATCGCCGATCTGCGATGGGTCCGTTGTTCTGGGCCTCGTTAAACGACTTTTTATGGTCGTTTTATGATCTATTTACGATTTTACGCATGGTCTTGTGCCGTGCATAACGATCGTAATGTTGCGGCCACTGCCGAACGATCCCCGTTTTATGGTTCCGATAATGGCGTTGATTGTTTGGCGAATCACCATCGCGTTTAATTAGTTCGACAGTCGACAAGGGCAGCCGCAAACACGAGTAGCCACTGTCAATTGCGGGTTACAAAAGGCGGTCATTAATCGGTATTCACATTCACATTCCCAATCCCAATCCCATCTATGTATATGCCCATTTCACTTGAGTTAATGGCGCTTCCCATTAGTCGCGGCTCGAATTAGGGGCATGTAGTCGAATAACAATAGGGAACCAAAGTGTGTTTATTGTTTCACTGCTTGGTTTATTTCCGTGATTGAAGTGGGCCCAGAATTTCTAATAGCAATTAACAATTAGTGTTGACCGTAACGACTAATTAAACCAAGCGTTGCATTTGCATAACAAATAATTGTTATGTATTTTTTAAAATTTGCATCTTCCATTTAAGTAATTTAAGTAATATAATGTTCATTTTTACAATAATCCCAAGCCTGGCTTACAACTTAAAAAATCGTAATAATGTTCTATCGATTGGGAAATGAATCCAACCATTTAACTCCCTACATTGCGCATACGCGTAGTGGTCCCCCTAGTGACATTAACAGCCTACCCCCTGTTGTTGGTGTGGCATGTAATTGCGAACCGTTTAATTGTGCTCGACCACTGGGCAAACATTGCGGCACATGACCCAACAATCTGCCTTGCTGGTACTATGGTGTGGAGGCCTGTGGTCCTCTGGTCTTTGGTATTTCTTTTGTGGTCTCCGGACCTGGAATGAAATCGGAGCGTTCGTGCCAGAGTTTGCCGCCGCAGAAGTACGTGCCACGGCTCAGCTTTTGGCGTCACAGATCGTTTGATATTCGAGCGGTTTCAAGTCCCGTGAACTTCCCCTTTGCCACTGGCGATCCTCTGGTGTTTGTTTTGTAAATAAATCACTGGCATTGGCGTTGAGCGGAGTCATTCGGGCAATTTACAGCACTAACAGCCGCTGTTTGACAAGTAATTAACTCACCGAGTTCCAATTTCCATTCTGTATAGATCGCTATGGTGGAGTTTTGGTTGGGTATAAGATTACAATCAGAAGATCGGACCACAAAAGCGTTTCTTTAGCTGAACTTTACAAGTCCTTATATCAGCTTAGTTTTGTTTCACTTTTTTATGAAATTTAAACATTGGCAACCCTAATGTGAAAATTACATAAATATTGCCCAGGTGCGCTAACATAAAGAGCTTCTACGACAATTAATAATTTATAAAGCAAATAACATAAAAATGACGTAAAAGACCGATTATGTTAAATGTTAATATTTTTAGTCATCATATTTCATTCACAGAGCTCAAGAATTGCTAATAGATTTATTCAAACTTGCAAGTTATTCATTACAAACGCAAACATGTGTAAGTTTCGTATAGAGTAAAAAAATTTCTTTCAGCAGTTTTAATTAACTATTACAGTTTTGAATAGTTGTTACTGCAATTTGTAAACTTGCTCCTACTATTTATGGCCAGTTTTAAAAGCGCTAGAATTTTTTTCTGAAACAAATCACTCATTTCTTTTCAAAGTCCACAATGCTATTATCTATCTTCATGTCACGATTTATTTGCATTCCTTGCACAGCGAAATCGGCGCGAATGGAATAATAAAATATATTATTTTTATTAATTTTACAAGCCATAATTGCGGCTCACGATAATCTCGTCAGTCGGGGAATTGAATTATTGCCACAAAGACCTCTCTATCTCTGAGCCAGTCTCTTTCCTCGCCCGCCCGGCGGTCTCTTTCTGAATTCAAAGCTTTGTCTTGGGATTTGAACTCGTCTTGCTAGAAATCAATGCAATATCAATGTTTAAATTCAATTGTTGGCGGCAATCAATGTCATTGGCAGGGGATTCTGGGGGCGCGAAGATCCGCCTCTCGCAGATAATCGTTGATCCCGCACTGGGGTTAAGATCCCTCAGCACCCCCCACCCACTTAGCATCCCTCTCTGTCTGCATACGTGGTGCTATCTCGCTCGAAACATGGACGACGGCTGGCAAGGGTTAATTTATGAGGCGCGATAAGCGAATTCCATTTCGCTTCGGTTTTGTTTAATTTCCGATTCCCTGTGTTTTCTGTTTTCCTCATTTTTATTTGGTCTTGTTGTATTTACATTTGGTCCCTCTTTCTCTTTCTTTTCAACCCAGCTATCTCCCTCTAATGGGGAGTGAGCGTGAGGGGAGTGTGCGACACCGTGTTATCGGCACGTTTTCGGTCGTTGCTTTTTTTTATTTTTGTTTTTGGATTTTTTTTATTTCTGCCTGCGGCGGCGGAAAATTCGAAATGACACGTTTCTCCGAGTGTTGTGTTGTTTCTGCCGTTTTTTTAACTACCCCGTGAGGCTGTTAATCTGCGGTTTTAATGCCCAAGTGGCGCAAATTGGCGAAAGGGGTTTGGATTACAAGGATCCGGCGCGGAGCACCACGACAGGATGGCAGAACCACAGACAAGGACAAAATGGCAGCCAGACTGGCGCGATTTTTCGGCAGCGGTAGTGGGCCGGCAGACATGTAAATTTGGCCCAGACAAAATCAAATTAAAAGCACACACGTTCCACAGACAATTGCCGACTCGATCCCAGTCCATCGCTGGCGCTTAATCAAAGTTGATTCCCTTCATGCATGACACACAGGCAGAAAAGTTGATTAAGTTTACTATTGATAATTGTAGCCTACAGCAAATTATTAGATATGTTTATTGAAATATTTTTATATTTTTATAGATATTAAGTTTCTGTTCTTAATTTAGAATTTAATAATTTTGGGAACACTCTTTTTCACAGTGCACATTTGTGAGTCCAAACAAACACGTTATTAGGCAAACTTTACCCATTTTCATTAACTTAAATATTTAATTTACACAAAAGTTTTATTTAAAACTTGACTATGGCGTGCGACATTTTTGCAATTTTCCATTTTCCGTATCGCGTGCAATGCGTGACTGTGGGCATTTCCCAACCATCCTGTTGCGATAAATTTGAAGACAGAGAGTAGTTAATATTAATTTAATCGCGGAATTAAGCAAGTTGCTGGCGGTGTCGGTTAATGCACCCTTGTTCTATTCTAGCGGCTAAATTTATTATTTCTTCTGATTAATTGCGAGATTAGAGTGTTTATGATGCACTCAGTTCTCTTTGATGCGCCATAATCGTTGGGTAATGTAAGTGGCAACGAGGTAAAAACATTTCTTGAGGATGAGAATGTTTTTATTAATGGAACTGAGAGTCCAACTTCTAGTAGAATTTCAATATTTCATTAGATCATTCTCATAATTTGAATTTGAATTTTTTGTGAGCTCTTATTTTGAAGATTGTACATATGTACTTGTAAGTATATCTGTGACTATTTCAACGATACAATTCTGAAGAACTTCCCCTCAATTTCACTTAAGGAATACAGGAAACGATGTTTCTATTGTGTTTTCGGTATCTTCCCCTTGAAGAACTTGTTTTTCCAGTTGTTGTCTTATGTGAGAATCCTTTCCTACCCTCAGTCATCTCACCTAATGAAGCAATTCAGGTAATTGGAGTTCCTCCGCAGCAGCTTCGTTGTAATAGTAGTGAAAAGAACAAACTTGAAAGGGTCCAACACTGGGGGAAATAAAAACCTGTAGGTGACAAAAGACTTTTCATCTGGGATCAATGCAGCAGCAACAGCCACCATTTCCTCAAATTACTCTCTGGCAGCCATTAACAAAAGGCAAGCTGTACGAGTGTGTGTGAGCCATTAATCAGCTTTGTCAGCCAAAGAGAATTCCGAGGGAAGTTCAAGATTGGAAACACTAATAGGTGAGGTTCGTTTTCTGTGGTCTGCGGTGCATCGACATTTTCTCAGGAGCCCACAGGACCACACCTTGGCATTTCGCGGGGGGAAAGTAAACAGCGGTTTTCTGTGGGCATTATAATGAAATTTCCAGACGAGGGGGATAAGCATGAGTTATGCGCACGCCTAGGTAAATATAGAACCCGCATCGATCGATCGATGCTTTTTATACGAATTTAAGTGTCACGTTCTTGTTTGATGGAAGTTGGCGGGGGATTAGAGAGGGGACACCGATATGGGTGGGGGTGCTTCGCTGAATGGCGTTTTAATACGTCATCGTTTCAAGTCGGCCCACGCAATCTAACTTATGGCCGACATCTGCCCCCAAGTTCTGCATTCGAATGGGAATAGGAATCCGGAGTTCGTGTTTGTTTTTACCAAATAGGAATATGTATATATAAGTATATACACGAGTGCTTGGATCCGTGTGCACTGGGCCATGAACAGAGTTGGGAAAATGAGACGAAAAAGGCAAGGAAACCCAACCAAAGCAAACAAAACACCGAAGAAACAATACCAAAATGCGTTCGCAGTCGAAAGCAGTTGGCTCAATTTATATGTATTTTCAATAAAAGTCGATATAATGCTTGCCAAGGTTCATAGAACGACCAAATGAACTTGGAAACGGCCACAGAAACAAAAAAGGAGAAAAAGAAAAAACCGGCGGTGGCAGCCAATGAAGGCAATCAATTTCAATTCAGTTTCCTCGCCTTTCCCAAATCGCCAAACCCAATGAGCCGTCTAAAGGGCTAGACGGGGCCAATTGCAGATGGGTTACGGCTTCAGAACCTTTTTGGTACCCCTTATCCTGTTTAAATGGGTGTATTGAATTTCTAGACAGGCTTCACGGGTATTTGAAGTGTACTGGGTGGCCAGGGAAGGTTGTGATAAGAAAATTTTAAGAGCTCAACTGAATATTTAATCACACTATTACAATATATATATTCATACTCAAAATTTGACTACAAATAAGGTGTATAAAATAAATTCCGACCTTTATGGTTAAATGACACTTTAAATCTTTAAACCAAATACAATTCTTTAAAATTAATTTTGAGTTATAGTTAAATTATTGCAACTATTTCAGAAAAGTACGCAGTATTGAACGTCCCAAACGAAGCTTTTGCTATACAGTACCCTTTGTCTTCATTTATCCTCCGAAATGAACCCCTAACAAAGGATTCAAAAAGTGTTGATGAACCCGACCAGCGACCGAATGTCAGCTATGTCAGATACAGATACTTTTTCAGATACATATACGGACAACTAATTCCACTCACATACAGATGGAGTCTCTTTGGCGCCACTTCATTGTGATCATTGAATGGCCGTTGATTGTGTCGCATCGATTCGCGGCGATTTTAATCGCAGGCGGCGCACATTAAACGCCTTTAATTTGCAATTAAATTGCGGCGAACAGACAGAGATAGAAAAGCCGCCAGAAACAGATAGGACAAGGGTGCTCAAGTTGCGGTCAGTTGGCGACACGTGTCCCCTGGAACAGCGCCTGAAACAGACGCCGTTCGCAAAAATCTTGCGGATTACCAATTCTAGACGCCTAATGCCATTTATAGGCCATCGCTACAAATGCTCCACAGCTGTCCGTCCTTCCAAAATTAGTTGGGCTCCAGCTCACCGCCCGGAACTCCGCTTCTCCTCTCTCTTTCTCTCCGGGTGGTCCAACAAATTTATTGGAACCACTTCGCCGCGATGGTTTGAGAAGGGGGGCCCAGAAAAAGTCTGATTTTCCGGTTTCCTTTTGGCACGGCTTTCTGCCAACCCCACACATACATTCTGCGGCTGGTTTCTTCCGTTTTCCCTTTTCACTTTTGGCCATATATTTTTCACATTTATGTCGGGTATTTTGTCTTATCACACCCTCGTGTTTGCAGTGCGTGCAAAAAATGCCAGGGGACGGTGGGGAGTTGTGCGATGGGCGGTATGGTTGTGCCGCCCACCACCCACAAGATTAAAAATGCCATAAAGACAGTAAGGGTGAATGGCTCTAATGGCTGCCGTTGCCGTTATTTGCCATCCTACTCGCTTGCGCTCGCTTTTTCTCTCTCCCTCTCTCTTTTTCCGTCTCGTTTTCACTCTGTGCAAAAAGAAAACTCGGGCTGTTACCCTGTTGGCTTGAGTTACCATGGCTTCTGGTTTGAGTCAGAACTTAGGGCTGTCTGCAATTTCTGGGATACAGGGCGCATTTCGAATATTTGGAACTGGCAATTGGTTATCTGGCGAGATAATGGGAAAAACATATGAGAACATTCAATACATTCGATAATGCATCGGTAAGGTATTTTTCGAATAGAATTGGCTAGCATTAGACATATGCCTGCAAAAATCTGATACGACTCAAAAAACGAACGAAATTTTTAAGAAATCCCAATGAAATTCATTGTTTTTGAGCTGATAAAACTTTGATATATGTATGGATTTTATAACTTATCGTTAATAATATAAAATCTAAATTGGTAATAGTTCTCCCTAAATTAGTGGAGAATTTTTCTTTTTATCGCCTCTCTCTTTTGCATTTTATTTAATCCTTCATTTTTCTTTGAGAGCATTTTAATTGGGAATTCTAATACACAATTTCTTTCAACCCCAATACTTGCGTTAAAATAGAAACGAGGAGTAATTTCAATAATGGCGTGAAATATTTGATGAGAATATATTAATCCCCCAGGAGCCTGTGTATTTGCAACATTTGCCAGGAATTTTCTCCACAGAACAGAACGAAACACAACTGACAGCGACAGCTTGCCATATATTTTCCAAGATTAAGCACACAATTAGCAGGGGAAATGGGACGTTGGAGTTGGGGGCGTGGCAGATCTGATAGCACAAACAACAACATTGGCAACGCGCTGCACATAAATTGCAGAGGAGGAAGACGCCCCCGTAAAGCAGGCTTTCCGCTGCCAGGTTTTCCGCAAACAAGACACCACCCACTTTTCCTCGCCCTCTGGCGTACGAAATGGCTGTGAGACTGATTAAATTTAAATAAATTTAATAAACATAAATTATTTGCAATGGCAACCAGGAGCTGCTGTTGCTGCCGCCGCTTTTAGCCACCCCAAAAAGTCGAGCATGAGCGCAATTTAATGGCGGCGCTTACCTGCCACTCCCCCAAGTATCCTGTGTACCCTGTGTCCCTGTCTCTCGTGAACATCCTGCCCATCCTCCCCCTTTTCGCTAAAAGCCACACAAAAGCGCCAGATGTTGCCCGTGAGTCTTGTCGGAACAGCGTTTAAGCGGCTTTACTTTCAAAGTTTAATTAGTCTTCGTCGTCGCTCAAAGAATTCCACGCATTTGCATATCCTTGGAAGTTGGGGACGGGAATGGGCGCTAGAAACAGCCCCCTGGGGATCTCATTTATCCCGAGGTACATTGCAATTTGCGCTAAATGCCTGAAAGATCGTCTTCGTAAAACGATGAACTTCCTTAACCAGCGGAGGGAAGAATTTGTTGAGCCATCACTAAATTCTCGCGACCCCAAAAATATTCCTCATTTCAGAGCATGGTGCTATATCTGTGTCTGCCCTTTGTTTATATATCTCTCAACATGCCATCCGGGAAGTTAGTTTCGAAAATTCATACCAAATATAAACAAATCAGCATAAAACATATGCCAGCCAGTGAAATTTCTTCTCTCTTGAATAAGAAAACGAGATAAATATACGACGGCATAAATATGCGTACACATTGGTGGAAGCCCTATTCCTTATATGAATGTATTTCTTCCTCAAAAATTTTAACATTTTAACCAAAAAATGCGTGATTCAGATAAAGAAGTCTACAAAAGTCATCTTAATACTTGAGCAGTAAAATTTTTCTTACTTACAAAATTCTGTAACAATGTCTACAAAATGTGCTTTTATTGACAAATTTCGTTAAAATATATTTGTACAATTAAATTCCTTACATGACTATAAATTCGTTAGATAGGAAAGTACGAAATGATGCTTAAATGTTAGTGCTAAATCAGCAATATATAAATTTTACCCACACAGTCCCATAAAGTTTACGAAAACCCACAAATTCCGCTCGAAGACAAATACACAACGGAATTTGCGCGCCAAAAGTCAACAAACAAGTCAAAGGCGGGAAAAGTTCTCCAATCACACAAAACTTGAATGGTCAACAGCAGCAAAATCATGAAATTTATTTGCCGGCAAACAATTTGAACCAGCTAGGAATAGGAATTCAAATTCAAACTAATTGCCGGCAACTGAAACAACAACAACGCGCTGAAGCTAAAGCACGCCACAATGTTTCAAAGTTCTTTGTCAAGCGATATGTAAATTTGTTTATTATTTACCGAAAACGAAAGCAAGAACGCAAGAAAGGGATGGGCGCAGAGAAAAAATAGGAGCCAAACACTAAACACGAAATACTTGTGCGGCAAAATGTTTGTTTATTGTACATTTTTTTGTCGCTTGATAAACAAGACTCGAAGACTTGTCAGCGTCCCCACGGAACCACTTTCGAATGCATACATAGATACTCACACACACAGTGCCAGATACTTGGACAAACTATGGCGCTCGCCCCCTTTCAATGTGTGTGTGAGTATCTTTATTGTACGCTTTGAATTGTTTTTATGATTTTTATGTCATCATAAGTTTCAGTCTGCGCTGTTTTTTTTTTCAGCTTCTCGTTTTTGTATGTTTTTGTGCTTATTTATACGCGCCGCTGTTTATTGAACAATTACGTTTATGATTATTAATATTTTTAATTGTTAATGTCATTGTTATAGACGCTGTCCCGGGTCTGGGCCATAACCATTCCCATTCTCATTCCCATTCTCGTTCCCATAACCATTCCCAGGCCCATTCGCACCGTTGACAGCGGCGCCTTGGGACGGCTTTCCTGGCCTTTTTGTCACCTCTCGGATTCCCTCAGCCAATCCGTAGAGTATACAGTGGAATTGCCCATTGTGAGCAGCCCCATTTTGGACGCCAACGCCACCGCGTCTGGAATTTCCTTCGATTCCGAAACAGATTTCTGCCCTCAGCTCGATTTTCCGCCTGGCTGTTTTGTTTACCCGCCCGTCGCTTCACTCAATTGCAGCCACGATTTATGGCGCGCTAATTGATTTTTAATTGGAAAATGGTTTTCCTTAGTAATTGTGCAACGGACCAGTTCGACCGGCCACCTCAACTCAAAAATATAAACTTAAGATAGCCGCTAACCGCTTGTCAAATCTACCGAAGCTCTCAAGTTAATTTAACGATGAGTGTGTAATTGAAATTCAGCCAATAACCTACTTCTGATCCATGAATTTAAGTCGATTTGCGAGTCAATTGCTTACATTAGATAACTTCAAAGGTATTTTTGCTTTATAAATACTCTGTGAGATTAATCTAACTTAATGACTCACCAGGGGGCATAATGACGCATGTTATTAATGAACGCCATTATAATATATATAATTAATTTGTTTTTATTAATTAAACGTTTCTTAGCTTTTGTTTCCTTCTAAAATTAAATTCAATAAAATATTTTTGTTTAAAGCAGTATATAAGCAAACGAAACTCATTTACCCTAATCAACATTTAACGATTTTTGGAATACCTTTCATTTCTGAAATATTTGTACTACCTCTACAAAATTTCTTCTGCTCCTTTGGCTCTCGCTGAGCTCCTCCGTACTCTGCTTATAATAATGATTTCATAATTTTTAGAAAGATCAATGAACCTTCGAAAGTCCCCCACAAAGCCGCTCGCTCAAACACTCAAATCCGAAACCCAAATTGAAGCCGTCGTAGACTCTAGACTTTTCCCAAGCGGATTTAAGGCTTTCCGAATAGTTTTCGAGATGAGTGGAACTGCAGTTGGCATTGGAAAATCAATAACAAAGTTGGGCCGTGACTCAAAGTGAGCGCTCTCCTTTTCGCTCAGATCCACATTCACATCCACGTGTGAGTGCTCTCTTCGGAATTCCGGTTTGGCTGCGCCGACTCACCACTCACACTTAGAAAAAACTCAGGCGTTGCCATGCCGACGTTCTCTCTTTCCCACTCCCCTTGCCTATGTGTGTGTGTGTCTACCTGTGCGAAGGCAGACACTGCGGCAGCCATGTTGGATTCCATCACTCCGTCCTGCGAGCCAGCAGCCATCTCGCTCGCACCTGCGCTTAGCCATCGGCGGCCATTGCGGGGGTCGTAAATCTTGTTTAGGGGCGCGTGTGTCCTGGGAGTCGTGATTTATGGGACGAATTGTAGCTGCTCATTGTAGCGTGTAAATAATTTAGATTAGTTTGGTATTCCTGGCCACAGGATCGCAGAGGGGAAAACAGAAAGGGGGTTGATTAGAATTGAAATTGCTATTGCCCCCTTCCCTTTTCACTGTTTCCTGTCCACTCCAGTAACAATGTATTTCGCATTTTATTACTGCTCTCCTTAAATTAAAAGCAGAGTGTAGTGTTTGTGTAACAAGAAATTAATTTAAAGGATTAATTTGAATTTAATTATCGGATAATGAAATTAAATAACACGATTATTTTCCATTTTAAAACATTTGGGTCCGTGACATGCTAGAACAATTTCTAAATATATTTTATTAAGGTGTAAATGCAATACATATACATTTTTATCTTAACATCATTGTTCTGTTCATCAGAAAAACAGGAGCTAGGGGTTTTTTAAGTTTTCACCAGTGAATCACCAATACTTCTTATCGGGTGAGGTAAATTCAAATGTCACGGCCTTATTCGCCCGTAAATATTTTGCCAACTGTTCAGTCTCATAAAAAATGCAGCGGAAACTAGAAAAAATCCCAATGATTTACAACTGCAGCCGAGCAAGATTTACAAATCTGCACCTTTCATAATATTACGTAAAAATTGTCCCTTTTTTATTTTGTCTGCTTGAGCGGTTACCGTTGGAAAGTCGCAACTTGCAAACCATAAAAAATTGCCGTTGACATGAAAACCTTTTGCCAGAAAACTCGGCACAAAGGCAGCAGTGCAAAAAAGAAGAGACATGAAAGCCATAAAACGGCAAGCGGGTATAAGTGAGAGGCTGTTAGGCTGGGACTGGGACAGCAATTTGTAGATAGCGAATTTTTGATTTCCGTAACATAAACACGGAGCCTGTGCCATTCCGAGCGCATCTCCGCACACCGTCGCGCAAAAAATTCGCACAGGTAGCATGGAAAATTGCTAAAAATAAGAAACAAAAAACGAGACAAGAAAGTAGAGAAAGGAATGCGGGGAAAATCGGGGAAAAGCGCTGGCTGCTGGCCACCAGGGCGAGACCTGCCGCTGGGCGAGTCGGTGTCGGTATTGGTAGCTTCACCCTTCCACGCACTGCGTGCGATGCCAATCCGCAGTGGAATCAGGTCCGCAATGGACCCCGGGGTGTTGACGTCCTGGGGCGCCGGCTGCTGACGTCAGGTCTAGCATCAGATCACTCCCTTCTCGCTCTTTTGAAACAATCTGTTTGTTTTTCTCGTAATTTGCAGTCAGACATTCGCAGTGCAGCTCAGAAAAGTACCCCCAAGCCCCCATACCCCAGCACAAATCATGTGTCGACGCCTGACATGTGTTGCAGCTGGCCAAAGTACCATTTTCGACCGTCTGACACCGCCTTAGCAGCTCATTAGGCGTTGCCGAAAAAGGCAAAAACATCTTCTTAAACATCATTTCAAGCATCTGACGTGACTTTCTCCGTTTTCTTCTCCTCAGGCCCCAACGGTTGTCCCCGAAGGCGCGGTCGTCAGACCTACACTCGCTTCCAGACCCTCGAACTGGAGAAGGAGTTTCACTTCAACCACTACTTAACTCGGCGAAGGCGTATCGAGATCGCACATGCCCTCTGCCTGACCGAGCGACAGATCAAGATCTGGTTCCAGAACCGGCGCATGAAGCTGAAGAAGGAGTTGCGAGCCGTCAAGGAAATAAATGAACAGGTGAGCTGATCCTGCCGCAGCACCTTAAGCTCTTAACTAACTTAACTAATTTACCTTTAAGGCGCGACGCGATCGCGAGGAGCAGGAGAAAATGAAGGCCCAGGAGACGATGAAATCCGCCCAGCAGAACAAGCAAGTGCAACAGCAGCAGCAACAGCAACAGCAGCAGCAACAACAGCAGCAGCAACAGCACCAGCAGCAGCAACAACAGCCGCAGGACCACCACTCGATCATCGCACACAATCCAGGCCACTTGCACCACTCGGTGGTAGGTCAAAACGATCTCAAGCTTGGCCTTGGCATGGGCGTGGGCGTAGGTGTGGGCGGCATCGGGCCGGGCATCGGTGGCGGCTTGGGGGGCAATCTAGGCATGATGAGCGCCCTAGACAAGAGCAATCACGACCTGCTAAAGGCGGTCAGCAAGGTCAACTCTTAAGCTGATAACAACCCATCGCCCAGCCGAGCCAACGAGCCAATCTTCCACCAGCCGCACCACTAGCACCACCACCGCAGCCACCGCCAGGATCAGCGTCCGGCGTTATTTTTCGTCTCCTCGTCTGTGTAGCGCGCGAGAAAGCAAGCAGAAGATAAACTCGATAACTAAAATACGTAAAGTTTTACATAGTAAATAGTTGCATAAGTCTACAAAAAACATACATACACGCAAATGGCTGGGTGCGATGGCTTAGAGGCAATTAACTGGACCGGGTTTTATTGCTGTGGATCGACGCTTTCTGAGGTTTCCCCAATTGCAGTGGCCTATTTGATAGAGCAACGCATGCGATTCCCTTCCAGATCTCCAGTGGCAATTTGTGTATTCGACATTTCTTCCATACTTTCGCTTTTGCAACCCCTAAATCGGCAATTCAACCCCCAGTGCAGAGTCTCTGGGCCAACGGGCCCAATTCGGTAATATTAATGGATAACTTGAACTACTTAGAATAGCGGCAAATGCCTAAGGAAGAAGTTAGCAGGAGACGCGATCTATATAAATGAATATTGACGAAATGAGCGATTTTTGATAGTCAGAGAACTCCGTTGCCCACCATCAAACAACTTCCAATGGAAGTGGTTTTGGGGAAGGCAACTTGACGGATTCGAGTGTAAAATTATTTGCGACTGCTGTAGGATAACCTAGTTCGATATTTAGAGCCACGTTCGACTATGTTAAACGGTATATGAATACATAAATATATGGATATGCTTACAGATTAAAGATACTTACCTATAGAGTTATAGAGCGTACGTTTTATATCCACCTATTTATTGGAAATTTATGTTTATGTTTTAAAAAAAAAACCCCTCTTCCAATGTTTTGTTAAGTGATGTGTTTACTGTGTGTTTGCTGTATTTCGTTGTATGCCAACGCTTGAATACAATGATTTCTTCAATGCCATATTAATCTTAACTCGAGAGCAAGTAAACAATTAAGCAGCTAAAGTAAAGTACGCAAAACAATTGCGCAAGTATTTCCATAAATACCAGTTGTAAGAACAAACGGTATGCAACATACCTAAAAGCATAATCACGATTTCAAATACGTAATATTAATAATGAGAAATGAAACAGAAATGGAGTAAGACGGAGCTGAGAAATTAAATGTCGTTTGCCAGTGACTAAAATTTTAAATTAACTACCATTAAGCGAAGAACTAAATAGGCATCGCTTGAAAGGCCTACAAAGCTACAAAAAAAAAAAACAAACAGAAATGAAACTCTGAAATACGTATTAGCTTAAGGTTGCAACCACAAACAAACTGTCGAATGAAGGCCAAGAAAGGGGAGGTATAAAAATGGAAATATTGGCAGAACCCATATACGTAGATTTCAAACTTCCCAAAATAAAATTTACCTAGCGTAGTCTCTCGCGGATTGCAAGTTGAATAAAGTCAGAAACTCTATTTATTATACAAAACAGAAGTGGATGGCTTTCACAGCGCGTATTTACATAAACAATTATTGACAAATATATATGAATATATATTACAAATATATACAACTATGAACTAACATGTGTATGTATAAACACCTAAATGTATGTGTAATTAGTATGGTTAACACTAAAAGCAGTCGAGTCAAAGTAAAAGTCACCTTTTGCCCAAAACCAGACACCACCAAAAATAAGCATCCCCAACCAGCGCTCATGTTTTTTCTCGATGGGATCCGTACTATCCTACTGTCCTTTGTTTCTCAAGTCCCACTGGTCGAGTGATATTCCCGGGTGGCGACAACCTTTTGCCTTGTTTCACGGCCAGATTGAAGGAAACTGAGTGGTTTCTGTTCCTGTTCCCGCTTCAGTTTTGGTTTTTGTTGCGTTTCAATTTGATTTAAGTTAAATGTTTAGTCTTATTTGGACGGCCTAGCAAATTAGAGCGTAAATCAATATTTTGTTTGAACCCTAATGCTAAAACTTCTGTTAATTTTACTTTAAGTTTAGTTGTGACGAATTGTGTATTATATAATTTTATGCGATTTTAAAATGAATGCGAAAAAATTAAAAACACCGTTGTTTTACTCCGCCTGGGAAACAATTGCAACAAGAACCCATCCATACGCTGACCTTTTCGATGAGGTCCAAAAACTTCAAATCAAATTTAATATTAGCTAATGTCTAAATCTAAAGAACATATATACGTAGAATCAAGGCGATACTATTTATTAACCAACCAAGTTTACTCACTCAGCCGAAAATATTCGGAGATTGCGATAGTTGAAGAACCCGCATATACGTAACTGAATTATATTCGAACCTAAAAAATCCTAATATTAGACCGACCGAAACCGATCGACGGGCTCCAAAATATTTGCCATCGTATTTGTACATAAAACTGCATGACACCTATTTATGTTAAGAAAATGCATAAAACCTAGAAAGCATACTTCGTTTGCGTGCAAACAGATTTCAGCCAAGGGGATTAATATATATGAAACTATGAGCAAACCCGAAAAAAAGGGAAATTAAAAATAACGTTAGCATAAGCGAACAACTGCAGTGAAGAACTAATAAATAAATAAAACCAATGCATTGTGTGAATCTGATTGAGGAGTGGGTGCTCTGTTCATGGATCTTGTCTTGGAAATAGTGTAGATAAAGAATTTAGATTTAATGAAAAACATATGCCTTTTAAAAAAAGGGGTCTTGGGTGCTAATTATGGGTAACGCGTCTTAAGCCCAATCACTACATAAATTATTTAATGCACATACTCTACTTACACCAAGCATACATTTGTATCCCAATAGAGCCTGATATATGTAATGAGTACTTCCAAAGAATCGTGGCATATATCAGAGCATGTGTTTAGTATTAAGTCCATTCAATAGATTAATATATTCACATTCGAGGCATAAATTCCCACTTGCTAATGTCGCTGGCAAAAATATTAATTAACGAATGCCATTTTGCGCAAATTGATTTCATGCCTCGTCGCAGAAAAGATTGGGGTTAGAGTTCGAAAAAGGGAGATTCGAGATGTGGCCATGCAATTGGCAGCATAGCCACGTATGCGGATATGTTGCAGAACGCCTTTAATTAAATTTAATTAATGCGCCAACAACTCAAAAGATTATGATAATAAGCGCACACATAACGACGCCATTTTCGGCACGCCCACATGTGCGTACAGGACGAAGGACGACCAGCCGAACAAGGGGGACAGGCGGGACTGGGTGCAAATCCTAGCCCGTCGAAGGAAGTTGTGGCCAGACGATACACCCATCCTGTTTTTGAAGCTGCGACAGCGTAATGGCAGCGTCAACGAGCTGAGTCCTCGGCGGCGGAAACGGAAGCCCCGGCAACCAAATGGCTCATGTATGCAATAAAAGAAACTTTCCAAAACGTCAGAATGGCGTTCCAAAGATTGCCCCATTGATGGGGCATGTGGGTGGAAATGGGAGCTGGCTGGGTTCGTTCTGGGTTGCTTATTGGGTTCACGGCGGAACTCTCCATTCCGAGCACGTAGACGGGCAGGGCATAAGTTCACATTTGGATGCTGTTATTGGAAAAGTTTCCTGCGTCGCTCAAACTGCCCCAAAAGGCGATCATCGACGCGATAAGGCAGCGCGTGATATATATATTTTATGTCATATGCGCTGCCAAAACAATTTAAAGCAAACTGTCCCCTGATTAATAAATATATAATTAATACATAGAGCAAAGAAATAAAACAACCTGATTGGATCAATCAAAACTTAACTATTTCATGCAATTCATACATTATTAAGCAAATCATCTACCTTAAAATGGACCCAATTGATATACTTTTGTTTATTTATGTTTTGTAATCACACAGATGGCTGCTCCCACCAATCCATGATCTAAACTCAACATGTTTTATTCATATTGTACAACTGTATATCCGCCACTACGCGAATCGCCAAAACCGCGGATGGCTTTAGCCCGCCCTGTAATTCTAATGCCAAATCGCACATAAACTCTTCCAGTTTATGGCATTCAAATTCGTTAGCGAACCGAGCCCGGCCGAAAAAGAATTACAATATTTTGACAGGGCAAACAAAGCCGCAAACGCCCTGATCCTACTTTAAATTCCGTCCCAGCCCCGCGACTCGAATTGTGGATGCTGCGGCATATGCGAAGCCTAATTACAGCTCATCGCAGATGTTGCCATCCGCGTCCTGGATTTCAGGATTTCAGGATTTCTGGCTTTCAGCCCGACAAAATGGCGGCCAATTACCGAGTGCGTTGCGTTTAATTGAAACATAATTTTGCATAAATAAAACAACGCATAAAACACCCCGTTTCGATGGCGTCCCCACCCCGGGAATCCATTGCGAAGGGTGTTTTTGTTTAACATGTGCAAAAAGGGTCCCAATCCCAAAACCAATCCGAGTCAGATGCGTTGGTATCTTTAACCATCCCCACTCCACAGATGTCACATCTCCCAGCTCACTGCTCACATCTCATTGCGAATGCACAGGTTGATTTTATCCCCTGGAACTTTTTCATGCCTCCGCCGGAAAAAATTGGCCATGTATCCGGGTAGGCCTTTATGGACATGGCGGATGCCTCTGCCGCTGTTGTCTTCTCTCCACCTTTATCTCTTGTTGCAAAATTTCACATCCCGCCGCGCTGCTACATCATAATTTATTAACATTGCGAAATGAGTTTTTGCCTGTTTTTTTCACCCGACGCTCTCCCAACGCAGCTTTAAAGCCCAGGGCACTCATTTATCACAATTTTCCCTTTCAATTTCAGTTTAAAGTGCGGCAGGGGAATCTGAAAGTGAAGTTTCAATTCAATTGATTAAAAATGGTAGGCGGCGAGCAAAATGGACGTTTTTCCAAAAGGTTTCAGGTATTGGCATTCAGCACATTTTAATTTCAAAAATATTGAATACAAGTATAAACAAAAGTCAAGGGAGCTCTATAGTCCAGTGCCGCGACTATTCGATTCCCGGTACTCAGATAGTTCAGTGCTAGATTGATTTGAATATTATAAATTAGATATCAAGGCCAGAAATACAATCTAATCAAGGCAATGTTATTACCTTGAAAACAGGCATTAATGTTCACAAAATTGTTTTACCCTCAGCAAAAAATTAAAGAAGTCGACAGAATACAATCCAGAGGGCAGAAACTGTGAATAAACGCCATTTGCCCCGCCATTTTGCCGCTCTTATTGCGCTCATAAGACCCCATTGGCATTAACACTAAATTTCAACTAAGCGATCTTCAATATATTATAATAATCCGCCAAGAAACCAACCGACAAATGTGCACCGCATTCAAATGGAACACAATCTTTTTAATACAAGTACCCCAGAGCCGAAAACAACCCAGTCCCGTAGACATCCACCCAACCTTCCACCCCGAGGTTGGTAGTTTCAGCCCGGCTACTTAGTGCTCCCTCGGATGCCGGGGACAAGGGCTGAAGGAACGACTAGGACTAGAACTGAGACTGAAACACGTTGCCAACATTGCAAATTTTTGTTGATTTAATAAAATTGCACCCACGAGACTAATTTATATGGAATGTTGGAAGTGGAGGAGAGAGGTCGAATTGGTTTCAGGTACAACGCAGCCATCCTTGTTGGCTGCACAGTGGTGTTTATATCAAGCCTTTTGGGAAAACTTATATTATACATATATTTAGGAATATTGTTATATGAATATTACGGAATTTAGCATTTAAGTAAATTTTGATTGAGGTAATCTTCCAAACATTTACATTTTTATAAAAAAAATACATATATATTAAAATAGGTTATATTTTCCTAGTCAAAACGATTCGAATCAAATAGAACTTCAGGTTCCTTTAGGGATATTTATATCCTTACTTAATATTTCAAAAATATTTGTAGGAGACTTCCTCGGAAAATTGTCGTTTAAAAATATGGTTTTTGGCCTTGACAACCCGCCTAACTGACCGATTAAATGGCGGGTGCTGTCCTTGATGGCCTTAAAATAACCCATATCATAACCCACCGAGCAGCATGTGACCGCCAGGCGGAACCACTGTGCGGGCAATGGTGCCCAGAAGTCGGCTTTGTTTCCCTTCGCTTTCACGGTGGCTTGTTACATTTTCGGAACTTCTGTTATCATTTCGAATTAAAGTTGCCATCCCCGCCGGCCGAGGCCTCCACCTTGCCTTATCCGCTGGGTGGATTTAGCCACCCGCCACCATTTTGGGCGGGTGGAAGCTAGAGTGTCGCTGCCATTTGCTGATTTATATTGCATAATATTGCTGAGCTGAAAATTGCCCCGGTTATCGCCATTTCGACATCATTGGAGGAGCAGGGAGCGCAATTTGCCAACTGCTCTTGCAATAAACATTTCGTCCTGCACCGACTCCAATTGTTTTGATCTGAGGCAATTTACGAAGCGTTTTCGGGGAAATCGCTTGCCCCTCCATATCTAATCCCTTGGTTGTTATCGATTCTGTTGTGCCAACTAACCGTTCTCATAATTTTTATGCGATGCAATGGCCCTTTTGAAAGCGACCGCTCTCCTTTGCCAGCCACTTGAACAGATGTCAGCGCGAATTTTCTGACTTTCACCCAATACAATCATATTTAATAAGGAGTTTTCGGGACAGGCTGTGAGATATTCGTTTACCTGAGCGGAAAAGATACGAGGAGCGGCCGTGACGTATCTGTCAGATTAAGGAAAAGTCGTAAAGTGTGGTGAGCGAGGATGACAACAAGACGCGGCCATTGTGTTGCCTTCCACACAAACATGGCAGTTGGTTGCGTCCTCCACCCTTCTATCTTGCCACTACCACTACCCCCACTCCTCGGCCGTGATCTCTGACCCACCACTGGTTATAATTTTAATTGTCTGCCGTGGGCATTTTACATTTGAAATGCCATACCATCCAAATATCGGCCGACTGGCTGGCAATTGAACGGCATTTATGACTGTAAACAGAAGATAAACTGTCGCCCATCCATCGGCAGTAGGGATCCCAAGTGCTTCCCTGGGAACGCAACGCCTCTCGAATTTGATCCTGCCCAGCTTCTGTTTCTGTTCCTGGGCGAAGATTTCGGTCGGCACCTCAGCAGTCGGCACCTCGGCAATTTCCGCTATTTCCCAGCGCCAGCCATCACTGGCGACAGTTATGACTGCGGACGGCACATTAAACTGACTTTTACGGCGGTAAACAGTTCATAAAACGAACTCTTACGGCCAGATACGCGTATGAGCTCCTTGAAGATGCTCCTATGTCCGGGGATTTCATGAGCGAGGCGTGTGCCCCGAAGAAATTACGCCATCGAAGTGCAATTTATAAAATGAATCATTAAGAAGAGAGCTAATTTGGTAATCCCGTCAGTTGCGTCCACATAAACTTAATTAATCGCAATCAAAATATTTGTTAAGTATGAATAACATGCAAAATGGAATTGCGTTATGTTTGATTTAAAAATGGTTTAAAAGTCTGGTTTAAAACTAGTATAAAAACTTTAGATAATTTTTAAAAGCACGATGTCCTCGTTCTGACCCGTAATAAATGGTTAAAATTACTCATTTTGAAAATGTATATTCAATGTACATTTCTAATTCCTCGTTCCTTGCTATCACTTAATGCATATCATAAATACTCTCAAACAATTGATATGTTGATTAAATAAGTAATAAATTAAATAGCCCAATTACGAAGCTCATAAACGTTCTTTATACCTTTAAAACACATCTCCAAATTGAATTTTATCAGTGTTTATTTTCACTGCATTGTATTTATTTGATATGTAGATTACCTTTAAAAATTATACAATGAAAAGCACTAAACGGGACAGATATGGCGGCAGATATTGCCCAGTTTCTATGAGCCGATGAAGCCGATATAGGAGGTATGCATATGCATAGTGGTCGGATAGCTCTTTCACCCGAATCAATAGAAGGTTGATTTTAGTTTAGAGATAGAGTCACACCAAATTCCACGCATAGGTGGGATCTGCTCGAATTACTGGGCTCTCTCAGCGGAGTCCCTTGCAATTTGAGCCGAGAATCTCCCGCATTTTGTTTCAAAGTCGGCCATCATGTGCATATTTTTATGTATCCAAGTCGGGGCCTGTCTACCTGTGCGTGTGATCCCAAAGATGCAATTTATCTTATTTGTAGCCCCTTTATGGGCCATCTTGCTTTTGGCCATTGTCTCGTCCGCTGGGGTCTTTTGTATTCCGTTTCCTCCGTCCCTTCCCATTGATTCGACTATTTCTGACTGTGCGCCTCCGCGCGTTCGGTTTCGGTTTTAATTTAAAACGAAATGGAGATTCCGAAGATACGAGACCGCAGCGTAGACTCAGACCACATGCTCACACTGGAAAAAGTTAATGCTGTCCAGATCTATAGCAAATTCAATGCTCTTAAATTAAAAAAACGGATTCGAATGTAAATGCTAGGTACCAAATATATATGATATATTAAAAAACGAAATGATCTTTTTTTATAGCAATGTAATGTTAGTGATTTCGATTTAATTTTTGTTAAAACTCTTTTATAAGCGTCTTCATTATTCCGATAGTTAATGTATACTTAGATATGACAGAAATCACTTTGGTTCGGCCAGTTTTTCCATGTGCACTGCGCCTAAGCCTGCCCAATTCCCGAGTCCCGGTCCCCATCCGTTTACCCCTCCCCAATCGTGGGTCTCCGCCTCTGACTATGCGCGCTTCACTCGAAATGGAACGAATGACTTTGTCTGTGATAATTTATGGCCACAAGCCGAAAACTTGCACCACAAACTGAGACCCAGACTCAACTTTGTGTCACTGCTGTCTCAGAAACCCTGCTCTTTTCAGTCCGTCTCCTGGCCGTCCTTTATACATACATATATAAATATATATATGTATATAAACAGAGGTATGGGAGTGTGTTGCCACAAAAGTTTTTGCGTTGCGGTTTCGGATTACAGTTCTTAACCCTTTCACAGAGGAAGGCACCGGGCTGGTATGGCTCATTTTCGAAATTCTGGGGAAAAGTTTTCCTGCGCTCGGCGCTCGAATTAATTAAAATTTTAAATCGCGTCTGTAACTGTTCCTGACGCGTCCGTGTTTCTGTTGCTTTTGTGAGGCTGTATTCAATTCGGATTAAATTTAATTCAATTCCATATGCAAATGTCACGCATGTTAGCTTGATTATGTGTTAATCTCATTGGGCCCCAAAGCCCCAAAGCCCATGCCCCTGCCCCACGATTTCGATCCGATTCCGATTCTCTGCATCGTTTTTATGGACCGCAAGATGTCGTAGGCACAAATTTATCGCTGCCATTAATTGTAACATAAATTTATTTTATTTTAACATTTCGCATTGGCGTTGTCGTTGTCGTCGTCTTTATCGAAGGCGCATTATACTTATAAGTCGGCATTTAGCCAGACTCGGACCGAAACAGAAACACAGACTCGAACTGCAAGGCCTGGTTCGAATTGTAAACTTGTTTCCGAGCCGACAACACCGAAAACCGTTGGCGGCTTTTATTTCAGCCAAACCGCCAATTGAATCATTTTTATGGAGCTCATTTAAAGCACTGAAATACTCGCTCCACATCCCAGCTGTCGTCTCGATTGGCCGTTGTAACTTAGCATCCGACAGATACAAATGGAGGGAGCGGAGCGGTCGAGTTTGGTAACAGAAACATTCGAAGAAAGCAAAATGTCGTAGGAGCCATTAGCCCTATCTGCCCAGATAAGACAAACTTGTTTGCATCTCGGCGGGCTTTGTCTTTCAACTTGTGATTCCGCACTTCAAATGCTTTATAGTTATGTGCGGGAATAACTTATTTTAACAATTTTTCAATCAAACCTTTGCCGAAGATTTGTAACGAAACGGTTTCATTAATAAATTCCATTTAAATTGCATACATTAATGTTGAAATTCTATTTATTTTGAAATACATATAACTACCTTATTTATTTACACATGTACTGATAGTTTGAATATTTTTTAGTAAAATAACTTGATGTGACACATTAACTACAAATAATTAGAACAACAAAGAAACTTTTTAAACTTGATACCAATACTGTTGAATAATCAAAATATTATTTATTTGCTTGCCTCATTTATTTAGTTGTACTTTGCTTTTATCGATGGGATCGCTTTATCCATATCTAAAGGCGAAATATAAATATTCATATCGCGATAGAACCAGTTCCAGATGAAACAAGACATTGTATACATGGGTACTGAATGGGAAATAAACAATTTAAACTGACATAACTTATTGAGGTACAAATTAAGTCGCAAAATTGAGCGAATACAGTTCGCGCATTTTCAAGATACAATCAGCAAAGCAATTCAAATGATTTTATTTCGCAACTCCATATGGGTTTTACTTATATTTTATGCATACCGAGGTTATAATCGGACACATAAAGTGCACGTTTTGATGAGCTGATACATAATTCGGAAATATTAAAGGAGATGAGTGTACAACTAATTAACTTCTTTTGACAAAGGGAGTGGCTCATCCAAAATTGAATTCCAAAGTAACTTTATGAAAACACGAGTAATTTTTTAAGTGATGATAACGAAGGCCCTAAAAAGATTATTTACTGTTACATTTTCAACTTACTTTTAAAAAGAACTGTCATACATAAAGCGTTTTAATATTCAAAATCTCACATATTGTGTTAAAGATTTCAAATTAGGTGTAGTCAACTGTTGAAATCAACTGCGATTGTCCAAATAAAATTAAAAAATTATGTGACTATGAATAAGCAGTTGTGCACACTATGCGAGATGTAGATGTCGCCTTTAAGGTCGCCGCGCCCCTTTCGTCAGGTAGCTCAAGAGCTCAATCCTCGAGTTGTTCTGCCACCGATCGCGAGAGGGCGCACACAAGCAGGATGGTGGAACAAATGTCTGCATACTTTCGGGCATGCTGGGGTCCTTGAAGGGTAAAAAATTGCAGCCTACTCTTAGGATGCATTCGATGGGACAACAGTTTTACACTCACTACAACTGTATTCTATGTTTTTTAGTTTTATTATGACTTGGTTCGGATACTCGCTCGACTTCGCTAATGAGCACACCTGACAATTGCTGATTGTTATAAATGCGATTATTGATTAAAGTCGAATGAACATGTGTAGAAATATTATTGGCAACGCTAGACATCGTTACAAATCAAGATGGCAACATCCGAAACATACCTCTCTCCCTAAAAGTCCGTTATCTTAAAAATTAGATGTAGAAAATTTACATTTTCAGACATGTGTACATTTATGATTGACTTGTTTAAATTTACATAGTTATTTTTTTTTAGTTAAAGGCAATATCTTTTAATGTAGGTATATTACTATTGATTAAATGTTGTGGGTATGGGTACGGAATCACGAAAGTGTTAAGGCAAGCTGTAATGCAATGCAAATGGATGGATGGATATATCTACAATGTAACATTCACTTTTCATTGGACATATTCACTTATTTCAATATAGCAAAGGTCATCCTACTGCTGTTAATTAGCTCGAAGATGAGAACCTTCCGCCCACTCAGAAATGTAGATACGAAGCAGATGGGCGACGGTTAACCTGCTCGATCCGACGATAAGTTCAGTAGTCAACTTCATCATCGCGATGTCGGAGTGGTTTCTACCTGAACTAATGAACACAACACGGCCACTTCAACAGCACCGACAACAATGTCGCTGACACGTTGCAATGCTCGAAATTAATTATGGCGCGGATGGGTTTTAAAAATGTCGCTGTCGCGATGTTCTGTGTTAATTACGACCTTTTGTCGTTTCCAGTGCCGGTTACCAAATAAACTCACAACGGCTAACTAATGGCCGAATTCTGCATTGGTCCAGCTCCAGGTGGCCAACGGCCGATCGGAGGTGTGGCCCAAACGAGTTTGCTTCTCTCGGCCGCCTCAGCTGTCTTTACTTTTTGGTCGTAAATCCATTTTACGATCCTCCGAATGGCGTCTTTGATCATGGGTTCTCTTTGAGCCATATTTGTTTGATTTCGGACTAATATTGCTTGGCTTGACTCAGTATCTTCGACCACCCGGGAGTGAAATTTAAATGAGATTCAAGAATTGTGTTGATTAGCCAATTTGGAAAGTGGCTATCAATTAATTCGCAACTCACTGTAAATGTAGAGCACAGTTTGATCATAAATTTAATAAGTAAAATTATCTCAGCCCCTAGTATTTCTTCTAATATTTACAACATTTGCCTTGCAAGCGATTCAAAATATTAAAGGGGAAATTCAGCGAAAGGATGATTCTCATTTTAATTGGTCTCTGAATTGCACATTCGCCAGGGCATTAAAATGCCACCAAAAAAGAATCAACACGACATTTGCGCCACTTGAAAGCTGCGATGCTCCTGTGGTCTTCTGACTCTTTGGCCGGTGAGCCCCAACTGGATCTTGATTAGAATTCTCAAATATTTATAAAAAACAGAGCGGAGGGCCACACCCACCTTGCCACCATCGCCATCGCCATCGCGAAGGCCGTACGTGAGCTCTGGGAATTTACATAGAACACAAATAAATGAAACTACAGTTAGTGGGGCACGATTCGGGTTATGAAATTAACATTTTGAGCAGCCTGCCACCCACATGGCGGCACCCACTTGCCACCATCGCCCATTGCTGCTGAGGCAGCACTTTCCACTTGTCCGCAACTAAAAATGCGAAAAGTCGACAAAAAGTCTAAAAAGTTTTCGTCCACATTCGGAGCTGCTGCGGAGCGGATCTCTCTGTCCAAACGAAATGAAATTTTCAGTTGAGTTGCCACAAGCCCTTCTCCCCCGAAAGCGAAATGAGGATGGGGAATTCTGCTGAGTTGCCTCTGCCTTTGCCAGGGACAGTGCAGTGGAGCCTGAAACTGGGAGCAACTGGGAGCTGAAAGCAGCAGAAAGGAGCTGAACACGACGACGACGACAGTCGACAGTCGACGGTCGACACATTTAACGATTATTGCCGGCCATTAAAAATAACAAGCAAAACTTTTGCGCATAAAGCCGCTTCGGGGATTCATTCAACGGCGGGCGAAGCTCTTTTGCCGAATCCTTTCTCGATTGCAATTGTTGATCCTTTCGCAACTGCTGGGACCTCGATTCGCTTTCGGTGCGCCTTTCGCCCGCAGTTTGCACTCCAATCGCAAAAGTTTAAATTCAATTGGAGGAGTGAGCGAGTGCGAATTTTCCTAATCAAAAAGGTTTTCCGAAATAAGCCTTAGCCAAATTTCGGTCCAACCTACAGGAAAGGCATGTACAGATCGATGATTTTAAAGGACATTGTTTAAAAGACCATCTGTAACATATTATTTGTATAGAATTTTACTTAATAGGCTTGTTCTTATAAATAACATGTGAAAATTTCATTTCCGACTTGTTTTAAAATGTCCATTGGTCAAAAATGAATGACATCATATACTAAATATTATTAAGCGTTTGTAATTATAATAAGGTAATACATTACAAAACGCAAACTTACTATCTGCTATCTAAGATAACTATTTAAAAAGTAATCAAGATGCCAGGTTTTTGGATCTGTTCGAAAGCCTTTAACTTTCCCATATGTTCCGTGGATGACTCCTCCCTTTTGAAGCCCTTCCTCGAAGGTTCATGTTCGATAAATGGCCCCAGGCACTTGGCAATCGAATCACGTATCGTTCATGTTTGGTGATTATAAAGTTTTAATGAATACGCACCACTTGTCCCACATGGCAACTGCCACGCCCAACAGGAGCCCCTCAGTTGCCACATGAGTCGCACTGCCCCCGAATTCCCTTCTCCTGAAAATCAACTGCAATGGCATTTTATTTTTACAATGGTGCCGTGCCGGGTTGCGTGCGACTCAAGGATATTAACACGTACGCAGGGTGTTCCATCGAAGCTGATGTGCGAGCATCCGATGTCCTGGCCAGGCATAAATATGAATGCCTTGCCCCGACTCCACCTTCCCAAAAAGGGCAGGAATCTCAGGCATTTCGCTCCTTTCTTTCTTTCTACCGCTCGATTGGCTTGCGTGTGGCGCTTTTCCAAATTTCCCAAATGCTTCGGAGTTCTTGGTTCTCATGGACTTGGAGGCGGTCACAAAAACGAGCTGCGCCGCCCTTAAAAAATATATTTAAGATATATTTTTTACATATTCCTTTTAATACAGTGGAATAGCTAGAATAGGCAGATCATATATAACACATTGGCATTTAAATCAGGAATATCGAATCTTGAATCAATTTTTGAACTTTAGTGCACTCTACTTTCCGACTTTTAATCGGCTGCAGACTCAAATTTTCAATTTGCGCACGAACATTTTTCCAACTGTACGCAATTTTAAATATTCCACTCCGTAATTATATTTATGCAAATGCGCAGCGCACATGTGGGCGGGCAGTGGGTGGTCGGAGATATTGGTTTGAATATGCGTGCTTGGCAGCAGCTTCTGGCAGAATATAATTTTCACTTTTAATATTCTCTTGCATGCACGGAGTTTGTACATTAAACTTATTTATTGCCGCAAATATTGGATCGGTTGCCGATGGCTCGGGTCTCTTTCCATTTGCATTATTGCGGCTTCTTTGCTCTGTCGCACACAGATGCAAGCACATGAATTTGTCCGATATATGTATTAATATTTATATATACGCATATGAATGGTGCTGGAGTTTTCTCATAGACCTCATATCCTACAATAATGATCAGTTTTTTATATGCACATATATCATAAACTTACCATTTTGATACTTTGTGATCGAAAATAGAAAACCATTAACATTAAAATAACTAAATGAGAATACTGCTCCTCACTATTGTACAAGAATTTAGAAAAAATTATCTTAAGGTTGACTTTGTAAAAGACAGTAAAGAATCGGACTTAAGTAACCAACTTAAAGCCTGGAAACGGTTCCACTTGTTCCGATTCGAAGCCTCCTTTTCTGCGGGAGGGGGTGGGGTTGCGTGGGAGGAGCTGCCTGTTGTTTGCTCAAATGGAATTTCCAAAGTCGTTTAGCTCCTTATTTTTCTCGTTTCGCTCTTCTTAAATGCCATTTTTTTCCATTTCGTGCGTTCGCATCCAGAGGCAGCTGCCGCCAACTCCGAGGCGGCAGGAAACTTCCCGGGGTGGCTATGCGGAATTCCTGAGTGCCGGGGCACGATGGCGCACGAGAAGATGGCTGGCTGCCATCGCTGGAATGGCAACCCACCCTTAAAGGCGCCTTCCTCGCCTTGGCCGATTGTTTGCTTTTTGCCGCATTTCTTGGCAGCCAACTGTTTCTACACGGACAAAAAACCATACAAGATTCAATAAATATGCATTTTACTGAAAACATACTACGGACTTAATACTCAAATAACACTTTTTAAATGCCAACTGAAGACCTCAGGCTAAGAGTCTTTAGTATCGCATTTAAGGTCTCAGTTAATAATAATTTATTTGTTTTTACAATCTAATCCGTTACAGAAAATGTATACATTATAAATCGAAATGCATCAAATATATGAAGTTGTTTAAAAATCCTTTTGTCAAATTTAATTATAGATTTTTTGTTTATTGTGATAAGTTTGAAATATTTTTTGTCCTGTGCAGCTTGTCGGGAGCAGCATCGTCTTAGGGTCTGAGATGCCATTCGGATAGTTTGCTTAGGTTCATTTTCCGTGGGCGAGCAAGTGGGTGGTGCGGGCGGTGGGTTGGTGTGCCAGAGGGTGGTGGAACGGCCATTGTTGCCAGAGTGTGCGCTCGTAAAGAAGATTTATTGGGAAGACGCGCGCGCTTCTTGGGGCGCACGTAGCCAGCGGATTCCATTTGGCCGGGAAGGAAATTGGGTTTGCTCTTCCATATCCCCTCCCCTCCTGTGCGGCTTTCCGCCCGCTCCCCCTCCCCAATCCACGACCTCGGCCCAGCAGCTTACTAAATTGCTTTTTCTGCTGGGGTGTCTCAAGAAAAATTACTTGCCCGCTCGCAAACACAGGGGCACTTGTCCTATCTGAGTCCACGGTGTGGGTTGGATATATATACATTCCTATATCACATTTCTCACATCTGAGACTAATGCTATTGCGTTTTTGAGAGTTTTTCTAATTTGCATTTAATTTTTGCAGCTGTTACAGTTTCTCTGGGAGGGACTTGTCTAATTTCAGCGTCTTCAAGTGGTTGGAAATTCAGAACGCGTTTGCCTTTATTTTAACGACGCTCCATATTGAAAGATAAACATTTGAGAGGCAGGATTTAGCTTGTGGCGCTTCGTATGCAACAGGATGTTGTCCCTAACATGCGAACCCATTAAAAAGTTTCTTTAAAGGTGGTAAGAAGAATCATAAACTAACTAAAAACGCCAAAATCTTGACATTGGATTAGGTAATTAGGTAATACAAACACGCTGGGATTTAACTTCTTTATTAATCATTATAATCATTATCATTTTTAAATGTAATATTTAATATAATATAAATTAGTGGATGAAGGTCATATGTTGGCTAAAATCGCTGAAAAGTACAGCACTTGTGTTCCAAAAAATCCGAACTAAAATCGCTAATGTGAATCCAAGGACAATTCATTGTAATGTGCATTTATTCTTTTTGCAAGGTGCTCACTTTTTTGCACTTACTAACCCACCGCAACGGATGCGGCCAGTAAAAATTGGACCAAGGTTAATTGCCAGGGCATAAAAAGAGAACGAAGTACTTGCAGATTTCATATTTCACGGTTATTATCACCAGCTTTGAAATTTGCACTTGGAACGGCAAAAACCAAACAGGTACGAGATGCAGCTCTAAAGGAAGGTCCTGTCTCGAAGGTTAAGTCGAAATCCTTGAGTCTCGGCTGAGTATAAAAAATACACACGACTGCGGGAGGAGGATGTAAAAAGATGCACGAAATTATTCTTGGCATTTCCCACAAGACCAATACAAGAAAATCGAATCTGAGGAGCAAGGAGCAAGTACCTGGCCCGGTTCCACTAGCTTGGCTTGGAACTGCTCTTTTTTGTTGCTCTTTTTTCGCTTGCCAGCAGCGTTCTTAATCTCGTTTATGACCTCGTATATCCTTGGCAGGGAGCGCAGCTCCCAAAAAGCCGGATGGGGACGGGTCCTTCGTCCTGCGGCGCCGGTACAACGGCCATTACAATAAACAACGAGGCGCTGGCGTCGCCATGCCGGGAGGCTGGGGGCTGGGGGCTGGGCGCTGGAGGTCCTTCCTCCCATATCGCAAATCCCAAATCCCGCCCCCCCCCCGAATCGCGTATCGTGCCCGTATCTTCGGATGTCCCTTCGCCATTTCCGTTCGCTGGGATCGGCGAAAAAAGGGCGATTTCTAGGGGGGTCGTGCACTTTTTTCGCCGCCTTATCCTTTTGGGATTTTGCACCATTAACGTGAATTGCTTTTTGGCCAAATTATGTATACCCCGTACACAGCAGCAGCACAGCGCCAGGAGCTTTAATGTTTTGTAAATTCACATAAGGAAACCATTATCACCTGAAATATGAAAGCAATTTTCATGCATCCTTTTGAGCGCCTGCGTTTCTCCCCCTTTTTCCCATGGGTCCCTTATCATTAGGCTTCCATGTGCGTTGGTTCGATCGATTGGATCTGGAGATTAGAACATTTTCATAACCTTTTCGGCAGTTTTTATCAATGAATTATTATAATTCATGATAGTATAAATTGTTCATTGATGCCAACTTACTACAACAAATGCTCTCATTATCTTAAGCGTATGTCTGAAAATGGATTGGCAAAACACTTAATTAAGCCCAAGTTGTAATCTGTTCTCCCATTTAATTTAAATATTTGTGGTTCAACAAGAAATTAGCCATCGCCCGACGGCAACTTTGAACAAAAGAAATTTGAGATGAGCATTTTGCTGCCAGTCTGAGCTTTTTCCCATCCACAAACTTGGCCAAGAATGCTGTTGTCTAGCTCCTGGTTCAGCTTCTTTGGTGGCCACAAGCCGAAGACGATGACGATATCGTCTCAGTCTCAGACTCGTTCTTGGCAATTGCTGGGAGCATCGTTTGGAGCCATTTCGGTGGCCATAACAATTCTCGTAATACTTCGGGCATCGCCGACTAAACGATAATCGCGCGTAAATGCGCCACTAAAATCAATACGACGACTTGCCTTTGCCGTCGAGCTGGAGCCACGTTCGTGGATTTCGACTCCAGTTTCACCTTCGTTGGCTGCGAGTTTTGGCCATCTTGCCATCCTTTTCGCAGGAGCACAGCCAAGGAAAAGTCGGCACCCACGCAAATGGGCGGTTATGCACATGCGCTTCTTAGTGGCAGCTTCTTGTTGGCTTCTTTTTTTACTTTGGCCCCCTTCCAGGGGTTTCCACTTGGCCAGCATCTCAGGGCGAAATGAAGTTGGTCCGCACACAAATTGAGTGTATTTCAGGGTTTATCAGATGCTGATTTATACATTCGCATATAAGCAATTGTATGTGCAAATCCAATGCGGTTCTTTAAATGGCTTAACTTAAAAGGTGCAAATAGATCACCGATCTATAACCAACACCTGACAATTCAAAAAAATAATCTTGGTAATCGAGAAAATATTTTGATTCCCAACTTGGCCGAAGAAAAACTTTAAGCTTGAATATGGGAAGCATTTCGATTTAATTTCAAATATTTGACACATGCGAGCTTAAACTGTCATTTCAATTAGCGAATGCAGCTCATTACAATTCAATTCGGACTGCCTTTGTTCGAAGCGCACATTCGTATAATTAATTTTCCATTTCACTTTAAGAAATTATACATTTAAATGTTCCCCGGTTGTGCATAATTAACTGCCGAGAAACCCAAGACAAGCCGAGCTGAACATTTTAATCAGCCTGTGGGACTGGGAGCACATGGCGGAGTCCTCCACTAATTTACGATTCGGCGGCATGGCGGTCCGAGATCGGAGATCGGAAGATCCCAGCGGGCAGGTAAGCAAAATGAGAAATTTATCAAATTTATTGAGGGGAATGAATTGAGATATAATTCAGGGGAATTGGACTTACAAAGACCCAGGACCAGCCACCAAAATGGAGGCTTAAAACCCCAATAAATAAGCCAGGAAGAAGTCCGGGAAAGACAAAGGCCAGAAGGCTCAGCCATTATATTTTTTTCTGTCCGGCGACCGCACGCTGTGTCCGTAATTAAAAGTCGTAAACTATTTTTATGGTGCCTCGTATTTTTGCCGCAAAATGTCAACCCCGATTTGCATGCGCCGCTCGTGGGAATGTAAATACTTATGCGGTGGACAGGTGAGCGGGGTATTCGGGTCGGTTTTAATTCAATTTAATTAATTGCGGATAGATAAATCGAGATGATCGCAGAGTACCACTGCGGATCGGCCCACTTACCATCCATACCAATGCCGCAGATCAAGACGACGTATGTCGGCCATCGCAGCTCCTTCTCTGCCATTTATCTCAATGAGGCACCCAGTTGCAGTGGCTCATTAATTGGACTTTATGGCCGTCTAAATCATGTGGCAAAATGCAAATTAATATTTATACTCGTACCAGAACGCCAGTGGAACCCGATCCCAGTTTGTGTTCGCCTTGGCGCAGCTTTCAGCACACACAGCGCATAAATTCATAAATGTGCCAGCACCGCCAATGAATTTACAGTGTAAAACATAACTTTTAATTACGCGCGCAAGGAAAAGTGCACAAAACAGAAAATGTCGCCACACAAGTGGCATAAATAAGTAAATGCTTAGTAATGATTAAGACAATGTAGTAACAAATATGACACGTAGTACAGCAAATATATACATATTCTCATTAATTTGCTTATATCATTATATATACACAAGCGGCATAAATAAGTAAATGCTTGGTAATGATTAATACAATGTAGTAACAAATATGGCAGAAAATACAAGAAATAGATATATATTCTCATTAATTTGCTAAAATAACACTAATATAGCACTCATTCATCTTTATTAGAAGCAATACATCACGAATAGCAAAAGTGCTTCCCTCATTGGGTTACACAGTTTCACCCATTACATTTAATTTAATGTTTTTTTGATTACTAAGTTCTCGACCATTTGCAGGTATCACTTGGATTTCCTTGATATCTCAAACACTAAGCGTTCGAGGAGTCGCTGCTGGATGTGAATGTGATCACTGCCGGCCGGTTCATGAACCCGCCCATTCTTTGTTGGATCTTGGCCGAGGAGAGTTTCTTGGTCTCCGGGATGTAGATCAACGAGAAGAGCAGGATGAGCGAAGCGATGATGGCGAACAGCAGGAACAGGTAAGGCTGGCACTTGACCCCGTGGCTGCCAAACCAGCAGATGACGAAGAAGGCGGTCAGCCAGTTGAAGGCACAAACAATAGAGCAGCCCAATGGTCGCATGGGCCTCACAAGGAGCTCCGCATTGAGCACCCAGGTGAGCGAACCCACTCCGGCGGTGTAGCAGCCCACAAAAATAGCTATGCAGAAGAGTGCAATCCAGGACATGACGGTCAAGCCCATCTTCATCCATACCTTAAAGTGCAATCCAAGGTAGATGGACACAAAAAAGATTCCGGCCGAGGAAAAGATCAGCAGCGGTCGACGGCCCAACCGATCTACGAGAAAAAAGCAAGCCAAAAAACCTAGAACCACTCCCAGACATAAGACCAATGCAAACTCTCGCCCAATCCTTAGACAATCCAGCATATCAAGGCCATAGAAGATAAAGATCAGGGCACCACACAGCTTTTGGAGCAAGGCAATCGCCAAGGATCGCGCCAGACTTCTTCGTACTTTCTTGTACTTGAAGCCCAGCAGCGGTCCTTGGCGCACTTCCCGCTCACTTTCTGTGGGTTCCCGCGTGAGAAGGTCGATCTCCCTCCTGGTATCATACTCCTGGCCACGCAAAAATCTCAGAGAGTCCTCCGCCTCTGGAATGTTATCATGATCCACATAGTACGCCGGCGACTCCGGCATGAGAATCTGCAAAGGGCCCAGTGCAACCAGGCCCAGATTCACGTAGTTAATGGTCCGCAGTTCAAGGAAAAGGGACATTGTGAAGCTATAGATCACCCCACATATGCAGGCCCCTTCGAATACTACGCCCATGGCTCCTCGTTTTTTAATGGTGCTGATCTCGGCGTTGTAGATGGGCACCACCACGCAATGGGCTCCGCCGCACATTCCAAGGAAAAAGCGGCCGGCATAGAGCATCGGAACACTTCGGGCAAAGACCGTGAGGAACCATCCCAGGAAATTCGGCAGTAGCTGGATGAGGATGGTACGCCTGCAGCCCCAGAGTCGCACCATCATCCCCATGGGCAGACACCAGAGAGCCGCCCCGAGTGTCAGCAATATGCAAACTCCGCTCCACTGCAACGACGTGGGTTGAAAGCTGTAGGAGTGCTGCTCCATCACACACCTCTCCGCAGCTCCTGACCAGCCCACTGCTATGCCGAAGAAAAAGGACCCTATGTTGCTGTACAAGGTTGCCTTGTAGAGACCCACGTTGTTGATTTTTTGGCGGACCGGAGCTGGCTCCACATGTCCTGGCGGCGGTTCAGACGGCCTCTTCGCAAACCAAGCGCCACCCTTCGTCGAAGATTGGCGGGGATCGACCGGTTCCGCATCTTGATTTCCCCCTTTCCTCATTTGTATTAAAAATAAAAATACAACTACTTTAGAATCCAATTTTCCAAATTTAAGGACAATTTCGTTTGGGCTACTACGGTGTAAAATTGTCCTAAATTGATTCTTCGCAATTTGTTAATAGTAAATTTTAGTCGTTTATCTATGATGTTAACTTGAGGAGTCAAAATAAAATGCTGAACACGATCATTTTAGGCCGGGTAATATATGGGCGAAATATGCCTTGAATGTGCAAAGTGGGCTTAAGAGCACTTTCCAAACATTTGGTTAACCTGAAAGCACGCCCAGTAATTATACGTCTCATTATGATATTCCCAGCAAAAATATCCCAGTATAAAGCCCAAAGCAATGAGGGGATTGTGGGCAAGCAATTTACAATATTGCATTTCCAAATCCTCGTACCGCCCAACTGAGCTGAAAAGGGACATCGAGTCGTCCATAAACTGGCATCTGCAAATATTTGTTCGCTCCCGACCCATGGGCACATGTACACCCGGACTTTGGGTGGGTGGGTATTTATTCCGAACTCGCATCCGATGCTGTGTTTTGAATTTGCACGGGTATCTGTCCGGGTGTACTTCTGGCAAAGTGCAGATATTTATGCGTATTTGATAGCACTAATGGGCCATTAAATGCGTACGCAAATACACACACGTACCCGTTCGTATACGTATATGAAGCGGGGATCGTGTGTGGGTGCCAGGATGAAAATGTACCTAAGCGAATCTAAATGGCATCGGGGGCACCGAACATGCAAAATCATGTACTCGTAAATCTCCTTAATGCCATCGGCCTCCGGACAAACTGAGACACCCGGGAAATGGCAGGAAAAGCAGAGGAGCAGGTGGCGGGGATGAGGATTCTGGGGGCACACTGGGGCGGTGTGGGGTTAAGCTGTTCCACACATCGCATGTGCACGCATGGTGGATGCTTGCTTTGCCCCCAAGTGGAAAAAGTGGAAAACGGGAAGGGGATTTTCCGTAATGGAACTCGATATATATGTATATGGCCTGGTATTTGTGTGTGGGTGTGGGTGTAAGGTGCTTTCGAATACGTATTACGTAACTAACGAAAATTAACGTTAATAGCCCTGAGTATCAAAATAATGGCACTCGCCTGTTGGTTGCCCTCACCACGAGGCCGCATTTCGGATTGGATGGCTCCCTTCTCTCCACCCGGAACCCGAAATAAATTTCAAAAACTCATTCCCGGACTTGGGAAAAACGTGAAAATATTGTTACGACCTCCTTCGGGTGCAAGGTTTCTTTGGTGTGCGAAAAAATCATGGGGCAGCAAGCTTCCTTCGCCTTATGGAACATTTCCCATCGAACTAAATTAGATTTTAGTCTCAGACTTACGATACTACAGCGGCTAATTGAGAAAAGTGAAGCAGCGATTTTTAATGATGTTGTGATATCGGGTGGTGATGTCGTTGAAAAAGACATGCTTATATGGTTTGGGTAATGGGATCTTAAAGCTATGTGTGTGCATAGAGTCAATAGAGTAACTTAGAATATAAGTGACTTATTAAAAAGTATGTTATAGTTCTCAGGGAACTTGAACGTAAGCTATCTGCAAAAACTTAAAGCTATATCCTTTTTCATATTAAACATTCACCTAAAAACGTAGGAGTGTGGAAACCTCTTGACAGCGCAATTCAGTTTTCAACGAAATTGAAATTTCGAACCAACCACCAAGGCAAAAAAAAAACAGAAAAAATAAGATACTTTATATAAAGGCCAACATTTCGTGAACTGGGTATGCGTGTATCGTTAATTTTTATTGGCGAGCTCTCGAGATCCCCTTTCGCATTGAAATCGAATGAAATTCAGTTGTTGGTCCTTGCTTGCTTGTTGCTGGCACTCATATCCGGACCCCAATGGCTGCCCGTGCTGGGGGTTTGGATGGGAAGGACGAAAACGCAATAAGCAGTTAAAAAATACTCGTAATTGCAGCGGGAGTCAAAGCCCCGGAGACTGGCTTGCTGCATGCCTCATATGAGATGCCATTGTTGCTTTTTTGTGGAACGTGCGCATCTCATCGACTCGATTTCGATTGCGCCCCTCCTTCCGATTGAGGACAACGGCGGGAATGACACTCAGCGGACTCGTTCCGCCGGAAATTCATGAATAAGAAGATGAAATTGCTTGTACTACAGCGGCCTCCTCTTAACATATTCGCCCGATCTGCCCAATCACAAGTTTTTCTCGAGTTTAAAAATTTTTAAAGAACAAAGCTAGCACCGGTTCATCTAATGTCCGATATGCGTTTGTTTGATTTCAGAAAAAGCCCACTCAAAGGTCGACCATCGAGGATGGCTTTTCTTTCCGCGGACCTTACCGCGTTTTCTAGTTTTCCTTTTGTCCGTCTCGTTATTGCCGTAATATTGCTCTGCCGGCGAGGGCGTCGCCTGTTGTTGCTGCTGCCGTCGCCCTTGTTTTTGTAGTTATAATGGACATGGACTACGGCATTGTGGACGCTCGGCAGCGGCAAAAATGTTTCACAAATGGGTTCATATTTTGACGTTTAATGTAGCGAAAATGAAGCGGGGATTTATGGAATGTGCACGTTGCCCTCGCGACGGTTCGTCTGTCCTCTTTCCCAGTTCCCCTCTGTCCCGGCGGCCAATTTCGAAATGGAGAGTGCAAATCAAGAATCAATTGCATTATTAGAGGCGATTCGGAATCACCGGGGCGTAGAGCGTGGATTCGCCGTCTGGACATCTTTGTCTGGAAAATATATCAAGGAGGAACTTAAACGGGCCCCCTCTTTAAGATTAAAACTCTGGCATATTTTGTACCAAGCTCATAACCTGCCACCGGTGTCCTTAATGGCCAATAGCGGATGATGAAAACGCCATCGCTTGCGGCCCGAAGTTTGCCTAAAACGGCTAATCGACTGGCTCGGGCACTTGAGGCCAGCAGTTACCAGGAGCAGTCCCGGCCACCCCTCCATAGATCCAGGACGCACGCCGGGGATCAAGTAAATTGCGAAAACTATGTGCAAGATGGCCTGTTGTTGCAGCCGAAGCGCTTGTAATGATGACTCTAAGTGTCGTTTCCTTAAGTGTATTACCTATAAAAAATTTATACAAACATGCTGCCGAATTCGTTCCCATTTTCCCATCTTCCCACCACCGAAGAGGGGAGGAACTCGGCTCCGGCCTCATCTGCCTTGGATGCGATAAGGTGAGGGAACCAGAGCGTCTTGGCGATAAAATGCAACATTAAGTTGCTGATTTCAGCCAACCGCCCCTTTTCCGTGCCACGGACCTATCTTTTGGCCTCGAGTGGCGGCAGTTCATTAGGGTAACATTGCAATTGGGTACGAAAAGGTTATCGAACGTGCCCGGGGTGTCGGTGTCCCAGTCGCAAACACCGAGTTGGTAAATATTAATTGGTCATTATGCATGCAAATGTACCAAACAAATTCCTGAAAGGCCAAGTCAGCAGTCAAATGAAATATGTATCGGGAATGGATTCGTAGATGGCATCTTAAATTACTGGATTTAATCTCATGAATAATCTTTTCATATATAGAAGTACATATTTTCAGGATAATTACCAATCGAATTTTCTTACATTTTTCAAGAACTATTCAGTTAAGTATCAATTCAATATTAAGAATATTTTACTAAATATTAATTTATCTCAAATTTAATATTTTAAAATTTGCTTACAATCTAAAAATAAATATTTTTGAGGTCTTGATTCAAAATAAATTTCAATGTACTCCATATAAGCGTTTAATTAAAAGCTTAACTCGAACGTATTAAAATGAGAAATTATAAATGCTCGGTATATTGGAATATATAATGGCATAAATTCCGCAGAACGAGCTGGTGTCCCGGTGTCCCGGTGTCCTGTCTGTGTATCCTGCTGCGTGAAATCACCATCTCGCGAAAAGGACGACCGCTCCCTTGGCGCTCGTAGTTTATGTTTACGTAGAAATTAAAATAAACGCCGCAATGAGATTTATTCAATGTTTGTATTAAGCTGCGCTGTCCAGGAAACGGGGAGCACAAGGAGCACCATGGGCAAAACCACCCGCCTGGAACGATGCCCCATCCAGGACGGCTGAAACCGGAGTTCCCGGCCATTCGGGGTGATATCCTTAATGGCCTAGCGAGTCGCGTCCTTTGTACTCGCTCTTGTGCGAGAGCAGGGTTGCTGGATGGGTGGTGAGTGCTTGGTGGGTGGATTGGTGGGTGGTTTTGCCCTGCCACCGGATTTAAATTCTAATCTAACGGGGACAGCGCCGCTTGGAGCGCTAGCGTTCTGCGCCGACTGCGCACTTATCCGGCATGGCGGTAATAGCTTTATCTGCCAGCTGAATTATGGCCACTCGCCTGATTCATGATCCCTCGCCAGGACCTCAGATCGAAAAGGGGTGTTTGGGAGTTAGAGTCTCGCAGGAAGTCGCTGTGTAGGCATTGTGGAGCTTTGCTGTCAAATTCAATAGAGTGATGAGCATACATGTAGTGTATACTGCGTCGTTCATAATAATAGGTTATTCGATTAGAAATAGACTATTTAAAATATTTATGTAACTGCACACAACTAATATACAATTTAAAGCATTCAAGTGTCAATCAAGTGATCACAAAAAGGTTCAACCATAGATTTATAAACATACACATTTCTGAATAGTCAAAACAAAGTCCATCTGGCATATTCATATTTTCTTTCCCTAGACTGTGGCTTTTCCGAACTAGCTGGTTGATCGAGTGTGCAGCTGAATGGAACTGAATGGGTGGCCGCCGCAGGAGGCTGCCTTTCAGCATTCGTATCTGTATCTACACGGCCGGCGGGGCAGAAGAGGAAATCCTGTTCGCCATGCCAGAGACTCCACGGAGCAGCACGGAAAATCGATGCCAACATGGCGGTCCATGGTGGCAGCAGCCACCCCGGAAAAATCCGGGCTCAGCTGGGGGATGTTTGTTTAATTTGCCGCAGTGCAAGTGATGAAAATCTATTGAATGTGCGGCTAAAACTCCCGAATTCCCGTTGGCGTCCTATGAAAATATTTATTCAGTGCAGCGCAGAGTGAAACGGAAGTGCGATTGCCAGGCGACGACTGACTTCGATCCTAACTTCCAATCTCAACACAGGCGATTGGAGGGGGATGATGGGCAGGACAGGCCGTGAATGACACGCACTCGCTTAAATTGACATTTAATGCCAATACAATGACAGTTATTTTAATTGTGTTTGGGTGCTGCGGCAATTTATGTTATGGCTGTAATTGTTATGGCCAAAGCGAAGTGTTTGGGGAGAGCATCTCCATGATTTGGCATTGTATCCGCTCAAGGACTTGGAGGGTATTTTTGGTTCCACCAGTTGAACTTGTATAATTCTTTCAATTTAATTAAATTTTTAAGTCAAGTCCTGGGAAAACTTTTTACTTTTGGTAAAAAATAACATGTTTTAAATTAAGGAATCAGTATTTGAGGAATCTTATATCTCACTCTTTTTATTGTTTAAATACTTTTTTGACCATATTGTAATTTTCCAAATTTGACTCATTTCAGGGAACTGAGGAATATCGGATCAGCAGACATATATATTGTCTTTGTTAATGAGATGGCTCCAACTATATATTCACTAATCAGACAGAAGATCAAAGTTCTTTAAATACGAATATATTGTTTTAATATAAAAATGTATGGAAATAAAGATAATAATTAAAGTGAACTAAAAAAAAGGTTTTTTTTTATGATTTCATTCTTGTGATTTTGGCTAGAATTCGGGGCCCCTAACCCGTTTTAACAGGAACTTCGCTCCCGAACCGAAAACAGGTTTTCCTGGCCATGGCAGATAGGCAGGTTTCGCGGTCTGGCCGGAATGTGAAGGGGTTCGCCGGGCTAAGGAGGGCGTGGCCCGCCCCATCGCGCCGCAGTGCGTCCACATGCCGCTAGATGGCGCGCGGGTCAATTTAGTGGAATTAATGGAATTGGAATTCATGGCGCGGAAATTGAATTTATGGCTACGAAGGAGGTCGTCCAATCGGCGCGAGCAAAATCCAGGGTCAGAGGGAATAGGGCAGAGGCAATCGACTTTTAATGCGCCATTGAACGCTTCGAAACTGTTTGCGATTCCCAGCCATTGGCAAGTGCAACCAGAAATTCTACAGTTTTCGGAGTTCGGGAAAACTTTTTCCGGCTAAAAGGCAAGTTTACAACGGATAATGTCGCCCGTAAATAGCGAAGGGGGCTCCGTAGTACGAGTAATTAAAAACACGTTTTGTCCTTTTGGGCCATTAAGGCAAAAGGGAGACCGACCGCATTTCTCGCATGCCGCTGCCTGGGAAAAGTTCGAAATAAACTTCTGCGGCGAAACAAAAGGCCAAAAGCACATACATACATATCGTTACTCCGTGATGTCAACTTTCGTGTTTGGTTTCGCATTCCCATTTCTCCACCTCTTGTTTTCGGCTTTTTGTTCCCATACGGCTAACAGCACCGGACTCACCTTTCCAGCCAGTTGATTAACGCAGACGAATCACGAAACGGGCTCCTTTTATTTTTGGCCTGCCGTTAGTCATTTCGTTTTTGCCGGCGAACAAAAGGATTCGGAACTGGGATTTCAGGAGGGCAGAGATCGATAGACGGGGAATGTGAATTGGCGCAGAGATGGAGTCATCGGAGGGTTAGGCTTTAAGGCATCCAGTTGAGCTTTAACAGTTACGGTAAAGTCCTAATTAATGTGCTCAGAAACTGAGCTCCCAAAAGAGGTTTTATTAATATTTTTGAAAACTATAATCCATTAACACTATCTCAGTAGGTATGTATAATTAAATTTGTATCGCTAAGCAATAAATTTTTTTTAAATGGTTATGACTTTAATGGCAAATTATTTTATCCAGGGAAAAGTTTCCCAATTTCTTTGCTAATTTCGTTAATTTTAAGTGACCTCTTGCTCTGGACATGTAAATTTATGGCGGAAACTTGGCCAAGAAAATGATATTTGGCCAAGTATCCCATCCTCTTCGGTCAGAAACCGCCTCTTTTCCGTTTCTGGAGCCGGGCCAAATCGTGCAAAGTTGCGAAACTTTGCTGAATTAATTTGTTAAACTCTGTTGAAATATGTATTTGTTCAGAGGACAACCACAGGACCGCTAAGACCGCAATAATGCCACATAAGCCACGGGCTGGCGTGGCTGAAATCCAATCTCGCAAATCAGGTTGATAAAGCGCCGGCACGCAACCCTGCGAATTGAACCCTTTTTCAGCAGACCATCAAGTCATATATGGCCACCGTAAGCCGGCTTTAATTACGCTCCACCGAGCCACTGAACCCACTCCTGGACCACCCGCACCAGAAACATGCGACACAATTAAGCATTCATGGCTACTGGTGAGCTTAAATTTTGACATTTTCCTGTTTGCTTACGGATGCGGCTGGGTATGGGCCAAGGACCAAGGACCAAAGAACGAAATGGACGGACGAAAGGACAACTGGGTCCGTAATCAGACACACGTCCTGTCCCTTTTCGCTGATCCCGGCGACCATTTTATAATGTGTGTATAGCAGCTTAGGGCACCCGTGAGACCCATTGCCAGCGGCACTAAACAATTTTATCATTTTTAATCATCAGAGTGGATTTGGGGTTGTCGCCGTGTGCAGGACGACAGACCGGGATTAAAAACTCATATTAAGTTATTATCGGGATGGCAGATATGATACTTCCACCCACCGCCAAAGCAAAATTCATGACTCCCTGACAAATGCCAGAGAAAACCTGCTGGCCAATAAAAATTCATTCCAACCAGACGATGTTTTAAACATTGTCTGCACTGCGGCAACAAAGGATTGCTGCCAAATTGGTCTTGAGCAGCAGAAAGCGGGTTCCAGGCTCATGGTTAATGCATGATTTAATGCAACTCGGACCGTCTCACACGCATTCTACAGTCGCCGGCCAATTTGGCAGCGCATCAACACGCCATTTGGGAACTGGAATGGTCACACAGCGAAAAATAATTGTGGTTATGATCAGTTTGGGCTTTGTCGTAATTGCAAGACTGATGAGAAAATACCAATAAAATATTTTATTACCCCAAATCTTCCAACTACTACTAGTAATACAAGCAATTTTATAGTTTCATCTGTAATTTCTTTCTGTGCGCTCCAAAACATGGATCCCACTGCAGCATCCCAACATCGACCCGGCCACTGCACATGTTTCCATTAATGGCCTTTCGCATCCTTGGTGGCAAATTGGAGGCAGCCTCGATGGCCATAACTCTGCTGCTTAGCTGCCATTTATGGCCTGTCGAGAGTTGGCGGCGGAGATGCTCCATTGTTTCTGTTCCTCTTAAGTGAATTGCCTGTGTTCCCCGCGAGGTTTCAGTCATTTAATGAGCTGCTATTGCACGGCAATGTGCCTGGTCAGCAGTTCAATGACGTAATGAATATCGGCATTACTAAACGGACTGAAATCGGCTGGTAAATAGGTAATCGGTTAGGTGAGTGCAAACCAATCAGTCGTAAGTTAGAGATTCATTAAATTGTAGGGGGAAAATAAAATAAACAGGCCTGTCAAAGGTGTTTGCCACAATATCCACATACGAATTGAATTACAATACAATTATTTGCTTTTCATAATTTCAGTAATATAATTTAAGTATTCCGGTGCTTCAGTATTTGAGTTTGATAATGCTCGATTCCAAGGAACTAGCTACTATTTAATCCTCCGGTGTTTCTTAACCGCAGCCGGAAAAATAGGATTTGAAAATGTCCTCTTCCTGCAGCAACCGCAATCTGCATAAGTGAGCTCAAGTTTTGCTCATCCAATTGCCCATTCTGCAGGCAAAGTAAAAGTTTTAAACTCGAATGCCGTAATTGCTACACGTATGAAATGGTATATGCCGGTCCGGAACAAAGCCAAAGCCATTAGGTGAGCACACTCCGGTCCGCAGAAGAAGTGCCTCCGCCTGTTGTGAGTCACAATTTTAGAATTAAAACCCGAAATGCATAAATTGCCGTTAACCGCAAGAAACTTTAGCCTTGGCTCGACTCCAGGCTCCCAGCTTCGCCGCCTGCCCCTCCATCGTCATCTCCATGCTCATCCACGTCCACAGCCTCGCAGGCGGACAGAGGAGCTGCTCCTCTGGGGAGAGCACAAAAAGTTGCTTAATTTAATGTTATTTGCGCTTTAGCATATAAAGAATTTTGTGTCTTAATCTTTTGACTCTGCGGCGAGCACGACAGCCTCTGGAGGCTTTGAATATGCTAGTGCTATTTATGCCCGAGACGTGAGTCCGAGCTCCTTCCACGAAATGTATTTGTGCAGAGTGAAAAAAACACGAAAATAATCACAGCGTTCCGAATATACCATATTAGAAGAAGCCTATGTCTTCCCTATTAAAATCTATATACATTTTCAGATACTTCTGGTGTTTTTCCATATTTTCTTCATGGGCAAAACAAATGTTTATATAAAATAAAGTTGAAAGCATATTCTCTTTTCTTGATGTTTAGCAGCATTTATACAACATGTTTAAGCTGTAAGTATTACAATATTATAAACAACTTATAGGAACCGAAACAAACATTTTTTTCTGTGTATAAACTGATTGCAGCACACATAGGAACGCAAATGCTGCATCGGTGTGCGAGTGTGTGATGAGCTCAAAAAGGGATGCAAATTTATTTCTTCATTTGCATATTTTAAGGAGCTCTCTGCGAAATATATTTTTCGCCATCTTCGCCGCCGTCGTCTTTCCGACTTTCCGATATTCATGCGCCTTGTGTGGACCCGGCCTAAAACCCTTTCTGCCTTTCTGCCTTAGTCTGATGAAACTTTATGAACTTTGGCTTTGCGCTGCGAGTGAACTATAAATTCGCGAGGCTCCTCTGATTGCTATTGTTGTTTTTTCGTATGGCTGCATGTAAATCGCATCTGTATCTCCTGCAATTGTGCGCAATCAGCAAAATTGTAACGCAGCTCGTTTTTCAGCCAGCTTCAATCCGGCAACCGATCCGCAGATGATCCCGCCTCAAAGGCGTCGTAAATTCACCACCATCCGGCATCAGCTCGAAAATGTTTTAATTAAATATCCGCTGTGCCGATGCGCCGGGCATTCGTTTCTGGATTGTCATCTCTCCGTGTGGGAGTTGGCCTTAAAAATAATGTAATGAATATTTATCTCAGAGGCGAAACGACATTTCTGCCTGGCTTAACAATGGAAAACATCAGCATCTTAATATTCATTTGGATGAGGCGTTTTAATAACGAGCTTTAACATGTGTTCTTGAAAATATTCAGTTTGATTTGAATTTAAAAACATATTTATATTTAGATTCACGGGCTGAAACAAGAAAATGGCCTGTATTACTCCATCTGTTTTATCAGTCAATTATTGGCAATCTTACCACATCATCCACACTTAATTATAAGCTGAATCTGTGCAATAATACTTGCAAATTAGTAATCAGATAGCATCAGTTGCACTTTTAGATGCAATCATCGTGTGCTCATGAGTAATAACAGTTGGCAGTAATGCCTCAAGCAATCGCAATCGCAACTAGAATTGAATAAGTACATACATTTGTATCTTTGAGTTAGCTTTGGAAGTAAGGTGGCCGGTTACTATGTCTGATCTATTATTATCTGCGAAATCAATTTAAGAAGTAGAGATCACCACCTAAAATATCGCAAGGTTGGGCCCGTTCTTACCCCTCAATTATTATTGTTTTCTTTTCCACCGATTTCCAGGAAAAATAAGGCACAACTACTTAAAGCTAAAAATGGCCGTATCATTTACCATGGTCCTGCCATATTTCACCCTGATTTCGGATAAATTACCAATCCCATAACACTTCCGTCGCTCCCTTGGTTTTCCAATTTTAAATTCTTTTATTCCCATTCAGCGAAATAAAAAACGAATCAGAATTGGAATAAAATTATGCGACAATCTGCCCAGGTTCTGGGATCCGCTCGACCATAAATCGCATTAGAATGCAGAGCAGATCCTTATTGATTCACTAATCGAATCGGCAATGGCGGGCGACTGGCGACCCCCTCGCAAATAACTCATTTAAGGCGCGGGCCGTGCGAGGAATCGAAAGCGATTATGCAAATGGGAACGCGGACGCCATGGGCATGGGTGGCGATTTTTTCTCTGTCTGGGGGGATCCAGAAGAGGCCACCAATAGGGGGAGACAACGCGTCACGCGCCGCATAAATATCTGCAAAATGTTTCTAATAATAGTCGCCCAGACGGATATTAAGGAGGCTAAAGCATCAGCTGCACGGGAAGGAAATGCAAAATGGAAATGGATATCCAAATGGAACGAGAGGTGGCGGAACATTTGCGTTTTTAATTTGTCTGACAGAATTTATTTAACACTCATGGCTGGCTCGAATCCCCCACACCCCTCGATTCGCTCCTGCAATTGTGTCAAGGATTATTTATGAATGGCGCATCAAACATTTCACACAGGCAGAAAATAACAAGAAATAACACAAAAACAAGATGGAAATTTTCAAATAATCAATTAATGTTGTTATTGTAGGATCATGTTGTTCCCTTTTTTTTATCCGTTTTTAACTTAGCGACACACTTGAAAAATATTTTATAGATATACCTACGTTTATAATTTGAAATTATTTAATCCAGCTATTTGCTCTTTTTTCTGTGCAGCATGTGGGTCTGGAAAATTGAAACTCCACTTTGGTTTTAATTTCAGTTATTTTTCGCCCTTTATTTTTTTTGCGTCGAAAAGACCATAAATAATAAAATTACTCATCCGCATTGCAATCTACTGATAAAAATATTTAATTGGCTTTTACTCGCACGGCAGCCGCTGCAGCTGAAAAATCGAATCCGAATCTCATTTTTGCTACCGCGCATAAATCGCGTATGCGGCGATGCAAAGAGTCTGATAAATAATTTAATCGAAATTTTTCCACGCCGCGGACACAGTGAAGTGCAGCGCGATAGGAGCGAAAATGGAAAATGGAAAGCACGCACTTCATTTATTTTTAATTTACTACGACGCCGCTCCATGTCGGAGCCCGGGGCGAGTTCTAGCCAAAACCGGGGGATCCGGCCATTACAGGCGATCTCATCTTACAGCGCTGTTGCAGTTATTTTTATAACTAAATTATATACGCCTGTCTTGGCAGCCCACGGCCACTAGCTCCTTACTCCTTGCTTCCTGGCCCAGAAACAGAATCGAGTCGGAACCAGAGGACCATGTTCAGAATCTCAGCTCCAGAGCTTGGCAACCAGGGCGTCTCCTCCTTTTCCTGCTCGATTTATGGCGCACAAGGAGCGCGAAACCATAAACAGCTTTTATGGCGTTCTACTGGATTATTGCCAGCGAGTCGGTCCAGGCCAAGCCCTAGAGTCCGGGCCAATCCCCAGATCCTTTTGATTTAGCCAGGCCAATAAATTGCTTGCCCCACATACAATTGTTTCTCCATCTTAAGGCCTCTCTTCAATTACCGGAGTACTCGGCTTGGACCATTCGCAAAACGTGTTGCAAATATTTGATCGTTCGATGCTCAAGATGAAGTGCGGAAAATAAAGGGATCTCGTGGATAAATCTCTGGCTAAGTATCAGCTGCACTTATTTCCAATCGATTGACTTACGCTTTACTTTATTTATTTTGTATACAATAACTAGATCTACTAATGTATATTTATACATAGACATACCACGAAAGGATACCTTACAGCACAGTTCTCACCATTCTCACCAAAAATCAGCTTCTAAGAAAAACTCTGTTTGAAAGTAGCCCCCAACGGATTTCTATTTCAATCAACTTAAAACAAGTTAAGGCGTTTATTTATGTGTCTTCTAATAAATAAATGTATGAGTTAATCGATATTTGCTTTTGTTTCAGGCCCAAAGTATTTCCTTATGTAAACGGAATTCATTTATCGGGAACATTTGAGTTGCCCCGAGGAGCGGAGAAACTTTTTTTTGCCAAAGTTGTGGCGGGCCAGTCTGTGGCGACATTGTTGTTGTTGGTGTTGGCGGTATCGTTGGAGCTGTTCCTTGGCCACCACCACCCCCCTGGGGTTTATTCATGACGCATAAATCTCGGCGGCAACACTTTATGCGAACTCACAACCACACCAGCGGAAAAGTCGGCAACCACACGCCATGTACTCCTCGTAAATTTCGTGAGTAACTTTTTTACGAAATTAAATCTTGTAACAACAACAGCCTACAACAGCATGTATACATATATTTTTATTTATATGTAGGTATATTTTTTTCGTATTCATGTAATGGAGTTGGTTGCGCCGTTTGGTCAGCACACGGAGAGAAAAAAAATGAAAAGTAAATAGAAATTAATTTTTGGCAACAAGCAAAAGCACTTCATATACACATTAAACTTCAAATAGTTCTAATATTTATATCACAATGATCGTTTGCGAAGGCGGCTACAATCTATGCCTTCGTAAAATATCGATTTACGCTTCGTCGCTACGTGAACTTCAGTTCTTCATTTTGCTGGAATTGGGTCTTCAATTTTTCCCTGTGGATCTAAGGCCAGAGATTTTGGCGGGCCAAATCTGAAGCTGGCCAAACGGGGCTTCAAGGTGGGCGTCGTGGTTGTTGGTGGTGCTCCGGGTGTTGTCTGTGGTGCGTCCGTCGGTGGGTGGGGCGCTGTCGTGGGCCAATGCGTGTTTATTGCCCTGCAGCCGGGGGCCAGAGATTTACAGGCCATGCAGCCGGGCCGCATAAATCTGTCCACTCAGTTGTCCTGCTGCCGGCCAGAAGGGAATTGGAAAGGAGTGGAACTTGGAGCTGTGGAATTGTGGGCGGACTGCCGGAGATACGAGGCTGCCTAGGAGGATCAGGTTACCGGGGATAGATGGGTGTGCGGGGCTCAAGATGGGAGGTCACGCTGCAGAGGAGCCCAATGGATGCGGTCAGCTAATTGTTAATGCACTCGCCATTATGGCCGACCACTGGGCGAAAAGCAGCACGTGAATGTAAAATGCATTTTAATTACCCGCCATATATTTCACTTTGAGCATTTCAATGCAAATTGCCCGGCAATGCAGCGCAGACCGGGGAGGAGTCGTATTAAATGTAATTATTTGGCACAAATTGCGTGTTTAGGATTAATTATGATATGAATAGGCTAATAAAGCGGCCCGAAGTGCAAAAAACACATTTTCAAATTATGCGCCGTCGCTCTAAATGAGCTTTGATTGGTGGCCATCGGATAGGGTATCGCATTAAAGTTAATACCACGCACCTAAATAATGCAGTCAGCATATGTGAAAATGGGTGTGCGTGTTGAGAATTTAATGTAAACCGCCTTGTTTTATTAGATTTAAAGTGTTGGCGACATAAAATGGTTTTGGGGCTTTTAAAGCCGTGTTTATTAGCCAAATTAGGAGCAAAAATATTTAATTTTTTTGCATCCCTGTGCACAGTAGAAAATACTGTAAAGAAGCGCTATTCTGTTATTTAATCAGTCTCTTGCTTAAACCTATCAGAACCAGATACATAATAAGCTTCCCTAAAGTGAAGGCTTAAATTCTCTTGTGCAGTTCTGCCAAATTTGTAGTCAATGAATTTGTGCGAAAGCTAGATGTTCCCCATTCCATTAAACATGACACTACATAAAACAAATTTAATTACGCAAATGTTTTCATGTCCGTGTAAATATTCGTGTTCGTGCAACGCCTGTTCGGAATGGCAGACATCCCGAATTTCGCAGGACGACATAGGGGAGGTTATTAAAATCTGTGGAGGGTCTAAATGCAGCTGGGACTGAGTTAAATTAAGGGGGGTCTAAACAAATTGAATAAAAAACCTTGGAGAATGCTCAAGGTGATTTAGGATATTTCCCTTGAAAATGTTTTAACAGGTTGCGTCATTTTACAGGATATAAGAAAATATGAAACAATCATAATTTTTTGCCATGGCTAATAAAAAACTGTGTCCAAGGTCAGGTCAGGTTCCTCATTGAAAACATACAAGTGCAGCTGCTAATGAGCGATCTTTTACCGCGGAATAGATATCCTGTCTCTTTTAGCCCTCATAAAGGTGAGCGAAGGCACCTTTTTTAATGGCCGACGGCTGTTTTGACCTTGGTGCGAATTTTTAAGCGGAAAAAGGCAACACACATTTTTTATGGCGCATTCCCGTTGCGTGGCGAACCGTTTCGGATTTGGTTTTTTACCAACAGCCTTTGGAAATTTATGATTTATGACGCTGGCCGTGTCCAAATCCGTCCGAATGCCCACATCCGTGACCCTTTTGCATGCGGTCCAGGATCCGTGCATGTTTTAGGATCCTCAGGGATCGGCGGCTGATGTTTTGTAAACACTCAGTATGAGTTCCAGTTCCCGGGTGCTTGGACGTTGCGGATCGGCTTAAAAAACGCATCGGAAGCGAGAATATTCTGCTTGCCAGCAATTTGAAATGAGTTAAAATGTGTGCAAAATATGATAAAAATATATGCCATAAATGTCATATGGGCTGCTATCCATGAAAAAGTGTTAAGTGTAGTGTGTCCTATGGACCGAAATAGGTCCATGTGTTAAAGATGTGCTTGCCAAATAAAAAAACCAAAAAGTAGAGGGGGTTAATGATAATTCTCTAACCGAATTGGAAAAAGGATTCTACGGTAAGATTTCTACGCATGTTTTTTTTAGAACAACATGTAAGTGCTTCTGTAACGGAATATATTCTTTTTCTGAAATGTATGTCTACTTGGTCCATTAAAAAGCATTTATATTCAATATATTTTCTAAGGCATTTATTTAGCAAATCGCATATTTTCTAATTTTAATTTTAACCGCAATGATTTTAACGGCCATTTTGCTATTCACACATCACTTCAAACTATAGTTCTTCGCATCCATCTTCCAATTAATTGTGTTCGAAGGAAGCTCACAAGCCTTCTTAAGACACCAAAACAACGGGGGAATTCAAGAAGGGACTAAGAAACGGTGAAGATAAATCACAGACGACGAAAACGCAGACATGCCAGGGCATCTCATCTGGGTAGCATTTCTCGCGTCCCTATCGCTCCCCAGATTTTTCTCAGCGTTTTGAGTAATTCCGCGGAATAAGCAACGAAGCTCCGTCCGAATGGCCCCAACCCCTGAAAAACAAAAATACTGAAAAATAAACCCGCTCCAGGTATAAAAACAACGAGATCGGTCTGCGACAAATCTTGAGAGAGCAATAAACAACATGGTTGACAATCTTAAATCTTGCGACTTGCAGGCCATCCCACACAGATACAGATACAGACAGATACGGATACAACCGCACAGATACGAATGCGAATGAATGTCGCAGCCATTATGAAACCTCTTCTTTTTTTGTTGTTGCCTCCTTTGTGTTGTTTTTCTTGGCTCGCTTCTTTTCCAAACGACCAACACTATCGCAATCCCAATGCCAGTTTTCAGATTCAGACCCAGTAAATGTTGCGGTCATTGCTATGCCGGAATGCAACAACAGCAGCACCGCCAACGGCAACGGAGCAGGGTTCAGGCCGCTCTAAAGGCTTGGCCTGTTTTGGCCCGATACGGCCCATAGCTAGGTAGAAGAAGCCAAGGCACCCCTGCTCCCAATACAAGTTACTATGGGTCACGTACGAAGAGCCTTGTGTCGATGTCTAATGTGCGGAAAATAAAACAATGAAATGTTAGACCTTTGAAAAATATTTTGTAAGCTTTTGATTCCTTCTTAGCTATTACATTACAAATAATTACACACAACAGTTTTGAAAGTTCTCCTACACTTCACCACTAGCTTGTAATTTATATATTTTAAAATCATTTTCTTTTCAGTTCAAGAACATTTTTAACCACTTATTGTGTGTTACCTTCCACTGTAAAAGCATTGGCTTGGACCTAGTCAGCAGTTGGCCTTTTGGCTTCGCGTTGAGTCTTTTTGGCCGCTTGGCCTGTTTGTTGTTTGTCTCCTTTATGGCTTCTTCTCGTACCCTTTATCGCTATCTCCGATTGCAGTCGGATTTTTCCTTGCTTTTTTATATAATTTTTTCTTTGGGGTCACATTTTCATGCTTTGCAGGTAAAAGAAGCAAACGAAAAGCCTTTTCTCTGGTGGTGGTCGTTGTCGTTCGAGATTCCTTTGCGGAATCCACATCCATAGCTTGGATATCAAGTGTCTGCTAAACATTCAACTTTAAGCTAAAGCTCAACAAGACTTTGACTTGGAAAATAACCACTTAATATTTGAGCCCGTAAATCATCCCAGAACTGGTTAACGACATTTTAAACACCCGGGAAATCAGGGTACGACATAAAGATTCAATGAACAGCCAAGACATAAAAACCACAGACAACAAGCTCGAACAGAAGCGTTTGGCATTTGATGTTTATTTAATTTGCCGCAATTCATAACAATTTCGTTTACGACATTTTTACTACTCGACAAATGCCGTAAACAAAACAAAGCGTCGATTTGCTCGAAGCCCTCCTCTCCTTTTGGCCCCTGGCAAACGCTCAGGTTTTATGGCTTGGTGTCCGTGGACTTGGATCAGCTCTTCGGCAATTAAACGCCATCATCATCGAGTTGATTCGAAGGCGAAAGTGCAGTCAGCACCCCAGCGATTTACGGTCGTTTTATAGATCGTAAAAGCCGCTCTAACAGCCGGCCAGATGATTTTACGACGTGTTGAAATGCCACCAGGACGAGATGTTCTACGACACCGCTATTTGGGCCGGACTGGATCGCATCGGATGTGGTTCAAGTGCAGTGCGTCGTAAAAACTTCCTCCGTACTCCCGTGACTACTTGAAAGAGCCGTAAAAGGGCTATAAACAAAAGTGGCGCCGCAGGAGACACCGCAGGTTGGCCAGACTTACGTGTCGTTATCCGGGCGGATTGTGTTAGCGATTCGATTCTGATTTGATAAGGATAATTATATCTGATCGCCATAAAAAGACAATCAGGCCAAGAAGGCGGAATGAGCATATGCCCAGTAATTGGTCTATTTAGGACAGGGAATTAACAAAGTTCTTAAATTAAATTATTCCTAATTAAAAACGGAACCAAACGCGTTTAAAATTTGTTGTATATTAAATAGACACATACAAACTCTACTTCCTATAGTTAATAAAGTTTATATTGGGCAATAAACTTAAGTAAATGAATAAATTTTTTTACTTGTTATTAATTTTTCGAATTACAGAAATGAGCAGCGAAAAATATGCATTAAATAATAAATTAAAACCATTTTATATTGCTTTTCTCCTATTTCAACTTTCAACAGATGTATGAGTATTCATTTGGTCGCAAGTCCTTATCTGAAAACCGACAATAAAACAAGTGCACTTGCGGCTAATTGAAGTCTGCTAAAGACAACAAAGGGCCCCATTACCCGCGCTATATAGCTTATCCATATCGTGCGTGGTATCCATTATTAAGCCAACCGAAGACGTGTTGATGCACTGGGCCAGGAACCAGACACTTCAGTCATTCCAGACGGGTCGGACAATGCAAAGCCAAAGACAGAGGCCCACGGACAATGAAAAGCGAACAATTGAGCTAATGACGTGACTATGGACACTCGGTGCTCTGGTCGGTCATTTGGCAACCGAAAAAAAGCAGACCCATTCCGATTTGGATGACCATTCCCAACCAGCCCGTCCCACAAAAGTGCCCGTCTGGCAGTGGTTCATTGTTATCATTCGAAATGGCAACGTCCAAACTTATGCATCGAAAGTGTTGTTAAATTACGCCAAATTGCTTAATTTCAATAATGAAACGAACCGATGGGTCGGTAACCACTCAATGAAATTATAAATTTTCGGACCAAATGATATGCAAAGAGCACTGAAAGGGCGGAATGATCCGTGATCGTGATGTCTCCTCCTTGAGTTTCTTATTTCGAATACGATTTCAAGTGTGTTTCCTCAATTCCAACACACAGAACAAAATTTATTACTATTTTGAGACGCGGGCATGTGCTGCTTAGTTTTTAAGAAAGGAGAAATTTTTTGAACTATTGTATTTGTATTCTATACAACTCATTTATCATGACTTTTTGCACTTCTGCTAATAATTAATTTTTTTTCTGTGCATATTTACTCGATTCCGTCCAGACGGCGGCTCGACTCTTCCAATTTAATGGGCCTATTGAATCGCTCGTTAATGTTGCTTTTTATTTGGCCTTTTATTCGGTCCTCTGTGTTGCTGCTTTATTTTCCTCTGTTTTAGTCTCTTTTTATTCGCTTATTGTTGCTGCAGACTTACTCAATTGTGTTATTGTTTATTTATGCAAGCTTAAGTAATGCGCTGCAATTCAAATTTCAAAAGATAATTTCAAATTTACTGTCAAATAATTTATTAGATGAATGCCTCTCCACTGGGGAGCTACTTCGACTGGAGCTTTATTGGCTTCTTTGTTTGTTTTTTTGGATGTTTGTGTTCTTCACCAACAAAAACACTTCCACATTTTTGTGTGTTTTGAAAAGATAAAAGCGAAGCCGCAACGAAAAGTTTTTATAAAGTTTTACGTATTATTTATGGCTTGGCTGTCGTGGGCGTATACGTAATATTTCATAATTCCCGAGTCAGGGGGCAGAAACTAGTTGAACCGAATGACTTGTGATTTGACACGACAGACAGTTTTGATGGTCCATTGATACCACTTTAATGCGTCAAACGTCCCCTTAATCAGTTTTAATCTTTTACAGCTTTTTTGATTAATGAATAGAAGAATGGGTGGTGTTCAATCGGATTAACTTCAGATTGCAGAGATATAGCGGACAAAACAGATAAAACTGATTGAATATGAATAGTTGGTAATAATTGTAATATTACAAAATTTGCATAAATAAAGTAACCTAGCTATTCGTAGGGCAATCATTTCGTAATTTTTATAAAAATGGTAGAGCTTTTATTGCTATCATCAAACCAATACCTGTAAATCGAATCAATCAACCTAACGAGTTTTTCGATATCCCACTTCTTTTCAGCCAATATATGTCCCTAGTTTATCATTATAAATTATGGCCACTTTTGGCTGACGCCATCATAGTCGTTTTACTGAATGCAGAATCGGCGGCTCACGTCCTTCGTGGGCTGGTGTCTACTGTGTCGAGTATATAGATATAGTAGTTCCTGCCAGATCGAGAGACATTGCCCCGACGAAGGCGTTCAACCCAGAGCGCTCCATGGCATGGAAATTGCGAGTGGACTGGTGACGTTTGTTGGCACTTTATCATGGCCGTGCATCATAATTTAGGCAGCCGTTCCACCCACACTGCCTCGGCTAACAAAGAGGCATACATACTGACAGAGGTTGCGAATAATAAAATTCGTTGACATTCGCTGCGCGCTGACTAAGCAACCAAAAGGCCGAGGACGTGTGCAAACCTGGCCAAGATGGGCAAGAGCGATAGCCACAAAACGCTGACCACGCCCACCCATCGGACCTGGCCCTGCAGCTCAGGGCCATTTCCTGCGACAACTTTTTGTGCTTAAACACTCGTATTAAGTATTAAGTATGAGCATATAATGGTTCTGTTTTCATTTTGCGACCCAAAAAATGTAAGCACAGTGCTCGGACCCCATTGATTAAGTGAATCGATTGGCCAGCCAACCTGGCTATCAGCTCTTGGCCCAAAACACTGAAATTAGTTGGCATTTTAACACGAACACCTGACACTCCAGTCCGGCCAAAAGCAGCAGCTTCCTTTCGTGATGTGGTGGGGCTCTAGTTTCTCTTTAGTCAAATGGATTATATTACAATCGGAGGGGTGCGGAGGTCTGGACGTGCAGTACGTGGTCCACTATTATCGATGAGGCCTGACGCAGCAGCAAAACAGAATCACACTTTTAAAAAAAATTTTAGGTTACATGAAAAGTAAAAGACTTTTAAATTGTTTTATTTAATGGTAATGCAATGTTACGTAATGTAAATATTGAAAATATTATTGTCTTGTGCTTCAGTGACAGTGACTTTAAAGTTTAGTTTTTCCCAAGTGTACCAATGGGTTATTGATCGATAATTCCATTTAAGCAAATGTTCGCGCTGAGCACCAGAATCGGCCAAATTATATGTGTGTGGCCTCTGCACCGAGTATGAATTAAAAAAATGCCCAAGTTTCTTTAAAATCAACTCATTTTACCAAAACGCTGCTAATAACAGAGTCACCCGAGGGATCGGGATCTGGGAATCCGGGAATCGGGCAGTCTCTCACTGCCGAGTGCGTTTGTCGCTGGTGGATGTCGGTGCCGCCAACTCATCAGAATCCAACCCATCTTCATCTACATCCCATCCGCTTTCCAAGCGGATCCCCAGCATCATCCGCATGCACATGCACATCCAGAAGATGTATTTTCACTTAAACGTTTTACTCGACGAATAATGGCTTTAATGACTTTAATGGCGTTCGGATAATTTGGCCTCCGGGCAGCTGCCCGGACTTCATCTCCATCTCCATTTGCGTCCGAACTGCTCCTTCGTAATTGACGAAAGTAGATGGCCGCCGGTGAGATCCACATGCACATCCTGGATGCCAATGCGAAATGTATATAATTTGTAATTGTTGTTCCTCTTTAAAATGCACTCGACTGCGGACCGAATAATTGCAATGAGCAGTTGCAAAGTGATCAAAAATGAAATGAATGCAATTAAATGGGGTTTCTCCATGGCTTTAAAAAATTAAAAGCAATGCTTTTTTTTGTGGACTTTCTCGCAATATATAACAATATATATATATTTTAGTGAAGAAAGAGAACTTATAGCCCCTTTTTTTTAAATAAATTGTACTTGCCAAAATACACAAACTTAGATTCCTTGATTCATCTATGTAACTTACTTGCTTTGCAATTAAATTATAAAGGGAATTGTCGCAACTTAAGATCTTCGTTGACTTTTACATTATTTTCTTAAAATTCCTTGATTATTTCTGGATATAAAGCTATTAGGCCCTTGCTTAAAAATTAAACAAAGCCATTTAAAAAATCCTAATGAATCGCTTTTCTCAACTTCTTTATTATATCCTTGACATTCGATTTTGCCAATAGATAGCACCGGTACGCGTCATTCACCCGCCGCGATTGACCTTGAGCCAACAAAAAAATCCATTGAAGCAATTCGTAAAAAAGACATAAAGAATACAGGTATGGCCAAAAATTACAGGCAACCTCGTCACATGGCTATACAAATCAAAAGGTGAAGCATAAAAAGTGGCATTGGGAAAACAGATAATTAAGGAAAGGAGAAAGAGGGGCAAGTGGAAAACGGGATGTCTGACCTGAGAAAAGGAGGGGGTGGAAATGATGCTGCCGAATGACAAGTCGCACATTTTCAAAGAAATTACCAACGAAAAAATGGGAATAGACAAGAAAGAAAACATTGGAAAAGTCTCATAAATTTACCGGGACACATCCACAAGCGGACCAGAATGGAGGAGTATCTGGAGAGCCGAACAGCTGCCGGGGTAAAATGGGATTGCGATTGGAGAAGCGTTGATGGAGGGCCGGGAAATGAAAGGAAAAATATACAAAATTAGTCAAACCGGGCGAGTCAATTAAATCAAATGGGATGCCAGGCAGACGAAATATATCGGATCGCTCATGGCGGAGCTGCTACTTAAAAACGCATTTGCCCGAAAGAAAATATTTTCTTAATATTTGTTTACAAAGAGATTCTGAAATGTCGCCTTGCTGAATTAACAACCGGCGTTCCCCATGCGACTTTTAAATTAAAATTCCGAGTGCATTCAACGTCAAAAAATGCTTTTATTATTTTAATTACCCATTTCGGACTTGGATGGTCCCGCGGCACTCAATATTAATTTCATAAAAATAACTTGCCGCCATTCTTTCTGCTGCTTCTGTTCATTATTGTCTCTCTTTCAAAACGTGTCTTTTGTTTGTTTTCCCGCCAGCTGGGTCCCAAAACAAATACCCCAAAAAAAAAGACCCAACTGTTTTTTTCACAAAAAGAACACCAAAACAAAATAAAGCGCCAAACATTCAGAGGATAGATACGCATTTGTCCGACGTTCGATAAACATTTATTGGGCAATCCAATCACGGAACTCACGTCCCCAAACCGTGACAGTTTCGTTAAATGCTTTTTCTTTATCTGACTTATTTCACTTCTTTCGGTTTTATGCTGCCAGCTTGTCGAATTCCACAAGAATTATGTTTGCCTTATGAAAACGAAATAAATAAACTATTTTTGTATGCGAAAGGTATATCAATACCATCGCAATGAAACTGAAACTGAATCGCAAAATTTATGGAGCTTTTTAATATGCCGATATGCTTTTTTAAACAGTTTGTGGAAATTATTTTCGTGAATAAGCTAATGAGAGTAACTAGAAAACTTCTTTTAAAACATGTATGCCTGGAAAACTATGGTCTGCTTATCAGGAAGTCCATAATTATAATTATGGAAAAATAATTATTTTTATTCATAACAATGTAAAACTACAAAATATTATTAAAGAACTCATAAATACATTCGATTTTAAAATAATAATGAAAGTATTTTATTAAAATAAAATATGACTTTTAAGAATATCAGGTTTTAAATTCATAAATACATTGTGGAATTCGGCTTACAGATCTGTTTCATAAAGCAAATGCAACCTAAGATAAAAAATAAATTTTTCAACCAAAAATAGTCAATTTAAAAATAAGGATATCTTTTTAAAAGTTTCTCCAAATTAATATTTAAACCCAGATTTTTTGAGGCATCATGCATGACCACCCCCTAACATCCAAAGAGTGCATCCAAAGTTAGCCAACTGAACAACAATATAAAGGCGGTGATAAGGTCCATAATCTTCTGTTGCCGGAGCAATTTGTCTCCGCAAGGCACTGGGCCACTAAAATCACTTAATGCGAAATAAAAATATTTTTTACGGCCCTTTTATAGTTGTTGCAACAATCTAATAACAATCCCAATAATTATCCAAACAAGCGACGGCAAATGTCAAAGAAGGAACCCTACAAAATCCAAAACACGAATACAAGCCCGAAAAAGGAGAAGAAGCGGCGGAAGAACGCACTCAAAATCCGAAAATGAGCCATAAAACCCCAGTGCGAAATGCTACTGCTCTCTAGGCCACGCCCCCTTCACACGGAAGCCATAACGGCAGAACCAAAGTGCCGATAACTCAAAAAGAGAGAGGGCTATTCCAAGTCTGACGTGCGTACGAGCGAGATACAGATAGGACTGCGCGCACCATAATGGCTGCGCCGTAAAGAGAGAGCGGTCAGAGCGAGATGGCTGTCCGTACCTCTCCCTCTCTCCGCAGTCGCGGCGCAGTCGCTGCCTCTGCGGCTCCGTCGCCATAACTGTCGTGCGTAATGGCCGTTTTAAGTGCGACTGAGATGGCCTCATAATCGTTTGCTGAATCTGAATGGTTTGGCTCAATTGTTTGGCGCTCTCTTTTGCCTTGCTCTTTCTTCTCTCTCGCTGGTTGTGTTTGCCCATGTTTGCTTATTAATTAGTATTGATTTAATTGCCCAGTGAAAATTTGGCAGCTTGCACAAGCCGCTACGAAAAGCTCTCGCTTGGGACTCTCTCTAACTCGTATTTTTTTTTTTGCTAGAGCGAGAGAGCAGCGTAAAAAGAGCGCGCGCATCTCTCCATACCGCACGGCTGTTAGAAGGGGACATAAAATGTGCCAGGCAGTTAAAATGTAGATTTAAGTAAGTGGAAACGAGATCGTTACGTTGGCGCATAAAAATAAAAATCATTGTGCTCGGGCACTGATTGAAAAAAAAAACACGAGAGAAGAAGCGGAAAACGATAGAGAGCGCCAAGGCAACAGGCGAAGTTCCACTCAAAGGGAAAGCCAACGGAAAAGCGAGTGGAAAAGCCAGAGCAGCAAACATGTTGCGAGTGCTTTTCCATATCAATCAGGAATCACCTTAAACTTGTTTTTCCCCCTCCTCCTCATCGTTCTCTCTCGAAATTCATCGCTTCTTGTTGCTCGCTGCTTTTTAAGATTCTTTTCATTTTCGTTTTATGGTTTTTATGGTTTTTATGCGGGTCTTTATGACTTTTATGGGGTTTAGTGCGTGCCAAAAACAAGGGAAAAAAACCAAGCCCCCACAACAGCAACAATTTTTAATTGAATAATGCCGGCATCGGTTGTTTGTTGTTTCTGTAGCTTAAAGGCGTCGGTAATTAGCCAGAGATAAACATTTAATTGGCAAATTCAAAATTGAAATTGCCGACTTGCCCATTTTTAAATTTTCATCGGCCACATGCATTCTAATTGGGTCAAAGAACTCGAAATATGATTGGGTTCCTTTTAGCGAGTTGATACTTGGGTGGCCGCGTTTAGGGTTAACTTTTCGGATCTGTTTAAAATATATAATTCAAAAGTGATATGAGTATTGTTTTTTAACTAAAAATATATTGAAAGCTAGTTTTATCGTAACTTTTTCGTTTCATTATATTTCCCTTATTAACCGAATGCATTGAAATGTACCATAATTTATCGAACGAAGGGTACCTTAATGGACAAGCCGCTTACGTATCACCCCAATTATTCTTTTCAAGAGCCCGATTAAAATAATGCACTTGCTCGTTTTGCGGACGCGGAAAAGGTAAAATGATTAATTATAAAAAAGAAACTTAATAATATAAATAAGAGGAGCCGCAACCTGTCGCATCGACTCACAACTCTCGCGGTAATTGGCAAACTGGAGGTACTGGCCGTACTTAATTGCAGTTTTTAATATCCTGACCCTCTTAGCTGGATTTTTTAAGGGGCATGGGAGGGAGCTATTGGGAAGTGAGTGTAAACACGACATGAAATGTTGCACGGCCACTTGGCCACCTCGGAGTGGCTCGAATGGAGGCCCAGACCCCCCGTAGCACGCTACTCCTTTTGCTTTTCCCGGCAAAGGACTGAATTTATGACTCTGGGAGAGGGCTTGTGTAATTGCCACGCAATGCTGCATCCGCATCCGCACACAATTTTCAATTTACAAAAATTAAAAATAAAAAGAAAATACGTACGGCGGAGGGAAAACAAACAAGGTGCCGAGGTGTCCCTTTGGCACGACACGTCCTTTCGACCGGACACATGTGGATCGCCGGCGTGGAATGTCCTTTTAATGGACTCTGCACTCTCACACTGCCTTGCATCCTTTCGCCGCGTGTGCCGCGCTGTTTGATTGCCGTGAATAGCTGGCTTCAGGATTCCGATCCTTTTCTTTCTCTTCCTCACCGCCCTGTGTTCCATCAACACAGATGTCATATATTTCGCGTAGTCCTTTCAAGCAATTATGGCATGGTAAAAACACTCGCACAACAGTTGACCAGCTGGGAGACCTTATACGGTCGAACTGAAAGAAATTTTTAGGGAGTTTTGTGCTCACAATCGATTCTTAGGATGAAAACATGATATTTTAATTTAAATTTCTTGTAATGAGTACCACTAACTTACATTTTATTTGGCTTATCCACATCAATAATATGTATCTTATTAATTGTTGCTGCAGCCATAAAAATATTGTTATGTTTATAGGTTTTGTTGCACACTAAGCGAAAACATAATCTTAGGTAAGCTTTAAAAATTCCAGCTCTGAAATCAATAGAATTTCCTTAATAACTTTATATATTAGGACATAAACTACGTAACTGCTGGATCTACGATATTGGCTTAGCTTTGCCCTATAAATATTTACATAGCATGCTAGTATGTCACATAAAAGTCGCCAGAAGTTGTCTTGAAAAAGAGGAGAAGAGCGTAATGCTGCCTTTAAAGTGCCACGGATGATGCATGGTACAGTTAGGCCAAGAGGTCGAGAGTGGCTCTGGAGGACCGAGTGTCAGTGGTGCCCCCGGAAACCCCAAGTGGAGTCCATTGCTCCACAGATGCGATGGCGTGGCGTCAAATGTGACGCTGAATTTATTACGGGGGGCTATATTTATGCGCTTATCTCGTTGGCAGTGCTGGCCTTAGCACGTTGTCAAGTGTTTATCTTGGCCTCGGACCCGAGACCCAGCCCCAATACCACATCCCCAGTGCCGACCCGTATCCCCAAAGTCGGAACCCAAAACCAGATCCCCGGCCAGACCGAAATGAAATACCAAAAAGCTTAAAATTGAATTTATGGCTGCACCTAAATCATGCGTCGAAAAAACAACACAAGTTACGAATATATGCGAGTGTTTTGGGCGCGAGAGTTGGTTGTTTTTGAATGAGCCTGTCGCATGATTTAGGGCCACCGACTCGCTGTCGAAAAATTTAAATAATAAATATTCCATAGTTACACGAGCGCACAAAGCCAGCAAATGGTGGCTCAAACCCAATTTCGATTCAGATTCAGAAGATGCGACCAATTCGTAAAATATTCAAAGCGGCGCGACTAAATCAAAACGTTGTCGAAATAAAACGTTTGAAAATTGAATTTGGTTCGGGCGAAATTGAAAAGCATTTGTAACGGAAATGAAAATCGTTTGAGGGTGGAAACGAACAAAACTCAATTCACTCTGACTCTGAATTTAAATTAAGAAATTTATCTTTTCAATGGCCTTTGTGTGTGTGCGCCTTTGTTGTTGGGCCAAAGTAATTTTTTCCAGCATCTCCCACCTTTTTGAGATCATAAAATTAAATGAATTCAATTCCTTTGTTTTGGCAAGCGTTTTCGCTTCGACTTCTAAGATTGCTGAAACTTGATATTCAATACGTTGTTTGTTTTTTTTTTATTAAATTCTAAATTTATTTGCGCTGAAAACGAGTCTCATGAAGTTATTAAAATTAGTCGGGGAGATATATTAAATCGCGCCGCTTTGCACCTCTTCTAACAATTTGTACTCGAGTGGAGGGCAACCATTTCGAGCGGTTCGAAATGGCTTTTATGGCCGACTTCATGGCTAATAAAAATTTGCATTGTTCGGCCGGGTAGTATATTGTCGATTCTGTTGGTCGAAACCAGATCGGTTGTGGCCATGCCTGCCGCTTTCATAAATTAGCAAGCCAACTGCCATGGGAATTAGCATACGAAATTACGCTTCTTAAAGATAAATACCTTAAATTGGTTGTTATTTAGAAGTCCATAACATAAATTCGAAAAGCAAATAATGCCATTTATCAATGGGATTACGAATTTGGGGCTGCAATAAGTTCACAGTTTTATTGTTCTTTGCTCATCTCAAATGATTCGGTTCGACAATTTGTCGTTAAACATATTGCAATCATGTGTTAATGAGTAATCCCTTATTTTATATGAATTTTGTGAGTGGGTTGTAGCTTTTTGAGTTATATTTATATTTAGGAGAAGTAGTTTTAAAATTTTCGAAAACTGTAATCATAATCAAACATAAATATACTTATGGAATGTGAATTTAGTTCACTTAGAATAGGTTCATTAATTCCCGAGCCCATTTAACACTTTCCATTTAATTTTCAATTACAGAGCACTCACACAGCCAATAAATTGTCCGGCCGCCCGATTGCCGCTCCAGGACACCAAATATTACACAACTCCAGAGGACTGTTCTCCATTTTGGGCACATTTGAAATTCAGAACGCGTTGAGGTGAGTCCACATGTAGCATGTATTATATGTGTGTTGTACATTATTTATGGGAGCTTCGGAGTCCGTAATCAAAACTGGGTTTCAGATGCTGGTGATATGCGAGCCGAGAAATTGTGTCAGTGGGCCTGTGAAGGAAAGGGTGGCTAAAGGATACATTTGGGCCAGTTGGACAAAGGCGAAGCCCTCGGCCAATTTGTGCCATGTGTGTGCGACGTGTCCCTTTCGCCGCTCGAGTGGCACAAATAAAAGGGGCCAAAGCAGAGGGCAAAAAACCAGATACCCAGATACACCGTTCCAGAACTGACCGAACTGACCGCCGGCCAATGACCGGACTTTAAAAGGGCCTGAATTCCAGCTCGAGTAGCTCATTTGCATTTTCGGGAGCGAAGGCAGAGAAAGTGTTTTCAAATTGTCCCCGTATGTCCTGTATTTTGGTCTTTGTGAGTTTTTTTTTTTAATTTCAGCTTGCCAGTTGGTTTGCTGGTTTTTCTAATTAACGAAAGAAATTTTACATTTCGTAAATTTCATTCTCTTTGGGTGTTATTTATCTTTTTTAATACCGCCCGACCTTTTCACCTCATCGCGGTTCGCGGGGGTTGGGAGAGTATCGTCCATTGGTGGATGAATTATGCCCAAACAGCGATAGTCATCTAATTAAATGAGTTATGGCGCCGGCATAATGCCGAGTATCTTGCTTTCGGATGAGCGCTTGCCACCTAATCCTGCCCCGTGGCCAAAACCAAAGCCCAATTCGGGCCCACAGATAGTGAAATAGTCCGACTTGGGCTCAGGGGATTTACGAGCATGCATTTTGCATAGTTTGAAATGGCACCAGGCACAACTTGAACACAATTCATTTTCCGGGCCACAAATCTCTCGTTTTGCATTTGGCGGCCATTAATCATGACTAAAAGAGAGTAGGTTTGGGGGAAAGGCTGTTTTTCAAATTTAATTCTTTAAAAGCGTATTGGGGAAAAGCTCAAAGCTATGATAAATTCATTAACAAAATATTCGTTAACTTTTATTTTATATGGTTAGTGCATGCGATGTTACAACATTAGTCTATGTACTGTTTTATAACTTTACATTTATTAAAGAATCCTATGCGTATTATGACATCTTTTCTGTCGAAATATTTGAGTTAGGCACCTAAGAATATGTCACAATTGCCAGTTTAAGGACTGGCCAATAAATAAAATGTACCCACTGTACTTTGAGTTTGACCCAATAAATGCAAAGGCTTCTCCTGGACGGCGAGAAACGTCCAGATTCGGGTTGCCGTTGAACGGCATCCGGATTTATGCACATTTTATTGACCAGCTCAGAGGGAAAAAGCGGACCAGAGTTGAGAGCTGTTTGCTGGGCCAACAGCATGTCCAAAAGTGTTTTATGGCCGTTGTGGGCGCTCGAGTGGCCATTTTGGGTCGATCCAGGGATATGGGTATATACCCGGGCACCCACATGCACTCTAGACTTGTCCGACAAGCACTTCTTCCCGAGGAGATGGGCAGATGAGGAGTTGAGCAGACTGGGGCCCTGAATGCAGATGAGCGTGGCTCTGATGAGTGTTGTACTAAATACTAAACACCCGCCAGAATTCAGTATTGCACCACAGTTAGCACTGATTTATGGCAGTCAAATAGGGTTTTAAGTGGGCTTTAAGCTAAGCCAGCAATTGGAATTAGTTTAAGTAGCCGGCGGCAAGTCAACGACCTGCGACAGTGCAGTTCAAAGTCAAAAAGTCAATTATACGGATACCTAAAAATACAACAGCGGGTGGAGTGGAAATCTCGTTAAAAGCCAATAACAGACGCCATTAAATGTGCATGAAAATTAAATGAAAACGGCTTGATGATGAGGTTGCCTGCGGGAGGAGGAACTCGTAGCAGCCACGCGACCACTTGAACTTGGGCGGGAATATCAGTATTTGTGTGCAGTAATTCGAACTGACCTCGTCGAGCGTTCAGATCCAATTGGAGGGCAAGTTCAATGGCATTGGGGATTCCAGGGGGAGTGGGGATCGAGGGCCGCAGCGAGATAAGGGAACTCCGATAAGTTTAATTTATTCGACCCCACTGCCATCTGTTGCGATACAACCAACACTTATTTAATCAACGCGATAGGAATAGGCTCGTGCTGTAATTACAAATCGGATTTAAAAGCATCGAACATGGAGGCTCAATTCAGAAGGAGGTAAATGAAAAGCGAGAAAGGGTATTTTCATTTTATACGGGACCTAATTAATGTACTCAAAAAATTTAATAGAAAATTAAACAGCCTGCATGAATTTCTTTTAATACAGCGTGCATAATTAATAAACTTAGTGAGTGCAGGGAAGTCAAATTGTAATTAATTTCTAAAGAATGCTGAGACTTAAAAGTCAAATTTAACTTCTGTATTTGATTCGATCGTCTCAAAAAAATTTATTCATTTCTGTCCTACAAATTCAACAGGGAAGTCAGCTTAATAACAGTCGCAAGCAAAAAAAAAAAAAAGTAGTTAATAATATACACTTGAAATAATGAATCGCATTCTCGAGAAGGTGATTCACCAGAATGGAACCATCGTGGATCGCATTCTATCGGAACATACTATTGGGTATGTGGTGTCCGATAACACAGCCAATGCGGTGGCCGAAACGTCCTTCGATAACACAAGTGCCCAGGCGATCCTGAAGCACTTACATGGACTCCTGGTGAGCACCTGCCAAAGCGTAGTCCGGGACATTGACCCGTCCAACAAACTCTGCTTCATGCGCCTGGCCACTCGCAAGTTCGAGTATCTGGTGGCCCCCGAGGAGTACTTCACTATTACCGTGGTTCAATAAAATGACATGACTCTAATGCTACAGAGGATTCATGCGAGTTGAACGATTTCGGAAGAAACACAAAGTTATTGCTGCAAAACCTAAAATTAAACTAGACATTTTAGGAGCGATTTCCTACAACTGGGTCAAGTTTTTAGGAAATTGGTTCCTAAAATCTGAGGGTATTTCAAAACATACACGAATCTACAAGGAATGTAATGTTACGAAGACAGCATACAAATATCAACCAAAACAAAAATATAAGATGATCTTAGCAAATTACCTTTTACTTGGTTTTTTATTCAAATTTTTTATTTTAATATTAATATACGGACAATTAACATTTGATAGTAAAATGTCGATCAACATTAAAACATTCAAAATGGGGTTGGCCAAGATCTTGAACCCTTTCAAATGTAAAGCAAACACAGGAAGAATTCTTAAATCAACAGGGCTGCCCGAAAATCCTTTATAATGCCCCATCGACGTTCCGATCCTGATTATTTATGATATGGCTTCATCGGGCCGAGAATCTATCTGTGAGAATGCGGCATCTAATGCGATAATTCAAGAGAAATACTTCTGTCAACATGACCATTTTGTCCGCTGGATTGGGTTTTCAGGGTGGAATTGTATGGCCTTTGACCTTTTTCCTTTCGCCTCGACCATCTTGCTGCCACAATGGAGGCTGCCTGCTATTTTAATTTAAAATGGCAGGACTCGTAACTCATTTTTACGACGCACCCTCCGGGCAGATGAATGTGTGTGCGAGTGTATCTATATCTTGTCCTATTTTTACGGATCCCTTGCAGGGGTTGCAACAATAACTTATCTGCCCTTTTTTTTACCCGGCTTTCAACCCGAGTTCATAATCACCACGAGACGCTCCTGGGGTGCTTTGTGCCCCGGCAGCTATCTTTAAGCAGTTTCCATTGTCTGGCGTCGTTTTGTGGTGCTGGGTAAATATGAAATTGTACAAATTTGTACTGAAACTTGATTCAACTATGTCTCGGGGCACAATGGACCAACATCGATGGTGGCAAGGTTGAGCGATGCTTTCCCCCCAGAACTGCGCACTTCATTTGAGGCAGCGTGAAATGAAATTACTCCACGGTCTATTCCCGGTGACGACTTTATTCGTGCGAAATTATCAATGCCCGGGCCAATTTGAAACACTTTGAATTAAATTCGAATAAAACGTTTTCCAAGCCATCGTGAAGAGGATGTCCACGGCCAACTGCTCATACATCACATTTTATGAACTCGTCAAGCGGCTACCGTTCCCATATCATGGTGTTCACCGTACGGGTGTGCCAACACGCTCTATGAATTCAATTAAGTTGTGCCGCAAACCTGAAAGTGAAGTTGCAACACGACGAAGGCATCGAGTGTGATGAATACTCAAGCGCAACATCTGTCTATTACATTTGAATATCTACTAAGTTGTTATCAACTTAAGGTCATGAGTTAGTTCGGTTTTTATTTAAAGATAAATTTGTAAACTACGAAACAAATTTTAAATCATCTTTTTCTGTTTGCATTTGTAAAACAGTAATATTCGATTTGATAAATTGGTTCACAAATTGAACATTGGCTGCCTTTACAAAATTTATTCATTACAAATTCGGTCACTTCACATGTTGTTAGTGTACTGCTGATTTTACAATTAACATTTTCAAGAAAATACACATTCTTAACAGTAGATTAACAGCTTATACAAATTTATCAAAAATCCTATTGTGCATGATTTAATTTTAAAATTGGTAAGTTAAAACCTTTTTATATTAAAGAAAGAAGTATTTTGTAAGTTCTCGTGCCATTTCATTTTGCGCCGACGGGCTATCAAAATAAAAAGAGTGAGAGGAACCTGAAGAATCGGAATCGAGGAGAATGAGTGCCTCGAAATACTCACTCAAACGAAAAGGCCAAGCCCATTTTCTTGCTGGTGGTGGTGATGAAATGCTGGATTTTTTCTGGCTCGTTCAACCACCGCGCCACATTTCCAGTTTCGACTTGCTCCGGCGCAGACGTCGCTTGAGGGGCGGATGAGCGATATCTGACAAAAAGGCCAAAGACAAACAAAAGCAGAGGCTAGTAAACCAAAAAAAAATATTGGAAATATTTCAAAATTAGATCAGTGAAAATTTGTAAAATATGAAAGAATTGGAAGAAGATAAATCTACAAAGCTGCAAGATATAACTTCATTTAAATATTAACGGAAAATAGGTGGGAGCTGCAGATTTCTTACGTCAGATGGCGGCACTGAGTCGCATGCGCCATCTAGGGATTCGGTTTTCATAGTTTTGGAGTCATCTTGCCCGTCCAGTTTTAGAGCCACTGTTACTCCTTTGAAGTTGTTCTATGTTACATAACATAAATATGTTAAATGAAATGTTAGAATTAAAAAAGGAGGGCGAAAATTTGCGCGTTCAGCTTGTACGTCATGTTTTGAACACAACAAAATTCCAAAAAAATAAAAAAAACTCTTAGAAACGATTATAAAATAGTTTCTTTTCTATAAATTGGCTTTGTTTTTTCGTTTAAATAAACTTAAATTTTATTTCACTTGCTTTTAACTAATATCTTTAACCACCTTTTGATGATTAATACAATATACATGTTATTTTCGTAATAGTACTTAACCCCAACAAAAACTTCAATGTGAAACTCTTAAAATTAATTTATATAAAATTATTTCTATTTCATGAATTTATTTGGCAATCTATTTACCTTTATTCTTATACTTACTTCCTTTCTAACCAACCATGTTTAATTTTTAAATTAAATTGTTAACTTTTAAATTAGACATTCCAGTATTTTCTTGATACTGCCTATTCGAACATTTTCCGCTCCGCTTTACGATCGACTGGCAACTTGTTTAGGGGTCAACGGAGCATATTGCCAATCAAAGACTTCAATTCAATTTCCCCGACTTGCCAGAGACGATAATGGCAATGGGGCATAAAGCCAAGTGCGGGTGTTGCAGTGCAAACGATTCCATTCAAAATCGGGGCAATCAAAGCATCAAGATGTCAGTAAATGCGGTTAAGACAACAAAATCACTTTGAGCATCGTTAGGGCCACGATTCCAGCTCAAAACTGGTGGAGCACTGGAAACGCTGAGGGGGGAAAACATGAAAATCATCTTTCAACGCGATGCGCTTTCGACATTCGCAGCATACAGCCATCGCCATCCGCTAAAACGGCTAAAACAGAACACCAATCGCAATCAGGGGAAGTGGGCGGTGGGGCTGCAAACTGGAGTTGTTGGCTTCGAGTTGCACATGTGATGGGCAGAAAATAAAGTAAAAACTAAAGAAAGATCCAAGCCATAACAGAGACAGCCAGCAAGTGCAGAGAAAGGAACCAGAGGAGGCAGCGACTGCTTTTCATTTGGCTGCCGGCAATGTCCATCCAGTCGGGCACCAACTGGTTTCTTTCGAGCGTATCTTCCCATCTCCAGCACCCATCATTTGAAACTCGACCCATCATCAGGGCTCCCAGACTCGGCAAAGTGTAGTGAAAACCAATAAAAGCTGATTTTTTAAAAACCCCTGATTCTAATGCGTAATAAGCAAATCACCTATTTATTTATTTTATCTTTCTTCAATTCTAACAGTTCTTCAATTCTAACAGTTCTTCAATTCTAACTGGAACGTGTGTTAGTGACTGTTTAAAATTTGCCTGCCACATTTACTATTCAGAACGAAAATGTGTTTGTTTTGGGGCTCTCACTGCCCATCATGCAATTGAGCACCACCCACTCCACACTGACCCCTGCACCACCGCCCCGAAATCCTGCTCCCTATATCCATGGATTCAACTTCATCTAAGCTGATGCAACACCGATACATCGCTCCTCGGTCCACAGTTGTCGTCTCTGTCTCTGCTCGTGTTGCTGTCCCTCTCTCCGTCTCATTGTTCGTCTCGGTTCAGTTTGGCTTGGTTCCGTAAATTACACTTTTGATTTTTAGTGGCCGTAAAATAATCGTAAATGTCGTGGTTATTGCGACCGAAAGTGCCCATTTTGAGTGCTCCCCTTCCAGCGCTGCCCCTCTAACTGATATTTTCGCTCAGTGCAGCTTGTCGATGTCGGTTGGGACGTGCTGCCACTGCACAAACAGCACGAATGCCCCCCAGTGCAGCCAAGTGTTAGTCTGAGACCTTATCAAAATTATTTCCAAAAAGAAACTCAAGACGCATTCGGTATTAAATTGGTCACCTTTTTTTTAATAAACTAAAAATATTTAAATATTATTAAGAGAAGCTATTAAGAGAACATTTGTAAGGCAAAATAACATCGAAATCGAATAACACTAATGCTATAGGAAGTCAAGAAAATAAATCAAAAAACTACATATTTATGTATTACTGTTATATTATCCATTTATTTAATTTATTTTTTATGAAATCGATACAAATATTAAGCAGAGATGAGAAAAGTTGAAATTTCTTAAATTCTTTCTAACCATAATTAAATTGTTGATGGCAAGCAACTTAATATAAAAAATTGTACATTTAACCCAAAACCCTTTTAGTTCCAGATTTGGATAGGTAGCTAACTTGGCATCACCGATACCCTCCGTGTCATTCCTTTCCGCCCCTTCGCCGACCGTTTTGACCAACTCGCTAAGCAAGCTGCACTTGTTGTTTTTAATAAGTTTCTGGTTGTTGGCTGGTTGTTGTTGTAGCTCTGGCTGGCTTTCTTCCTTTGATGTTTCGATTAAGTTCGGAGTTCGCGTTGCCGAACTGGTTGGTTAGGTCCCCGCTCCGTCCTCTCACCCCCTTCTGCGAACCATTCCCCTCAGTGGGAGCATTTTGGCTTAAGTTTATGGCCATTTCGTTCGTTTCACTGTCTTTGCTTTCTGGCGCTGCTCCTCGTTGGCTTCATTTTCTTGAGCATTTCACCCATTTGCCATTTACCTTTGCTTATTTGGGCTTGTGCTGGAAATTTTCTCACATCGCCGCTCTGACGCAACTGGTTGCCGATTGGCCCGCTCCACTTCACTCCCCTTCGTTCCGACCAACTCCCTATCAGCCTATCCACCCACCGCTCGCAAATTTCGAATTTGATTTTATTGTTATGATTTCAATTGTTTTCGCAACGTAAACACTAGAGATTTCCAAAGCAGACCATGTCGAGTTGTCGGTTAAATAATTTTCAATTTTTAATGCCCTCCGCCAGAGAGGTTGTGCATTTAGCGCATAGTGTTCGAGTGACTCAGAACAAGGGGCTCTGCAAATATGAAACCGCAGTTAGGTATCCCAACTCTCAAAGGAATCAAAACGTCGTTTTTAAGTAATCGCATATTGTGTTATTGAAAAACTTAAAAAAAACTTCTTCGAGAAGTGTACTGATTCGATTATTTGCTTGCATAATTAGTAGCCATCTTATTAGCATTCGCAGACAGTTTGCCACAAACAAGTCACATTAGAACGCCCAATTTCACGAGAACAATTATGACCTGGCACCGCCGAAGGTGATCCTAATAATTGCACCAATATGCTTCGGTAATCGTTTTGAGGCCAGACTCTCCCAGGACTCGAAGGCCGCCTATCCGAAACTACAAAAAAGGTATAGATTGTGAGGAAGAAACCCAAAGTCGAAACCAAATCAATTCATAAATCATAAAAATGTGTCATAAAAAATATTGCTGCCATAAATGGGAATGGAAATGGTAATGCTGCCTTTCAACATGTCCTCGACAGCGTAAAAAAATGCCAAGCGAACGATACTTTTTGGCTGGCCTTAGGAGATTTGTTTTGACTCGTTGTTATCGCATCTCCGCCGAGCCCAAAAAGGACACCCAGGTATTGTCTATTCGATTATAGCCGCCTTGGTAATAAATCATAAAAATATGCCTCAGATGCCGCCCAGAACTGGAATGGGCCTCGTTACACGGTGGATTCGTAAATCCCCTGTAAAATTGGTGGTGCCCCTCAGTAGGTACTATGTGTATATGTTCCGTATTCGGCCGATCGCGCCTTCGAGCATCTGATAACAAAACCACCGGCATGGCCAAATGCCCAGGCAAACAAAAGGGCCAGAAACTTTCTCTTTTGCGCCAGCCGATTCGGGCCGCATTCATCCTTGCCAAATATGAGAATTTTGATTTATTTCCCAAAAACATATTCCAGCAGAGGCTGTGTTTGTTTGGCTGTCAGTAAGAGGCGCCTGAAACTATTTTCTTGTATCTGCATTGCCCTTCTTGAGTGTCTTATTGTGTAAGGAATTCTTTGTATTTAAATGTATGAAATTAACTTAATTTACTTAATCCATTTTCTTTTACACTAAAGCACATTATCACTTTCCATTGGACCGAGATGACTTCATTTTCGTGCCATATGCCTGTGCCGGTGCTGTACTTGTGGTTCCACCCGCTCCTCTTAAGTCGCTGCCATGATTTACTACAAGCAGATGATTTAATATAACCGCATATCTGGATATAGAAACACACACACACCCGGCCAGAGTGCACTTCAGATGCATTCGACTGTATTCGACTGCACTGGAAACAGGAACCCGTTCAACTGGGCCACAAACAGAGGCAGACACCCCACACATGTTGTCAGTGAAGCGTCCGTTTTGGAGGAAAAACGGGACGACTGTTGAAGGTCCTCCATCTTGAAAACTGACGCCTCTAAGAGGCGGCTCCGCAAGACGATAACTCAATTGAATATTTAAACAAAAAGGCAATTGTAAATAAGTTAATACTTTAAACTATGGTAACTAAAGGGTAATTTCAATATTATTAATAGATTGTGTGATCGGTTAGAATTTAAAATATTTCCTTTATTTATTAGCATTGTATTATGATTAAGAAAATATTTAATAAATGGTTTCTCCTGGCTTAAAACCACAATTATTGGATATTACATTGTTTCGATTTCCTCGGCTATCAACCAAGTTAACAAGTGGGATAGTTGGGTTGAAATTGGCTTTAAAAACAAATACAACGTCTACATATAGAGCCATCAAAATGAACTTCTGGCAGTGCGTAAATCTAGGCGTCAACGAGCTGCGACCTTACCGAAGGGCTCATCAAGATGCTGGCCAAATCCGACGTCAAAACAAATCGTTAAAAGGCCATAAAAACCGTAGCCATATGCAATCACTGAGCCCCGGCGAAGGCAAATGCATTCGAATAAAATTTTACCGCCATTTCCTCGGGCATCATCAGCGTCATGAGGAGCATCTCATCACATCACATCAAACCAACGGCGGCAGCTTCCGAGGCACATCGTAAAAGTAATGATGTCTATGGGCCATCAGCATTTGTATCTACACGAAGGGGATATCACAATAATTATGGCATACGTCACGGAACTTGGGTTTATTGTCTCTTATATTGATTGTCATCGTGTCACACTAACAGATCGTAAAAAGGTCGTAAAGTCCGCCGACTCAAACTCGAAACTCACTCACGCCGAAAATGAACGCAAACGCACATCCCCTGAGGCACTCAGGATCACAAAGGACACTCAAACCAACTCGGTTGGATGCTGAGGCTGAGGATGTTCGGATCGCTTTGAGTGAGTTTCAAAAGACTATTTTTACCATCGGATTTCAGCCACTCAAGTGGCGGTGGCGTCAAGTCGTAAAAAGAACATAAAACTTCGGCCTGTGTTTTGGTATTAACCGCAATTTGTTTATATAGTTGTTAAAATGCCATTCTATCTTGTTCCGCTCTGTTCTGCTTAGCATTTAATTGCCGACTGCCGGTTTTTCTTTTTACGAGCCAATAAAATTTATTTTACGACAATTTAAATGGTTTCATTCTCTATTTGGTGGTACGACATAGGTACGAGGGCTAAAAGCAGCAACAGGTTCTATCGCATCTTGTCACACTACTTCAATGTTTGCTTTTTTATTAGCCAGCCCTAAGACTCACAAATCCCAGACATATGTCAGTCACAAACGATTCGTTGTGAGTGGTTCTGAATAGTTCAGATAGTATAATCTACTTCAAAAAATCTACTTTGCGAAGTTTTATGCATAAGCTAATCAAAGTAAGATCTGCCTTTATGCTATCCATGTATATATAATAAATATATATTCTCAAAGACTCAAGTTGCAATTCACTCATATTTAAGAAACAAATACCCAATTTATTCTGTTTATATTTTCCATTCAGCTATATTTTAGGCAAGATGTCCGTGCCATCCCCAGCACGATTCCGGTCATAATTCTTCCGGGTTGATGACCGCATTCCCACCTCCAAAACAAACGGCTAAGGCGCCGCGGTAAAAATTTGTTTGCGACTTGATGGCTTAATCCACCGCAAAGTGGCTCAGTGGTGCCTGGTATGGGCTCATTACGGGTCAGAAATCAATTGTGGTCCGAAATCGCTGTGAACCGAACCAACTGCTTATGCAAAGCATGCCATCCAAACAGAGCAAAACAATGGAGAGCGAAAGAGACCAGGCCAAAGAAATTCCTCGGACACAATGAAGACATTTGCTGCGGACCATACTACCTACTAATCCTGGCAATGAACCCTTGACTTCTGGCCGCAATTCATCAAACAATTGGCCGAGCATTTGCATGCGGTTGTTGGCAGCTCTTCATTTTCAAACTCCCTTTCCCGTATCTGCATCCTAATCCGGAAGACTGAGGATTGCGGATTGAGGGCGACTAATTGAGCACTTTTGTTTGAGTGCGGTGCTGCGCGGATTTCGCCTACTTGTTAGTTGCTGCCCAACAACATCGCTCTCCTTCCTCATGCACTGCGGAAAGGATATTTGATTTAAAATAAAGCCTCTTAATTAATTTTATCCTAAAAATAAACGTAATTGCTAATAAAATATATTGTTTTTATAGATTGGATATATTTAGAACTTAGTTTATATCCAAAGGATCTATGCAAGTAGTGTAAAGTAATCAAAGGTTTCTTTTTCAGTGCACCATTATTAACTGGGGCGGTGTAAGCCTGAGCGAAATCCTTTTTCACTTTCCACGGCCTGCGAAAACGTGCAAAGTGGGTGTAAACGGATCGAAATGATGATTGTTTATTGTAATTTTTATGACTGCTTTGCACACAAACACGCCAAGGCGCCGATGATTGCACTCCAGGGGTAGGAAGGCCAAAAGCCGGCTGCCTTTGGCCCGAACTAGTGGGCCACATCCAGCGACTGGCCAACTTTAAGGGTGTGGGTGGAGCGGAGGCATCAGACCCAACCATGTCCTGCGGATAGACCAGCAAACGGAGTCTTCAGCGACGACAACTTGAACACTTGAAAACTTTCTAATTAAGCCATTTGCCAGATAGTTATTGATGGTGGAAAGTAATGTGAATGGGCGGACCCAATGACAGTAACATCAAAAGAACATCAAAATTACAATTGCACTTCATCGTCAAAAATATTGTGTTTCAAAAGGAACCAATTCGAGTAGAAAGGAGGAAATAAGTGTAAGTAGATAAATTTAAGGTTTACATGTTATTTATTATGATCTTTGGGAATTAAACGATTAGCAATATGTTCAAACACAAAATACTTGTGAGTCCCATAAAGTAAACAACAGCTTATGGAAGCGAATAAAGTGCATTGTCTGATCTCATATATTCTTCATCCATATACATTATATTTATTTGAACGATCGGAGAAAATGACCCTTAATATCACGTCTTTGGGATCTGATTAAATATTTTGCATGCTCAAAGTTGGCGAATCAATGGCGGCTTATCAATTTCAATCAATTTCCCCCGAGATAATTTACTTCTTAGACACACGTTACGAATCCATCAGGCCGATCTGCCAATCAAGTCCACATTGTACGAGTTTATATCGTGAGTGTGGCCATAACATGCATACGGATGACCAGATGGGTGGCACTCCACCTGGCCGCAGCATCGGATGGTAATGGATATCGGGTTCCGGCTGGCGGGGTGCCATAACACTAATACGCAACTATTACCTGGGACTGGTTTGCTTTATGGCCAGAATCGCTGCGGCCGTTTTTCCCGGCCCACCGATGGGGAATAAATTAAGCCAGCGTTTATGGAATGGCGCTGGGGGCGGTTATGATGCATTTTTAATTGACGTTCATTTGAAGAAACGCGAAGAGCGCTTCGATTCAATTATGCACTGCTGCCTCGCCGCTCAACGAGCGGTTGCAAGTCGTCAGTTGGCAGTTGGCTGTTGCCGGTTGCAGCTCCGTCTGCAGCTATGTACGTCTCTGATTGTATAGACCATAAAAGGCGCTCGCAACGGTTTTGGGCCCAATTGCCACTTTGTGTGCAAATTTGAATTGTGGAAATGCTGGGCATAAAAATGGAAAATCGCGCGCCTCGCAATTGTTCAGCCATCCCAGGTACACCCAGAAAAAAAGGTGTTCTTGATACTTACCATACTTTGCAAGCCACAACAATATTGTTTGAGTACGGCTGTGTTAGGAAGTTGGTAATTCAATTAAATCGTTGGCCTTATTGAAAAAAATGATTATTTTTAACCTAAGAAATTAAAAAAGATGTTTATATATACATGAGGACACTTACCAGAAATGAAGCAATTGTGCTGCAAATATATTTTTTTGCTTTAGTCTTTTGAAATCCTTTTTTCTGCGTGCTTGTCCTGGCATTCGTATCTCGCGAATGCAATCTGCAAACATTTTAAGCGTTGCAGCTCGTCAAGCAATGGCAGCCACTCCCCCACCCACACACGCCTCAATTACCACCGGCACCGCCAACGTTGGTGGCACTCGCTAACGAATATGCACGCCCAATTGTTGCACATTGCGGCTGAAGCTGCCCCTGCAACTGCCCCTTGGGTGTGCATTGGGTCTCATTTGACAGCCGGCGGTGGATCGTCAGTCGGTGGCACGTCAACTTAATCATTAATTCATCAAATCGAAGGAGCTCGCTTTGGAATCCCCTCACGATTTATTCGTACTAACGCAATCGCTTTGGCAGTCGTCGTCGATAGTCTTAATTGGCTTCGTTTCGATTCGATTGTATAAAATAATCGTTAGGAAACGTGTTCTGCTTAATTGGAAAATTTGTATGTCTTGTCCGTAGGCCGGGCTTTTTGCGTTCATTGATTTTCCAACGGACTCGAGCTGGAAAATGCATCGAGTTGTCTGTCCAGGTCGCGAGTCGTCCTATAAATTCACCTAACGGTGGAACGACATTCAAATGAGACTTAATGGTTGCCTAAATGACATTAGCTTCAAGGATATTTAACTTTAGTATTTCAACTGAAAATATAACTTGTATCTGTTTAATTCTACACAAGACAAAGAAACATAACTTCTTTAATCAATAACAACATAATTTTACACGCGATTTCAAATTCAGCGGTTTTTATTCTTTGTTTTTCTGTTTAATATTCCTATTTAATATTATGTATAATATATGTATAAAATGCTTTAAAAAATATATTTAACAAAATGGATTTGGCCAGAAGTTGAGCGAAATTTTAAAGTTTTTCTTTCGATTTTTCGATTAGAATAAACGCTATTAGCCGAAATTCAAATTCCCATTGATTTTGCTAACTTAACTGGAGTTTTCTGTTCGATTTTCGCCTTGCACTGACACATGTTTAATTTTAAGCGGGCTTAAATAGAATGAATGGTTGTGCCCACAATGAATGGGCACTAAATATTCAACTTTGTGCACCGCACTTCTCCCTCCAATCGATTCACCTGAATTTGACGACACTTGCACACAAATAGGCCTTAAGTTTAAATCCGCAAATATTTATAATTCCGTATTAAATTCATAATGCAGAATGTTTAATGCATAAATACATAATAAAATTTTACGACTTTTACCTTATCTTGTCAGGCAAAAACAATAATAAACTTTCATTTAAAAATGAAAGAGGAAAATTTTTTCCGTTGCTTCTGCAGCGCTCGGCTTAATTTTACGAGTATTTTATTTGTGCACGTTGCATTTGCCGTTGCAATTTCTGCTGTTGTTGCTGGCTGTGCCACTGCTGCTACTGCAGTTGCAGTTGCAACTTGCAACTGGCAACACACGTGCAAAAGGGCAGGCGCCACATGCAAGCGCCAAACAATTTGTCATTTTTTGCCATTCGAGTGGGAGTCGGAGGCGATGATCAATGCTTTGAATTATGATGAGGATTTATGCTTGACACTGTCGCAATGTGGCAGATAGTGCCGGACAGCCGGACAGCAGATGGATGAATGGGTGGATGGATGGACAAGCATTTACGGCCCTTTCCCGGTTTAGCTCGGTTCGGTTCGGTCCGCCGGCGCTAGTTTTATGGCCACCATTTCCCCTCCAGAGGCCGACGAAGCGTCGTCAATGGAATGAAAACGAGCTCCAGGGGCGGTTGGAACCTTCCTGCACCACCCACCTCCAGCCGCCCTTCTATGATTTATTAAGTGTTAATAAAGAACTTAAATCCGTTGGATTGCATTGCGCATTCGGACCTCTGTTTGTGCTCTTATTCGCATCTCTGTTTGCCATGGCCCTTGCTTTCGGGTCAACTGCCACTCCCCAAGCCAAACCGAAAACGCGCCCAAAAAACCCGCTGCATGGCCCTCAGGATTTCCTTATCAATGCGTTCCATATTCGCGGCGCGCCGATTTCATTTTGCGCTCCCGCCAATTTCGCAATAAAATTTCGCCAGCCTGCAAATTAAAATTGCAATGTAATTGGTTAATCCATGCGTACATTATGACCATTGTAGCCGGGGCCATTCAAATTTGCAGAGGAAGTGCGCCCGGTAGTTTCATTTCTGTTCGCTCCTTGGTCCATTTCGTTCACTCATTGTTTCTGGCTCATTTTTTTGTGGATTACATTTTTCATTAAATTTTTCGGAAAAGCGTCGGTGTGGGAGGTCGCACTATATGGGTAGCTCTTATTGTTTGGGGGCGGGGCTTTATTTCAAATTTCTCAGGCTTTAGTTTGGCTTATTTCAAAAATAATTCTTGGCATAAATATTTACAAAGTTTGTAGGCCCCAATTAAAAATAATATCAGTGAAGATAACATAAAAGAATTCGAAAAAAATTAGAGGTTGTATTGTTTTATTATTAAAAAACATATTGTATTTTATAATAACGACATCAAAATATTGTTTTAAGAAAACTTACTAAGGTTCCGCAATCTAATTAGTGGTTCTAATCAGTAGCAACATAAGAAATCTGAATGCCAAATGCATCAAATTCTGCCATTTGTTGGCTCATTAACTTGTCGACACCACGTGGTGCGCGATCATTTGGCTTCGGTCTCATCAAAGACCGAGAATCGACAGCGAAGCGTATTGACTTTGAAAATTCTGAACGATTGGGGTGATAAATTTGGAGGGCGTTGAGATAGGCCCCTTCAAAGTACCACCCAAATTCACACAGAAAAAAGTAAGAAACAGTTATTCTAGTAAAGTGGATTATTTGTTTTAGGAAGCTCCAAGCAGTTGCTAAAATCGCTACATGATGAAGCAAGAACTAATAATTTTAAAAAAATATTTCCCAATAGCTACGGCCTTTTTCAAGTATTTTTTCCCAGTGCACCATCTAACAGGTGCCGATCCGCATCGAACAGAAAAATGCCGAAAGACACAGCCGAAATCCTTATAGACAATACGTAAACAAGTCGGAGAGTGCAGGCAGTATTTTGTTGAACATTTCTGTGTAAATAAACCTCGGGGCCACGAAAACTTTGATCTCGAACGGAGGAGGGCAACTAGTATACTCTGGTACTGGCCGTTTGATGTTTCTGGACTGGCGTCAGCGCCGGCGCTTCCAGCTGCCAAATTGCTGCTTTATTAGCTGCGTAAGTGGCTCCCCCCGATTTCCCTCCTTTCCACCTGGAGCAAATGTATCTGTTTTGGACTATGATTAGATTGGGTGCGCCCATCGCACGCATACGGATGGCATCGCTCGATTTGAGCGATTGTGGCCAATAAAACAGCGGGTGAGGAGGCAAACGAGCTGCCAAGGTGGCAATTAAACGGCTTGTCTAATTGCCCAGCACCAGTTCTCAACAGCGAATGGTGAACGGAGATGGGGGCCATCAATCAAGGCGTTGGTGTGAAGGAGGAGTCAAGTTTTGGCCACGGATTCGGCCGCCTCGGGGCTAATTGGCCACATTTAGCATTGTCCATATCCACTGGGCAACTGGGCAACCTCAGGCTACTTGGACAGGTGTGAGCTTTGCACTTAATACCCCTTTTCGCGAAACGGAAGCTCTCGTAAATTGCTGCAACAAGCTACCGATGACAGTGAAGCGGGGGCGCTGGTGGTGGCCATATGAAAATGAGATCGCTTTGTATGCAAATGCCTGGGAATCGAATTGCGAATCAGGAATCGCAAAATCTCATTGCGACTTTATGCCAAGACAATCGAAGCCTCCCTTTTCGGGCTGTGTGGGCGTGGTGGGGGCTTCCATTGTTAAAACGTGTTTACACATCCAGAAGAAAGAAATAAATAAATTCTGCTGCTATAGAGAATGTTACTAGTTTCTAAGTAAAAAGTTCGTTTAATCTTAATCGTAATTTTTAAATTAATGTGATTGGTGAAAACTCTCCAACAAAAACGCTTCCCCTTTCGGAAAGAAATACATCAATTCATAATCGAGCAGTAACTACAAACACTCCTCTTATTTCAGCCAACTCGAGAATGCAGAACGGAGGAAAAAACAATCATCGATGTCGAACAAAAACAAAACTGCGGGTTCCAACTTTCTGCAGGAGGAGTAGCTCCTGCAGGAGGTAAGAGCAACGAGAGGAGCATGAGCCACAGAGGGGAGCTGGCGCTGCCCCATTGCATACCCCATAACGTAGCAAGTTTGAATATACTCGTACCCGTAAGATTCCCGAGTATATTAGGTAGCAAAATTTTTACGAGCTCATTATGGCTCATTTCGGCGATTGTTGTGATCCTTTTATGCGCCTTCGAATGGCTTCAAATGGTTATGAGGCTATTTCTCTGTCATCCCCGCGAGTCCTTCGCACTCGTGTCCTTCCCCTGGGTCCCAAATGCGGGATAGCGAGTTTCTGGGTCCTGGATTCCCGACTCACGATATTTAGTTTGCAGTTGCGACTGCGATTTTTACTTTACTTTTGCTTTGCTCTGGGTCTTCTCGCCTTTTGGCTTCGCTTTTCCTTGGGCTTTTGGTCGCATATTTGGAAAATGTCGCCGCGTCTCCGAATGTGATTCAAGTGTTTGTCAGTGTGTGTATGTGGTGGTGTGTATCTGTGTTCTGTGCAAGTTTTTGTATCTTTCGCTTGTTGTTGATTTTTAAGACTTGGCACCGAAAATTTGGGCGGTGGAAAATGGCGCTGGCAGGGGTTGGAAAAGTAGAAAAGTAAATGTCTTCTTATAATAAGTTTATTTTGCAAACACTTGTGGCAAGCAACTTTGTTTGTTCGCCGTCGGTTTCTGGCTTAATCTACGAGCCGTTTGTGCGAATGTGGAAACTTTGACAAATATTTGCGAAACTTTCGCGAATGGCGCGGCGTTCTCGGTCTGCAAGACCCCGATCTATTTGCATTATGCATATGAATTTATTAGCATCAATTCCCACCATATTTACATTGACATTAATATCCCATTGAAAGTATTGGCGAACGGATTGAACATTTGGATTCCAATGCGAATTTGAATTTGAATAGGAAAAGGAAAACCGCAGCACACAAATTTTCCGGATCCCTGGCTTGTATTATCGTACCCTGCCGAGTTGGGGTTGACTTATCATCAATAAACTAATGCCAAACACGGGACTTTATTTTACAAAAATTATGTCTTTATTAATATATTATAATTCGCTTTTAAAGGTCTAATTGCTAAGTGCTAAGTATCCTTTATTTATTTATATACATTTCCTTTTAAGTATCCTATACAAATTCGATTAGCCTTGTAGGTTGTTTTTTACCTCCATAGAAATAAAATTAATAATTGCAATATTACTACTACTCTTTTAAAAACAAATTTTAAAACCAAAACTTTGAAAATATATCATGTTTAATATTTGTTCTTGTGCGCTTCACATAAATAACATTGACGATTTGTGTGCAAAATATATCCCAAAATATTGAAAAATTAAAAAATGGGCGGCTTAAATTGAAAAGAAATAGTTATAAATATTTTGCGTAAGCCATATTCTAGCACAAAGACAGGAAAAACTGAAATTGTAGTCATGAGTGCGCTAAAACCGAGCAAAAACGGGATGCGCATCGTTTGGCGTGCAACTGGCAACTGGCGGGCAGCCCGTCGAGCGTTTTTTCGCCACTCAGTTGAAGGAAAATCAGCCCTCCTCCATGATGAATTTCCCGCGGCGAGCGCATTTTCCTTCCTCGCGAATGAATGAACGAGAGGCGCCCACCCCGATAAACTTGAACTGAGCACTCAAGAGAGAGCGCAAGAGCGCTCAAAAACAATCTGGTTTTGAGCGTTTCGCTGGCTCTCTGTTTCTGTTTTCCACTCGTTTTTAGGCCGAGTCGAGTGAGTTGAGTCGGCAGAGCAAAGTCAAAACACTGGCAACTGCGATTTGGTGCCACATTCGTTCGATGGCAACGGATTGGATAACAGGCGCGCGCTTTGTTTTATTATCCACATTATCAGCGGCATTATTGTTATTATTGGCCCTCAGCGCTTTACCGCTCGCCCACGCGTCCGCCCGTGAATGCCGCGCGGAAAAGTCGCTTTCCACTAGATTGGCGTCCAGATTCGAGGAAATCCGTCAGCAGACGCATTCGCGCCCGTTCGGTCAGCACTAAGGCTAATAACCGTTCAAATCGTTAAAACCATAAAAATAATAATAATAATTGCAATAACAATAAACATAGTAATAATCGTAACGCTTACGAGCCTTTGATAGTGCCAAGGCAAGCGCAATCCAAGTATTCAAATTCGAATTCAATTAACAGCAAAGTGCAATTGGCTAAAAACCGAAACCAAAACGCAACAAAGTATACGAAACACTTGTGAAATCGTACAAACAATTGTGGAAAAATATTTAAGATTATTAAGATTGAAGTCTCAACAAACATTAGTGCTTAAAAAAATTTTAAAACGACCCGCGTGGAGAGTGCAATAAAAATATTAACTTTTGAAATAAATATTTACCAAACAGAAAAATATTTTATAAATATTTAAATAAATGAAAAACAAATTGGTTACTTCAAAAGAAAGAAAATTCAAATTGGTGCTAAAACAAAGGAGAAAAATTTTCAAGAATATTACAAAAATAATAAGACATAATTAACTATAAAAAACAAAAATTAATCAACAAAGACTTGGAGTGAAAATATTAATTAAATCTTAAAAAAAAGTTTAACAAAATTTGTTTAAATCCAAAGAAGGCAAAGGAACATCACAGAAAGCGACGAAAGTGAGAAAACACACAAGTAAAATCCGCCAAAAATCGCAGATCCCTGGAAACCAATTCGTGTGAAATCGGTCAAGCCCCCAACGACTTTTAGCCCGTCTCAGACGGAGCACCGCCAAGATTCTCACCGCCAGCAGCGCAATGAACTCGTACTTTGAGCAGGCCTCCGGCTTTTATGGCCATCCGCACCAGGCCACCGGAATGGCGATGGGCAGCGGTGGCCACCACGACCAGACGGCCAGTGCAGCGGCGGCCGCGTACAGAGGATTCCCCCTCTCGCTGGGCATGAGTCCCTATGCCAACCACCATCTGCAGCGCACCACCCAGGACTCGCCCTACGATGCCAGCATAACGGCCGCCTGCAACAAGATATACGGCGATGGAGCCGGAGCCTACAAACAGGACTGCCTGAATATCAAGGCGGATGCGGTGAATGGCTACAAGGACATTTGGAACACGGGCGGCTCGAATGGCGGCGGGGGTGGTGGCGGAGGCGGTGGTGGCGGCGGAGCGGGCGGAACAGGTGGAGCCGGCAATGCCAATGGCGGTAATGCGGCCAATGCAAACGGACAGAACAATCCGGCGGGCGGCATGCCCGTTAGACCCTCCGCCTGCACCCCAGATTCCCGAGTGGGCGGCTACTTGGACACGTCGGGCGGCAGTCCCGTTAGCCATCGCGGCGGCAGTGCCGGCGGTAATGTGAGTGTCAGCGGCGGCAACGGCAACGCCGGAGGCGTACAGAGCGGCGTGGGCGTGGCCGGAGCGGGCACAGCCTGGAATGCCAATTGCACCATCTCGGGCGCCGCTGCCCAAACGGCGGCCGCCAGCAGTTTACACCAGGCCAGCAATCACACATTCTACCCCTGGATGGCTATCGCAGGTGAGTGTCCTGAAGATCCGACCAAAAGTGAGTGTCCACTGCAGCACAAGTCCACTGAAAGTCCCCCGAAATCCCATCCCTTCTCTACTCATCCCTGCAGTGCCAACCAAAGCTTTGTTGTTTTCCCAGTTGTTATCAAGCTCAACAGATTGCAGCTATGGCAACAAAAGTCATCCTGTGACTAATTGCCGTCTCTGCTCCGATTAACAGACAAGTCAACATGTAAAGCAATTTAATGATGAAGCTCGAATCGATCATGGGAAAAACAGATAACAACTTGTAATGTAAGACATATGAAAGCAGGCAGAACAGACCTTTTAATGGGAGGTATTTAAGAAAATGGTAAACCTTATTGGCAATTAAACACTTTCCATCCACTAAAATTTTATTATAGATTTAGGATACAAAAAAATTGTCCTAGTTTAAATTGTGTATATTCAAATTGATTAAAAAGTTCAGAAAAAAAATGTAATACTTAATAAAAAATTTAAAAAATTAAAAAAAATAGTAAAAATATATTCTTGAGAGGAAGAAAATTAGGACGTTTATTTTAGATTAACTAAGTGTGAAAAAGTCAAAAACCCCCTTTGGCTAACTCAAAATTATATTCCAATCATTCTATTTAAAGGCACCCGTTGGGGTGGCCGATCCGACCATAGTTTATTCGCCGCCAATTTCAGCGATTTAATCACTCTAAGCGAGATCATAGCAATAAAGAAGAGCCATGAGTAGCTAAAAAAAAAAATAAAGGAAAAACCAGCTCAGACCCTCCGATTTCACCTGCTCCGCTCCGCGACACCTTGCAGCGCTACGTCTGCCTCATAATTTTCAACACTTTGTTTACTAATTTTTGTCACCTTTGCTTTTAATGATGCTCGGCGGTAATTGTTGCAACGCTGGCAGCCCAAGTGAGCTGCAATTTGTGCAACAAGAGAGCGGCAACGAGCAGCGTGAGTTATGGCATGCGGCTTAAAAAGAGCTGCAAAATAGCAACGGAGAAGGCTAGAAATAGCAAAAGGCAGCAAAGGCAGCCACAGGAGTCGGCGAGAAAGGGCAAGAATCCTTTCAGGACACACACTGCGCGCAGAAGTCGCGCTTATTACGGTTAACTACGCCATTATGTAATTACGTTCAGCACCTCACCGCCCGACTTTTGCACGGGTTTCAGCCACCAGCCGAGCGAGGCGAACGGCTTGCGTCTGTGCCGAGATTGCCGTTTGGGCCAAGAACAAAGCCAAGAGTAGGTCAGCCGAAGGAGGTCTAGGTGCTCGAAGATCGAACATAAACTCCACTCAAGTTGGCACTTAAGAAATAGAAAAAATAGAGAGCTTACAAGTTATTGTTTTCAAAATAAGTTAACAATTTAACTTAAAAATTATTAAATTTTCTTAATTGTTTGAAAGGCTCAAATAATTATTTGCCTAATAATTTTTGTCTGTGTAGGAAAAGGGAGCTTGTAAAATACCCTTCGAAAATCAATCAAATTTCACTTATAGCCAACGCGAAGAGCTGGTTAAAAAACAATTAAAGTTGAACTAAATTCGCGAGCCTTGCGACAGGTTTTCCCTCGGATCGATCCGATCTGCAAGATGATCAGGGTAATGAAATTTATGCGCAGAGCCTGACCAGTCTGAAGTGTCGATGATGAATTGGCCAGGCCAAGACCAAAGAAACACCATTGCCGAAAACCCTTCATACAGGGTGTCTTGTATAACACTTCCAGTGTGTCAGACAATCTCTGCGAGGTATAACATCTTAAGTGGAACATTCCCTCTAAGAAATTCAAATGCATTCTTACCTGAAGAAGGTCAAACACGTTTACCTGAAACTTCCATCTTAATTTGTTTCTTATAAGAAAACGAGACGAGCTGGCAGTTACGATATTCAGACTGAATGAATTTTTTTAACTTGAGACCTGGAATTCAAAATATATTATATGTATATGGCCTTATCTCTAATTCGCTAGATCCGCATTATTGCCATTTGTCACTGTTATCGCCGATTTGATTTACTCCAAAACATATAATGCGAATATAATTTAATTTTAAGCGACTTGCTCTGAGCGAACTGATTAAATCTGATGATCGCAACGGAAAATCAAGTCATAAATAAATCGGCGCACACTTCCAGCGATCATCGATCATTTGCCGCTGATCCGAGGCCCCAAATGCAAACCAAATTAAATTTTATCGTATCTAAACATGGCTTCACATTTGAAAAACCCACATCAGAGTTTTCTGGCCTTTGGAGTCGCAGTTGGCGTTGCTATGTTGTTCTTGGGCCGGTGTTTGTTGTATGTGCGAACACGGCGAGCGGCGGGCGGAGGGCATTAAATCATTGTCCTGAAGGCTTTTAAGTCATTATCGATAAATTTCAACATAAATTCGTAAATTTGCTTTATTTGCCCGGGCCGGTGTGTGAGGTTCACGTCGGCGAAGTGGTTTATGGCCGAGTTCTGCGGCTGTCCGAAATTTGTCGTTCGCCTAATTTCGAACGTGGCACAGGAAGAAAATTATAAAACATACTACAAAGTTTTACAGGGAAAATCATTGCAGCTGTATTGAACAAATTTATTTATTAAAAAACAATGTGCAATGTGTGATTTTGGCAAAGCAAAGCCAATAATTTTGAACTTACATATCACTTATGAACGAACTTAAACATAAATCAAAATCTAAGATATCTCTTTTGAATAGTAAAAATTATTTCCATACATTGTGTAATAAAGTCGCATGCCAATTTATTAAAGTGATTATATGTAGAATTCAATGCTGAAGTTAGTTTTTCCCAGTGTAAGCACAGTTCGAACTCATAAATAGATTTTGTTGCGGCTTGTTACTTTTTTTTTTGTCCACAATGACCTTGAGAATAGCTGGGCGGCTGGGCAATTGACACGTTTCGGTGCAATCATAATTCATATTTGCCGCAGTTCCCAAGGAAAGAACTCTCACGCTGTGACGTAATTATCAGGATGCCTGGTATTCCGGCATATACACTTACATACATATCTACCTGCAATTGTAGGGAACACGTAGGGCCGAGGAGGGCACGTCACATCCCTCCAAGGTTAATGGGCTGTGGGCTGCAGGAGACTCACCAAAATTGTGCAGTTCAAATGTCGGGCAACAGTTGCCGTTGCAACATGCAATTAATTGCCAGGCGAAGTGCGTCGATGATGCCGCTGATTATGTAAATGGCGAAGTGCAAGCGAACGCACACAGGAAAACCTTTCAACGCGCGCTTTTAATCATTTTTTTCGCGGAGCGCAGAATGCAAAATTCAGCAAGATCAGAAACAAATCAAAGCGCCTGTGAGCATCGCAATTTCTGTGGCGGATGCTAGGGATGCGGATGCCCCCCTTGCCAGTCTCTCCCCATTCTGGGGCATCGATTCTCCTTTTTCGGGGATTGGTTTTCGGGTTCTGGGGCAGCTTCTTGCATTTTTTAATGTATTTTTAAATAAGGAATTTAATAAGCACCTTGGCGGTCCTCAGTCCTCAAGTCGTTGGACTCGCACTGCGACTGCGACTGGCGGTCGAGGAGACCAAAGTTGCAAGACGTCGACGTCGCCAACGACGACAACACAAAGTGGCCCAGACACATGGCCCAACAACAACAGCAGCAACAACAACGGCCACTACGTGGAGCTGCAGGGCGAGGAGCAATTTTGTCTTCTCCCTCGTATTTTTCGAGGCACTGGTAGTTGCACTGGGCAAATGCTAAGTTTTTTGATTCAAAAAATTGAAACCATGAGCATTATAACATTAAAATACATTAAAAAAAATGTTACTCTCCAGAACAGTTAGCAGTAAAAAATTGACTAAACTACTAATAACTAAAAAATTTACTACGGGAAATATATTTATATAACAGTATATAAATGATTAAATTATATATATTGTATTATAATATAGTTTATTAATTAGAACGCAAGTGTGAACGCTGAAACATATAAAATAAATTTTAACAACACAATTTACGGCGCTAAGTTGTTAAACTTATTACAATCCAAAGTATCAATTCAAAATCATTCGCTCTCCCCCAAATGACCCCATTAACAATGATTAGGTGCTGTATTTTTTACAATAATTTCGTGATCAATAACTATTATACACGTAGAACCGATTGCAGATAAGCAATAATTGTTAGAGTATATGTACAGTGAGTTTCTTCCGTATGGTGACATTGGCAGTTTTTCGTTATCGATCATCATCTTTGACATACAAATGCCATGTGAACAAGCCGTTATTATTCATATTTGTGGGCCCACTGTGCGGACGTCTTCCCGTGGCAGTTGCAAAATCATGTTTTAAGGTGTTTTTGATACCTAATAAAAACAACAACACACGGCCCGGCCAAAAAACACATGCAAAGGGGTGAAAGAGAGATGGATAGAGCGCAGCCATGCCAGAAGGGAAAGGGACAAGGGTCGAGAATATGGGGATATGTATGTGTACATACGGGGGAGTATGAGAAAATACATACATATAGCAGACGTTAGTGACCGAAGCAGAAGACCCCCTCCATTAACCCTTTGGTGGCTACGTCATAGCCATATCGCCACTTGGAAGACGCCAACATTGCTGCTCGACGCTCGCCGTGTTTATTATAAAACAACAAATCATTCATTATAACCACTTGTGTGTCTGTATGGGAAAGTGGCGTAAACATGAAAAGAAACAAATACACACGCACGCGTACACAAAACGCTACATGTTGTTTCCGATAATATGCATATTTGCGTATTATTTTGATTTTAATAATGATTTATTTATTATTAATAATTCATTGGTGGTGGCCTCTTGCCGGGATTTCGGCCTGATTGCGATCTGATCCCCACGATCCAACGGCCCCAAGTTCTCCGAGTGCAAAAGCTGCCCACCAGTCGCCCAGTCGCCCAATCTCCATCTCGTTTGAATATCGCCTGTCTTCGGGTTGTGTAACAGAAGTTGGGCTACCAGCAAACAAACACGCCGCATCGTAGGAAACGCATAATGAGCTTCAATTAAGATAGAAATCTCCAAGACTAAAAAGACAAAGATTAATGGGTTCACAATTGTCCAGTCGAGCAGCTTCAGGTGGCTCGGCCAATGGAACTGGACAGAAAAAATTTTACTTTATAACTTAAAAACCAAAACTTACTTTCCTAAGAAGCCACATTACTTATGATCTTAAAACAAGAAAAAAAATTATTGAAACAAACTATATTTTCCAGTGTAGGCACAAAGCCACATGTTCACAAGCTTGACGATCATTAAGCATAAATACTTCTTTCGTCTGTTCACGCCATTTAAAATATGTAAGAATATTTTATATGAATAAAGAAGTTAATCAGAGGCATACAACGTTTTAATAAGGAAACCCTATGTTTTCCAAACTAGATTCCCCTACCCACTCTATGGCAAAAAATGAGGGCATCTCGGATTCGTTGATACCTTTTCTCAAGAGCCTGTTTGGCCAGCTCTTCATGATTTACGAGATTTGCCTTGGCCAAAAATGTGGGTAACTGTTATGGCAGCTTGGAATATATTTTTTCGTTGTTGGGTCATCGATTGGTTCGAAGCATTCTCCAAACATTTGCTTTTACACTATAATTTATAGATTTTTATTTTGATTTATCTGAACTAGAACATTGGTCAGAACTTTCGGCTCCTCCGGCTGAGTCCTTCGCCTCCTCCGTTTGGAACCACATTAATGTCAATTTAATGTTTCCTTAATGACTTCTTCTGGCTGCTACTTCTCAAACTTGTTGTTGCCGGCCAGTTGTTATCAGTTTGCTGGTCAAACTGGGAAAGTGTTTATGCTAAATAGCTAACGAGTTTTCCACTCGAAAGTGAATCGCTCGGATGTTCAAGTTGCATTCTGTTGAGTTTGATGGTCTGCTCAAAGTTCTCCATGCCACATGCTCTTGGCGTCTATTTATTTGGGTCGGCAATTAAGATTTATATCAGACCATTTGATGGGCAATAAAAGGCCAAAGACGCCGCAAGCTGCAGCCGGAAAATGAGAGCATTTTCCCGGAGATCTCTCTCTCTCGTTCATTTATGCGACTGGCGGCTAATCCGCCACAAAAACGAAGCGTGCGCCGCCTTAAAGAGTCATAAAAAATCAGTTTCTCCCGTTGAAAAGGTGTGAAAATTTCCTGGGGGGAGGGGCAAGAGCTTAGTTTTCAGGGGGCAAGACCGCAAACTAAATGTTTAATTTTTACAAGTCGCGTCGCATGTAAACAGCACTCAGCATCCCCCCTTTTGCCAGCCATTTGTTTGAATTTGTCTAAAGTGGCGGCTGGCCGTTTTCCTCTTTTTTTTCCTTCATAATTCCCATTTTCATTTACAGAAAGAATGAAAAAAAGGCAGAGAGGAGAGCGAGGCGTTTGTCAAATGTAATACCCTTTACCCCCCCTCATAGTTTTTGGCCGTTTTCTTGTTCTTTTTTTTAATTTAATATTTTCTTTGTTGTTTCTTTGCGTCTGGATGGCCACATAGTAGCAGTATCTGTGTGCGGCACTCGGCTGTCTCTGTGTCTGTTAGCTGGAAATTACGTTTACTCAGGCGCCAGGCGCGCATATTTAAATACACACGTGTTTTATCGCTGCCATTAAATCATATTTTTATACTTTTACCTTTTACCTCCACGGCAAGCTGCCGACGCCCCCTCATCGACCCTTTTCGAGGCGTTGGCATTTCGGATTGTTTACATTTTGCACTTTCATGGCATAAACAAAGCTGAGGCGACGCTAAATATCGTGAAAAAGGCGAGACATCCAGCAAACTGCGATAGAAACAGGCGATAATGCCGCGATTGATAGCCCTAGTTCAAACTTTGAAAGACTCTCGTAGTGCCAGACGAGATATCATGAGCTATGAAGTGCACTTTGAGTGGCTTAGAAACAACACCCTTCCTGAAACTGATTATTAAATGGGATATTCGAAGGAATGTAGTTATAGTTTACACCTGGGAGAATTACTTATTGATTGTTTTCTAATTTATATTTTTATACAAATAATAAAACAATTAAAATAGATCTATTGACTTTGATTTAATAGTGTTTTAATATAATACCGCGTGCCTCTAATTGATTCCAATTATCAGCTATCTTTTTGTACCTTTTCATATTTCTCTAGTCAGTAGCCAATATTCCATCGACAACAACAAAGCTTCGGTTGGCAAATCTTAACCGGCTCCGCAACACGTGCGGCTGCTTAACCCTACGATCCCCTGCCCCCTAGATCCCCACGTACCCCCATATAGTCCAAACACCATCCATCTGCATCTCGAGATCTCTTGAGAGCAAACAATTTTGATTCCACATTTTTTAAACGTTTTCTTCTCTCCGCTTTGCTTGCATTTTCAGGTAAGATAAGATCTGATTTAACACAATACGGCGGCATATCAACAGACATGGGTAAGAAAATTTCCACTTTTATTTCGTTACATTATTCGCTCTTAAGTTTTCCGAAAAATAGAGTATAGAGTATAGAGTGTAGAGCAGGTCCACTAACAAACCGTAGAGAACTAATCCCATTATGGTGTTGGTGGCTAAAATATTGTAGTATTCGTCTTTAAGGTGGGCAAAATTCATGAATCAATGGGGCGGGGCTGTGGGTGGACCGGGAAAACCTGGGGGCCGCGTGTGGAAATGATTGATTCACTGTCCCATGATTACGCTCCAGCCGAGGGAGCTCGCCATGTTCGAGCTGCTTGCTCCGCTGGCAATTAATATTAAACATGGCAATTCAATTGGCCAACAAACGCGGCCAACACGCACGGTGGATGGGCAGGGGGAGAAGAAATCCAGATCTTGGCCCGGTTGGAAACCTGGTTCGAGCGGCTCCCTTTTCCCTATCGTACCTCGTGCTATCGACTCTCGTTCCCGCCGACGATCAAGTAGCCGAATTGCGTGTTTTCCCTGCATACCCTGCACTTTGAGTGTTAATTTCGTTAATTAACAGCTTTCCAGATATAATATGAATTTGAATACATTTTTTTTTGTTTAATTATTCATTGTCTGAGTTTGCTAGAGCATTCAAATGATTATATGAATTTTTATTAATTTAATTATAATATAAAAACGTAACAAATATTCCGACCTTCTTAAGTAATAGAATGTAATTCTATAAAGCTGGTCGCCTGCAGTTTACAGCTGGATTAATCATTCTCAAATAATGCATACAGCGAATAAAGATAATGCAAGTTAATAATGGAATTTGCATTACTTTTTCCGTATTTAATTTGCTGGAATATTTGCATCCCTTTTTATTTCAGTGTATCACAAATTCGTCTATATCTGATCCTCTTAAGATATTCGCTGCCGAACGCGAACATCAAAGCCCCAGAGCCACTGAAGGCGTTTATTTCAGCCTGTTGTTTGGGACCTTTTGATGCGAGGTTATCAATCAGTCTTGTCTCGCGCAGCTACTTCTTAAAATCCAATTACACACGTGAACAAGGGAAAAGCCGGGGACTCGGGAATGGATGCCTCCCTCTGATCAGCGCGGGTCTTGAGTTTTTTTGGTTTTTTGCGGGCAGGCCACTCAAATTACATACATTGTTGCCGGGGCATTGGGGCGAAAAATTGCCGGGCCATCAGTAAAGCTGAGCCACCCAGATAGCTGCTCAGTCAGCTACTTCGCTCCCACTTATTATTTATATTCAATTGATAATCTCGTGCAAATCGGTAGCTAAATGTTGGCACAGGCGCAACAAGTGGGCAGCTACTTGGGAATCTGCGATCAACTATCCCCGATTCAAGATCCACCAACTGTGCACGGAGAGAAAAGTGTGTTGCTAAACAAGGTGTTCTGATCATATCCAAATCATTAGTGGAAACAGAAAATGATTAGCTTGCAAGAATACATAACCTGACTTTAAGTAACCCTATTATATATTATACATGACAAAAAGGAGAATGCAATTTCACAAGCAATTACGATCAGTTAAAGCCCAATTCGATTTCCACTTTTCCCCGTGTGGCATCACTTTTGACTCTTGCAGATAAGCACCGATAAGCCCCACAGCTTCTGGCTGTGGATTATGCCCAGCACTTAAGCGGCCACTTGTGGGGGAGGGGTCTTTGGACCCAACAGGGGAACCACTCTCTTCCGGCTTCTCTGACATTGAAAGCCGCGATTTGGGTCCGTAGCCGCAAGAGATAATTAAATAGCGGCCTTAATAGAATTAAATGCCGTGTTTGCATTTCAAAATCCGCAACGTGCCAAAATGCAATGGCCAACGGGCTGACGCCCCCAACTCTAAAATGCATGTGCGTCCACCTGGCTGGCCGGGAAAAAATGTCATTTTGTACAAGTTTTGATAATTGCTGGTCCCCCTAGTTACTCCATATGTTTGTGTGTGTGTGTTGCTACTGTGCGGCGCGTTGCAGGTTGCATGTGGCCATGTGGCCATGTTGCATGTAGCATGTTGCAGTTAATAATTATTGAAATGTGCGGCCTGCCAGGAGTCGTGCCATGCTCCTTGTGCTTCCTGCGCGGCTTCCTCCATCTGAATGTCCGTATAGCTGTCCGTTTGTCCGTTTATCCGTCAGTGGCTGCATGCTTCGTTACCTTTTAGCCTGGCCAAAAGGCTAACAATGCTTGCATTTTCCCACCTTTTTCACATAACTTTTTTTTCGCCTCCCCGGCTTTGTTTTGTTTTCAGCGTGGTTGTTTTTGTTCTGTTTTTTTTTTTTTTTGTCTGTTTTTCGCCTTGTGTGTTTGCTGGTGGCAGGGTAAACAAGTCGGCCACTTGGCCAACTCGTTACTTCCCGCTAAAACCCTCCCCTCACATGTCGATTGGCGATGTCGAAGTTGTTACCACTTTGGACGCGCGGTTCGGCCTCCGTCGGCCGGCACCCCTGTAATAAATTCATATTCAAATTGTTAATTGAATATTATTTGTTAAATTTGCAAGCATTAAATGTAAATGTCAGTGGCGGATGTCCGACGCAGGGGGCGTGCCACATGGGGGCGAACGAGAGCTCCTTATTTTTTATTCGTTTGTATAATATTGGAATCGCCAGAGCCGGTGTTCGATTTAATTGAATTTATGTGGGATTTTTTCGAAGTGCGGGATTAACGCATTTTATTTATTAGACTTCTGGTAGCTAGACATTCAAATTAAGCAAGGATTCTGGATCATCCTACATAGTTAGCAAATGTTAGGTCCAACCTTTAAAAGAGATCGAATCCATAAAAAAAAACCAAACTCGGTCACTGTACCAACGACCTCAAAAATCGCCTGCAAACATGCGGAAACACCGCCCCCAAAAATCAACAAAAAACCCTCCCAGGAGAGTTTTAAAATTCGCGAACGAATGACAAAAAATGGGCAACAAAAAATTGTGCCAAATGCGACTGTGAGTATTTTGAATACTCAGGCTCTTGTTCGCTGGTCGTTGTCCTTGTCGTTGTGGCTCTGCAATTTCCATAATTCATATTCATAGACATTACACAATAACAGCCAGTAGAGAAAGGAGAAATGGAGAAAGAGAACGAGAAGTAGACCCAGTCCAGACAAACAAACGACAGCACCTGCAATACGGACAAATGTCCGTCCTGGCACAGCCAACAAAAAATAGACAATAAAAGAATGTGCAGAGTGCGAAAATATGCCACATATGCTGGAAACGAAAAAGAAAGTCCAAAAACTGTCGCACCACGCTCATGCATAAATTATTCAAGAAGCAAAGCTCAAAGAAGAATTCTGCCACTAATTTGATGGGCTTCAAATCACTGGCAAATTAGCCCAACACACAGCACCCATGTTATCCGACAGATACTCCGCTCACACATCCGCATTCGCAACGTGCTGGCAATTTGATTTTACACACTTCGAAATTATTAACTGGGGAGCACTTTGTGTGTGGCAAGTGTAAGTGTTGTACTCTTTCCAACGGAGCAAAAACAGTTCATAAAATGGCAACAGGGCACTTTCGTTTTTACCGTTGGCATTTGCAGCATCTGCAGGACTGGCAGGACGAAAAGGGGGTGGCCCTGGCAAGGACATCGTGGCGTGTGTCGCCAACGAGCACAGAGCCAATGGACATCTGGCCTGGCCTGGTCAGCACCGGACTGAGGCAGGTTTCAATTAATGAATTAGTAATTTTGGCCTCATTGCCGTAATGAACACTTTGGGGAGATTTGAATGAACTGGCAAAGTATGTTCTAATTATTGGTACTGAAGCTCAGAAAAGAAGATAATATTTTAAATTATTAGAAATATAGAATGTTGTTTATCACAATGATAAAATTCGAATAAAACAGGCCTAAATAATACATTAAAATATTATAAATAGCTTCTTTTATATAAATTTCCCGTTTAAATATCTTCTTTTTTTCCAGAGCAACTTTGTTTGCTTCAGAATCTCTCAAAACACACGTGTATTTAATATTAAGTCAATAAGCACTCCTCATACAGCGCAAAACACTTTAAGCTCCTTTTAGCAGCCGTGATTACAGGCCACAGCTAATAGCATTTACACTGGCGTAATTTACCATATCATTGTGCCATTAAAACGTGCATTTGAATCTTTGATCCAAAGTGAACACACGTTGGAATTGCAGTTTGTTTTTCTAAGCCACACTTAATGAACGGTTGGAACTCGAAAAACAGATACATCGTAGATGGAACCACCTCTTTGGGGAGTAGTGACCATATTTGCTCGCGATGAGCCACTGGCTTCAAATATCCGGGAATCCGTCTTATCGCGGAATTTACATCCGTATCTTTTCGGCTGCTCCCTTTCGATTCACTTTTATTGCCATTCTGTTTGCTTCGCTGTGGGTATGCAATTAGTCAATTAATTTGAAAATTTATTAACCGCCAAAAACCAATTTGCCCCAGATCAGCAAAAACACACGAGAAACGAAACGAACGGGGGGAAAACGAAAACAAAAGAACGCGCTGCGAAGATCGCGAAATGCCGGCGGTAAACTGGCCTCGATCTTGGTCAAGATCACGGCTGCGAAAGCTGTAAGATCCGTTCAAGGCGTTGGTCAGCGTACAAATGAAGGGTCTATAGTTTGCAGGACTTTCAGCGAGTTAGGGATTTGAAATCGGAGCCCCTAAAGGAGTTTGGTCCCCCCCTGTTCAAGTTTCAAATTTGTGGAAATGTAGTGCAGATAATTTATGGGTTCGGCGGCAGCGGAAGTGCGTGTGTATCTGGGAGATACGTATCGGAATCGCAGCGGCTACCGATGATTTTCTAGGTCAAAAAGCAGAGTCCGCGAAATAAATGACTTTTGTGCATGTCGCGGACTGCTTGCCGTCGGCTTGGCTTCAAGCCATAAATTTTGTGGTATTTGAAAAGCGTTTGTTGTCTTTCCCACTCACTCTGTTGGAGGTGCGCTCTCTTTCCTCTTTCGGCTTATGATTAATAATGCTCGGTTGAGCTGAAAACCTGCTTTTGGCGGCCATCATGATCAGCTGATCGCGCAGACCCGAAAAAAGAGCAAACGTCATGACAATGTCCGCGTCCGTTGGGCAAATGAAATGAACCTGGTGGTGATCGCTCATAGAAACAAGTGACTGATCGCCCATAGGGACAAGTGTGCTGGTGTGCGTGCGTGAACCCATTTTGGAAATGTCAGATGGCTGGAAATCATCAGTGATCTTCACCTGATCCACAGAATAAGTTGCTTGCTCACCGCACAGGTATGCGCTCGTTCTTTCTCTCTCGGCTTCTTATTCATCTGCTCTCTGTGCGCGTTCTCTCTATTTATCTGGCTCCTCTCTTTCGCTCACCTGGTGATCGATCATCATTTCGCTCAGCCGGTTTAGTGGTTGCTTTGGGAATAAATTTATCTGCTCTCGGCGGAATGAATCTCAATCTCACCTTTATTCGAATTGGAACAATACAGGTGACCGTAGACCGTTTACGATATTCGCAGCTGTCAATGGGAGTCCGCAGAGGTGAGATAATTCTTCTGATTAGACCAAGGTTAGTGAGGCAAAGAAGATTGTTATACCAGTTAAGATTACCTGGAGATGTTAGGGGATCTTGGTTGGATTTACCTGTATCTTATAGATGTTAGCTTTTGAAAGATATTAGAAGTTATGCAAAATTATGATGATGCCGCTTTAATATTAATAATTTTAATTTTAATTAATATTATTTTCAAAATTTGGTTAGGAAATTGGATAAAAATGCAGAATATATTTTTAAATGAACATGAAAAGTTTTAATTTTTTTCCAAACGTATTTGTTTTTATTGCTGTCTGGTTTTACTGGAAATATACCAATCACGCCCCGCCCTTTTACCAACCCCCACCGAACGGACAACAAAATCACGTTCCCCCGATTTCATGAGAATTTTGTAGGGAGACCCACCGCAGTAGGACCGAACCAGAATCGAGCGTTTCCCTGTAATCTCAATCGATGATCTATTAACGAGTGTCCATAAAAATTATGCAACTTTCCGCTGCAGCAACAAAATGGATGTGCACAACAACAGCAACGACAATTGAGCCAGAATGCCATTTCCTTTGTCAGCTGGGGCCATAAATCTTGAGCATATTAACATGGACGTGCGATGAAAGTTCCAGCCAAATATGTCATTGTCAGTTGGGTTTTGGTCAGGAAGAAAGGGGATTGGAAGGGATTGGATTGGATGGGATGGTATCGGATAGGTTGGGATTGGATTGGAGTAGGAGGCCAAGACGCCTCTGCGGCTGCCGGAGGCGAGTGTATTGACACCTGAGCAGCCCAAACATTCGAACTAGAGGATGGAAGAGAAAGTTAGGGACTGTTAGGGCCTCAGATCAATAGAACAGGTAGTTTTCTGTTTTGGGAATACTTTCGGCAGTAAATCACCGAGCCAAACTGAAACTGATAACTGGCCAAAAGTCGTATGCCAAGTATTTTGGGCCCTGTTTATCGCACTCGATGCATTTGGAATTGGTCAGAGTATTTTTACGTATTTATGCGCAAGTTTGTTGTGTTGTGTCTGTGACACAAACACAAAACATGACCAAATTTTTGGGCGTGAGCTGGATTGAAGAGCGAGAGAGAGAGAGAGAGAGAGAGGGATAGATACAGAGCAGCAGAGAGAGAGGGCATACTGACAGCGCCCATAAATCTTTGTAACATGACACTTTTGGCAATGGAAATAAAATATGGCATTCGGCGCACCAAAATGTCGCACCAGGCTCCCTCGATTTTTGTTCTGTTCCTTTTATATTTTTGGCATTGCCCCCGGCATTTTTGGCCCACTGTGCCATGCGACACTCAGCGGATCGCTCGCGTACAGCATTCAGCTAATTACAAATGAAATTACAATGGTCAGATTGAGCCCCTGCCCACCGCCATGGCGATCCTCTGAGCTGCTGTTACTGCTGCCGGCCAAGTGTCACTTGCCGCTGTCATTTTCGTTTCGTTTTCATGTGTCACTTGGCAGGCCTTCGCTCCGAGCCCCTCTATACTCCTTTTACCCCTTTTGGGCCCAGTCCTTGTCCTTGTAATAAAGCAAAACGGCTGAGCATGCGCGCAAGTCACTCAGCAACGATGCACTGCGGGAAAATGGTTCAGTGACCATTTAATTATAAAATCCTTGTTTTAAACGAATAAAATTGATTTGCATAATTCGGTATAAATTATTCCAAGCTTCATCACACGTGCTTATTTCGCTTTTAAAATGAAGATGAAATATCGGAAAACCAATTTAAAACATTTTTCTAAGTGCAACAACAAAACAACTCGGTAAAGCCGCTGCCTCTGTCAGATTTTGTGAGTGTCACTTGGGCTGCTTTGTTGCTGGGACCCGGGTTTTGGTCGTGGTCTTGGTAACTCGGATCCCGAGCCAGACTCTTGGGTGTTATCTGTCCCGTCGACCGTCTTCAGTTTCGCTGCGGTTGCATCTCGACGACCGGCGAGCGTCCGGTGACCGTCTTCGAATCTGTATCTGTATCTGAATTCCTGCGGAAACACGCGAAATGCGCGCCTCGGCGTATAAAACTGTTAACTAACTCAATTTTGTAGCTGTCAGTTGGCCAAGGGGGCTGCAGAGTTCAGCATGGGTTAATGAGTTGTTGTTGGTCGTTGCCGGCGTGCCGCTTACACATGTCACAACAAATTGCCAGCCGTTGAGGTTCGGCTTGCCCATAAACAAATCACTTGACCTGTGAGGCGAAATTTCGCCAGGCTTTTTTTACATTTTGATGAATCCAGATCTGGTTAATATATAGGATTACCGTGGATGTGGAGCAGGTATACCGGCGGCACAGAGCACGTGTGTCACGCAGCAAACTCACGGATGCACGCCGCGCACATGTCTGTCACACAAATGTCACTTAGAGTTGCAAACGCCGCGGACGCTTAACAATTTCATAATTGGGTGGAGAAACGAGGGGCTCTCTGGAACAGTTGACATTGGCCCAGGAGAATCGGGAATGCGAAAAGCGAGTCCGGATATTTAGTATTCACCGCGCATTTGAGCAGCCAAGTGACCAACAAGAAGCAAAGATTTCTGCACGAAAAAATATTTACATAATTGGGAATATAAAAGTATCTATTATTATTAAAATACATAGAAATATCATATTTTTTTGCAACTTTAGGATTCAATAATTATTTTTGATTAAATTCGAACTTTAGGTCAAATTTTTCAGCAAGAAATAGTTAATTTTTTGTAAAAGAAATGTTTTTTGTGCAATGTAAGCCCCTTTCGTACCCGTTTATCCCCAAAAGGAAGCAAAGTTGACAATTCAATCATTCTGAGTTCTTGGCCGACCGGAGGCGCCATTGCAGCTGGAAGTGCCGGGCGCTTAATATATAGAAAATAGTTAGTTGTATGCACTACAACTGCCGAGGTTTCCCTCTCCTTACCATTCTTTTGTTTGTTTGTGTCACTTGGCAGCTTCTGGGTTGGGGAAATGAAAGGAAAATAGGGATGGGGACGGGAAAAAGGGGGCACGTTGACAACGGCAACAATTGCAGCCACAACAGTAAAAGGGGGACAAAAGGCGCACCACGCGGCAATTCTGCCCAGAAAGAGTTTTGCCCATGGTCTAGTGTGCTGGTGTGTGTGAGCCAACAAAACTTGGGGCCATAAATTTGCAGCGGATCACATAAATCACATTCAAGTGAAGCTTAACACACGCGCCCAAGTAGAAGACACACACACTAACTCGTTCTTGCAAGTCCCTGCCATGGTGTGCAGAAAAACACTTTTTCCAGTTGTGGAAGAAGAAAAACCGTTGTAATGGGAACTCGCAGGGTGCAAAGTGTCCCCAAGGGTCAACAAAGGTCAACGCGAATGCACATTCTAAAAGGTGTGTAGCTTATCTTACCTTGAAATTTATTAGCTCAGATAAATTAAGATGTATCAAATGGTACACACATAAACGAAAGTATTAAGCAAACTAAATTAAAATGCTTTGTGCATGTGTTGAAATAATAATAAAAACAAAAACGGTTTAACAAGTAAAAAAGCCGTCTTTTGAAACACTGAAACCCCTACTATCTAGAGTAAAATGGCAAATTCCAAACATATTGTTGTGGCCAACTCTTCATTAGGCAACATATCCGAAATTACCCCCAGGATGGCAAAACTTTCAAGCCAAATTAACTAAACGGTTAAAGCAACAATTGCAAATTGGCAACAAATTCACAGATCATAAAGTGCAGCCGAGGTGGGACAACAATTCCAGTTGCACTTCCGTCTGCAAACTCCGGTTTCCAGTTCCCGGCACCCAGCATCATTTCATTTGAAGAACTTTGCCATTTGAACTTGACATTTAGCACACGGTTCGAGGGGACTTCTTTGCAAAACAATTGCAGGCCAACGGAGAGAGAGAGAGAGAGAGCGAGAGGTGGTTGCGGCGAGAAAGAGAAGGGAAGTGCACTTTTGGCATTCCTCGACTGCCAGGGAATGCCATCACACAAGCACACGAACTCACTCACACACACACACATGTGCAGGCTGTCAGGACGAAAGGAAACAGTTGCAAGGGTGCGAAGGGATGGGCCAAGCCACCCCCTGCCGGCAGAAAGAGAGGGGTAGATGGTGACAGGGAGGGGCGAGTCCGCATCAGACGGGCGGCCATTGCAGCACCTGTCGGCCATGCGGCTGAGTCGCGTGCTCGTCTCTTTATTTGCTTCCCGGATTTTGCGCCATTAATAATATGGTTAGAACCTTCCCCTTTTTGGTCACTCTTTACTTAACATATATATTACTTCGAACAAAATCAAGAAAAATGAAAAATCAAAAGTGGTGTTCTCCTCTTCATGTTTATCATGTTTATTTAATAAGTATTAGTATTGGTGTTTTTTTTTATTAAAATGTTAAAACATTTGGCACTAACTTATAGATAATCTATCTAGCTAGAAAACCACCAGTTTCGCACCTCAGCCAGTCCCTTGGAAAACTGGTGAAATGGGGAAACGCCGTGCAGTTGCTTATAAATTAACCCATTGGCGAAATGAAAATATTGTCTGTTAATTGATCAATGTGTATGCAACGGGAGTGCAGTTGTGCCATTTGGCATGTACTCAGATGTTTGGGGCGTGCGTAGTGCAGCTAAAATTTAATTAGATTCCGTATTAGCTGCTGCGCCAAATGTTCTGGTCCTACAGGCTTTATCAGCTGCACACAATTGCACGGAACCCAAACTCACACACACCAGCGCACTTTATGTGGTACGTGCAGATTTATTGTTATTGAAATACAATTGCAAAATTAACTGTCAAAGTGTGCGACCCATCGTCAATGTACTCGCAAAATGCCATATGTTTTCCTATTCAGTTTGTGTGGGGCAAGTACCACCCATTTATTCAAAGTCAGCTTACGGGATAAAAAAACTGGTATAACAACATTAATTCAAATTAAAAATGGGAAAAATAGCAACAAAAAATATGATAAATCTATAAGATATCAATTCAGATCTGAATATACATTTTAAATTTAATCAATGCGTTAGCGGTCGTCAAAATACATATTTTTATTACCATTTCATGGCAGATTCAAAATTAAGTTTTAATGATCTCTAACGCTCAGTGTACTTTTGTCATGGTCATGATTAACGACACGCTTATGCACTCGTAGGGGCTTTATTTTGAATCCATTTCTTTGGCCAGCACCAAAAGTTGCCAGTACTCTAAATCAGTGGCTAAAACTCGCCCAAGAACCCCCTTAGAACCTCCCTCCACACCTCCCCCAATAAACCCCCAACTGTTTGCGCTAAACGAGCTTTGCATATTTACTGTACTAGCAGCAGACATTTTACGATATATTGAGAGTTATTTGCAATATATTTTGCAACGGGCAACAGCAGCAGCAACAAGGACGACAAATGTTCCACCGACGGCGGCGGCAACAACAAGTGCAGTGTGTTCGGTGTTCAGTGGAAATGCAGGCAGAGAAAGCTTCTAATTCCGGCACTGAAACCATAAGTCTTTGTCGCATTGTACACACACACACACTCAGATACCCACTAGCAAATACACTCGCAACGGGGAAAGGGATGAGGGGTTGTATTTGTATGGGTGGTCCTGCCATTTCAGGAGGTCCTGCGAGGTCTAGGCCTAAAGTTGCGTCCATTACTTAGGTTCGATACACAAGTTTCGCCTATAAATTCGAAACTTATTTTTCTGTTTTCGAAGATTTTGTTTAATTTAGGTAAATTTGCATAAGATACAATTGTGCACACCCCATAGGATATGCAGAGTCCTGTTTGCCTTTTGCAGTCTCTAAATTTGTGCGAAAATTGAGCCAAAGTTCAGTTTGGCTCTGAAAGAGGAGCAACAATCGATTCTTTCTATTTCTCTTTTTTTTGCACATTTTATTGCCCCGGCCTGGTCTAAATTTGAATTCAGCTCAAATTGAAAGTTCACAACGCACATATACACTTGTAGCCAGATCTGGCGGGGATTCAAACATACAAACGTGCATACATACATTTATATGTATGTACATACATACACTCGGGGAGACACACCGATATTTATGCGTTTTCGAATGCAGCTCAACTCAGCTTTAATTTAAATGGATTTCTCTGGCTGGCAACCCTGGCAGACATATGGCAGCATTTGCAATTTGCAGCAGAAAGGGGGTTAAAAGGGGCTAAACGGGGGTCCAAATGGATGGGAGGTCGCACTCCCTGGATGGCCGACTCCACTGACTGCTGAGGATTGATTGTGCTTGTTGATATTTTGTCAAATAACGCAAATAAATACACAATTACACACTCAAGTGAATCCGTTGCGAGAATGGGGTGTTTTCGAGCGGGTGACCAGGGGGTTCCGGTGTTGCCAGGGGTTCCTGGAGTCATGGGGTTAACCCGAGCATGGACGTGCTCTCTGTGTGTTATCCTCGTTTAAAGGATTTTCATTTGTTTAAATGTGCTTTATCGAAAATGGCCAAAAGGCCGCTGGCCATTGCTACTGTTATTGTTGCTGTTGTTGCCTCAACCCCCTGTCCCTTGTTGGCACGTGAAATTTATTCTCAGCGGACAGTGGTTACAATATTAGTGGGTCATTTTAGAATCTTATGAACGAAATCAAAAAATTAAATAATTTTGTTAACAAATTACTTGTGATAATAATAATACTGCCATAAATTGTCAAATTCTAACTAATTTTAACTTTAAATTTTTTTTGTTCTATTTAAAATGCTTTGAAATTGTTATTTGAAACTAATATAGTTTCAATATATTTTGTTGTATAAATTTCAACCATTAATCCCACTAATATGTACCACTGTTCCGCAACTTTTGACTTTGTCACTGTTTGTTTTTGCCTTTGGCATTGTTTTTGTTGGGGCTTTTTTCGGCGCACGCCCGTAAATTCCAATGTAAAATGTTGCATTTATCTTGTAAAAATAATAAATCCGGGCAAAGGGACTTTACTCTCTCACGCTTGGCGGCACATCCAGTAACAGATTGCGCCGCCCATCTGAGGGATGCAATCGGAAGGGTTCGAGATGGTATGAGATTGGATTGCGGGCTGCGGGATCTGGGCATTCGGTTTTGGGGATGGTCATTGTTAATGGCCGAATGGGTAAAGAGACGTAAATTTGGCTAATTTTATTAACCGTCAATAGAGCAGAGGCAACGACAAAGGACATCACAACGGGGAAGTGGCGACAAAAAATTAGTCAACACTCGGCCATTAATTTAACTTATTTATTGGCTGCTGCGCATTTATTCCAATTCGGAAAATCCCGAACTGCTGGCGCGATAAATTTAGTCGAATGTGAAAATGGTGCTGCTGCATTTCCACTGCATTCACCATGCACATGTCGCGGATTTTCATTATAAAATATTGCGGAGGGCAGCGGGCAACGGGCACAGGCGACTGTCGCAAAAGAGTTTGCAATTTATTTTAAAATAAAAGTATCTAAAAGCATGACAAATAGTGTGAGATATGTTTTTGCGCACTGCAGCAGGCCGAACCCCTCGTCCAACCCCCCCGATCCGGAGACATATGATGGGGCGCCGCTGATTTATTTGCATACAACAGCGCGGCAGACAGAGCGAAAATACAAAATTCCTCGGCCTGATTCCTCCCCTGGCTGATTTTATTTCTCATTTTTTCTGAGCTACGCCCATTTTTGACGCTAACAGAGACGCGCCGATTGAGTTGGTTGCAGTTGCCAACTTTCGAGGGGCGTGCAAAAGGGGGGCTGTTGGGGGGACGGTGGGATACCGACGGAGTTCATGAAAAATCCATTCAAAGTCAAAAACCAAAATGCCAGCAAGCTACAATGAAGGTGGATTGTCACCATGGCAGAGAACATATTTTCAAATGGGTTTCATTGCACCCAAAATGATACGTTGTTGAGCTCCAGTAAATGTGGCACATTGCTTATTCAGCAAATCATTGTTAACATAACCAATAAAATAAAGAAATATGATATCTTATCAGATCATATCATAAAAAGTTCTCTATTTAAATATATTTAAACTGCTTTATAATTGGTTTCAAGCATATAAATAATGTTACTAAATATTTTAAACCAAGCTGGCATCAGCATCTTTTCATTTTATTCCTTCGTTTTATGACTTATCGTAAAAAGTTGAAGTACAACCTGGTTATTAAGAGATTTCAGCTTTTCCTGTATCTTTATCTGACTTAAAATTACCCTGCGTGTTTGCCTTCCCTGTCTACTGCTCAATTCATCATTTGGCAACATTTTGCCCAGCGCCAAGTTGCATTTAGTTGTTATTTATGCAAATTTTACATGCTTCAACTTTTCGCCAAGTGCGTCTTGTCGTTTTCGATTATTTAAAACTTTGTACGGAATTTACTAGGTTGCTAGGGATGGAGGAGGTCTCCTTTTTAATGCGCACACCTGACGCGCTCCAACGTCTTCCGCCGGGAACACGGTTACCTCCGGCCGGAGGATTAGGGTCTGCCCTCCGTGCATAATTTTGTGCGCTGCTGTTGAGGCAAATAAATTCTTGAGACGGCTAAAGTTATTAGATTAGCATTAGAGAGCGCTGCGAGATGGGACAACAGTCCCCGGGCTGAGCTTAGAATTATGATTTACCTGGGGTTATTTACATGCGCATAAACGAAATTCCTACGGCAGCCTCAAATTTATGAAAAACTCTCTGTTTAGCGAGTCATGTGGCTTTTATAGTTTCTCAAACGGCGCGGCAATTTAAACATTATTATTTTTTTACATTTTACAACCAAAGTGGAATTTTTCAACCTTAATATGCAAAATTATCTGTTTGCCATATCGTTGTATTCCAATTCTTATATATGTGCGCTAATATTTTTATATTTGCTTTCTGTCTTTATAAACTAAAGTGTTCCTTATAATATTATATTTATTTATATCTTTTAAAACCAATATTTTTAAATGTATTTTAAGTTTCCTACTAATATAAACAATTCTAATATACCTTAATTTAAAAATTGAATTTACTTTAAGATTAAATTTGTTAAGTGTATAATTATATTAGTTTATGTATTAATATTGCTATTTTTTGATTTTTTATCTTTTTTATTTATATTTATTACGTTTTTTTATATTAACTCTGCTTGAATTAATTTACTAACATGTGAGGCATTATTGCGTTCCTGGACCTTTATAAACTTTTTCTCTCTATTTTTTCCAGGTAAGAGATACTCAGAATCTCTTGCGGGCTCACTTCTACCAGACTGGCTAGGTAAGTCGAAGTTTTGTTATATTTTTTGTAACCCCTTAGCCTATAGTTTTGCCTATGATTTAATTTGAATTTTTTGTGAGAAATCCCATTTTGAATTTTCACATATATTTTTTTCACTTATTCGATATGCGTTGCAAAGCCATTTTTCTTTTTTTGTGGAACATCTCTCTTTTGATTTTGAGATTGCCAATTCCCGAAATCCAAGACCAAAAACATGCATTTCGATAGCAACATATACACAAAACATACAAAACAAACCAAACCGAAACCCGTCCACTCCATAATGTCCAGCATTTTTCCGAAATTCTCCATAAACTCCGGATCCATTGAACCGAGCTTCTTTGAATTTTGCGTTGATTTTTTGCGTTTGGTTGTTGTTGCTGTTGTTGGTGTTGCAACATCATCACATCACCATCATCCAGATCATCCCGTTTGTCTTCATTTCGTGTCAGTCAAAAGGAAGCGTCTCCTGCCAGAGTTCGAGAGGTAAAGCGATACTTTCAAATTCCAATAAATCTAGTAAGTTCTGTGTTGTGTGCATATCCTCTAACTATACCCCTAGATTCCCAATGTACATACATACCTATCTGTATCTCAGTGTCTGTCATAGTTCAGCATGTGCATGCCTCCAAAAATAGGTGTTGGCCCAATAAGTTATGCAACTCTGTACGTATAATATGTGAAATTATCAGCTCGTAAAATTTGCCCAAAATAATTGCCAATTATTCAGTTTGTCAACTCGGGCCAAAGCACACACACATATGTACACTACATACCAGTGTAACTACCAAAAACACTGCACACACAGAGACACATTTTCCTTGCTCTTGGTGTGCAATTAAAGCCACCCACCGCCCAATGAGGAAAATCGGGTAAAAGTATCACTTGGCACGCAAAGAAAATCAGCGAGAAAAATGGTGATGCCTGACTGCGAATTTTACAAAGCATATCATTTTGTTAGCAGTTTTTCAGCAGGCTGCACTTGACAAGAATCGCCCCGGGGCACGAAATACCAAGTGGCACTGTAGTGCAGCAGTCACACTGTGTAGTACAGTGGCACCTCCCCCGCACAGCCAATTAAACACACATTTAATTTACTTTGCCCGTTTAGGCACTCGAAAGGCTGTTAATTCCTGTTTTTAGTTATGTTAACCAAACACTCGACAGACGGCCAACCAGCAACCTCTGCAGTTTCCTATATGTTTATGGGCAATTTATACAATAGCATAAATTACCAGCACAAACATAAACAAAACATCCTTCCACCGAGTGCCATTTGCCAATCGTAATCAATTCCTGTCCATAAAAAAACAGGGACACAGCCCGGAGAGTCCTGTCGCCGACAGTGGCAACAACAAGTACGTTTCCAAGTTCGTATCTATATCCTCATAGCTACCCAACCTACCAGCCAACCCAACCCCACGCATAAATATTTATCTGAAATGTTGAAATCTTCAACTGCAGAAAACGTAAAATCCATTAGAAAATTAATAAAGTCTATGGCGGGAAATGTATTCCTACGAATGCGGTTTTCCACTCTCTCTTTGTCCCACTCCGCATTTTCCTGACTTATTTTTTGTCATATAGGGAAAATTTGTGGCTGTTTTTTGAGGGGCCAAATGTATATTATGCCGACGCTAATAGAATAAAGTCCAATCGATTACAATAATGCTTCTTTGTCTGGATAATGTTTCCGTCTGAGTTTCGGAGGGAGGAGTTTCTGGAGCGGTTGTTGTCAGCCATTTAAGGATATAATCCATTAGACCAGTTCAAGGCAGATGTTGCAGGGGATGGGCGGCAAGGATGTTTACGTTTATAAATGAGAGGTAATAGTTGTTGGATATATTGTAGTAATTTATTACACAGGATAAATTACTAATTTTACAAGTCAGCTGCATTAAATTAGGACACTTGTTATAGAAGATACATTAAAATATACTAATAAAAGATTAATGTTCCTTAGATAGATTTTCTTTCTCATCCGTTTTTATTTTATAATCAATTTCAATTTAGCCACCTTTGTAGATCCTCAATTGCTTTGATTAAGATAGCCATACAAATTCCCATATTAGATCAATTATATTGTAGATTGTTATAAAAGATACATTTTTATTCCCAGTAACTAAGCAAATATACAAGATTTGTACACGATATATGTAAATTCCCCGATGTGTGCGGCTTTGATCGTTTTGTTAGCCAGATGTTTGCACACACTCTGGAGTAGGCTTCATTATCATTCGGGCGGGGTCTATTTATAACCGGGGGGAACATGAATGGAGCAAATGTCTTAATGTCTCGACAAGATCGACGCGTCGGCGCCCTCTTCTCCCTCCCCCTCCCGAAACGAAAGCAAATGGCACGCAATTCACAATAATAACATAATAATGTGCAATAAAGTATCTTAATTTGTTGAATTGTTGATAAACTTTGGCGCCACTTCGCGGATAAACATGAAACGAAGCAATTGGAAAATTCTGGCCCCCAATCCGCCTATGAACTGTTCCATTTGGTGAACGTAATTCGGCAGGTTGGAAATACTTTTACTTTGGGTTTGCTTATCCCACACCAATTACTTGCCTCATGACAAACAGAAAGTTCTCCCTTTGTCATTTCCGGTATTTCGATCCACTTCGTTCTATTGCAATTATCAGTTCGCTTGACTTCTGACACGACCAGGTGAGCGGGCAGGTAAACTCTGAGATGGGGACAAATTCCAACTGCAACAAGTTGAATTATCTGCAAGTGCCTCACGTGGGTATATATATATATGTATGTACATGTTTGGTGGGCCAGTATGAGTGCACTTCCCTATCTGGTCGTTGGTCGTGTCCTCTTAATTGCCCCTCAGAGAGAGACTTGGCAAATTAGTTAATTGGCGGACAGCTCACTTTGAACTGCTCCACGGCCACTGGCCAACAACGTATCTCGGAGATGCAGATACTGTGGAAGTCCCCAGATATATTCTACTTCTTACTTCTACAGGGATAAACCTGTGTCGTTAAATCATTTTAATTAATTTGCCAAGTAGTACCCATACATAGAAAAAATACACGAGTTCCTATTACACTGATTTTTGAAACATTTTTTAATGAAATTAGTTTAAACACATGTACAACACATCTCTCTGAACAAGATCCATTCTCTTAGGGTCAAATACCAAAATTCGACATGAAAACACAAAAAAATAATCAGCTTTCCTGTTCTCTCTCTTCAAACGTCCTTTGATAATGCCGCATTCTCAACGTATTATTATTAACACTTATTATACTTGTGTATATATCTTTGTATACCTACATGTATATTTTTTCTGTTACCGGTTATTTGAACTTTTTTTTTACCTTTTTCTCTTCTTGACTTTAAAGTAGTGTATTTTTCGACAGTAATTACTGGTTATAGTCAAGTTATATTCTTATATGAAAGGTTTCAGATACTCTAGAATGACATTTCAAAATATACAAGAAAATATAACAAGATTTCAGGGTTAGAGCCAATACAAAATAATACCCAATAAAAAATCAATGTTTATTATTTGTTTGTAAGCAATAAAATTAAAATATGAAAGCATCTAAGTCTATAATAGCGCATTCGCACTTTGTTGTTGGCTAATAAAGCCCGCCTACAAATGCTAATTTAATCGCTCTCTCTTAATCTCCTTAGATGAATGATAAATGGCCGCCGAATTTGAATAAAAATGTTTGCAATTAACAACGGAATTAATATTTGAATGCCGTTCTTTTTCAACTCGATTCGCGCGCAATTAAAACACTCGTTCGTCAGGTGAACAGAAATAAAACCAAGTGGCTGTTCTCCTTTTATCGATTTTTGGTGGCCATTAGCTTTCGCACAGTTACCCATATTTTCCGCCATTCGGAAAACTCCCCCAAAAATGGGAAATGCGAGCATTTTCAGCTCCACCCTCGCCGCAGGCAATGTGGCAGATATTTTTCTCGTTCTTTTGCCAGCTCAGCAGATGAATGCGTATAATTTTCGGTTTGATTTATGGCCATTGACCCCGCTTTGGGCCACCTTTAGTCGCACACATGGCCAACATCCGACAGCCAACCTCAGATTTTCTATGGCTTCTGATGCTGCTCCTTCGGTTTTATCGCTGCGAATGCTAAACGCAGGCCATCCATTTGTGGGAATCCAGGGATCCAGCTTTTGGGAGGGCGGGCTTTATTACATTAGGCGTTCGTAAAGTAAAAATTGTGCCACTTTCTCAAAAACACGCACAGCACAATAAGTGGGTGTGTGCGTATTTGCCACTGGCGTTCAACCTGCTGTGGCAAACAACCAAAAAAAAGCCCGGAAAATGCCAAAAGATACAGGACCCAAATGTGCTTGCCTGTACGCTTTTGTTTGGGCTCACTGCGTTTCCTTTCGCTTACATAATCAGTCATGTTATCCTTGTTTCGCCGCCCGCCACCCAAACACATTAGGATACACAACGCGACAGAAACAGGCAAAAAATAAGAAATATTATTTATTTATGTCGCTGGCCTTAGCCAGATATTTTTTTATTTCCATTGCGTGCGACTAGGGTGGTTTCAAATTCGGTCAACCTTTGCGTCGAATTCGTGCGACTGTATAGGAATGTCGAATATTTGCAATGGAGCTTAGGAATTTTCCTAGAACTTGGTATACAAATCATTATTTTTTAATGAAAAACACATTTGGTTGTTGAACAGTGACATTATAGCTCGATGTATTAAAAGCCTTGATCTAAAAAGTCCATTTAATTTCACTCGCATCTTGACCGTGTGTTTGCTCGCATTTCCATTTCCCCAGCTTTTCCCAGGACAAAAACTGGGTTTTTGGCCTTCCGCACCGAATTCCTTTTGCAGTTGATAAATGGCTTTCTACTCGGAGCTTGTTGGTTTTATTGCTCTCCGGGTTCTGGTTTCTGGGCCTTCTATGCTCTGCTCTTGCGCTTTTGGCCATTTGTCCTTTTCGCATTCGCCGACGGCGAAATTTTTGTTTGTTTCCACTTGCCTTGCGCCGGCTTTCTCCTCGAGTTCCTTTTTTTCTGCTTGCTCAACGGAATCTGTGCTATTTATTCACCCAATTTCTATTTTTTCTTTGCCTTTTGCTTTGCACATTTATCATTGTGCCTTCAAATGCACACACACACATTCGCAGGGTAACACCCACCAACTTGTACACTTGCGAAAGTCACCGACCTTCTTTTCTCTGCATCCATTTTGGGCTCTTGACATTTCCCAAAGAGTCTCAAGTCTATAATCTACCATATTTTATTAATCATAATTGCCATTACGTTTTTGTGCCTTTCGGTGACTTCGAATCGAAGCCAAATAGGTGAAACCCCCAAGAGAGGTGCGGCCAATGCTTATTTTGTTTGTATTTCCCACCAAGAGTATATCATATTAGGATATTCTCTAACTCAAATTCCACATATTATAACATATTTGAAGCATAAAACCATCGTTAAGAGGTTATAAAAAAAATATATAAAATGAACACATTTAATGCGATAAATGAATGTACCGCTCCATATCACAATATTTTTTAATTTTCCTAGAAAACTATATCAAATAAATTAACAACTTTAGAGATTTTTATTAATTGTCAGCAATTTGTGACAGTTCCTAAATCTTTATAAACAATAAGATAACCCATTACCAATGCTATATGTGTTTCCACCTCAGCGAACTCATAAATAAACTTCCAGCGTCGGCGGATATATGCGATTTCTGTTTTTTCTTATTGGTTTGGCGATACGCATGTTGAGCCCCGCTTGCCCCGCCAACTGCTGATGATGACGCTCTTGTGCGTGTTGGAAACCCAAAAAAAAAAACCAAAATGAGCTTCTAAGGCTTGGCCGTCGCTACAAACATACAAACACACTTATACAACTTTTGGGTTTCTGGGAAGATAAGGTGATGAACGAATTAACCCATTACTTAAAGAAAACCAGGGTTTTTAATTTCAAGCCATTTATAATATTGCTGTGGTACAATATCTGTTTGATGGATTATACTTTTTGAGCATAGACAAGGTGCCAATTTTTTCTAAGTGCCTGAGCAAAAGTATTTAGAGGGTTAAGAACGGCGAGCCATCTGTCGGCCATCCCGGGTACCTGGAAAGGGCAAAAGGCAAAGCTTTCGGCTCAAAAGACGAGCTTACGGGATCGCTGGCTTAACACTGGGCTACAAAAATCGAGTTCCGCGGGCACATCCTCTGGATTTTGAATTAAAATGCATTGCATGCAGCAACGCGTGGGTGGAAAAACACTCGTTTTGATGAGGTGTCGGCTGTAATTTAAACAACAACACAGGCCAGAAACTGAATTTCAATTGCCGATTATATAATTGACTCTTGCTCGCTCTCTCTAGCTCTTTCTCCTTGGCACTCCTTCTCCTCTCAGCCTATTCCCAGTGGAATGACCCATATACGAATTTGAATTCCAAAACCTAGCCGATAATGATGGAATGTGAGTACGAGTGCTTTATGGCAACTCAAGTTGCTCTCTTTTCACATCTCGAGTCGTTTTCCCGCATAAATAAATCGATGAGCACTCGAGTTTTTTTTTTTAATTCTTCATTCTATTGATTTGTTGCCCATTTGTATTTGTTTGTTTACCTCTTAATGAGTGTTTTTGTTGTAATTGCAGCTGGTTAATAAAGTTTAGTTTATTTTTATTGTATGAAAGTCTCTTTCAAACTCTCTCTCTTTCTCTCTCTCTCTCTCTCTTTAACAATTTAATGACCATAAATTGTGCAGCCCTCGTAAAACATGCGACTATTGCAGCTGAGTAATTTCCATCGTTTTTATTTTGCGGAACATGCGCAAAAGCATAGGAAAAGATAAAGAAGAAGAAGAACTAGCCGCCGCGTCGCGTGTGTAGAAAATAAAATAAATTTATTATATTTAAAAGTACTCAAAAAAAGTGAGAATAAACAGCCAAGAAATACGATTCTCACATAAATCGTTCAGCTAAAGACGTGCTTAATACTTTTTATGTGTATTTCTAGACACTTGGCAAACAAAGGAAATGGTTTATGACCCGAAAGTATTGAGTTATTGTTGCTACACCGCTGAAAAAGCGAAGTGAATCTAAAAACTTGGGTAAAAACCGTATTACTTTACCTGTACCGCGCTAATTTACTTGTGAATTGTTGTTCAAAAATAATATTTATTAATTCCTCAAGCGACAAAGAGCGAGAAACGAGAGAGTGAGCACTTCCCCTCCACACACACACGCAAAAACACATACACGGCACCTACTCAACGGCTGCTGATTTATTTCACATAAGTCAAAACAGGCGAGCATATAAGCGCGCCGCGCCAGAGCGAGACAGCAGCAGCAAGCGAGAGAGAACGGGGCTGGGTTATTTGTCTTGCGGCAACCGCCATTATTCATTTGGCTCTTTCGCTCTCGCGTGTTCATTCCGATTTTCACTGGACGCGCTCGCTCTTTGAGCGAGTGCGCTCTCGCTCTCTCACTGTGATTTTAATGGCCGCTCTGAAGTGTTTATCGTTGGCACACAATATTCGCAAAGTGGCATTTCTTATGGCCGTCTCTCTCCGCTCCTCTTTTCCGCCCCTTTTTCTCTTGCTTGCTCTCTCTCTATCGTTTTTGTTGCTGTTTTCCATGGCTTTTCCTGTTGCACTGCACTTGGCGTTTTCCAGAGGCAAACTTTTGGCTTTTCTTCTTGGCAGCAGCTGAAAAACCGCGCAAGGTTCCGCCGCCTTCTCTCTTTCTTGGCAAAAAGAGTTGTTTTAAAAATTATTTACGACCGCTTCGCTGACGCTGTTCATTTTCCCCCGTGCACTGAGAAAATTGTATATCATGAGCTATTTAGCTAAATAGTTAATAGGACTATTAAATCGTCATTGAAATAGAAATATTTATTTTAGATTATACAATCTGGAAATTGTGGTAATCAAACCGAAATAAGTGTAAGAAACATTACTCTCAAAAAAGGCGATAATTATAAACACGATTATTTTGTTGCTGTGTGGAAAAACTCAAACTCACTTCCATCCTTATTCGCTCTTCCTCTTCGTGCTGGCCCTGATTAATAGTTTTATTTATTTTTAGCGCTCATCTTGCAAGTCCAAAGTCGTTTTGTCGCTTTTGTTGTCGTCGCCAGCGGAATTTATGAGTCTTTATTAAAACGCTGTATTTCTTCTCTTCCGTCCTTATACATTTATCCCCCCGTCGTTGCTTTTTTTGTTTTACCCTCTCCGGCATTATCAGTTAAACCAAAATTTTTGTTTTTATCAAATTTCTGTCACATTTCGCTGATTTATTAGGCCCCCTAATTTATTGTTCAATGTTTTCCCAAAGACTTTAATGAAGTGGCCGGCGGGGAAAATAAATTACCAATACTATTCATGGCCCTGCCAGAAGTGATAATTGGTCCGGGAGAATATATTTATGGATTCAAGTTTTGATGAATGGTGTGAGTTCATAAGGTATGAAAGAATTTTTCTATATCATTAGAATTGGAGAAGGGATTATCATTATAAGCTTTAAAAAGAACGGGTGAACTTTTTATTTTGTGAAGAGTAGAATATATTAGTTTAAAACAGTATTAAACGCTTGCTATGGAATGTAAATGTTGTTGCAAGTTTTTTTTCACTTTATGTTGATGGTTAATTTTTAAATACCCTGTACCTTGTATTTAATTTTTTTCGGGAAAACGTTGAAACACTTTTTTATCTTTGGATGTTGACAGTGTCGAGTGTTTGGGCTTTAAAAAAAAAGATCATCCAAAAAAGGAGACACGACCACGACTGCTAACTTCCAGCTGACCTCGCTGACCCTTTTGGGCCAACATGTGAGAACTCCGCAGCTCCAGCTGGGCATCCGATCGTGTGGCTCCGTGTCCTCGAAGAGATCATGACAAGATTTTCGTGCCCGCGCAGGAGGATGAGAAATGTGGCGCGGGACACGATATTTCTCGGCGAATTTCGGCGGGAAATCGTTGTAAATTCTCAGGCGGCACGAATTCGAACTCGACGGAATCGCAAATAACAATCGTTAGAGTTATCCTTGACTTATGCATTGTCTTCTGGTCGTTTGGTTTTTTGGGAACCGTTTTTTATGTGCGCGTCTGAGCAACACATGAGAAACATTAAAAAATCGTTCCAGAGCCGATGGTGAACATTAACTTTTTGACGCCGCCTTCAAGGTCGGTGTTTTTCCCCGAAAATTATTCCACACAGCCTTCAAATCGGCGAGAAATGTGTGCAGTTTTTTTACGAGGCCATAAAAAGTGCAATGTTAAGTGCCGGGCGTCGTAAACAAAACGCGCGCCTTGCAGCGGAGGCAGCGCTGCTAATTTGGCCTTCCGTTGAAAATTCAGGATGCAGGATGCTGCGAGACAGCCCAGCGGACATGGCCAGGACACACGCTGTCCTGCGACCTCTGCCCTCGCGATCCGGAGCCCAATCCTCTGCCATTTAGGTAGATGGGCCAGTGCATTTGGCAGTTTTTTATGGGCCCACCGGCAGTTGGCAGCCGTCGCAGTGGCGGAAAAAAAGAATAACAAGAAGCCGAAAAGTCAAAAAGTAGATAGCAGCAGGTAAATGCGGCAAATTGCATCCAGAGTCGCAGGAGGTTCACCTGATGAGTGGCGAGAGTTTCGGAAATTTAAACAAAGTAACAGGAGGTTCAGTCCCTAACGGTATTGGAATGTCGTCGATATAAATTTCTTTAAATAATAAGGTGGAAGTTAAATAACTTTAACAGTTTAATCCTGTACAATAAACAGCAACCTAATGAACTCACTTAAATTAACATAACCATATGTAAGTTGCTCCTTAAATAACTCGTCAAACTTTTGAGATTATTAAAAGATATAAAAAGATGAGGATTTGTATATATTTAATAATGTAAATTTTAAGACCTTCAAAGTAAATCCGTTGTCTTTATTGTTTTTTTTTTTAATCCAAACATTAAACAAACTTAACAAATTATACGAAATACTTTATAAATGTAACCAGCAAGCAAAAGAAGTAGAAAAGGGTATCATGTGGCCAAGAAGAAGTCGAGGCTTAGCGAAAAAAAGCAAATTAACTAAGGCGCAATTCGAGTGGAAGCCTTATCAGATTTCTAATTAATTTAATTCTGCCTCGTCGGCCCAACCACTCCCTGCCGCCCCCTAAAACCTGAGTCGACAAAAACGGCGCACAGGTCAGTTGGTGGAAAAGGGAAAAATAGGGGGAAAACTGTGAAACATGTGGGGAGAGGGGGTGGTGTAAGCGGGATGAGGGACGCCGCACGGTTGACTTCCTGACTCTTGTCAAAGTTTGCTGATTAAATCAGTCATAGAAATGTCGAAAGGAGAACGGAGAACGGCGAGATACACGGCGACAAATGAAAAACTTTTAGACCAAATCAAATATTTGCCTTGGCCAGGACGGCCGTCCAGCCATTTAACCGTTAGTTTTGTGGTCGTATTATGCAAAAAAAGAAACGAAATAGTGAATAAAAACTATACAAAGACCACCAGCAGTTGGAAGCCATGACACAGAGGGGAAAAAGCTGGTTAAAACCAAACACGAAACAGTTAAGAGGGAGGCAGGAAAAAGCCATCGTCATCGGCAATTCAAACATATGCACGCCTCTGCTTGTGCCGCAGTCGACGGCGCTGCCGACTGCTTAGTTAGCCTCATTTAGAAAACGTTTGTTATGCAATGCCAACATTTGTATTCGAAAATGTTTTTTATTCAGTTGTTGACTTTTTTCCCGTTCGCCGTTAAGTTGGCGCGGCCTAAATGGCCGACTTGGGGTCTTTTGGGCCTGAGAACGTCGAGGAGATGGCCGAAACGATGGCGACATGGCTTTGTGCCGACTTCAGCCGTTTGTTTTTTCCTTCTTGGTCTCGCTTTTTTCCTTATGTTGTTTTTTTTTTTGTGGTTTTTTGCTTTTCGTCCCGCGCTCGAGTTTGAATTTTAAATGCAATCATTTCCTTTGCCGCAGTTGGCAACCCGTGGAGTAAGGACTTCGTGATTTTCGCTATGATTGTTTAAAATGTTAAACGGGTTAACTAACGAACCGCAGAGAAACGGCCCCCATATACAACAAGAAACACTAAAAACCATGCAAATTCGCTCAGTGTACGAACGGTGATTTCAATCGCTGCACGCCCGCAGAATTTCCACAAAAATTCGAAAACAAAAGTTCGTTTGATTTATGCGTCGAGCGATTTATAAAGATGTCGACTGAAAGTTTTTTTTTTATATATTTTTATTTCTGTTTTGATACATCTCCGTGTGCTTTGGAACACAAGTATATAAGTATTTCGTCGGGGTCCACGTTTTCGTATACTACCTGAAACCCTCCATCAGCTGAATAAGATAAAAATTTCGTTTTTTTCGTGTCCGTCGGTCGCTGTCAACCCAATTCAAATTGTGTACAAAATCGTGAGTCGCATAATTAAAATTTATTCGTTATAATCATGGCAGGAATCCGGCAATTGAGTTGTTCGCGGTAATGTCTGAGTATCGATAAGCAGTTTAAACGAGAAATTATAAAACAGTAAGCCCGATACTCCTTTTTTTTCAAACCATTTAATTGAAGTGCGATAAATTAGGTATTTAAATTAAATTAAATACCTAACAAACCGAGCAATTTTTTTTAAATATTGCATATTATTGTCGATCTTCGCTCTTCAGGAGTAATAAAAAAGACGCATTTTTCCAGCAATGTGATACGTATATAATGCCTAGGTATCTGCTTAATTTAATTATTGTTTATTCTGTACAAGCTAAGTGTGATTAGACATTTTGCCAGTAATGGCAAGACATTTAACCTAACGATCTTTTTGAAGGCAAGTGGAGCAATGTTGAGCCTATTTATAGACAACCAATCGATCAGCAGCCACTGCAAAAATCATGGCGCCAGTTAGGCAGTACTGAAAAGCGGTGAAAATCGCGACGAAAAGCCGCCAATCTGTCGCAGCCACTTGAGTCAAGTGGTCAGGGCCGCTGCCATTTTTGGTTGCGATGCGAAAAACTTTACAATGGCAATTAAAAGCAATTACCCAGGCCATTAACGCAGCAGCCACTGCAGCGCAGATACCAAAAATGGAAAAACGCCGGCTAAAAGCTAAGAAAAGAGCCAGTCAAACCACAAAAAAAAATTGAGAAAAAGGAAAAAGAGTGCACGTAATTTATTTGTCATCAATCGGCTGGCAATAAGTCAGACAATCACAAAAATGCTGTCAACATTAAGACATGTGAATACGAATACATTTTGCTGCAGCAACAGCGGCAACATTGTGGTTGCATTTTGCTGAGACGATGGCGACGACGTCGCCAGCATTTCAAGATTTATGGGCGTGTAACCTGTTTCTTTAATTGCACATTTGCAGCCCCAAACGACGTCAATAGCGGCAGCAAAAGCAGCAAGAAACGTGAAAAATGAATTAAATAAAACTGCATACAAAGCAAACGGAACGATTTGAAAATGAACTGAAAAACAGTAGCAAAAACACTCCGATGCAAACAAAAGCTGCGACCACAAAAAGCACTCATTTAATTCGCTTCTTTTTTTTTGCAGTCAGTTCCTCTTGTGTTTTTTACATGCCTTTGCTTGGCTAAACTGCATCAAATCTGGAGGCTGACGATGCAAAGAGAAAAGGTTGCCATTCGTCAGCGAGGCACATTCGCCATTTTTGGCCTACAGATTTTCCTTTTTGGCGACATTGCAGCTGCAACATCGTTAGCGATTCGCCAAATACGTGAATGCAATCCATCATTAAATTCTATTACCAGCAGCCGTTTAGGCGATTTCGACTTTAAAATCTACTGAACGACACACTAGCTGGATTAAAATGAATGAATTTAAATGAAGCATGGCTTAAGGAATCGTACATCTTGATTTTTAATGGAAAATGCTTTAAACCTCTTTTCAAACAGCAAATTTGCATTGCAAACAAAAATTCATATTATTAACTATTTATTTATTCGAATAATTCGTCTTATTTTAGTACTAATCATTCATCTTATGAGAAACAATTGCTTTATAAATTTAAGTTACGATTGCACATTGAAGGAACTCAGAGTCAAAGTTTGAGCATCCAAATTAATACAAGCGTGCATCAGCTAATTTTATAATTCCTTTGAAATATAAGGACCCCGCCATAAGAGCCGCATCCTTGGGCATTGGCAAATACAAACACACAGCCGAAACTCAATGAAAACTTGCAGGCAAACAACATCCCAATAACTGTTTTGAGTTTCATGTTTTTGTCGAATTAAAATTTGCTACAAGGCACGTCTCGGCGAGAGCGCCAAACTTTGCCGCTGCCGCTGATCCTGGGGAGCACACAGAAAAAGGACGAGGACAAGCACAAGGACCCTGCCCCTTGTGCCAGTGCAATCCTTTTGCCGGCTTGCTTAGTTATTCATGTACATTTGTATCCTGCGCATAAAATTGCGGCTGCGGCTGCTGTGCGGAAAGGCAGCAGACAAATAGTAATGAAAACTCTTCTCGACTGCCAGGACACTATTTCTTCCGCTCGTATCGCCATGGTATCGCCCCATTGTTGCAACAACGGACGGCAGCGGCAACATTTCGACATAATGTAAACTAATTAAAATTCAAAAGCCATAAACAGATTTTGCCAATAAAACTTTGCCAGCTAAATATTTTTTGCACACACACACACACACCGAGTGGTTGGAGGGGCTTTCTTTTCCTCCCTCCGCTGGGAAAACAAAGAAAACTTCAGACAGGATTTTTGGCTTCAAGTTGTTGGCCTGTTATTCGCATTTTCTTGTCTTGCCGCCTTAGGGCCAGAAATCTCGGGTTAAAGGCAGCTTTAAAGTTTGCAGTTCGCATCTCCAAGATACATTCCCACTTGTGTTTGTTGCCATTGTGCATTGTTGTATCTGCGGAGATGTATAGATACGGCTGCAGATAGATGTGAACATACTCTATAGATTGTATGGAGATTGTGTATGTGCGGAGTGTGTGTGTGCCGGTGGAGGAGGAGGATGCAGCTCAGCTCGAGTCGAGTGCAGGAAGTGAAACGTAGGAAGTGTGGCCAACAACATTTTATACTCGAGCGCATAATATTCATATGCAGGCCATAAAAAACTTTGGCAGCTCAACGAGAGATCTTCTTCCGACGTACCGACAACCCCCTCCAGGTTTCACCTCCCTCGGAGACACGAACAGTGGGCTTTAAAGTCCGGGAATCTGGTTCTTAAAGGGCTTAAAAGGGTTAAAAATCTAGTGAAGTTTAGTCTATTTCTTGATGCTTAAATGTGACGAAACTTTCTTAAAATCTAAGAAATTTCGATGACTTTTGCGTATTTCTGAACGCTCAAAATTTTTTTAGTACATATATAGAACAAAGTTTAAATAAACACAATGAAAAAATTAGATGTCGACATCATTCATAATTATGAATCGAATTTGATTTCTTTTAATCGATTGGCTTAGTTTTGTTGAACTCTTTAGCAATAATTTCCCATAGTGGCTCATAATGCAACGCTCGATAGTTGGGCAGACATTTGTGCAATATACGAGAGTCGAGTCGAGTTGAGAGCCAAGCCGCCCCCTCGGCCCGCCCCTTTGACCCCTCGTGTCCCGATTGTTTGTGTTGGCTGCTGAACAATTGAAGTTCGCCGGCGCAAATATAAAAAGTGAGCAAGAGCCAGAGATATATGCACATTTATATCCACGTATACATCCAGCGGGGCAGAAAGAGAGAGAGAGAGAGCTAGCTGAGACTCAGCTGATGGTTGTTTTTGTTGGCGGTGGTGCCGGTGGTGCAACGCCTCCATTTGCAAGCTGTGGGCCAAAGTTGGAAAACGGGAGCGGCAGGAGCTTAACTTAACTTTGCTTTTACTGCGATAAAATGAAAATTGCACACGCGCCATAAATAAGGATTCTCACAAGGATAATTTATAAAACTTTGCTCACAAGCGTTTTACTTATGAGAAGCGAGCGACGCCAGACAACGTACTCCACACCTAAAAGGACGAAAACGGGGGAAAAGTCCCTGCACTGAAGGAAAAAAAGAGTGAGATGTTTGAACCACACAGTCAAAATGATTATGTCAAATGAATGCGATAATCAATTCATTACAATTAACCTTAAGGAGACTTTTGACCATGAAAAACTAGAAAACTAAGACTCGAAATGAGTTTTATTTAACTGTATTGGTTTTCACCGTGTACTTGGTTTGCATTTTCCCCAACCATTCGTCCTGCCGCAAGTGAAGTTTGTAAATTCCACGGGAGTTGGGACCGTGACGTATGCACCAGTACCTGACCCGCCGTTGGCCCAAGCCCCAACCCGCAGACCTCCCCCGCCAATGGTGACCCCGCCACCTCTGCAAATGGCCGAAATATCCGTAATGGCCAAAACCCCGGAATCTGTCGGCCTGGGACGCACTCCGGCATTGTTTCGATGTGCGAAATAAACAAAAGCGGACATAATTATCGAGTTATCGCGCGGCGCCTTGCTGCGGGTGTGCCTATCCCCCACTGACCCCCTCGTGACCCCATCGTGTGACCCCGTCGCAGGCCCGCCACCCCCTTTTGTAGCCCTCGGGGCCGCTCAGAATGAATGGAACTAAGCCCGCACCGAAAATGTTCGTTACGACGGCAACGCATCGATATTTATGATGTCATGGATTTTATTGTTGCCTGCTGCAAAATATTCATATGCACACTGTGCCGGCCAAGAGTCCTTGCCGGCCCAAACCCCGCCCTCCGCCCCCCGCTCTAATCCGCCTCACACGGAAACAGTAAAATGACCATCAGCAGTACAGGATGTAAATTTTGCAGTAAAACGAGACAACGCACAAGGATATGAACGGGCTGAAAGAGTGGCGAGTGTAGAGATAGTGGGTGGTTTTTGGGGGCACTTCAGTGGGTGGTTATTGACGTCGGCGATAAGGCGGAAAACAGAGGAGGAGCGAGAGATTGCGATAGTCCGGCAGGATGTTCGGAGTCAAATTTGAGCAGGTCGTGGCCCCCTGACCACCCCCTCTAGGTCAGAGGGCAATAAAATGTTGCCGATATTATTTCGCTGTTGCTGCTGTTCTATTTTTTCATCCGATTTATCCTCTTTTTTTTGTTTTGGGCTTCCTTTGTTTGCCGAGAGGTGTGTGTGTGTGTGTGTGTGTGTGTATGCCTATTGCCAAGTTTGATGGGGTCCAGCATCAGTTAAGCGCCCAGCAGCCACAGCAACATCGGAAGTTGCACATATGCCTCTCGGACCCGGTCCAATGATGCGGGCTCGTTGGTGTTGCTGCACTTGAGTTATGCGCATAGATTGAAAATCGTCGATAACCGAAAAAGAATCGCACGAAATGCAGCAACAAACACGCGCACAATTGTTTGCCGGCCGGGTGGGGGGGTATGCCCCGTCCCATCCTACCCGAAAGGGGGCGTGTCCACACGAAGTTTGCGGCGCGTGATGCAACACGCCATTATAAAGTTATTAAAAGGGAACACAGCCGGCTAAAAGATACGAAAACAAGCCGTGAAACAGGTAGGAAAATAAGGTGGGTCGGCCCAAAAGTTGTGCGAATATTTGTGGGACAATGGGGCAGGTGCATTAATGATGGTAAGACCACCTTAATTAGCCAAAAAGTTGGCTACGAAATAGAAAATAGTTTTCATTAGTATCTCTAGGAAATGGATAAAAAATAATAGTTAATTATTTGTATGAATCTACAGTATGTCAAAAATAGTGGTTTCAAAAAATTCATTTTGCTTTTCTTTACACTACTGTGTTTTTTCTCAAACAATTTCCATTGAAGCTGTGTTTTTTTATTTGGTTACAAAATATTCTGAATGCCGTCTGCTGACAATCAACAATGCCAAAAAGTCGAGGAAGGAGAGCGAATTTGCAACAATGCAGAAATTGTTTATGAGATTAAGCCCATAAACTGCGAAAATGCATTTTAATTGAAGTGCAGCTTTGGGACTTAATAATATTTCGATTTTTGCCCTTTTTGCAACCACAGTGGCCGATAGTAAATTTTCCAATATCGGGACGCGAAAGGAGTCGGTTTAAAATAAAGCGAGAGGTCCGGACAATGGCGTTGATTGTTTGAACTCTGCCCGGCGCTTCGATGCATGTTTTTCCCATCATTTTTTTCATCTCGCAATAAATTGGCAATAAGCATAAATTGTGGGGATTTATGCGCGGCGCTCACATGTGAAAAATAAATTGTTTTTTTTTGTCAACAACCATCAAATAGAGAAAAGAGATTAATTAACAGTGGCGATGAAGCAGAGATAGTTAGTAATTTGCACATCCCAAACGGATGCGGATACAGCACTCGAGATGGAAAGGAAACGCTTTCAGACAAGGCGCTAATTGTCCTGCGTCCTTGAAGGGGACCTCATAAATACTCAATGTTTTGCATGAATTCGAAATGAAATGTTGTCTGAGCCGAAACATTGCATTTAATTTGTATGGAATCCATCAGCGATCCTTTGTCTTGTTTAGCACTACGTGAAACCGAAAAAAGCACGAAATAAAATAGGGGAAAGCCAGACAAGAAGAGGAAACCTCCAGCTAGCCAACTCCTTTGCCGCTTTCATGGCTTTGTTCAAAATTACCATCAAGTTGACAGTTCTATGGCGCGATGACAGTTCACACAGATACACGAACACACGGACACACAGATGCACATATGTAAATGTCGCCAACTCGTTGGCTCATTCTTGTGGAAAATGTTTTTCTGCACCGCAAAACGGAAGGAAAGGAAGGAACTACTGGGCAAACGAAACGAAACGAAATGAAGAATGTGAATGTGGAAAAAAAAAATAGGAAAAGGGTGGAAAATGCGATAGCCATGCTTTCCCTCGACTTGAAAATGCAAATAAATGTAAGGTTTTGTCATTTTTTAGTCCTTCCACGTCACGAATTCGTCACCGTCCACGTGAAGTATACCCCATCTCCACCTCCGTCCAAGTTTTTTTTTCACATTGTTTTTGTATCCACCGCAGTCTGGCACTATTTTTGTCGCTGGCATTTTAAGTGTCACATTTAAATGGGATTTTTATTCGGTCCTAGCCACGCAAATGTGTGAATTTTTGTCGCGCCTCGGTTGGAATTTTAAAATGGGCTCCCACCTTCCCGCTTTTAACTCGTCTTTCATATGCAGTGGCCACGGATAAAAGTCACTCAGGTGCTAAAATACAACGGCACTCACTGAAGGGGTTATTTATGCGGCTTCAGCATGGAAATATATTTTCAGATTTATAAATTCTAACGAATCCAAATATGCCTAATTACATATATCTGTATTCAAAACTAATCGCTTGTAAAATGATGTGGGAAAATATTCGTTAAGCCTATTTTAATTGAACATTTCAAGTTTCCGGCGAAGCATATTCCTAGGGGAACCAAATCTTTGGTTACAAACCAACTCCTAAATATAACGTGGCTCCCCTAGATTTAAAATGTGTATCCCCCGTCAAGGAGCAGATCGCTTCTTGACAACGGGAAACTGATAAACCTCAAGAGACTCGGAAAATGCCATGTCTTATCGCTGGAGATAATTGTCAGGCCATAAGAGTCATTCGAACTCCAATTACAAGCACTGTGCTATCTGCCTCCTTTGCTTTTCGTTAAAAAAAGAAAAATGGAAACATCCTTGATCCTTGTCTTTTGGGAAACATGGCAGCCATTACTCAAGGGCCGCACACAAATGTCGCTATTTTTGGTCGATTTCGATGTTCGAGTACTTCCCACCACTTCTCCGCTTTCTCCGCCTTTCTCCTGCTCTTTCTCCCGCTGCACTGAATGTCTCACTAACTAGCGCATATGCGCACATTTCCCACACACACACTCACAGGGCTATGGACTAAGTACCCTTGAGCCCGCTACAACATGTTCCAATCATAAATCATAATTCAATATGGAGTACTCCCCCAACTCCGAAATATACATATATATTCAGAGTGCCCGAACACGCATTACACCCATTCAAATGAAATATGCATTAAAATTGCCTACCAATTGGTGAAATAAAACCCGATCGGTTCTGGGGGTTATGCCGGAAAATTAACGGAACAGTTGGGAGCTATATTTTTTCCTAGAAATTCAACTGACACTGCATTGTTTTATTCCATTTAAAATGGGAACCCAGACGTGGTAATGTGCTAATTGCCTTAAATCACATGAGGATTTCGTTTGTCTGGCAAGTACACGTTGTGTGGTTACTTAAATTTTAGAGTTCTAAGCAAATCCCACAGTATCTTTGGCAGTGTTCGAGGTATTAGCTAAACATTGGCCAACTAAAAACCCGAAAGCTCCCATAAATTGCCATTGTGATCCTGGTTTTGGCATACGAGTCGAGCCAAAAGATTGCTCAGACATCAGGGGGAGATTAGGTCGAGGATTAAGTAACTGCTCACATGGTTATGCAATATGCACTTCAGTACTCTTCGATCAATTCCCAGGTACCATAAAGATACTTGTCCATAGTTCGATGACATCGCGGCAAGCTGCAAGTTTGTTGCACAAGAAGGAGGAGCGGCTGGTCAAAGATTTAAAAGTAAAAATACCTTCTTATTCATTTTCGATACGAGAAGCAGCTCGAAAGGAAGTGAAACTGGGGTCTGCATGCCCCCATAACCATTCCAGTTCCCAATCCCAGCCCCAGTCCACAGCCATTTCCATTCCTATTCCCGGAACGTGCAATGGCAACTCGCATGTTGCATGTTGCACGTTGCATGTTGCGCCGCGTGTTGCTTTATTTGCATACGAGGACGCAGACAGATGGTGGAGATTGTTTTTGGGGGTAGGTGAATACAAGCCGAATGCAAATCACAAGACAGCCAGAAGCTGCAAATTCAAGTTTCATTAAGGAGTTAGAGGGAAGTATTGAGATATTCTCTTCACATCTAAGTAGTATAAAGTATAAATTATGAATCCAAAAAGCGTTTAATACAATCTCTTAAAATGCAAACAAAACTAAGGAGAAATGAACCATAAACTATTCCTCTTTATATCTTTTAATCTTAATTTAAAAGTAAGAAGTGCAAATATTTAAAATACCACCCTACACCTTGTAACCAACGAACTAAATTAATGTTTCAGTCTCAAGTGCAATAGCGGTGAAGATGTAGGCCATGGTTTCAGCCTTTTATATCCCCATATATACGGACAAAAGATACATACACATGTGAGCTCCATCTTCAATCGGTTCTCCCTCAATTCCAGAGTTCGAATCGCTGTCGGACTTGGCAAAAGATTGGCTTTTGAGATATGCCCACAATAAAACACACAAATAAAGCTTGCAAACCTGCAGCAACTGCGACTCACCTTTGCCTGCCCCATGCCCCTTGCCCCATGCTCCTTGCCGCTCCTCCCCTTTAGCCCCTTTTTCCTCCTTTTTGGCCTGAGTGTTTTGGCTTCTTGGTTGCGTTTTCTTCTTCTGCTCCTCTGTTGGCGGCAAACCTTTTGTTTATTTTATTATCTTTGGCTATTTGGCTGCTCCATGTGCTGTGCCGCCCCCTCATCCCCTGCCCCGTATCCCCCTGCAGCTGCTCTTCTTTTGTATATGGAGTGTGGCGAAAACGCTTAAAACAAAATTTATTTAGTCGGCCCAAACGGAGGTCGCGCGAGATTCGCAATGCGACAAAAATGCGACTAAAAATAAAGCAAATAACGACACAAAGTGAGCAGAAAATGCCAGGGGGAAACTAAAAATAAAAATAGCAATAGAAAGGCGTTTCTAAAAATTAATTTTATTTTCATATATGTATGTGTGTGTGTTTTTTAAGTAAGCAATTTTTCGCGAGGGATCTAAAATAGCCCCCAAATCGGATTCGGAATCAAAATCTCAATCCGAACCAGAATCAGAATCAGCTGCCAAATCCAATTTTATGATGGCGCGCAGGCATTTGCATAAATGTTTTTGGTGGCGCGATAGGGACGGCATCTGTGCCGTGCGAAAGAGATGGGCATATGGCCTACAACAACGCAGCATGTGGCAGCCTTGTTGATGTTGTTCATTCGCGAGGGGGTTTTTGGGTGGCAGATAGGTCCCATACATAGGGAGCCGGACATTGGACATCGGACATGACATCGCATTGCATTGCATGTTAGCCGTGTTTCGCAATTCTCGCATGCAACAGCAAACAGCACGCGAAGACAGATTAGAAACGGACTAGCAGCACCGAACTGCAGGGGGTTAAGGGGTGCCCCAGGGGGGTTGGTGGGGTGCGCCAAGTGGGGACTATGGGAGCCGTCTGTTATCATTGCAAAAACACAGCGGGCAGCTGCAGTCGCGAAACCGAGAAGCATCAACTGCATCTGGGCTACGAATTGAATGCTGTGGCACAGAACCCAAAGATCCAATCCGATCTGCCCTGACTAAGTGCAAAATGAGTTCTGAATGCAAACTAGAGTTCAAAAAGATTCACCTCAGCAATATAATATAATATCAAATATCTATAAAATGTCTTCAAATACACCAAGGAACATTTCCGTAAATATGTAAGTAGGTAAAATATTTAAAGATATTTGTGGCACTTAGCCAATTTAAGTTTCGCCATAAACCAAGAAAACTTTTCGGTAGCGCAACATTAAATCACGAGTCAGTAAATGTTGGCTATTCAAAACGGGGGGCTTTTGCTGAAATATTTGCTCAAGTAAAGGCAATGAACAGCGGAGCATATTCTTTAAGGAGTATCTTCATTACTCTATCCCGTATTTGCGCCGCCAACCCTTTTTTCTGGCCCGTTCGCAAGTTTAGCTGCATTCTGGTAAAAAAATTTGCATATGCCGCCTGTCGACGTCGAGGCAAAAACTTCTTAGCATTTCTGCTCCTTTTGTTTGGTTTTCAGTTTTCAGTTTTCCGCATTTCAGCTTTGTTTTGTTTTGCTCCACTTGCTCCTCCTTGCTGTTGTTTTCCCAGTCGCAACTGTTGGCATTTTCCATTTTCCATTCCGAGGGAGCATGGGAAAGCTGGAATGGAAATACGAGCCAGCAATTTCTTTAATTTTCTAAACGATTTTAAATTTATTGCCACGTCTTGCGAGGCTCCTTCAATTATATTCGAGATCGGCTGCAGGTTGGAGTCTCCCTCTCCCTCGTTTTTTGTGTATTCTCTGGGCTTGTTAGTTAAAGCTGCAGAAATTGCAATAATGTTAATTTCTTGCAGCCAGCCGCCATGTTGCCATGTTGCTGCAACAGCGGCAGCGGCAGCAGCAGCCGCCGAAAAGGGTTTAATTTCATTTCGAGTTTTCAGGCTGCGGCCCTCCACCTCTCGGGAGGCTCCCCTTAACCCCTAAGTGTGTGCTTATGCAGGAGCAGACCTCGTTCGCTGTGGCTCTGTTATCTGCGAAACTCCATTAGAAAGGCAAAGGAAGCAAATGGCAGCTAACGAAGGCGAACACAAAGGAGTCTGGTGAGGGGAAAACTGCCAGCAGGACGGCAGACGGATCGAAAAATACAAAAAGAGGAAGGAAAAAACCATCCACGAACGAGCGACGTCGCTTAACGACTTTAAAGAAAAATTAAAAACATCCCAAAAGGAATACATCTTCGCCCTGCCGCATACATCGGCGATACATGGCCACTTTGGAATGGGTAACTGAGAACTGAGAGCTGGGCACCGGGAATCGGGAGTCGGGGACCCCGATGTTGCCCCGACTGTTCTGTTGCATGTTGTCCATCCAACATCCAGCATCCCATCCGATGGTCCGTCCTTCCGTCCGTCCGCCTGTCCGCTCAACATTGTTAGTGGCTCTCGAATTTATTTTAACGAACTAGTTTGGTCACTTCATACAACATTTTTTGCTCGCGCGGATTCCGCAGTGCTGGCTGCATTTGCTCCGGGTTATAAAATATATTCGCCTTATATAAATAAATAAATTGGTAAATGGCGTTTCATTTGGAGCTTCATCCTACATCCTCCGACGTTGCTGATGCGATGATAAATGCGACAAAAACCTGTCGCAGTCCCCTCTGACCAGCAGCAAATTGAATTTATTTGCTCGCAAATGTCGCAAGATGGAGTTAAGGCCAAAACGGGAACAACAGAAAAGGTAACAAAAAAAAAAAAAGTAAAAGGCGAAATGCAGACAACAGCAGGGAAGAAATCTAAAGAGAGGTTGCCTTTTATGGCTTACAGCGGTTTAGTTTGGTTCGATTTGGGCTTGTCTGATTGCCAGCAATGTCGAGTATTTGGCGGATGCTGGCAGCTCGATGGGAAAAACTGGAGGATGTGGGGGAATCGAATCCGAATCCGAGATCATTGTCTGCTCCGCCGCCTGGGGAATTGTCAATCATCGGGCATCGAGCATGCGGGCCAATCTTAGGTCACTTAGGAAACCACGCACAAAAAGAATGATATGATTTGAAACTACCAATACCACTAACTAACTTATTTCCTAGAAGCAAAAGTATAAAGTATATGTATATAATTAATAAATATTTCATTTTAATAACTACTTAGCACAGTGCATACTTGCTATAATACGTCTCCATCTGACTTTATCAATATCTTGCTCACTCCTCGAGAATTCAAAAGCATCTCCGCATAAAGTGTTTTATATAATGCACCCAAAACATGAGATAAACGAAACGAAACCACTTTTCATTCTTTTCTTTCCCTTTATCCCTTATTTTTATTTATTTTTTTTTTTTTTGGGGAGCTGCATGATGAGCAACATCAGCAGCAGCAAATAAAAAGCAACAAACTCGCACCCAAAATGCTTAACGAGCAGAGCAGGCACTTGCAAAATGCTCAAAAGCAAAAGCGAACAGCTAAGAATTATTTACTTCAAATTCCAAGTGCAACATAGAATTCGTGCAGCGGCAGCAACATGCAATGCACGGCAGCAACATGTTACCAAAAGGAGCAGAATGCAGTGGCGGCGTTGCGAGAGGGGGTTTTCAAGGGGGATTTTTTTTTTGTTTTTGGGAGGGGGCAGCTACAGCAGCGGCAGCTAAAACGCCGATAAAAGCAACGATGGCAGTTCAGCTTCGTTTGCTGCTCAGGCGGCCATGTTGCTGATTGCCATTGCCGTTGCTGTTGCTGTTGCTGCTGTTGCTGCTGCAGCGGCAACTCATTGCAAATGCAGCCCAACTGCGCGCCTTTCTCAAGACTCCGTTTCGGCGACGTTCGGCCAGCATCATTACTTCCATTCAAGCTGTTTGGCTTGGCGTGTACATAAAAAAATGCAAAAAAAAAGCAACAACGTATACGGAAAAGTAAAAAGGCCAGCAAAAAAAAGAACGCTGCATGCCGGCGCTGCTGATGCTGCTGCTGCTGCTGCTGCGTTGCCCCAACCTCAAGCATTTTGGACAATGCGACTGGGCAGCAGGAATTGTTGCCATTGCATGTTGCTGCTGCTGCTGCTGCAGCTCCCAAATAAAGCAAACGCATTGCGAATTCCTCGTGGCTGGCTTTTTTCGCCGCTGCCTTTTAATGATTTAAAATTCCATTTTAAGAATTTTATACTTAATGATGTGTTTTGCGTTGTATAGCATCGTTGTCCAAGGCAGATGCCCCCGCCACCGACCGCCCCCTTGTCCTGCGCCCCTGGCAAATGGCGATTGTCGTCGTCGTCGTCGACTTTGCTTTTGATCTAAACGCTGCGTGCTTTTCGTAAATTGCTTTTCGTTGTCGTCGTTTGGGTCTCTTGGGCTCTTACCTTTTGTGGAAGCCGCATGAAATGTGTGCGAGTTTCGTCTGCTTTTCTCATTTTTTTTTGTTTTGTTTGTTGGTCCGAAAAAATGGTCGGCAGAATTAAATGCAATTGCAATTTACAGGCATGAAATCGCAGCGACCAAAATATTTGGGACGAGATTTATGGTCCATGCGGCAGTTGTAAATCAAATTTCGATTTTTTGGCAACTGTTGCGAAATTTCCCAAATTCTATTGACGCATGCAAATTTCACGGCGCACCGCCCGCTGGCTTTGTTTTTGTCATTTTATAACAGCAGGTATGGAAAATTTCCCGGCCAAGTGCGTGCGGAAATATGAATTTTCATAATTTTCGCACAGTCTGCGGTTGGCAAAAAAAAGGTCGACTTCTGGACGGTCATAAAACAGCTGCAGCGAATTTTTCATATCGTTTTTGTGTGTCCCCGAACTGATAAAAAGGCGGCTGACAATGGAAAAGGCAAAAGGTTTTCCTCCGACTTCTTTTGAGATGTTTAGAAAGTGCGTTACATGCTTTGCCAGGAAATTGGCACATGACCCTGTGATTTATGGCTGCAGAAATTGATTCCGGTGACTGTAGGTCACAGTTCAGAGTGCGCAGTATCGAATGCACCTTTCGCTGCGACACTTGGAACTCCGATTGTGGAGCTCTCGAGTTGGGGACATAAAAATTCAATTATCACTTAATAACAAGGGAAAATGAAAATTGCGTGCGGCGCTGCGCAGTTGCACAGTTGCACATTGTTATTGCCAACGTGGGGCAGTTGCAGGTGGCCAGCAGCAACATTTGCACTTTGCGTTATTAACAGAAAGGTCGTTAAGGTATTTTAACTTACTTTACACCTTTACACGGGCGTATTTTCATTTTAATTATTTCATTTTGTGCAATTACACAAAAGTTGCGAATGAAAACTTGCAATAATTATGTTTGAAATCTTCTTTGCTGAAAAATGGCTTTGCAACTAATTGAAACGGTAAAACTTGAGATTTTCTTATGTAAATATGCATGTCTACTTTTAGTACTCACAGTTAGCCTAAAACTAATTTAAATATTTTCTTCTCTTTTCTAGGTAAGTGTAAAATATTTAATACATCCTTAAACCAAAAACAAAAACATTGACAAAGTGAGTAAATAAGTATAATAATAAAAAGAACGCCTCAACCAGTTAAGGCAGCGAGTGGAGAAAAACAATTTTCCGGATTAGCAGAAGATGTGAAACAAAAATTGGAAAAATTACTCATGCGTGCTGGGCCAAAGCCCAAGAGCAGAAAAACTTGCAAATTTCAACAACCCCTCGAAATCCCCGGGCCAACTCAACTCAACGCCCCCATTTAAATTTATTTGCCCAAGTTTACTTTCCCATAGCCCGAAATCAAATCCAATCAATAAGTATCTTAAATAAATTCATGGCACCCACACACCCCTGCCATCCACATCCATGCGGCATCCCTTCTGGTTTCTTGTTTCTCGATTTTTTTTTCTTTGCCAGCCAGCCACTTAGCTACCTCATTTTTTGCAATGCTAAATAAATTTATTTGCTAATGTAGTTTCTCAGCTTTTTTCCTCCGGAGAAGTGCAGCGGAGCAGAGAGGGCGGGATAAAAAAAGGAGCAAGAGCGCAAGCCAAACGGAATGAAAAAGAAACGCTGGTACTTGTTAGTTTTATCTGCATATCATTGAGATAAATTTGGTGCCGATCAACTGTCTGTCTCCGTCCCTTTTCCGCTCCTGTCCCGCCCCTCTGCCCACTCTTTCCCTCGAACGGCGACTGTCGGCTGCCGTGTGGCACAGCGGCACAGAAAAAAAGTCCGCAAAAAAGCCGCTGATTTGCATACGAAAGTAATTTGATGTCTTGCGAGCAAAACACACTCGCACACACATACACACACCGCATCCGGAAAAACAGGGCGGTGGGTGGCAAATAAGCCGTAGGACACGTCATGAGTTACATTTCCTAGTCATCGATAAGCGGGAAAAATCGGCGGTTGGCAGCTGAAAAAGGAGAAGCGGTTTTCCAAATTAAAATAAACCGATTTGGAAATTTATTCCGGCAGCCATGCTTAACACTTACAATTCTAAATTTTTAAAAGTAATAGAATTAGAGCATGTATATAAATGTTCCAAGGAAAATCGCAATTCGAATCTTATTAAGCTCAAACGGAAATATTTGTATGATGAATAACATCGCGTAGACATACATATAGGAAAATGTTTAGGTAACAGGATCAAACAAAGGCCTACAAATAAATCAGACTGAGTTCAATTTCCACGCAATATTCCAATTACTCATTGACCGCACTGAGGCAGAATCATCATGGCAAGATTAATGTGTGTGCGCCGATTGAATTTATCCCTTGACCATATTTTCCTCGTATCGCCGGGTTAGTTTTCCGGCGTTCCCTAATTTGATTTCTGGAGAATTTTCAATTAACCGTTTGTCAGCTTAGCCAACCCCCGGCCGATTCATATGGATTCTCCTTTTTGGGGGTGGGAACCATTTTGCGAGGCCATAATAGTCGCGGCCATTGCAAAATGGCCGCCACAGAGGGAAAATTTAAATTGAAAATTTCCCGAAATACAAACCACCACCACCCACCCCAGTGCGGAGCTGGTGCTCACATAGTTTTATAGTTGTTTGGTCAGTGGACAGTAGTCGGTGCATATGTAGATTTTCAGCTGACCTGACAAAAGGCAATGTCAACCCATCTGGCCCACGCCCCATTTTTGGCCTACTGAACCCACCGCACAATTTATGGTCCTGCAAAATTCCTGACACTTAATTGTCTGCGTTTAATGAATGAATAAATGCCGGGGCCACATTGTCACCCACTCGGATGTCCTGCCGAATCCCCCGTATCTGCCCGAATCCCTGGTACATGCAGAACATATTTATCGCTCGGTCCAGGCGGTGCCATTAACTCTCGATTATTATTAGTTTTGATTCGATTTTTCCACTTTTGATTCGCAGTTTTTAATTGAATTTTAATGAATTTAATGTGCCGTGAGCCGCTTGCACTTCGTATTTATGCTGGCCATTTAAATACACATAATGCTCGGTCGGAGTTAATCAAAGTGCGCTTGATTATTTTTGCTAAATTAAATTTTATAATATTTCGTTGGGAATTTATTTTGCACACTAGTTTAATTAGTTTACACAGCTCTACAAATTTTCGGAAGCTGCCTACCCCCCAAAAGAAAAAAAAAAAAGGAAAAAGAACGACGAGGACGACAAACGTTTTATTTTCGTTATCTTTTTGCCGCAGGCAGCTGCAAATGCCACGCAAATTAAACAAGCTACCTTTTCTCTTTTTTTTTATTTGGTCCTTGGTCGGTCCTTTTTTGTTGTTGCCTTGCCTACTGATTTTTTACCTTTTGCTGGGTGACAAAGTGGGCTCTCTCTTTTTTACAACCTGCTTCTTTTTTCGGTGGGCTTGCCGCGGGAGCAGGGGGCGGAGTGGGAGGCATCCGGTTATTAAACACCCACTTATTACCTCTTTTTATTTACATATTCATGCCGAGCACTCCGCGCTCCCGGCCTTAATTGGCAGCCTTCTTATTTGGCCACGTAAATTTGCCGGTTCCGCAACTCCTTGCAACCTGAGCTGCTGCCCCTGACTCTTGCTAATCGCATCATAAATATTCAGTGTGCCTCGGTTTGGTTTTTGATTCCAGTTTTCACACCCCCGGGCTTTCGGGGCGTTTAACGTGTTTTATGTCTGGCCAAACAGAAATTGTTGCATACTGCGCGGCGCACGCATGTGAAAAAGGGTTTTTCGGGCTCGCCCGATGCTGTGTCGCGGTATTGGTGGACCCGGGACATAAATTATTTCACTAAATTACGCCACATGAAGCTGCAAACGGTGGCAAGGCATTGCTGCCTGTAAATAATTTTTCAAGCCCAAAGTTTGTTGAACTTCACTTCCCCGCGGCGGCTGCGGGTCCCGCTGCTCGGAAATTAATTGCTTAATTAGTTACGGCCAAACACTTTGAAATATGGCCGACATCGGTCGACTGTTCACGACTCTCAACTGCTCATAATTGCTCTATTAAATGGGCTCAGTGTTATTTTTTTTATTTTTATTTTTTTTTTGCTTTATTTTTTATTCCTCTGATTTTTCGGGGGCTGGCCAGCCTGCACTAATGGCCTTAAAGCGAAAGCCCTTTTCCCTTCGGCCTGTGCTGAGTTATTCGATGGCTTTGCCATTAGCCGGGCCATATATTCTATATGGTTCCATAGTCCATGGCCGCTGCAACAAAAACATGTTTTATGTCGCCCCTAATGACCCCGGAGTCTCCAGATCCGAGATGCGAGTTGCTAGTTGCTAGTTGCGAGACTGGAGACACTTAATCGCTTTGAATTGCAAAAGCAAATAATGTGCAAAAAAGCATAAGGATAAAGGATAAACCAAAGCGTCGCCAGCCGGAGAGTGTGTGTGTGTGTGTGTGTGCGAATGTCCTGGCGGATCCTTGTGGCGTCTTTGTCGGCTCACCGCCCCCGAAATGCCAATCCCCTTATTTTGGGCTCCAATCCGAAAGCCAAGCAGCAATCCACTGCGGCGACCACTGCAGAATGACGCCATTATTTTGACAAATTTTTTGGCAATCCCGATGTTGTTGTTGGTTGGCTTTTAGCTGCGACTGCTGTCAGCTTTTGTTGGTTTTTAAATTGCATGCAATAATTCAATTTTATATTTCCGCAAAAAACTTTATCATTTTTATTGGCGAGCGAAGTTTTTCCCCTCATCGCATGGATTAGCGTCGGGGGAGGTCAAGAATTCGTTGGCAAGGATTTTGCATAGCTGGCGGGGCCAATAAATTTATTAATAAATAAATATTTGCACAGGCCATAAGAGCTGCAAAATTATAGCGGGATAAGGGACATCAAAATGCATAAGCTTTTAGAAAATGGATAAAATAGTAAGATTATAATATAATTCTTTGCTAAATAAGAAATGCAATAGATGAGTTATGATAAATTTGAGATTCAAATGACTGGTTGCCTATTATTCTGTATCTGTATCTGTAAATGAAGCTTGACATTTGCGATTTGAAAGTAGAATAAATGTTAAAGTTGAGCAAACAACACAAATGCTTATTTCGAATTTTTCTGCTCACAAAAATTGTTTTGCCATTCGAGTTTCGAACAAATGAAAACAATTTCAACTATTCGGAGTTTATGGCAAACTTTGCTCAATGGAGCAAAAATATTCCGAGTTGCCGGTGGCGCCACAAAACTGTCCCCCTTTGTTGGGGAAGCTGCCTGTTTGGCTTTCAGCTTACGGCTTTCGGCTTGTGGCAGGCAGATAACAAATATTTGCAGGAAACCCCGAGACCCTTAATTAGTGTAAAGCAGCCCCGCACCTCTGAACCACATAAAATGCGAGCAAGGAAGCAATTTATCAAAGTTTTGTTGCTTAATTGTCGTTTGTGCGGGTGTTTTGGTGTTTGGCCAGTGAAAGTTTAGAGGGTGTTGGGCTGGAAAGGCTGGAAAACCCGTCGGTTGGTCCGTGGGCGTGCTCTGTTCATTTGGCCCCGCAATCAAGGACCACGGACCAAGGACGAGTGTAATTATCCTGATAAATGCGGTGCAGATCCCCATCATCATTATCGATTTCACTCGCCCCACCCCTCCCCCAGGCAGGCCGTGCAGTTCTCGAGATATTTTCCACATCATAAATATATAAGTACGCAAAGTGCGGCACAGGCGGTTGGCTGAGTAAACACACGGGTCCGGGCTGCGTCGCCCATCACATTTATAACAATTTAAAATTGCTCGAAAAAATGGCAATAAAATCCCACAGACAAACGAAATTACGTGACCAATGTGTTTTATTACGATTTTATTGCGAAAATGCCAAGAAGAAGTCAGGTTCGTGCGGGGATTCGGCGGGGAGCAACCGCAAATATGAGACTGCGTCTGGGTGGAGCGGCATCAGATTATTTATCTTTCGGCTGAAATCGGCACAGAAGCGCAAGCAGGCAAAAACAGGAGCAGCACGGAGGATGAAGAAGCTGGAGCTCAGTTCGGTAGATGAGGGTGGCACGTGAGTGGCCGAGGGTGGCTCGCAAAGTTTCCCGCGATTTATGGCCATTCTTCACGGCGCTACGCCGCATCAGGTTAATGCACAATTTATGAGGAAAAACATGGTTCGGGCACAAGAAAAAAAACTAGAGTTTAATTGGATACGTGGTGGAAAGTGGGTTTCAGCTGCCTCAGCAGGTCCATCATATCCAAACGCCATCCCTTCCTGACTTCGGGGTGGACAATCGAAGGGGTTGTGTACCCTGTCTAAACCATAAATGGCCAAATACTAACGCCCCTGGTCTCGCATTGGTCTATTGAAAATGTATTTTGTTGTCGACAACATTTTATTAAGTAATTTGCATAAATTTCCATGGCCATATGCTGCACAAACGCCTGAAAGGGGTAATTAATGTTGGACAATAAAAAAACGAAACAAAAAGTGAGATAACTGAACCTGGAGAATGCAATCACAATGATAAGTAATGCTATTTGTAAGTCCCAGGAGATGTAAAAAAGTGACTCCAAATCCAAACCTTGAACTATCAACCAGCAATTACAGGTCCGAGCTTAGACTCGCCAATCTTGATGGCTTGATCTAATGGCTTTCAATATTTTTGATTGGTGCGCTCCAATTCCGGACTTTCGGACCATCCATCCATCCACCTTGATACCCCCTGTACTTTCGTAGCCCTTCACAGCAATCCATCTTGGATAATAGTTAGTGCTGCCATACTGTCCGTACCCCCAGTTGCCCATATTGCGCATATTGATTAAAGGTAGGGGAAATAAATTGCGGCTCTGGCGAGCGGGCGGCGGTTATGTATAAAATGTAATTTTCAACAAATTATAGCAATTTTTATGCTTATAGAAAAGCGCACTCAGCTCGCAATTTGCTGCACTCGCTAACCCTAAAGGGTAAAGAGCGATTACTTTTATTATTCCAACGGACCATGGACGTCGCTGCACTTTTCAGCCGGAGGGGCTCGGTTCGGTTCGGATAGGCAGGGAGCACGGACAGAGGTCAATTCCTTTAAAATCGCTCCATGATTGATGGGTGTCTGTCTAGGCAAAATATATATATATGTAGATGTTTCGTAAATTGCGCACAGATATTATTATAATGCAAACTGTATGATTACGAGCGTGGAATGTCCTCCCGCTCGCTCTTTCTGCTGCTCTTTCTGGCTCGCCGGCATCCGAACATTTCTGGTTTTTCTCCTTTTTCTGGTCTGCTCGTAAATCGGCCGAAACTGTCCACAGTTCTTAACTCATTTGGCCTGGCCAGGCGATGAAAGAGCCAGGGCATAACGCGCGACGTTTATTGGCTGCGTCTGGCCATTTATTTCACTCCTATGATCGCTGGCGGAAGCCATTAAAGCCGCCACCGAGCCGGCTTGGCTTCTTATTTTACCTGCCCTGTGGAAACCGGTTAGTGGCACTCGGTGCCCTGGCAACCATTTAGCCATTTCGCTGGCAATTCATCAGCTGCATCTTTTGGCGACCCATTAGAGCGTCGCCCTCCATCCAATCCACGTGGTCTTCTTAGCCGGCAGGTTAATCATATGCGCGCCAAGTGCCAAAAGCCGATCTCAGCCGGTTTGGCCAGTTGTTTGCAGTCTGTGTGTGGTCTCGGCCATGTCTATGAGGCATCTGGAATCCCCTCCCATAAAGCCGAACCGCCGAAGATCGGACCTAAGCACAGTCATTAGTTTAATTGCACTGTTTATGGAGGAGCAATGTCGAACAGGTTGGGGTTCCTCGGTCGCTTATTACCATTTCGCATGTTGCGCGTCCATTGCGATCGTGTTGTTTGGGCTATGTTGTTTTAAATTAAATTAAATTTAACATCGGTTAATAGAAAATGTATGCGAATCGGTGGTGGGCAAGGCCGGGAATAAGTGCTGCTTTAACTTAAATAGTGGGCTGCACTGAATGGGAAAATTGAAGAAAGTTCTGCAGCATTAAGAGGTTGCAATGCATAAGTATGGAATGTAGTTGGGAAAATATGTATGTATTTAATTAAATCATAAAATAACATTGGAAACCCATGCTTTAGGATAAAAATCATAATAAAATCAAATAAATTGATTCAATTTCAGCTAACTAATCCGCGATAGAGCCGCTTAACATTTTTGTAATCAAAGGTGAAAATCAAAAGAAATCCAACAAATTGCACTTAATGTTAACAATCAATTTGGCCATCTTATCGCGACAAAATCGACAAGTGCAGCTGCGACGAATGCGGCAGCAAAACATTTAGAAGCAAATAATTTCCAAACGTACTTAAAATCAATTTACTTAATAACCGGGCAATTTGAAGGGTTGGCCAGGGGGCAGGGGTACGACCACTGCAACTACAACTGAAACGCATGTGTAAGGGGGGGCAACTAAACATGTTGCATGCACCGCACAAACTTCTGCTGCGTCCGCCGGCTGCTCAATTCATTTTGGCATGCGAATAATAATTTCCAGCCAAAGCAGAACAATGGCCGCAAAGCGTTGCACTTGTAAAAAAAGCAGAGCAACAACAACGACAACAGCAGGAACAACCACATTGTGCCGGCCAAGTTAATAATAGTTGTTCCAACACATACCAAAAAGCGAGCCTCCTAGCCGGCGGGTAATCGTTTTACTCACCCGGCAAACTGGCAACGAGCAATTTGAAAGCGCACAACGGCAACAGCAACACGGCGAAAGAGCGCGGCAACAACCGGCCAAAACAAATCAACAGCAACAGCAACCTGCTGACCAGTCCCAGTCGCCCTCTTTTCCCAAATGCACTGGGGAAAATAAGAAGAAGTGGGTCCTGCATTTCAGGTGGGAGCCATTTTCGTGCCATTGCAACTCAGCATTTGACATATTGATGGTCAGTTCTTAGTGAAGTGATACTAGGAAATAAACATTAGACTATCATAATCATCAGATTAAAACAATAAGCATTTAAATGTGGATGCAAAACAACGATGTGAAGTGTTTACCATTTAGCATTAACATTTTATAAAGATTTCTTGCCGTGTGCCCGTCAGCATTGCGATGGTCATCGGGTTTCGTTCCTTTTTTCACGCGCCCAGGAGCTTGTCCCTGTGCCGCCTGTCCATGTCCACGTTCACGTCCACGTCCATTGCCATGGTCCGTGCTCGCATGCGAAGGAAGCGGGAATATGCAATGTCGGGGTAAATTGTCCGAGGTACCGCCAGTCCCAGACCCAGTCGCAATCCCCAATCCCTATACCCGCACCGAATCTCCCCGGCCAAGTCCAATCAACTTTGGCTGCCTCTCGGCGTGCATAATTCGCTGTAGCTGGTGCTTGTTGCTTAAATTGCAAATTTATAATAAATAGAAGTCTGCCCCACTACCCCTCGCCGCTCCTGCCTGGCTGCGTTCAATCATCTGGGCGGTGGATTAGCCATTTGGGTGGGTGAATAACAAGCATTTCATTTCAGTTAAAGACTTTAGCATCGGCATTCGTTCTGCTTTTTAAGCACTCAATCTGGTTATTTATTTAATCGCAAGGCGCATAAAAGGTGGGTTTTTCGTTTAGAAGTTTTGTAATTAAATGCTCGCCTACCTCTAAATCAAAAGTACCGAACAAATTCCATTAAGTATCGCCATCAAAAATGGTATTAAGATCTTTGTGAAACTAAAGGCTTAATCAGAATTGCCTTTCATTGAAGGATTGCAAATTAAGTTGTTGCTTGCACATATAGTATTTTCCAGCAGGTATCTTTTGCCATCTGACAGATTATCAGCATGGGCCATAAATTAAATTCAGACTGTTTGCCATTTATTATCACATAAGCCCGATCTGAAAAGAACATTACATTTAAAATCGAATAAATTGCTGTGCTTTTCCCAGTCCTCTTGACCATTGAAATAATGGCTTTTGCCCGCAGCCTCGAACGCTCAACTAATTAAAACTAAGCTCAAATGGCCGCCTGTGCGTGCGAATTATTTTTGCCAACTTATTTGTCAAATCCACTTAGCCATGGTCAAGTTTTTGCTGCTGCCAGATAGTGGTATCTACACACAAGTGTGTGTGTTTGTGCTCTCCAGTTAGTTTTTCTGCCGAAGCATCCGGCATTTTGGGGCACGGTTTGTTTTGTGACCATTATATTGCATATATTTTGTATAATACCAGCGAGGGCAAGAACAACAACAGCAACAGCAGCATAAATGCCAAAAAATATATACGTTTATATGTTATATGTTGTATGTATGTATGTGCTGCTAGCTGACTGCAGAAATTTGTGTGTGCAGAGATAAAAGTGCCAGGGCAACTTGTCATAATAAATTGTGCAACTAGAGCTGGCTTTTGCCTTTTTTATTTATGCGCTTTTCATAAAACACAATAGCTTTTGTTTAATAACGCTGCGATTTATTTTTTTTAAATAACGCCGGGTGCAACAACATCAACATCAACTTCGACAACCAACCAACCTTAATGAAGCCCGAACAGACAATTTCATGGGCTTCGATTTTCGAGTATATTTTTTGCGAGTGATTTTTGCAATTAATAATTTGCATAAATTTATGTGCGCTTTAATAATCTGTTAACTATGAAAACAAAGCCGGTGCGCGCTCGCATGCAACCAGGGAAAATGTGGAAAGTCGGAGCAAAAAGTTTATCAATGACTGCACAGGCCCACAAACAACCATCGTCCACGATGCAAATAAACTGCAACACTGTTTAGAGACTGCACTGCAGTCCCCCTCTCCCCCGCCTGAAAACAATGTGCAGCATTCAAATGATTAAAACAGCTCCGAAATGCTGCAGCCACAGCCCAGTTTAGCTCGGTTTGGTTCTGGCCAGGCCGAAACCAAACACAATCCAGTATCCAGTATCCAGAATACGCCATACACCAACCAGCGGCCACAACAACTGACTCCCTGCATGCATGTGAGTGTGTGCGCCACGTTAATCTTTGAAAATCCGAGTGCTGTATGCGGTATTATGCGAAAATTTATCTGATTTAACACCTAATATACAATAACTTAATATGCAGTGTGCTCCGGCACTTGCACGAGCGGCGGCCCAGGCCTGGCCTGCAGTCATCCACCAAAGCCAAAGCCGGCATCCAGACTACTACTCCTACTCCGATTTCGACTCCGACCCCACTCTGACTCCTCTGGCCCAGCGCCATCCCATCTGCCAGGCTTTGATCTCGACCAGGCACTGTGGGATATTCATCCGATTGGGAAGCCATCAATTTACAGCATCAGATGATACAATAGATAAGTCACTAGCTGTTTTTCAAAACAAACTATCCTAACTAGTTTCTTCCTAGTATTCATTTCTTTTTAATGAGCAAAATGAAAAACAAATTTAGCACGCTTGACATATTTTAGATAGATTTAAAATTGCTGCAAACGCAATATCTTGGTATAAATAATAAATTATTACAATAATATTCATTAGTTATGCGTACTCAATTTCTTAAATTCCGCAAAACATAAATATTTTATTATTTTAAGTATGCCTTTCTATTTTTTTAGTTTAGATTAGGACATTTTTAAGTGTTTTAAAATCTAATCGGGCCTATCTTTATATAGTTATTATATTATTTGACCCCCAAAACCGTTTCACACCCACTGTACCAAAACCTTAACAGCAACAAAAACTGCAAACTGCAATGCTCAGCGCCCATTTTGCGCCCAAAAAAGCTCCAACAATTGCGGCTGGACTTACTCTTCCCCCCTAAACGCACACACACACACATGTAGGCTGGCCTGGCAAACACATATGCACATTGCAGTGTCCGTGTTGGACCCTGTCCATGCCCCTGCCCCTGCCCCTGCCCCAAACCCGCTCACCCCCCTGCCACCCTGCACCCGTGTGCGTTTCGAATGCTGGGTCTCTGGTATGCGGCGTTTGGAAAATGTGAATATGAACTGCATAAATCTTCCAGGGCGGCACTCTTTGCCACTGCGCCTAAACCCCATCGTGGCCCAGCCCCTCGGAAAAGCCCCCATCCGAAACTCTCGAGGCAAAGGCTTTACGGCTTTTCGGCTTCGTACTCGGCGTTGACTCGCTCTAAATGCAAACGGACAAAAAAAATATCAGGCGGCCCGCTGGCGCTGAAGCGAGTCGGTGCTAGTCCTAGTCCTTGTGGTACACTCAGAGAAACTTAGCACATTAGAGATTCATTTAAATACAAGAGCGGGATTTAGAGCATGTTTACCCATTTTGGTATTACTATTTTTACCAACTTAATCAGTAACTTGACCCTACACTTATTGATATTTAACGTATCATACATTTTTTAAATATTTCTTGAAACTTCTTTCAACATTTTTTCGCAGTGCACAGCACACATATTCCTGGGCCGGCCGACTAAGATATATGGCTATAGGTAGTTGGAGCGCAAATGCGAATAGAATGTGGCGGCATCAAAGTTCAGCACACTTACTCACCCGGCGATGATGGCCGGGAATGGGGGATTTTGGGGGTGCTGAAGGACTTTAGTTTGCTGCAGTTTTATGCGCCGATTTAGGAGGCGAGCGGGCGGGCAGGGGAGCGGACTGGACGACGGGGTCTGGCCGGGTCATAACTCTCGTATTATTATGCATTCATATCGCCATTTTAATCACACTCACACACGCATCGGAGGATGGGAAAGCTGTGAGCGATATGGGATTACGGGGATTGCCTTTCGATTGACCAGTGACCACAAGACTTACAAGCTGTAAATGGAGAAGGCCAAAAGTCCTTGTTTAACTAAAAAAAAAACAAATGATCAAAAGCGTGCATATAACAATTTAAGCACCTGTAAAAAAATACAATGAATTTATTTCGATTTTAATTAACTACCGTCGTTTGAATCGCACTTTCCCGCAAAGTCAATTTTCCCCGGTTATAATAAAGCCAATCAGTTTTCCACGCCATTTCCACCAACGGCATATGTCGCAGTGTGTTGCAAAATCTATATAATTTGTAGCTAAACAAATTCCAACTGTGTACATTGTGGAAGTAACACTTTGAGGCTCCCCAATGATTTATTGCCCAATTTTACTGCCATGTTTTCTTAATTTCGCATTCGACATTTTCCCTTGCACCTCCGTTCGGTGGCGGCCATGCGCACAGCACCACCCCATCCACAACCGCCCGACCGCCCAAAACACCCCCGCCCACTGAACCGGCGAGCACCACCCTTCGAGGGGGCGGAAGGGAAAAGCGTGTACCGTTAGATGGTGGATTGTAACTCAACGAAATAAAATAAAACACGCACCAAAGCACATTCATCCCTCGAGAAATATCGCTTATTTGGTCGGTAATAATTCTTGGCCTGTGTGCCAGGCCCGAAAAACCCACCCACTGCCGCCTTTCGGGTAAAACAAAAGGCAGCATCTTTGGCTGCTGCTCTCTTCTGCCTCTTCCTCTTGCCACGTGCGTGAGACGGGGGCGAGAGGCGTGGCAGGACGCCCTGAAGGAAAGGAGAAAGTTTTGTGCCAGCAACTTGAGCAAGACGCATGGCCCAGGGAAATTCTGGTAGGAAACTCTGGCCAAAAAAGGTGAAGTCGCCGTAGGAAAAACGGGCGTTGGGCATGGGGGGATGGGAAAGTCTTTGCCGGGGGGAAGGGCGGCGAAAGGAGCAGAAAGAGAGCAAATTTTTCTCTCGTAGACACTTTTTACGAAATATTTCATCGAAATGTGTCCCTGGTGTAACATTTAATATTAAAGGTGGGCGGATGCGGTGGCCAGACGGGCGGAATAACTCGGAGGAGGCGGACTCCTTATAAATTAGCCTAATTCTCCAAGACATTTTGTTGCGAATAAAGCAGGCAGGAGAAAGTTTACAAAATGAACCACCGGACCGGGGGACAAGTGTAGGATAAAGTGGCAAAAGGAAAATTCCTGCGAAAGAATAAAACCAATGGCATGAATAGAAAATAAAAGAAAAGTAAATGAAGCGGACCCGCAGACGCGGCAGAGACCGCTAAAAACTTAAACCAATAAATCACAAGTTAATTACAGGCGCGTATTAACTCAAGGCACTGCAACCGCATTGCCACCACCCACAAGGGCGCCCACCCCCGCGCCATCGAGTGCGGAAATCTCCCTCCGCTGAGAGCTACAAATTCCATAATTATATTTTATGCGATTTATTTGCTCCTCGTTGTCATGTCTGTTTGCCGAAAGATAATGCCAAGCTGCCACCGGCTTCTTCGCTCTTCGAGTTTCACCCCTCCTCCAATCCAATTGGCGTCATGTGCTGGACCATTTTAATTGCCCAACTTTTCTTTGGGGGAGCGGGAACTGCCAATGCGGGCTCTGGAGAACCCAGTGAATCTCTCGAACCCAAATTCCGAATCCAAGCCCGAACCCTCCTCTCCACGATTAATGCTCAGCAAATAATATTGCGCCCCTCGCAACGGCAAACAAATCATATTAATTGTGATTATTAATTATGATTGTTCATTTTATTGGCTACCCATCTGCAACTGAGTAGGGTGCTCTTGCCACTCTTCTTAAATAACTTTAATCCGCAGTTTTTATAAGATCTATTCAAGAGCTGTATTCATTCATTATGAATTATTGTATACAGTTTTTAAACTGGCATATGAATACAAATTTCATTCATTTTAAAAACTGCCAAGGATAACAGATGACTATAAAATATTCACCAGCAAATCCAGCTTAATTTTCTCTGCTTGTTAAATGAATATGGAAACAATTTCCACCCCAACTTAAGCGCAATCACCCCCCCAATTATAAAAGTATATATTTAATTTGATGGTCTATTTACCATATTCATGATGTCACTTCTATGGCATCACTCTCATAACTTGAAAACTTTTCGTAAGTTTTCTTTTTTTTTTTGGAAAAGTTTCGCTTTTGCCCAATGCCGCTGGGCAAGCATTGGCAGCTGCTCAAGACGAATCGGGGCGGAATTTTCACTTTGTAAGCTAAAGTTTTCATTGCCCTCCCAAGATTGCGTGTGGCAATGTTTCTTTTTCTACTGTCTTCTCCATTTCCACTCGATTCGATTCGTCGCTCCGCAATGTTTACTGTTTTTATTTACCTTGGTGGGCTTTTTGCAAACTCATTTGCATTTTTCCAACCCACACCACACCATCCATCTAAGGCCCTAGCCATTTATTCATTAATTCCAAGTCCTGCGACATAAATTAGTTAACTTGGACTCGCAGTTCGCAATTGGCGGGTGTTTCGCCCAAGAATTTTAATGTGGATTCCCGCGGGGAACTGACATTTTATTTGCCTATTTTTTGGTAAGAAGAGGGGTACCATAAGCTGCGGTTTCTTTCGCCAGTTGTGCCGAAGTGCATGTTTTCCTGGGGAAAAGCAAAAGGAAAAGCACTGGCAGAGGAAAGCGTACAACAATTGAAACGCCAACGAGGGCGTCGGTGCCAAGTCAAGTAGAAAAATACTCGTACAATGCAATAATACAACAAAAAACAGACAGCAAAAACACTGAAAAGCCAACCAAACCCATCTGAAAAAGCAAGTGGGAAAAGTGGAAATTTAAATACTCTTAAATTAAATTAATTTCTGCAATAATTCCATTGTGAAAAGATATCTTCTGATAATTATAAATAAATGAATTAAACAGAGTTGATCAAATATTGAAATAAATGTGCTAGAATAGTTGTTAAAGTATATACTCTGTTTTGGTTTGCTGTTAAGATATGATTATACCTACAAACATCGAATCAATCGCAATACACCCTTTGTAAGGGTATAAAGAGGCAACATTGTAAAATGAAACAACGGGCGTGAGCATGGAAAAGCGAACGGCATGGGTTGGTTGGGCAAAGTTTTCCTTTGCCACGTTTTTTTCCGCTCTCCGTTTTGTTTGGGCCTGCAACAATCTTGAACATTTTGGCGCTGTCTTTTGCCGGCCCAACTGGAGAATGGTATTGGGATTGGGAATGGGTAGCTGGAGCTGGAGCTGGAAACTCAGGACTGGAACTGAGACTGGGGACTGAGCAGTGGGAATGGAGAATGTGGGCCGCAGGCGGAAACACCCAATACAAGTCACAGCTGGATTTATGTCATGCCTTTAATTGGCTGCTGTGCCGATGTCGAACTCTCGAGCGCGGAGTACCGGCCCAGTCTTTATCCTCATTCCCATTCTCGGTTTGCAGTATCAGTGCGAGTACCAGTCCTGGTCTGCTCTGGTCTGGTCTGGTCCTGCTCTTCCGAAAGCAACAATTCTGCCTTCATCCATTAGCTGGAAAATCGAGTTTTTTTTTATTCAGGTCTCTTTTTCGACTTCCTCGAGCTTGGGCCGAAAAAAACACAAGTGGCAATATTTCTGCTCGAGTCTCGGTCTCGGCGATCCGGCGGGATTCCGGGGCAGCAATTAAAACGAAATTTTTCTACCCGCCGCCATCTTCGGGATTTTGCGATGGCAATTAAAAACGAATTTTGCGCGGCTTCATTAGGCGATTTCGAATGGCGGCTGGTAAATTTTGAAGGCGGTGGCTGCCTGCCAGCTTAAATATTCATATGATCCAGGCGTTCGGCTCTAAAGGCGGAATGAGAAACGATGTGCGGATGTACAGATGCAGATACGGTTGGAGTAGCAGATATACATTTAGATACAGATACTGACACTGATAGCGAGCACCCATCAAGTGCCAGCTGTTGCGGGGGCCATTGGGCGCATTCAAATTAAATTCAATAAATTTTTCACCCATATTTTTTATCCGCATTTTTTGTCGCCTCGCACTTGCAGAAGTCAAACGACCATCGAACGAAATATCAACACTTGGCCTGGTCTCCCGGTCCTGGTCCATCTGGAGGAGATTGGCTGGGGGGGTTTCGGGGGCGTGGCAAAGGGTTAGGGCGGCTCTTGAGGCCCAGAAGCCGTCTGCGCCCCACTTGCAATTTATGCGCTCCGGCGACAACATATGGTCACGTAAATTCATGCGACAATATACGATATGATGTCACACACACATGACTCGGTGCTTTATTTTTTATGCAAAACGTTGTTGGGATTTTTTCTCTGTTTTGGTTTTGCTCTGCTTATTTTTAATATGTGAGAAGAGACTTGAAACGCCGCCCGGGAAAATGTCGCACTTTGGGTGGGGGATTGGGGGATAAATCCAGGCGAGCAGGCGCATTGGAGTGGGCTGAGGGGTCTGATTTACGACAGACAGCCGGCCGCCATTCGCTTAAGTTAATAAGCGTGCCTGGCAGAAGGAGCTCCATTCATTCAGAAAGGAAAGCTTATCTGGCAGTTATTATCGGCGATAAAATGGAGAGATAGTCGCCTTTTTTCAAATACCAATTTAATACAAATATGCGCCTTGAAGAAAACATAAACAATCAAGCAGCTTGAACTATTATTCATAAACATATGCCAATTTTCTGGAGAGTGCATTTTTCACCTCGACTGCTTTGTATAAACTGCAAGAAATGTCACAATATTTTCCCCAAATTCGGACCCTCAGCACACCTCTCATTCCTAAGCAGGCTATTGGCCAAAAGTTATGGTCCGCCCTGCAGCGTTTGGCAGAGTGTGAAATTGGCAAAGGGCGAAATGAAAAACTTTTGCCCAGACTGGGGGACGGGTGGGGAAAGTTTGCAGTTGTGGCCAGCCAGTCAGCCATCCAGCAGCCTGCCAAGTTCATAATTTCCCAAGAAGATTTCGCAAAATATTAGTTAAACAAAACATAAACCAAAACCCTGCAGACGTTTGTGCATACAAACGTGGGCTAAATCACCTAAAAGCATGCAACATAATTCACCCGACGCCAGCTCCTTGGAACCCAACACTCACACACACACACACACACTCACGCAATAGAGGGGGAATCCCAAGAAGCGACGAAGCTCAACGTTTCCGTTTCCTCAAGCAGCACTCCAAACATCCTCCCACACAACGCCCACTTTTAATGGCCCTGAGTTCAGTTTTCGGCAGTTTGGGGATCGTCTTTTGCATGTGCAAGCAACGAGAATCGGGTGGGCAGTGGGGAAAAGGACAGGGACAAGGACTTTCCTCCGAGGAGCACGCATGCGAGGACAACAGAATGGGTGGCTGGGACGGAAACAACAAGCCGGGTTGACATTAGCGGGCACGGCGCACAACGAAACCCAATTAGAACGGAGATATACGACACCAGAGCGAGGCGACGAAACAACACGGAAAATGGAGACCCTCGATGCCAGCGGAACCATCTTCCATTTCCAGGGGCGTAGAGTCGGGGATTCAGAGAACGTGATGTGCATCATTATAAATTGTATTAATTTAATATACAGTGATACTTCTATTGCTGATTTTTAATCTTTATTAAAGTTTAAAGAAGGAAAACTGTGAGCAGAGTGTCCACTTTCAATTTTTGTATGAATATTCTACATGATTTCCTTAACCCCCCTTAAGCTATTTCGCTGCGCGTCCATGGCCATCTTGGGTGCTCCTTTCTGAACCTGCGCCCTTTCAACAATGAAGCGTGTAATTACAAGCGTAAACGCTGTGTGGGTGGTGGACCAAAAATCACACGACAGGAGACATTTTTTGAAAAGGGTTGCGCTGACTTATGGCGGTGGTGGTGAAGTGGAAGTGCTCGCTCTCCGGTTTCTCCGGTGGGGCAAGGTGGCACATACACACTCGTACGGATGCGTCGCAGCGCATAATTACTTTACAAGTTCATTATAAACCATCATAAATCTATGAAGGAGCATAGAGCCAGGCGACGACTCACAATGGAAATGAAAATTTTCAACCTTAGCACTTTCTTTCTTTGCGCCTTCCCGTTTTCACTTGATCCCCACCCTCTCTTTTCCATCTTCCCGCTCCCGGTTGAGCCGGATTCTTTGTCTGAGGGATGGGCAAAACAATGGCGAGTAATTCACTTGCGAAAATGTTATTGATTACGAAACAGGACGGCAACAACTGCGGCACCCGGCATCGACCAACTGCATCCCCAGTGCGAGGTACAATGGGATGAAATGATAAGTGGGGAGAGAAAATTGTAAGGGATTTTTATACCACCATAGAATTTTGGGACAACATCTTAATATGAAACTGGTTTTAAATTCAACCAACACAAATTTAAAATCTTCAAATGTTAGGATCAACTGTATTGCTATATTTACTTAACCCACTGTATTCACTAGCCCTCTGCACCTTCGGATGTTTTTGTCGATTTTGCGCAAAAGCAATTTGAGCATAAATCTTCCCAACGACAAACTCGCCGCCTCACACACACACACCCCCACTAACACACACACAACAGAGTGCAACTCTCGCAATGGACGCGGCAGGAATCGAAATCGGAATAGGAATAGGTGCGGGGTAAGGATCCAGGACTCCGGGATGTGGAATGCTGGATGTGGGCAACTGCAACTTTGAAATTAACTGTTAGTTTCACACGTTCTAGCAGCGAGGACTGGAAAAACAACAATACGGGGGGCAAAAAGAAAGAAATTGTTGCTCTTAACTTTCACTTTTTTCTGTCAGACGGTGGAAAAGAAAGAAAAAGCAGCCGGGGAGCAGCTGGTGTGACCCCAAAAGGCCGAACCCAAAACCCGAATTCGACACCACGCCGAATGGCATCACCATGTTCATCTCCGTCTCTCTTCCCCCAATCCAGCCATCTCACTTGCACGGTTTTTGGACCATAAGTTTGTCGTTTAGTTGGGGGGCAAATAAAAATAAAAACTTCAAGTGCCAATTATGTGTGAAATTCCGACACTTTTCGCTTGTTTACTTTTATGCGCCCTTAATGAAGTTTCTTCTGCTCCACCTGACCTTTCTCCCCTTTCATAGACACATATGTGTAAGTTAGTGTGCGTGAGTGGGTGAAGGGGCGTGATTTTGGGCGTGTAATGCGAATCGAAAAGGTGTTGGGCGAAACCGGAATCTGCGATAATTAATTAGGCAAAGGTAAGCTGCCGAAATTTGACTAGACGAAGACGAACCTTATGGTATCCTTAACGAACACATACTCTTTTTATGAGATTACATGTGATAGTAACTATAAATGTAAATTACACCATTAAAATCCTTAGAAATCAAGGATATATTTACAGAAAACAGCAGTAACTCACAGAGTACTTGTTCTTAAATAAAAATGGGACATTTTTATATCCCACCAACAAGACATATATTATGGGGCATAAAATACACCCCTAACTGATTACGAAAAAATGCAATTAAAAACGCATTCGAGGCGATTTCTCAACCGATATCGAAGAAGAAAGAGGCCGCCCAAAGCAGAATCGCAAACGAGAGGGCGTGTCGGATCAGAATGGCGCACTCTCGCGCAATTAAAAGATACTCAGATACATAAATGGCGCTGCAGCCGTCGTCCGATTTGTATCTTGAAGAACCTTCCGCCTGCCCCACCACCCCAAAAAAAGAAAAAAAAACGAAGCATAAACAATCCGAGTCTTATCGGGGTTGGCAGCCATTTTCCCTATTTGGGAGTCATTATTTAGATTTGACACTTGGCGCTGATTTTTATTGGCCCGTTTTTCGGGTGAGTAGCGGAAATGTTGCACATTTCCGTTCCAGAAGCAGCGCCATAACTCCCATCGATAATTATCGGGGACTCGAGGTGACGTCAGATGAGTGGCTCTATGCGAATTTTGTGAGTTGTGCGTTTTTAGTTTCCGTCTAATGAGCTCTGAAATCGGGAATATATTGCCGGGCAGAACGATGTTCTCCGCAGATATGAAACAGCTTGACATCGTGCCACTTATTTATTTATTCGACGTCCAAGACTGTTGTTTGTCGGCTGTCTTGGGATTTTGCCGGACTGAAACTGAATCGAAATCCCCCATTGAACAGCTTCATCTTCGTGGTCACGCTTTGCTCGCATCTTCCACAAATGCCTGTGCTTGTGGTTCGCATTTGAACTGTTAAAATTTGGTCTGAGTATCCGTATCTCTATCCCTCAATCCCCATCGATGCGTTCCGCCAGCTGTCGCTGCTTTGTATCTGTATCTGCGACTGTATCTGCGGCTGTATCCGTATCTGTCTGTCTATGAAGATGAAACTGGAAATGGAAATAGAACTTGAAACGGAGCCAAAATAGAGTCGTTGATTATTTTAATGATGACGCCGAGGTTAAAGCACGATGGGAAGGCGTTCCGCACTCACACACACACTTGGCTGGGGTATATATATATATCTAGCAGGCCCTAGATGGTTCGGGTCTATGTAAATATGGAAATGGCGTGTCGTGTTCACATATATTTTTCCTCTTTTTTGGAGGGGCAACGGGCTAAAGGGGTGCCGCGGCGTTCACATCGCTCATTAATTGAGCTATTAAGATAAACCCACATCAAATTCCGCGTTCAGCTTCGACGCGCCATGGGTTTTGAGCTCCAGACGGCTGAGCTTGGGGCACTGGGTCACTCAGCCATCTTTTGGTTTGATTCGGTGTGCCAATGATGATGGCATTATTATACAACTAACATACTGAATAGAGACAATAAACAGTCGAATGTATTCATTCATACACAAATTGGCTTTTAATTGCCATGACATGCCGGCCCACAAGTAACGCCTAGTTATAACGTGAAAGGGAAAGCCCTAATTAGGAAGAATTGGAAAATTTCAGACTTTTTAAAATACAGAGTAGTTTACTAGTTCGATAATAGATAGAGGATTATAACTCTTCTTAACACATAATGTTATTTACTTAAGCCAAATACCTCATTTATAACCGTTTAAAAAATTTGGTACACCAGACTTCGTCACTAGTCCAAGCTCCTTCTTTGGCCTCCGTTTTCCCCCGAAACGAAGGCTGTCCCTGCTAAATTGCAAGCTCAACAGGCCCAGTCGTAACTCAAAACCGGGAAGATGCCACGGTCGGGGATCGGAATATGGATTGCTGGTCAGTGGCCCTGAGTCGAGGCGACCTGCTACCTGTTGCACCGGCAGCTACCGCGAGCAACTTGCAATGAATTATTTTAATGACGAGAGAGATGCCCCTTTCGTTTGATCCTGGGCATGCGTAAGAAGATACGCCGCCATGCCCGGATCCCGTGCGAGTGGAACCAGTTTCCCAGGCCGTTCCACTTCTCAGATCATCAGGCGGCCATTGAGAGTTGCGCTTGCAAGCCAAAATTACCGAGATAAAGGGAGACACATGAAGCAAAAATTGAAAAACAAAAATAAAACCGAAGAGGTGCGTGAGGCATAAGCCCTTGCGTTAAGCGGATTTTATCGGCGATTCGCCAAAAATTTCACCAGAGGTGCCCTTTTCTTTTTGGCCACAATTACGCCACGGCATCGCAATTTTGTAGGCTGTACGCGCCACAAATTCCGCGATCCGTATCGAAGCGATCCCAACGGCACTTGGCACATCATTTTTCGGCAAGAGCCCAGGGAAAATCTCAATTACCAGCAACTAGGAGTTGCAGATGCAGATGCAGATTCAGTCTTGGCCCAAGCCTATCCTTACCCACCGAAAAGCAATTAAAAACTCTAATTGCCTTGTGAGTTTGGATTTGGGTTTTTGGGGAAAAATTGAAAATTCAGTTCCTGGCTGCGACAGCCATAAGATACTGGGCCAAGTTGGGGGTGCACACACCCTAAACGTGTATCTCAAAATTTGATAACCGCACCGCACCGGCAGCTGCAGTTGCAAGTATCTGCAACCTGCAACTTGCTGCTTGCTGCTTGCAACTTGGATTGCGTTCGTGTTTGTGCTGGCAATTGCAACTCAATTGCGCATTTGCCACCGCAAGCATCAATATGTGGCATAGGCGTAGTCATTCGATGGGGGCCATAATCACGTCTGAACACCGAGCGATCCAAGGCAGCCACGCCCCTATTCCCATTCCAGTCCCCAGATCCTCGTACTCCCTGCGGCCAATTTAATTGACAGATTTAGTGGTGCTCGATTGGCAGTGCGGAAAATTAGTTTTCCGTCTCGCAGTCAACCTCAGCCGGAGCTGAGACGCATTTAATTGTTTTATAGACACTCGAATTCGAATCCGGGGAGAATCTATGTACTGACCCACCCCACCCACCTTCCCACCTATATATCTCCCTATATATCTGGCAGCTGTCGGTGGGTGTGTGGGTTGTGTGTGTGGGTTCGTACATCATATAAGCAAGGTGGAACACGCCCCTGACAAACACGCACGAAAATAGATTTAATTAAATTGCGAATAAAATGCGTGCCATAGAACGGAACGGAGTGGGTGGGGCGACACATGTGTGCCAAGCCATCCAATTAATCGATGGCCAATCGATGGCTCTTCCCGCCTTTTGGCCATTTTTTCCCTCCAAAAAGGGTTCCTTCCGCGTGTCCTTACGGCTTGTTGCTGGGAAAAAATAGAGGCAATTAATTTCCGGTTGGGCCTGAGACGTTTTAAATGGCAGCAGTGAGTCCCATTTCTTCAACGATTCCCCGTAATCTTAGTATTGTATCGATGAGATACCAGGAATGTCCCCATCCGAGTTCCAGCTTATCAGACCCGAGGACAGCTCCCCAATTTCTGGTAAAATCTCAACTCAGATAGCACGTGACGATGACAAAAACAAAGCATAAATTAGAAAGAGTAAGAGTAAGATAAGGCCGAAAAACTAAATCGAATTAAGTATAAGTAGTGTATGTAGTAGTGTGGCGTGTATCCGCATCTGTGTATATAAATAGTTATAATAGAAGCATAGATCACACGATGTGCCGCATGCAACATGGAGTCGCCGTCACCTGGAGATTTATGGCCGCTGGCAACGCTCCGACTCCGGGGGTGAGTCACTCCCCCTTGGGCGGAAAGAGACGGATATATGCGGCGCGAACGGGACGGGCATAGATATCGCTCCGTTTCGTTTCGGTTCAAAGTTCGCTGCAAATGGGAAACACGTAAACTGTCAAAACTTTAAATCCCTGAGGAATTTAAGTTAAAAAATATAACACGTACTGGGGACCCAGGCGCAGCTGTGCTGCCCCAAAAAAGCAAAAAAAAAAAGAAAAAACACACGAAGACGTAGTCGACAAAACCTTGAAAATGTATCTTCAGGGCGGCCGAGGAAAAGCCATGGAAAGGCCCCATGGAAAACCGACGGGAACCGAATAAATATTCTGAAAAAAGATTTCCTAGACTCACACCCCCACTTCACTTCGCCCACCGCCCTCGTTTAAATTATCTACAAGAAATTTCGCGCCTTGCCATACCAAGTTTTATTGTGCCACCCCCTCGCCCGCACATACCAGCATTTAAATTATGTACTTAGAAATACACAAAAATTTTCCAAAAGTCTACAAAAGAAAATGGCACAGCACAGCAGGACGCAGATGAAGAAGAAGAAGCAAAGAAGCGAGCCAGCAAAATGAATTTCGCACTTTTTCGCTTAATAAATTTGGAAACTTGGCCAGTACTGGAAAAAATTCTAAAACGGGTGAGAAAAACTCGGAGGGGTGGTTGGGAAAAAAAATCGCGGCAAAGCAAAGTTTCGTAAAAAGTTTATTTTTGCATATACATACGCGTACGTAGGGCTCCCTTTTTTGTGGGGCTGTAAGTTGCGATAAAATAGTCGGTCGCCGAGTGACAAATTCCATTTAGAATTGCCGAGCAAAGCTCACGTACTCCTCAAACAAAATCTCCTACTTCGCCGGCGGGTCCTAAATAAAATGAAACTTTTGCTAAACCTCAGCGTGATGTATTTTCCAGGCCAAGAAGCTGGCACGACGACTGCCGGGGATTTAAGTTAATCAGCAAACAGGTTTAGAGCCAAATAAATTTATTTACGAGTATACTACAGCCTTTTGCGCTTCTTATTTGGCCGCGAATCGCGTGGAAATTACTTGGGAATTCTTCGACGAGTGGGGGCTTCTTTGTTTAATTGAAATTCCAACAGCACTTTAAACAAATAATCTGCGCGGATTTACCCAAATAGGTTGCTGTATTTTTGCTACCATTTCGTTAAGTCCTTCTGAGAGATATGGCCGACAAATTGCCATAAACTGACGCATCGCAAATCTTGTGACCTGTCACTGGCCAATTTTCTGGCACATTAAATGGGTCTTCATAATTCTCACAAGGCAGTTTAAAAATAAAGCCACATTAAGGAAATTTATCAGCATGCATGAGCGAGCCCATATAGATGATAATTTCTTTGTTGCATCCTGGCCATTTTATTTCCATATCATTTTTATTGTCTATAAAATTTTTTCGCCATTTATTTCCAACACCCACACAATTGCACTCGCTACGTACGCTGCACACGTGTGTGTGTGTGTGAGTGAAAGATAAATGCGTTTTCACTTTATGACTTTCGTGTCGGCATAAATTTGTTAATACCTTTAGGCCAAATTTATAACATAATAAATGCTCATAATATTTAACTTAACATTGTGCTCGGGCCCAGGAGAAAGACCTGGTCTCCAAAATGCCAAGTTAACATGGTCGAATGGGTGGGTTGGCTGGTTGGTTGGTTGGTATGGTATGGTTTGGTTTGGTATGGGTTGATTTCGATAATATCAGACATTGTCTGGGCCTCTTCTTCGATGGGAGATGGGCCAGAGACAGCTGCAGTGCATTTGCACACACACGAAATTGAGTTATTGCACTTGAAGGCAAATTAAACTTCATAAATATTTAAAATCAGAGATTAAACACGGCATTGTGCTGGCCTGTTGATGCGACTTCTGGCTCCCCCGGCTCCTCTGGATACCCCTGCTCCTCCTGCCCCATCTCCACTCCCAGGTTGCCAATTAAACGGGCATTATCTGGCATAACTGCAATTTAAGTAGCCACATTCGCCATATCCCCAGTGCAATGCCACAACCGAGTGCTCGCACGTTTCTCCTTTTCATTTTAATGTGGCTGCATCTGCGGATCTGTGTATCTTTGTATCTGAGCAACTGTGGAACTGTGGAACTGCGGATCTGGCTGCAATGACAGCACGGCAGCAACATCGGCGGTGCAGCGGCAAACGATCAATTTAAAGTAACGATCGCGGCGGAGAAACAAAAACCGCAACTGCAAACTGGCAAACTGGCAAATACTCGGCGATACTCGTAAAGATGAAATGTATTTTTTGCGCTGAGATCCCCTTTCCTTTCGATTTGGCCCCCTTTGCTGGCAATTGCGGCCTACGTTCGAGCTGCTTGATGATCGCTGGCAAAAAGCAGAATTTATATTTACGACTTGGCCAAACAACAACGGCGAACAGCAAACAAATGTTGAGCTGCTTGTTGCAATTTTTCAATTTGATTTGCCCGATGAAAGGCCAAAACATAAATACCCGAAAACACTCTGTCACTGCTGCTCAATATGACTCAAATTTTGAGGCAATTTTATTAATAATGTGAATCATGTGGTCTTAAACGTTAATACAACCAATTAAATCGCTTTTGTGGCATCCTATATAAATAATTAGGCCAATAAATCTATAAGCATATATATTTACTTAGTCACTTTGTCAATGTTTTTTTAACACACATCTGCATTTGTTTTGGAGCAGCTGTTATAAGACAGATACTTTTGATTGCAAATGTATTTCGTCGATGCAGATCCAAAATGAATAATATTAAAAGTATAATATTCTGGTTACTTACCAATGTTTCCCATTCCGATCTTCAGGTACAAATGGTCTGCGAAGACGCGGCCGACAGACATACACCCGCTACCAGACGCTCGAGCTGGAGAAGGAGTTCCACACGAATCACTATCTGACCCGCAGACGGAGAATCGAGATGGCGCACGCGCTGTGCCTGACGGAGCGGCAGATCAAGATCTGGTTCCAGAACCGGCGGATGAAGCTGAAGAAGGAGATCCAGGCGATCAAGGAGCTGAACGAGCAGGAGAAGCAGGCGCAGGCCCAGAAGGCGGCGGCGGCAGCGGCTGCGGCGGCGGCGGTCCAAGGAGGACACTTAGATCAGTAGATCCTTAGATCCGTAGATCCTTAGATCCGTAGGGTGTATGTGGGATTGGGCGTACTGACGCGGAGACAGATACAAAGCAACTATATTGTAACAAAAGAACTATTTACTTAAATGAATAATATTTAAATATTTTGATGGTACTTGTGCGAATACGAAACTTAACCTAAATCGAACCTAATGGAATTATTTCAAGCGTTTGAGCAGCAACCGAAAATACGTAAATGAAACAAAACTACAAACTAATTAACTAGGCTAAGTAAATAAAAAGTAGTGGAAAGAGCGCAGATTATAAACCTACTTAGAATTAAATGAGCAAAACAAACAATTTTAATTTAGTTCCAAACGAAATAATTCAAGAGGATTCGCTCGAAATGGAAACCTCTGCCCTGCCCCTTTGTTGCTTACTGCTATGTTTAAATTAATTTCGCGAAAAATACTCAAAAATTGAAACACAAAGAGAAGAAAAAATGAATGTATACCATTATAATGTTGAATGCGAGCAAAATTCTGTTGATATGAATTTTTGGTAAAAACATGTTCTAAACCAATTTAAGATACGTAACGAAGGATACAAAAACAAAATGAAAACTATTAAACTTTAACTTAAATATAAATAGAATTTGTTAGCCAAGTAAACATATTACGACACGAAGAACAAACGTTTTCGGGAGTATCGAATATTTGAATGTGTATAGTTTGTGCTTATTAAATAAAATAATGCAATTTTAGTTAACTCTGTTTATTTGTAAACGAATTTGTTTAGTTCTCGCCCAAACGACTAGAGTGAAGCTGTTTCTTTAAGTAATGTGTAGTGTGTTTACCTTTTAAATTAAATTAATGCCTAATTTTATTATTATTATGTTTAGTTTAATGACAAGCGTTTATGAGATTATCCGACAGAAGCGGCGAGATGAGGAGTGCGACAAACCGTTTGCCCCGGCAAACGCAAATAAATTATTGGTTTTGAAAAAATCTAAAGAATACAAAAAAACAATGAGAAATCGAATCCGATTGTTGTGTTATTATTTTAGTTCTGCCATTGCGATTTTCCGTTCTCCCAGTGTAATTAGAGCCTGAGTTGTTTGAGAAAGAGTTCGCGGGCTGCCCGCTTGCATGCGAAATTGCTTTTGATCTCGTTTCGATCCGTTAATTGATCGTGAGTTGTACGCTCTATAGAGATACCCATACCGATTAGCTATAACGATACCATACCGATACCGATACCATATATATAGTTTAGTGGATCCAACGAGCTGTGCTCGACTCAAGCCACAAGGCGCTCCGTGTGTGTGTCCCGAAAATTGATCCTTCAGTTGAGTTTCCATGGTGGTCCCAGTTGGGGCCGTTCGAAACGAGGTCCTGCAGAAGATGTATACGTACTACCGCCTAAGATTCGATTATAGATATATTATATTTATAAATCTATATATATATTTATGTACTTATGTGGGGATCGAGTCGAAATGGACAAACAATAAGAGAGTAATTCTGCGGCACGGAACGGAGGCAGATGCAAATACGTAAATAAGAATAAGTTAAATGTTATAGATTTTAAACGCATATGCGTGGATCGAATGGGGTGTCCCCGCCACCGCAAACCAAGAATAGACGCTAAAATACAATACATAAATATTTAAACGTGGATTATCGTAGCAACAGATATACGTAAAAGGAAGACGATTCGGTGGGGTCTTGCATACAGTACTGCATCCTACCACTTACCTACTACTTACTTACCAGTGCATTCGTAGTAAATAGTTAAATAATCGCTACTTACTTGTACATTTGCTAGTGGCTTTTACTTTAAACTCTCTGACCCTCGGCCGAGCAGGCCTATCCATAAGAGACTACTACTTTTCCTATATACCTACTTCATCCGATCAGATCAGACCTACAGATACTTTGCGGTTCTACTACATTTTCTACTTGTAATTTCCCCTCCCCGCGATCGACGATTGGACCCGCAGGCTCCGTTCATACTTAATCGATGTAACTCTAATTTAATGCCATTCTATGTTAGCTCCGTAAGTTGTAAATTATCAATATAAACTACACGTAAAAAGAACAAACACAAAACAAACAGCAACCAGTGAGAATGTGGAAAATGAAACAAATAAATTAAACAAAACGATTTAAATAATTTAAAAGCTGTCTTTGGATTGTTAATGTGAAATAGTTGGTTTAGGAATTGTAGGTAATTCAAAAGGGTGGTACTCCTAAAATCGCAGACCCACATTTTAAATTCTTAATAACAATATTCTTCATTTGGCGCTAAACTTCTTTGGCTTAAGAAGTATCTTGCCCATAAAAATTAATATTTTTTCTTGCCGTGCTATCCAAGAATAAAATTTTTAGTGGAAATTGAAACCATACAAATGTAAAATTATATTTTACACCAGTGTAATGTAGACTTCGTAGTTTCTACATCGGACGCTACGCGTAGAACGGATGGAAATGAATACAATCTGAAAGAGACGTTGGATTACGTGGAAGCTAATCATTATTTCGAAGATCTGGCAGCACTAGCATCAAAAACTGTAATTTGCGAAAAATTTCTTTTAGAGTTCTTTTAGAATTTAAAACAACTTACACATTTTTTTTATTGTGTATTTATAAGAGGGTCATTTTTATTTAACCGTTTCTATTAATTGATTTAACTTTTACGAATTTAATTTTATGTATGTTTTCTACATTTAGAAAACTACTTCTTTAAAAATACAAGAAATTGATTTTCCTAGTTAGTTTCCTTAAAATCTTTCAAAAGAATTAGGCGAAACCCCTATTTCTAGCACGGACTCAAACCAGTGCAGCAAAAAGTCTCCATAATGAATTGGCTAAAAGTTTGATAACAGAGAGAATGCTATAGTCGACTTCCCCGACTATCAGATACCCGTTACTCAGCTAGTGGAAATGCAAACACGAAATTTCATATATCATTTTTCTGCGATATCGATAGATATTGGTGAATAAAATGAGATATAAATACTACACTTACTCGACTTCTATTATGAACTGAAGCTCTTAGCACTCTAATCGATACTGATGAGGTGCTCTTAAAACGTGTTTTCTGATTGGTATAAGATTCGGCTTGAACACTTTGGAGCTCAGTTCGCTTTGTAAGCTCGGTCGGACTCGTTCTTAGCTCGGCGACAAGTGCTTTCCAGACGACTTTAATCAGCACGCACTTGTTTTAGGCATACCTATGTGATTGCCTTGTGCACCTGGATCGAGTGCATAATAGTGCATCAGAAATAAGGATTATGCAACTAATATCGTTTTTATCAAATCCATTGTTCCTCTGCGCGTTTTTATTGAGATTCAGAACAAGTGAGTAAAGTTCAAATGATAATACAAATGGAACGAAAATAAACATTTTCTGTACATATGTAAATGCGTTGTTCTCACAGAGAGATTCTCAGAACTCGATTTGAGCCGGTTCATCTTGAAATCGCGATCTGTTTATCTCTGTTGATTTTTAGTTTGTTCAGTACACTCCAGGGAACTGACTAAGTGTGAAGGGTAAAAGATTGTGTACGGAAATAAATAATAAAAAACGCGGTAATTTAGTTAAGCTGCCGGCAGTTTTTACAGGCATATTAATCCACTCAAATGCTAGGAAAAATGTCTATACAGCAATACACAATCGCATTATTTAAATGGTGAAAATAAAATAAAGAAAATTAAAACGAAGCCGATTTGCATAAGTTGTAAAAGTGGGGATCTTGGAATTATGAAAGTTACTCATTTATACTTAACGTAAGTTTTCATTAAATTTAAAATGTAGTTTATATAAAAGTAAAGTATATACGAGTAACACCTCTCTTACTGTGATAAAAGTGCTCTAAATTAATGAAACTTGATTCCAATATATGTGGTTACGCAGTCAGAACAATTAAGTAAAGGAACACACCATTATCCTTAAAATATATTAATCGAATGGATCCTTTTTGAAGTATTTGCGGCATGTGACAGCTCGCAGTTTGAGTGCGACAACGGCAGCTGCATTTCGCAGTACGATGTCTGCAATGGCGAGAAGAACTGCCCGGATGGATCCGATGAGACGGCGTTGACCTGTGTCTCCCAGCGGCAGCACTGCACCAAGCCCTATTTCCAGTGCACCTATGGAGCATGTGTGATCGGGACAGCTGGGTGCAATGGAGTCAATGAGTGCGCAGATGGTTCCGATGAGACCAGGTTGAGATGCGGCAACGAGGACGATATACGGCAGCACAATCGACGGCTTCAAGGCAATTGCCTGTGAGTACTGAAATGTAGATAACAGGATGAGGACTAGGAATGGATACATTAATTGCTTCTCTTCCCATTTAGGGAAAATGAGTTCAAATGCCCATCCGGAAATTGCCTGGACAAGAGCAACTTTCTGTGCGACGGCAAGGACGACTGTGAGGATGGAACGGGCTTTGATGAGTCGGTGGAGCTGTGCGGCCACATGGAGTGTCCAGCGTACTCCTTTAAGTGCGGAACAGGTGGGTGCATCTCGGGGTCATTGTCATGCAATGGGGAGAACGACTGCTACGACGGATCCGATGAGGCACCACTGCTATGCAACACCACCAAAAAGGTGACCACACCCGTTGTGAATGAGACTCCGCTGGAGCTGCTCGGATGCCCCTTGCCACTTGGCGACGAAAGGCCCATCCTGACGGGTGACGGCAGCCGCGTCCTCACTGGACCCATTACACGGGGAACAGTGCGCTTTTCCTGCAAGCAGGGATATGTGCTGGAGGGAGAGGAGAGCAGCTACTGCGCCAAGAAAAAGTGGAGTACTTCCACAATCCCGAAATGCGTGAGTGAGTGACTGTGTTTTGGCCGTTCCCTGGTAGTAATTTCTCACATGTACTCCTTGCTTTTCCGTAGAATACTGCAGCACTGCCGGAGAATTCGATGGCTACTCCACGAAGGCCTTGTGCACCCACAATGGACAGCAAGTGGACTGCCGCAAACCATTCCATCCGCCCGGCACCGAAGTGAAGTTTGTCTGCTCCACCGGATTCAAGACCCTGAGTCCACTGCCAGAAATGCGGTGCATGAAGGGAGGATACTGGAACCGCGGACGCCAGCGATGCGAGCAGGACTGCGGCCAGCTAGCCACGCCCATAAAAAGCTTCTCGTCCGGCGGTTATACGATCAACAACACGGTTGTGCCCTGGCATGTGGGACTGTAAGTCTGCTAACTATCCATCCCGATGATTTCATTGATATTCCCTGTGCAGATATGTGTGGCACAACGAGAAGGACTACCACTTTCAGTGCGGAGGATCGCTACTCACCCCGGACCTAGTCATAACCGCCGCACATTGCGTGTACGACGAGGGTACTCGACTGCCCTACAGCTACGACACCTTCCGGGTAATTGCGGCCAAGTTCTACCGCAATTACGGAGAAACTTCTCCGGATGAAAAGCGACGGGATGTGAGGCTCATAGAAATAGCACCGTAAGTAAAAGGAAACTGGCTCCTTCACGTTTCTTAGCACTGGTTTATTACTCGCAGTGGCTACAAAGGAAGGACGGAAAACTATTACCAGGATCTGGCCCTTCTGACCCTCGACGAGCCCTTCGAGCTGAGCCACGTAATCCGGCCCATTTGCGTTACCTTCGCCAGCTTTGCAGAGAAGGAGAGCGTCACGGATGAGGTGCAGGGCAAGTTTGCTGGCTGGAACATCGAGAACAAGCACGAACTCCAGTTTGTACCGGCCGTATCCAAGTCGAATTCCGTGTGCCGTCAGAATCTGCGGGACATCCAGGCGGACAAGTTCTGCATCTTCACGCAGGGCAAGTCGCTCGCCTGCCAGGGTGACAGTGGCGGTGGGTTCACCTCCGAGCTGTCGACCAACGCCTTCTCCACCTGGAACAACCCCCGTCACTTCCTCTTCGGGGTGATCAGCAATGCACCCAATGCAGATCAATGTGCCCACAGCCTGACCGTGATGACCAACATCCAGCACTTCGAGGATATGATCCTGAATGCGATGAACAGGAGCGTGGAAACCAGGTCCTGAGTCCGGGCACTTATTGTGATTAGAATAGATTTATTTGAAGAGATTTTATTTAAGTCGGTCAACCTATTTTCAATCGAAACATTGCAAAGGGTGAATCTCAAAGGGCAATTGTGTATTAGGTTATTCCAAGTCTGTTCTTTGTAAAGGACAATTACCAATTGCTACACTAATCTATTTACCCTGTAATCCTCAACATCATGCTTATTGATACCACATTAGTTTTGAAATATACGCAGTGTTTTTAAGTGAATTTAGATTTAGATTTTGAAAAGTTACTATTTCAAATTTTGAGCGGCTGACAAAAATCGAACTTAATTTCTATCGATAAGTCGGAAACTCAGGCCCTCCACTGCAATCGTATTTAATCAATTATTATGACTAATCAGCTGATAATGAGTCAAGCGAGCTGCAATTTCACTTGGTTGGCCAATTGAATGATGTAAACATGTCTGAATATTACTGCGGCTACAACCCGCCGCCGCCGAACTTCAAAACCTTTTTTCCGGAAAAATACAAAGACCGACTCCAGCGCCTTCCCAATTTTGGAAAATTGCGATCATCGTGGGAGATCCACAGGCGACCGACCGTCGTAGTTCTTCATGTGTTTGCGGATGATATCGGAGCGCTGGAGAAATGGATAGATATGGTATACCGACTAGCTGCCCCTGGGCTTCTTGGCGGCGAGATGGACTTCTTCGTGGACGATGTGTGGCAGTCGTTCATCTTCAATGAGGATGACTTCAGCTTCTCTCGGAGTGACGAAGGATGTACAGTGGACTCATTTCCCCTGATATACGCCGCAAATTCGACTGGAAAGGTATTCTTCTTTGGGGATTTTACTGGGCCTAAACTGCCCGACCTGGAGAGTCTCAGGGATTTCTGCGATCAGGTGATTAAGGGGATAGCCGAGGAGCCCACTGCTAGAGATCCCACGGTTGAGAATTTAAGCCTTGATAGCTGGAACGAACTTATGTACGCCTGTGATAATGATATAGCGCTTTGCTTCTACAACTCCTTGCAAAATGGCGCGGAAGTCAATAGGAGTCTAATGGCAAATCTGGATTGGCTGGCCGATAAACTGAAACAGGAGTCAGTGCTTCTGTACAAGATGGATATAAATGGAGCTAGTATCCCAAAGAAGTTCCTCGTAGAGTCCCCACCCGCCTTCTTCTTCCTAAAGGGAAACCAAAAGCATAATCCCCTGAGATGCAAATATAAGCTGGACATGTGGACAATGTTGAGATTTATAGCCGAAAATTCCAGCGAGGAGCTTTGCTACTACAATCGTCGTGGAAATCGAAGACTCCATGCTGATTTGTTAATCCATATAAGGGATTATTTTAATTTAAGCAGGAATAAGACCCGTTATTAGTAGTGGGTATAACTCTAAAACTCTATAATATTTAAGGTTTATTTAACTGTGCATATAGACTTCAGTTTTTAATGACTATCGTTAATAATAAAAAATCAATACCGTCGGTATTCAATTATTTTATATTTTGGTAATATTTCGCGCCCTGGAAAAACTATCGATAGACGACGCAGTGATGATTATTCAGATAAACATTTCAATTTCGGAAATGTTGAAATTGCAAAAGAAAACTGAAGATTCGAAATTGGCAGTGTTCTTGGACCACAGGAAACTGATAAACGAATCATATGGCGAATTTAAGATCAAGTCCGAACTGTTCCAGTTCCATCCCAAAAAGACTGGCCAAGGAAATGAGGAAGCCAAGACCAGGAAGCGCAAAAGGAAAGCCGGCGTAGAAGATCCGTCGTCCTTGGAGGATTTACACTTAGTGAATGGATATCTAGAACTTCTGAGCATGCCCCCTGAACTGGGGGACAGTCCACCGATAGAGAGGCACTGGGAGGATGACTACAACGTGCCGCAGTTGCATGGTGCCAACGAAAGTGGGCGAATGCAGCGGTTCCTGGGAGTTGATGGATCCCGTGACGTGTACTTGATTCCCAATCAATCCCGATTCTTCAACCACAATGTGGACAATCTGCCTGCACTGCTGCACCAACTTCTGCCCGCCTACGATCTCATCGTGCTGGATCCTCCGTGGCGGAATAAGTACATCCGCAGGATAAAGCGGGCCAAGCCGGAGCTGGGATACTCGATGCTGAGCAATGAGCAACTGTCGCACATACCGCTCTCGCAGCTCACGCACTCACGGTCACTGGTGGCCATCTGGTGCACCAATTCGGCGCTGCATCAGTTGGCCCTGGAGCAGCAGCTCTTGCCCAGCTGGAATCTCCGCTTGCTCCACAAGCTCCGATGGTACAAACTCTGCGCAGACCATGAACTGATTGCTCCTCCGCAGTCGGATCTCACCCAGAAGCAGCCATACGAGATGCTCTACGTGGCCTGTCGCTCCGATGCTTCTGAGAACTACGGAAAAGATATCCAGCAGACCGAGCTGCTCTTCAGCGTGCCCAGCATTGTGCATTCCCACAAACCACCACTGCTGTCTTGGCTGAGGGAGTACCTTCTGTTGGATGAGGACCAGAAGGAACCAAACTGCCTGGAACTGTTTGCCCGATATCTACATCCCCACTTCACTTCAATTGGCTTAGAAGTGCTCAAACTAATGGACGAAAGGCTATATGAAGTAGAACAATGCAACCAGGAGGAGGTAAACTAGCTACGCCTAATTATTGTATTTAATTTTTACAAGTACCTCATTAAATAAGGGATTTATAAGCATTTATGAGTTTTAACAATTTTATTTGTGTACTGTTAATGAGAGCAAATGCATTTGAATTTGTGTGTAGGCGGCCGGCGGATGTGTTTCCTCCTTCCAGAGAAGCCAACAATGCCTGGCTGAAATCTAAATGTTAAACATTTGGGGTGGCGTGTGTGGGATTTTGTTTTTTTCTTTCTTTTTAGTGTTAAATTAAGTATTAAAGGATAGTAAGCATTATTAATACACGTGGTTGATCGCAGGCTACTACTCCTGACCCTGGGCCATGGCCGCCGGGTTGGTGGGCTCGTTGCCGCCGCGTTTCTTTGATCCAGAGACGATGTCGTCGATGCGCAGCAGCAGGATGGCCGTCTCCACGGCGGTCTTGTAAGTCTGAAGCTTGACGGCCAGCGGCTCCCAGATGTTCTTCACGTTCATGTCGACGATTTCGCCGGACTCGCCGTCGATGCCCCAGGCGCAGACGCCATCGCCGGTGTGGGAAGCGTGCTTGGCGCGGAGAGCGGTCAGGGCACGGATCGTGTTGGCGCCGCAATTCTGAGCCAGTGTGCGCGGTATGATCTCCAGGGCGTGGGCCACCGCCGTGTATGGTCCCTTAACCTGCTTGCGCGTGAGCAGCTGGGAGACAGCCATCTCAACGGCTCCGCCGCCAGCTACCAGGCGTGGCTCCAGCACCAAGTTGCGTGCCACGTGCAGGGCGTCCTGCAGGTTGCGCTCCGTTTCGTTCAGGATGTCCTTGCTGGCACCGCGCAGCAGGATGGTGCAGGCCTTGGGCTCCTTGCACTCCGTCACGAAAGTGAAGTACTCATCGCCGATCTTTTTGACTTCGAACAGTCCAGCTCCGGTGCCCACATCCTTCTCGGTCAGCTCCTCGGTGCGGTTCACGATGGTGGCACCGCAGGCGCGAGCGATGCGCAGATTGTCAGTCTTACGCAGCCGACGGATGGCCGTGATGCCAGCCTTCAGCAAATAGTGCTGGGCGAGATCGGAGACGCCCTTCTCAGTGAATACCAAATCCGGTTTCACGGCAATGATGTCGGCGCAGATGCGCTGCACAAACTCCTCCTCGATCTGCAGCATGCGGGTGAAGTCTTGCTCCCCGATGATCTCCACGTTGGTTTGGCTCTCGCCCTTCTTGTACTCCAGCGAGCAGTCAAGCAGCACGATGCGGGGATTCTCGATGAGGCGTCGCATCTTGGGATGCGTCACGTCCTTGTTGATCATCACGCCCTTAAGAACACACGACTCCTCGATGGCGCCACCGGGGATCTTCTCCACCTTGGCATAGCTGTGAAAGTAACAAAGTTAATAATTATTCAAAAATTTAGTTAAAGAAATTTGCATTTCAATTTTTATTTGCCAATCATTCTTACCGTTTAATGTCTACCTCCAAACGGCCATTCTCATTCAGCGTCACCGTCTCGACGGCGTCCAGGGCAATCTTGACGGCAAGGTCGGACCACTTGCCAATGAACTTGGTGCCCACACAGGCCTTGACCACATCGGCCATCTTGGCCTTATCCTTGACGTCCAACTGGATGCTTAGCTGGGACTGCAAGTGGCCGACAATGTCCTCGAGGGCCTCGCGGTAGGCGCGAATGATAACAGTGGGGTGGATCTGTTGCTGGAGGAAGGGCTCGGCGGCGGCCAGCATCTCGCCGGCCAGGACGATGACCGATGTGGTACCATCGCCAACCTCCTCGTCCTGTGTGCGGGCAATTTCAATCATGCTCTTGGCCGCCGGGTGCTGCACGGTGATCTCACGCAGGATGGCGTTGCCATCGTTGGTCATCACGATGCCGCCCATGGGGTCCATCAGCATCTTCAACATGGCCTGGGGCCCCAGACATGTGCGTATCACATCAGCGATGGCCTGGAAAAAGGCGTTTCAATCAGCAGATGGTCAGAAAACGCGAGAACACAATAACCCAAGACCCAGACATGTGAGTCACGCATACCTTTCCGGCTTGGATGTTCTCCAACTGCACTTTGCGGCCCGATTCTCTCTTTGTGTTTTGACCTGCCGGCGGGTAATTCGATTGCAATTGGGCTCTACGACGTGCAAATTTCATACTCACTCAACACGAGTATTGGCTGCTGTCCACCGAACATCTTTCTGGCTGTTTAATTTATTTCTGCGTGAAAACAATTGAACTCGTGCTGGCGCTGCCGCTGTTTGAAAGAGAATGAGTGAGGTTAGACCCGCCGATGACACATTATTCGAGAAGGTTCGATAGGAAATTGAGCGGACCGGCTTTTTAGTTACTTCTGCCAATTCCTTCTTCCAATTCCTTTTCTTTTCTCACTTACTGCTAACAGAAGTTTGCGATCGCTTACAAGTTTAATTCAAATTCTTTACAATTCGAAGCAGAAGCTCTCTTAAGAATCGATATCGAGAAACAGTATGCTTACACTATGCAACTTTTGTTATCGATGTCGCAGAATTGCATTCGCACTAACTGCGATTCTTAAAAAGCGCCCAAATTGGTTTTCAATTTTCCACCTTGAGGCTTACGCGAAATGAAAACATTTAAACATATGAAAATAAATAATATTTTCTACGGTGTAAGTGTTACTAAAAATCAATTGCTAATATAAAGATTTAAATTTTATTTTACATTTCTATCATATCATAGTTAAAATGTTAATTCTTTTAGTTTAAAGTCAATCAGCCATGTGGCCTGCGAAGCCTTACCAATTAAACTTAAAAGAAGTTAACAAATAATTGATGGAAATTTTATCACCTTTAAAAAAGCAAACGTTGTAGGACTTTCTGAATATAACGTGGGGAAGAGCGATTATTTGGAATGATGAGTTACACAAACAGCGTCAAACTTTTTAATATTGTGACTATCTTGTATTGTTTTTGTTTTTAATATAACTGCTAAAAATGGATTTAAATTTACTTCATGGTAGTTCTAATGTTATAAATGGGAAAATAAATTATTTTATGAAATACTTCAAAAGTGTAGTGTAAGCGTTTCATAAATTAAATCAATTATCGATAACGATAACAAACCGCGAGTCAGCTGTGGCCTGTTTGTTTACGATCCATTTTGGCTTCAAATTGTTTTTAATAGTTATTCATTTATTAACTAGATAACAATACTAATCCATGGAGGCCAAGAAGATATCTTTTGGCTTTAGTAAGTTGTCCAAGAAACCAAACATTCTGCCTAGCAAGCAGCCGAAAGAGGAAAGCAAGGTGGAGTTGATAAAATGTTTGGAAGGAAACGAAATCATGCCAGTCGCGTAAGTTAAAATACCTTGAAATAGTTTTATACTCATATGTAACCTTTAGCGAAAAGGTGGAAGCTGCTCCTCTTACCATCAAAATGATCGGCATGCAGAAGACTTCGTCCGCTTTGGCGAGCCTGATGAGGAGGCGGGCAGTTCTGCTTGGCGAGGAGGAACCGGATCCAGAGGAGGTGACTCCTGTGGCCCAGTCTATAGCAGAAGTCACCGCAGGCGGTCCAACAGAGAGTCTGGAACAGAGAGCAGCTCGGGAATTAATATCTGCCATCCAAAATAACGGTGCCGAAGGCCTAGATGACCATAAACTTGTCCTACCCGCTCTTAAGGCAGACGAACTGCCCCTCGATGGTGCCAAGGAGGCAACATTAGATGACTATGACAACATACCTATACAACAATTTGGCTTAGCTATGCTGCGCGGCATGGGCTGGGTTGATCCACCGCCAAAAAAGAAGGGCTCAGGACCCATCGATGATGCCCCCTTTCTGCGACCCAAAGGCATGGGTCTGGGAGCAGATAAGGCGCTCAAACCTAAAGCTCTACTGGTCCAGCCGGAAAAGAACGAGGTACTAGAGATCAAGAAGCAGGCCTACGTGCGCATCCTGGGCGGCAAGCAGAAGGATCAGTATGGCCAAATCCAAGGTTTTGATGACCATGCAGGGCGAGTTATTGTCAAAATGGCAATTGGAGGAGCCAAAGAGGCGTTCAACGAGTTCCTTTGTCAGCCCGTATCCCGCAAGGAGTACTCTCAGTATGGCAAGTGCATAAGTAAGTAAAGCCTGGAAAATTCAAATTCTTTAAATTTGTGACATTTTAACATTTCTTAAAAAATTACTTTCAGACACTGCCAAATACGAAGAATTCAAAAAACATGAAAACGAGCATGGCCAGATTATTGTGAAGCAGGAAAATCCGTCAGGAAGAAGAAATAGAGACCGCAGGGAAGAAATTAGATCAGACCGGGATGAAGCTCGAGATCAAAAGAGTTCAAAGTCAGAGGACCAGAGATCTAGTAAAGAAGACTATCGCATGAGATACAAGGAAGAAGATAAAAGGTCTTACAAATATGAAGACAAGAAAACGTGCAAGGACGAACATCGCAGGACGTACAAGGACGAGAGAAAATCGTACAAAGAAGCCAAATCTTACAAAGAGGAGGTGGATCGAGAAAAGAAGTATGTGCAAGACCTACGGAGTAGTAGCTCCTCTGTATCTAAACGCGAGGAACGTGAGCGTCGTCGTTCGCCGAGTCCCAGAGGCAGAAGCCCATCTAAGCCGAAGCGGGAGGACCGTGACCGAAAGCGTTCGCAGAGTCCCCGGAGCACCAGAAGAACAAAGAGTAGTTCAGACGAGGCAGACGATACGGGAGAGTCCACCGAGAGCGACTCCGACTCTGCATATGAACGCAGGAAGCACAAGAAGAAATCATCCAGTCAGAAGTCAAGAAAACACTCAAAGAAGTCCAAAAACAAATCGAGAAAGGTGGACCACGACTCCAGCTCAGAGAGCGATGACAGTCTCGATGAAAACCATCGTCGGCACCCCAGCAAGCACAAAAAGAAGACCAAGAGGAGCAAGCACGTCAGGTCCCGCACGCGATCTAGGTCAAGAGACCGTCAGTGATTGATCTATTCAGTTGAAATCTTTATTTAAATATAGTTCATTAGACGCTTAAGTTCCTTTTTTATCTTACTTGGGATTATCATAAATTTCAATTAACTCACAAAATAATCACAAAAATGCCATGTCTTTTGTTGCGCGTTCTTTTTCTCTCTCCGTACGCCTCGTTTCGAGAATCCTTCTGTCTTACATGTTACAAACTTATAGTAGGAGATGTGATGGGGCCAGAACCACGGATTTGCTAGATTTCCGATGAGAATAGTCTGTATGCGCTGCTCTTATCTTTTAGGATATTTATAGTTTCAAATTCAATGCGCCTAATGTGTGATTTAGTGATGCGATGTGTGCAAAATGGCAAGTAGATGACTTAGGCATGTTTTATATTTTTGGTCAAATGGTGATGAGTTTATCTGGTTGTTTGAGATGAGGTTTCCTTTACTGCAGCTTCCTCTTGCCGCACTGGATCTTCTCGTTGATGATCTTCGAGGCCCTTTGGGTGACGGCCTTAAAAATGTCCTTGTTCTGTAGTCCTGGCCACATGACGATGAGTAGGGTGGCCAGGTACATAAGCAGTAGATTGTTGATGATGGCTCCTATCCAGGCCATAGCCAAAAGACCCAAGCTCATGACAATTACAAACTGGAATCAAAACGAATGAATGTGAGATGAAATAATAATAGAACCCGAGGTTTTAATTTACACATGCAGAAGAAGATCTACTGCACATACTGAGCCATGAAACTGGTCTTTTGTTTTCATACACATATACACACTGGGTCTCTACCGCTTCTACTCACCACTGTGGACTTCCGCTCGTTGAAGAGGTACTCGTACCAGACCACCACACTGCTCTTGACGGCGCACACCTGGCCGCACACGTCCTCGAACTTGGCCTCCTGGTCGCCATCCCAGTTGACTCCGCCAAAGATCAGGCGCGACACCTTGGGGAATGCGTAGTTCAGCAAAATGCTAATGACGCCGAACAGCGACAGCAGGGTAATCAGCGACAGGTCCAGGTACCACAGCACCAGGTACAGGACGCTAATGACGCCGAACACCACTCCGGCGTAGTACTGCTTCTCCCAGGTTAGCACGCCGTACGCTCCCACGATGGCTGTCCGGAAGGGCTCCAAGTCGTGCTTCAACTTGTTGAGGGCTCGTTTCTGGAAAATGCCGGAAAATTAGGAATTATTATGATATTAGCTCACGGGGCTTCAATGGCGACGCCGTTTTCCGGCCGGAAAGCTTTCGGCAGTTCCGCCCTTCGCTCACCTGGTCTACCTGCGATGCTGCCATGCTGGCTATTCTTTGTTTCCTAGCGGTGCGAGTTCAATTCCGAGAAATGTATTTGATGACCAAAGGTGTTGCTTTCGGTTTGAGCGAAAAATCAATTTTCTTGGGTGCTTTTTAAGTCGCCAAAGTCGCAGTGTGACCGTTGTTCCACGTTTTGAAATGACTGATTCAGGGGTTGTTTTATTCAAACACCGATTGCACTTTCCCTCGAAATATATCGATGTTTTCCCTTTACAACTCTGTTTTAAATGTTTGTATTAAAAATCTTGTCTTGATTTGGCTAAAATCTGATGCTAAATTCTAATGCTACTTTATATTACAATGACATTTGGGCTTACATTTTTGTTTAAAATCTTGACAGCATGCTATCTTAAAATATTGATTTACTATATCATGATTTTCATAAACATAAATGCGTGCGAGGAGGAATCATATAAAACAGCAGCCAATATAAGCCAATAAATGCATTTAACATAGTGTTGCGGCAGTATTATTAAAATTGAAACTACAAAAATGGAAAGCAAAGCATCATTTTGGCTTTTGCTAGTTAATCAAGCAAATCAACAGCGGCTTACTTAGATTATGAACTCAAAGCCAGTAATAATATAGATCTCACTGGATGAGATTTAGTTTATTGCTAAAATTTACTTCAAAAGAAATTTGTATTTAATGATAGTCCATAATAGACTTTAACGAAACTACGGAAATAAATATATATATAAATACGTTTGCACAAAATGAAGAGTTTCCATCTGTTTCCAACTCAAGGATTACACAATTGTCTAATTGTTGTGTGCATGGGAGGAGGGCTCATACAATTCTTCATTCTGCTGACCAAATAAATTCTTTTGTTTGAACAAGTGATTGCATTTTGACCTAATTAATATATGGACAGCGTCGTGGTACTGAAGATACATACCAACCAGCGGAATGTGTCCTTCCCTCAGCCTTGCAACTTAATGCCGATTTCCCAATAAAGCTGCTGGCATTTGCCGACTTTTCTGCTCTAACACATTTATTACCACGATAAATTCCCAGTTGAACCTTAGGTTTATTCAGTCAAAATTAACTTGTAAGGAGCCGTTTTTATTAATAGTATATCAGTAGACAGAGATGTGATGAGGAATACATTGAAACAAAAGTAAGTCCGATTTCGACTAGTTACTAATAAATCAAAGTATAATCTACTTATCTGCGGCGTACAATTATAAAAAATAGGCTCCTTATCTAAATTCGCCTCCGAATAATCAGTAATTTCAGTCGCATCTTCATAATTTTTAATTTGAATGATAGACAAAAATTAATCGTGTTACTGGAGATAGTCTTTACATATATCTAAAATTATCATAATGAATAATTAGATGCACATAATGATAATGTGATGGATGGTTAAGATGGTCTTGTAAGCTGTCATTCGGGTTTGGATTGTGTATGTTCCTTAGGGTTTGCCTTTTGTCATTTTCATGTTATTACTTCGTAGTGGATTTGTTGTTGCGACCGTTTATAACAGTTTTTTGTTAATTATATAAATTCTATTTATATAATAATGAGAATGCATCTTCGCTTACACGATCCCGTTTGTTATTTTTGTTATTGTTCACTCATATCCAAATGAAATATCTGATATTATGCGTAACCAATGAGATCAATATTGTTTTCGTCGCTATCTATATTGGTTTCAGTGTCTAAAAGCGTCGGTGTCCCCACCCATCAATGTTTCCGTTTTGGTTTCCGCCAGCTCCAGGCTCGAAACCGTCCCTATTATCTGGACCTCCAGGTCCAGCCATTGGTGAATTGTTGCTGTTGTTCCCAAATACTTCAAAAGGGGACTCAAAGCGGTCGAATCCAGAGTTACTGCCAACGAATCCCTCCTGCTGATCGAGGATCAAGTTGAGTTTATGGGCCTGCGCTAGCAAATCGCTCTCCTGCTGACGGGCTCGCATGTCCTCCTCATGGTGCAGCAATTGGCTCTGATAACGACGCATGTGTTCCTCTTCGCGCTTTCGAATCTCCTCGGCTTGTTTCTCACGCATCTCCCACTCCAGTTTCATGCGCTCGTTGTCCAACTCGCGCTTCTTCAGCTCCTGGCGCAGCATTTCGGTCTCCTGTTCGTAGCGAGCGTACTCCATCTGGGCCTCCAGCTTGTCCTCCTCCATTTTCAACTCACGCTTGAGGGCGTCCTGTTTGCTCTTGAAGAGATCGTGCAATTGCTTCCAGCGTGATCCATACTCGTGCTCAAACGAATTTAAACTAGCGAAACGCGGTCCGACACTACGCTCATGGTTGAATTCCGGCGACTTTTTGTTTAACGTCTTGTCCGGCATGCCGTCATTGTCATTGTTCACTTCCATCGGTTCCACCAGGCACGGACGCAATGAAGCAGTCAAGAAGAAGCACTTTTCATTGCAAAGGCGCAGACAGGCGCTGGCCGAGGACTTTTTGGCGAACTCAACAATGCCTTCGCCGGTATGCTTACCGCGATCGTCTACGCAGATGGCGGCGCGCTCGATGGGTCCAAAGATTTCAAAGGAGTGGTGCAGCAGCTCGTTGGAGACGAACTGGCTGAGATTGCTCACACGCACAATAGCGTTGGGCGCAAAGCGGACGCGCAGCACGCGTCCCTTGCGCATGGAGCCATCTAAAGCGCGCTTGGCCTTCTCAGCATTTTGGTAGTAGTCTAGCCGCAGGAATGTGAAGTTCTTCTCCGGGTTCGAGAAGATCTCGCTGATCTCGCCGTATGGCTTGAACATCTCGCGCAGGTCGTCATCGGTTGTGTCGCTGGTGAGGTTGCCAACATACAAGCGGTTGCGTCCGACGAATTTGTTACCGGTGGGTAACTCAACGGGCGGCAACTCATGGGTGGGTCCACTAAGGCTGCGCAGTCGTTGGGCAATGAAAAAGTCTTCGCTGCGCTGACCACCGCCGCCCATTAATGAGTAGTTCATGCATCCAGATCCCCCAGGGCGCCTGGAGCGGTTTCCACGCTGGTGACTTCCACCTCCAGCTCGGCGGTGGACCTGTCCTCCTTGATTGTCTCCTTGGTTGCCGTGATTTCCATAGCTATGCTCCTGGTTGGCATTCTGATTCGGCTGGGTTTGGCCACCACCACGACCTCTGAAACTCGATCCTTGGTTTCCCTGTTCTCCTTGACCGCCATGGTTACCCTGGCCGTTGTCACTCTGATTCGGCTGGTTTTCGCCACCTCCGCGTCCTGTGAACCCCTGTCCGCCTTGATCACCTGGACCTTTCTGACTAGCATTCTGATACTGCTGGTTCTGGCCATTGCCACGACCACGGAATTTCTGTCCTCCTTGGTTGCCCTGACCCTGGTTGTTAGTACAGCTGGACGGACTACGGTTGCCAGCTAAGGGTTCATTGTTCTTTGTGGGTACATTGCCCACAGCCGGCTTCGGCGATTCGTTAATCTGCTTTTGCTGTGCATTCTTTGCGCCTTGGAAACCCTGCCGGTTTTGATTTTGTTTGCCGCCTCGATTGCGATTTCCGGATCCAACGCCGCCAGTACCACCACCACCACCACCGCCGACAGTACCACCACCACCACCACCGCCGGCAAGGCCGCCGCCACCAGCTACTCCGCCACCGTTCTGGATGTTTCCGCCAAATTTTGCCTTTTTCTCGACAGGATTACCGTCGCTGGCGGCATTTTGCTTCGGGGGCGTGTGCTTGCCCAGGTTCATATTGGTCAGATTACCCCTCTGCTGGCGTTGTGGCAAGGGGGAAGCGTTCAAACTGTTTTGCTTAACAGCGCCTTCCATTTGCAAACGAAAATTGTCTTTTACCAAATTGAACGTTCTCTGCCAAAAAACACCGACTGAAATAGTTGTCAGTTATGAAAAAGAATGTTACCAGGCACTGAAAGGAGCTTTACCCCAACTGCGTTAATCCCCTAAAATATCCGGGTTGAAAAGATACAATTCAAAATAGTTAGTTACACTTATCGATAATGTTGGTGGTGTAACACTTTTCAGAATAGGAAAAACAGGAAAATCGATTTTTTCAAGCAGCTATCGATGTTTTAATGGTTCTAATATTGGGTAAGTAAACTTTCGAGCGGAATTTTTAAATTGAAAAAAATTCAAGTTTGTTAAGGGTATCCACGGAATAAAGTCATTACTGTGACGAGGATCTATAAATAAAAAAGCAATAAGCAACATTCCCTGTGCTATTTATTTTATAATATGTACTATTGTTACTCCAACATTTTGCAGGAAGGTCGCTTTGTACTTGTGAAACTTTTAAAGTTAAACTATTTATTTCCGGTTCCACACCCATAACCCATGATTAAGTGCAAAAAATACGGTCGATTTATTTATAGTTAGTTTTAAAGTTTTATTATTCGCTCAAGCTTGCTGAAGATTCTCGGTTGACATTCGGTTTTCTAGTACATGTAATAATTAGTTTAACTAATGCTAAATATAATCTGTCTGTTCTTTACGAGTAATTTAAATGGATTCGGTTTATTTGTAAAAAGCGCTTGTCGTAAAATAAAATGGAATAATATTCTTTTGCACTCCAGTTTTCCATAGTTTGCTTGGTTTCGCATATTGTATATATTTGAATCATATATTTCAGTGTCTAACGCTTGCTTAGAAACTCAATAGCTAATATACATCAATTGTATGTGATTCAAATTCCACTTGTTATGTTCTTGCGTTTTACAGTAAATAAACTACATATTACATATACGTTATATTATTCTGACAATTAAATATATGAAAAATATGCATTTCTCGATTTGTTTGGTGTATTTGGTGTAAATAGCGTGTGGCGCAATATCATTTGTAGTTATACTTGTATTCTTGGGGTGTAACTCCGTATATATATCTGGGTATCATTCGAAGCGGAACGTATGCTTGGGGTACAAGTATGTTTTGAGTAAATTTGTATAAAGGTTAAGGTAATGCGTTTATCTTTAGTAAGGCACTAGTTACACGTTAAGACGCCGCTTAACGTGTAACTACTGACTACGACACAAATTGCAATGCGATTGCAATGCGGTTCTCCCTCCTCTAAGTTCTCCGATCCGCGCTCCTCCAGCAATTCTTTAAAGCTTACTTGTACAATTCATTAGCGTATTCATTATTCATTTCTGATTTCTGATCATTCCGTGCGATTTCGATCTCGTGTTCATCTTCATTTCATACAATTTTTCTTAGCTGCTACGGCACTGCACGGCTCCAAATGAAACTAAACCACCTATACTAAAGATAAGACTTCCGGAAAGGATCGGTTCGAATCGGGAATTAGCAACTACGTGAAGCGACTGCCACAACTGGGTTTTTGATTTCGAGTTCGATTTCGACTGAGTTCCTAAGTGGGTGGTGGTGGTGGTGAGAGTTGAGACAGTGTACTGGTAGGCTGATAGTTATTCATTTGGGGATAGTACAATTCTGTGTTACTGTTCGACTTAACACGCGGGTTTAACGCACTGGGTTGATTACAATAGTTACAATGTCTAACCTATAAGTACATAGCATTAGGGGGAGAGACAGAGAGAAATAGAAAGAAAGTTGGTATATAGTTAGCAATTGGGTTGTTCTACGTCGGACTAAAAACTAGTTTTAAACTACGTACAAAGTTTGAAATGCAACTGCTCGGCCGAGGGAGAATTTTGTTCAAAATCTCTTCACGTTGTCTAGTTCTTGTTTTTGGTTGTATGCAAGTTAAAATCGGTATCAAAATCCATTCAATGATGACATGTAGTTGTGTACCGTGAGTGATTTAGATTACAGGGAGTTGTATGTATGCTGTATAGTTTTCGTAGTTGTCGGCATTTTCGAAACTTGTACATTGGACTAACCTAGTTGCAGTGGCTACTCTCGCTCCAAGTGGCTGGTGTGTGTGGGCGAATGGGTTTTTCGGGGGGTTCACATGCATAGCGGGGCTAGTAACTAAGTGCAGGGTGGCATATCATATAATTGGGTTTGTTGGTTGCACATTTCTTGTCCGACACTGATATAGTTATAGGCCTATAGGCGGTCACGCGATTGGTTCGAGACAAGATTGCTGGCGCTCTTAATAGTAAGGTTCAAATGAAAAACTTTCAGTTTATTATAAAATTTCACACTTTCAAATCTTACAATGACTTTGTTTCGTTACATGTTGTATGTATTTATGGATAGGAATAGGGGGAATGTGTGGGCGCTCTAGTATGAGAGTGTGTGATGCGCGTATTGCTTATGCTTCGCTTCTTCGTTTTCGAGATGTACAATGAGATTCGCATTCTACTTAAGATAACTCATTTTATAAATCATAAATTAGACCATTAACTAAAACAAGCAATTCACAAAAAATGTACACTTAAAATCATAAACACAATCAGTTGCTCCATGGTACGATACCAATGTCAGTGTGGGTCTAAACTTAAAACATAGCGAGCTGATGAACGTAAGCTACCAGTATAGGTCGAACATAAAATTAAAATGTTTTACAGAAAGTTTCATATTCAATATTATACATAAGGCCGTTTGAGGGAAAATCGAGTTTAATACTTAAACATAGGGGGTTCTTCGACTTTAACCTAGTCTTTCTTGCCAGCTATTTTGGGAGAAGCTGTCGATGCAAAAGCAAATTCAGCAGGCAGTTTTCTGCATGCGTTTTTTTCTGAGTGTGTGTGTGTGTGTGTGGGTATGTAGATGGCGTGGACGTGGGCATGTTGGGTTGGAATGATGATCGTTCCTTGTGACGCATATATTACAGATACTGTTTGGGTTGCTTGTGGTTATCGATCGGTATCAACAAACTGGTGCTGATTATTTACATCCATGTGGATGTCAAGTTAGTCTGATACTGAGTGTTGTTGGTTCTTGTTCTGTAGACGACTGTTGTTGTTGTTGTTGTGTTTGATTTGCATTTGCTTTGGATTGGATTGGTTTTTACATATCGGATGCATTTAGTTCAAGAACTTTGCTACTGTTATCATTATGAGGTTGGCCAAGATGATGCAAATGCTTGATTCTGGCAAATAGCTACCTCCGGCCACGACCACATCCTTTTCCTCCAGGAGTGGGTAGTCGATGACGTGGATGATTCCGTTGGTGCACTCCACATCGGGCCGGTATACGTTGATCTTCTTGTAGTTCCAGATGATCACATAGCCTGCAAATGGAAGTAATCGTTGTTAATAACCACTAGACAATAGAAAATTGGTATGCAATCGATGGGTGGTTAATGCTAGTGGATTGCCCAATGAGCGAGCTATGGGTGGACATGGCCAGGTCAAGGCTTTTTTGTTGTGGGCGGTGCGATGTGGGTTTGAAAAACGACAGCACTCACCAGTCCATTCGTGACTAGCATACTCATCATGGAGATCTTTCGATTGGACAACGATTAGATTTAGTTAAGCAGAAAGCGAGAAATTTAGTTTGAGAGTTGTAGAAAAACAGGTTCGGTTAGTAATGCAGCACGGTAGGGGAGGACCAATAGAATCAATCAAATTAGGTGAAACGAATCGACTTGAATTGAAAGGAGAAGCAACTGAGCCCTTGGCATCCAATGTGGTATACTTACGTCCAGCTTCCTCCTCCACGCGGATACTCAAAGAGTCGCGGAACGTGGGTAGGATAACGCTGCCCGATTCTTGCGAAAACTTAACCAGATCCTTCATGGTGTACTCCTTATCCGAAATAGCCAAATGACGCTCCAGAATGGACTTGGACTGCGGTTACAAAACATTTTGAGTATAAAAGAAAACAGGCTTAGGGTAAAATACCTACATGATAGGAAAAGTCGGCCATAAAAAGCTTCTTGTGAGCCGATGGGTAATCCAGCTCGGTCTTCTGCCAGCCCTTGTCCCTGGGCACAAAATATGTGAAGCGGCGTTGTGTGTTGTTCAGCTGGTCATTAAAGTGCGAGAATTTTCCCATCTTATAGGTGTCACTTGAGGAATACGTTAAAATTTAAACAGCGTACTAGTAAAGCTTTAAAATTTAACATACCTCATCATGGGATCGGATTCAAGTTTGCCAAGAACTGTAGTGTAAGGCACGCCCAGCACGTGGTCGATGATGTGAACATAACCATTAGTCTGGGCCACATCAGCCTGGATAACGGTGGCATTCACGCCGCCTCCCTCAACTGTTATCACCGTATCCGCTCCCTCACCACGAACGTTGAAGTACAGGAAAGTGTTGTTGTTAACAGTGGGCACCTGGGCAATCTTTTCAAATAAATGGTTAATTGTAAAAAATTTCCATTTGAATATAAGCTCATGTAAAGCTCACCAAATTAGCATTTTTCTGCCTGATCTTGTCCACATTTAAGCGGTCCTTGATGATATGCATGTTCAGGATCTGCCTTATCTTGTTCCGGTCTCTGTAAGATGTATTTATTATTATGATGTTTTAATATTATCTACCCGATTTGAGCAACATTACCGCAAAACATTGTTGATGTTCGAGGAGTTCCAAGCCTCATTGCTGGGAGCCAAAATGGTAACTTCCGTCAGGCTATTGATGTCGTCCAGAACTGCTCCACCATTGTCCATTATAACTTCGTAGAATTTGCGCAGAGCTCCGTTCTCAGCATTCTCCTTCAAGATATATTGCAAAATTAATAAAATGAACAAACATCATAATGCTCTTTAAAGTATTTAAAAACAAAATATAACTAAATAATAGGGTGAATGGAAGAGGGGTACGCATAAGCTTATAAATTGTTTTTTTTTTAGTTCTTTTGGGAGAATACAAACAATTACGAAAATAATACAACAAGTGGAAATATATCCGATTATAATGTAAACCAGTTATACACATATTGGGTGGGGGAATGGATGGCTGGCCAATTAAGTCGTGAATCAATGGGAATGCTCGCTTAATGACTCACTTAACACAGCTGAATTTATGTGATTTAATGGCGGAAAATCTACCGAATCATTGAATTGTTTGCGCGGTGGTTGGGTTGGATGGCAATTTGATAGCAAAGCGTTGCACTGATGACTGTTGTGGTTTTTTGTTCTTGTTCTGCTGTTGTGATGTTTACTTACGTTCATAAACTAAATCAGTTTTTAAAACGGAGTGGTAGCAGAAATAGTTCAATATTCATTCGAAGTGATTTGGTGAAGACAAGATTCGAATAAAATTGAATTTAAACATTTAAATATTGTTTAATATGGGATTTGGGTTCCACGCAGATTGCCCGTGTTGTTCCGCCACAAACGAACGTTTGAAATGAAGCACAAGGGAATTATATTTAATCTTTCATTGTTCTAGGCATTATTAAGAGCAGGCAAACGGTTTGGCTCCATTATGTATAATGTTACTGAATTACGTGCACTTTTCAACAATTTACAGCGAATCATATTATTTTCCATTACTATAATTTAAAAAAGTAAAATAAGCTCCGACAAAACATAGAAGGTTACCTTAAGTAATTAGGTAATATTTCTGTAAATTCATCACGATAAATACTCTTTAACTTTAAAGTACCTGTGCACTTGCGTCATTTGCAAATTTAAACTAGTGCTGTACATCCTATACATACTATTTGTGAATAAAAATCAGAAGATAAATTCGTAGACCCTTAGGCATCGCGACTTTAACAACAAAAAAGTCTACACATTTTTTGTAATAAACTCATGCATAGCTAAAATAGCAGGGGATGCAAAACAAAATGCAAATCAAAAGAAACCGAACAACTTAAAGTTAAAATCGGATTTTGAGTCTGTTGTTTACCTTGAACGACTGAACGTTTTGGTTTTTGTTTCAATATTTCGGTGCACCGATTCAATTTAGAGCGATATGTGGTTGGGTTGGATTGTGTTTTGTAGTTTTAAGTACAATTATTCGGCATGTGACGAGAAACAAAGGATAGAGGTATGGATCAGTAAATAGCAAAAGGAGCGTATCACACGTAATTACAACAAAACTAGTTTGAAAATTTCGAAAACGATAGCACGATATGAAGGCGCTTACGATTCGAGCGGTCGAATATGATATAGCCGTTTTACAGTGCGGACTCAAAACTGTTCGACGCATATTGCCTCACAGTTTCGAAACGCACTGTTTCTAATGTATATGCCTATGAGGAAGGAAACTATTTATGGCTGGTGTGTTATCAGTTTATGCTTGGAGTATACATATGCAGCTACGGTTACGGTGATGATCAAAGCATGCCGGCTGATGGCGAGCGATCGATGACTGATCTTTGGATATGCACGGCGGTCAAGGGATCGAAGAACGTTAGCCAATCAATGATGGGAATAGTTTATACACTTGCTTAGTTCATGACGCCATTAAAGTACCAATACATTCAATATAGAACAATGGGAGTTTTTGTGAATGAAGTTTTGGTCGATTTCGGTCAGATCGAGCAAAGCGCAGCCTAAGCAACTTTTTTCAGTGTTTGCCAATTGGTGACTAAATCACGTATTGAATTTCGAGGGCCAATTGCGAGCGCGTTGCCCTACTGAGTCAGTTTATTGCAATTACAATGCAAATAACTGCTTGTGAAATGCATATTGATACGAAAATCTGATTCATAGAAAAATTTACATGAAATACATTGCTTTAAGATTTGTTTTTTGGCTTTTCAGCTTTTTGGCAATACTTACATTACACCCAAAATTTTTTTAAAATAAAATTTATATTTTAAAAATTATTTTAAAATAAAATTTTGCTTTTGATTTTACATAGAACCGAATCGAAATACAGACTTTTGAGCAAATTCCTTTGTTGGGGAATTTTGCATCAAGATTGGCAAGAATTCAGTTCCAGATAAAATCAGTCTTTTGGGTTTTCATTTGTATTAGTTAGGTATATCTAGGGGATACTGAAAACTAGTGTCTGCATTGATCTTATTTATACTGTATGTGTTTAGGCAGTGGTTTCTGGGTGCAAGATTATTTGGTTTTGGCTTTGCCCTCAGTTGAGCCCCGAGGAAACTTCAACCTTGGGAATATTTTTTATCCCTTTAGCACCACTTTGGAGGAGCTGCTCACTTAGGGCAAAGAAAAGCCGAGTGTCAGCGTGTATGTTTCAATGTGTTTAGCTCATGTGTTTGTAGCATTCGCTGGGGCAGCAGGCAAGCGATTTAATTGGTTTCCCAGTCCCATCGGGTCTGCCGCCAGCGCTATCTTTCAGTGCGTGCCGAGCCAATCAAAATGCCAAGCCTTATCACAAGCCACAGGCACTATCATTGTTTCTATGTGTGTGTGTCTTGGACTGTCTGTGTCGTGTCTGTGTGTCTACAATTGCACTGGATGCCTGTCTCCAACACCCTACATACCTGCAGGAATTGGGTGACCGTCGTATCGATGATCATCAGCGGGCGATGGATCAGATGGACTACTCCGTTGCTCACTGGGATGTTCGCCTTCACGATCTCGGCCAGAACCACGCCCACGCGGTGTTTGGCATCACCCACAATGGTGTTTGACTTGACGTACACTGCAAGCAAAATTATATTAATGATACAATCGTTCCTAAACCTTTAGTAAAATGGTATGTCTTTAGTGCAATCTTACTTTTGCCGTTCTTCTGCTTGAAGAAACTGACGGTGACCTTAAGTAGGTCCTCAAAAGCGCCGGAAGCCTTGGGATCGTCATGCTGGGCAGCGGCAGTGAAGATTACAGTGTTTGGTATCACATGGCCATCAATGACCTTTCCGTCCACGAGGCTGCTGCGAGCAGATAGCTGGAGTCATAAAGGAACAGTAAGATTATAATGCGAAACAAATAATGCAATTAAACTAGAAAAGCACCTTGAAGCCTTCATCGACGGGAACCAGGAAGGTGTGCTGTCCGGCGGCATCGTAGACCGACTCTTTCTTGGCCATCGTCACCTGGCTGCGGTACGTGCGCACGCCGATGTTGTCCACGTTGAACTCCTCGGCGTTCTTCAGGAACTTGAGAGCATTCGGATTGTTGGGGGTATCCGAATGGCCAGCCTTGACTGTGAGCGGTTCCAGTACCTCGTCGATGATGTGCATGATCTGTCGGTGAGTAAGGAAGGGAGTTGCTCAATGACTCTATGGTATGCAACATATGCATATATGGGGCCACTGACCTGCCGCTTGCCATCGCTGTTTGTCTCCACACTGAGCGAGGGTATGATCCGGGCATTGTTCACAAAGATATCGCCATTCGAGTTCTTTGTGATGTACAGCGGTGGATTGCCGGCCATGTCCGATGACACGGTATTCGGCAGTCGTTTCTGGGTGTACGCCTCAGTGGCTGCAAAGAGTTATCAGAGGGTGGAGTCATGTTATTTTGATTTTTATTATTTTTAATCAGCCTGATTGAAACTGAACTCACTAATGTGATAGAGCACATGGGTGGTTTTGCTCTTGTAGCGCTGGAAGGCTTCATTGGTGGGCACAAAGATCGTGCAGCTGCGCAGCGAAAGCGTTGAGTTGGCAATTTGATTGCTCTCCAGCAGGCTGTAGAACTGCAAAGATAAACGGGTTCGTTATACTCATTCGCGTCGCTCTATTGCCAATATCTTATCGAACCGAGTGGGGGGGAGTAGTGGGTGGTGGATCTAGGTTGGAGTGGGTGCCTTAAGGGGTGGTTCGCAGACGGTTGCTGGGCGGTTTTGGCAAAACGGCAACCGGCCAAGCACCATGGCAACGTCTAACAAACTAATAAAATGAGGAACAACTTTATGCATGTCCTGGTGGGGATGGCAGGGCGGCGTACTAGAAAAAAAGGTTTATTGAACCAATTACGTAAGCCTCGGGGTGGGTTACGCCGCCCAAGTGGATTGTGTGTCATTCGATTGAGAGCGGGATGTGAAAATGCATTTTCCAGCCACCCCAAAACGCCAGCCACTGACCCTAAACCGGGCCCAGAGTCAGTTGCTCGGGCGGGCCAGACCACCTGCCCCTGCCGCATGAGGCCACATGCAACCGCACACTCTGCGGCTTCCCGGCGGAGAACCACTGGCCGCCACGCCCCGCTGCACATTCCCAGTCGGCTTTATGAGGTCCTGCGGACATATCTGTGTCTTGGTGTGCCTGTGTGGGTGCGTGTCCTGCCGAGGACAACACCTTTTTCCGTGCCCTCCTTTAAAACGGTCGTGTGACTCTCGTGTTTTCGTTGCTGCCCAGCATGAGTCATGGCAATTTGGGTTTAAAAGTCCGTCCTTTCCCTTTTCCTTTTCCATTCCCATTTCCCCTGCCTGCTGCACATATCTATGCTCTGGCATCGCCAATACACACGCATGTACACCGAAAAAAAGTGGCTAAGCCTAGAAATAGGTGCTTCACGTCAATCAATTCAGTTCATAATTGGAAATATATGCTTAAATTTAAATTGTCTGTGGGATCCTCACTTTTAATCAATAATCCTGACTACTAATTTTGATATGCCTTTGAATTCTTTCCAAACCTCAATGGACGTAACAGCTTAACTCTTTGTTTGAGTAATTTTTGTCCTTTTTCCCGAGTGTAAATACACTTTATCCTCGCTCTGCATTCATTTTCTTTTTGGTAATTTGAAACCGTCAGTTGTCGGGGCCGTTAGCGCTGTTGTTGTCCTGGTCGTGGACATTCGAGTCGCCAGCGTGCTTTGTTCTTACACCGTCGTCTTGGCTTGGTCAGAACTGCTTGCCGGTGTCTATATCGCTCTCGAAATGTTTTCGCTTATCTGGCCAGGAGAGTGCCCTGCTGTTAAGTGGGGTCCTAGGGACTGGCTGTGGCATATGTCACAGTGTCACAGGTTGATATGGGATACGTTCAGGTATAATGGCCAATGGAGTACAGAGAAGTTTTATTGAATAGGCGATGATATTGTTTGCGACACTTTCTCTTGGCCGCCATTTTCCAATGGCCATCTGTCAGCATCCTTACCAAATTCAACCCCCTTGGGTTCTGGCTGGAAGCCTTTGACAATTAGATGCAATTACTTTCATAAATTTCCGTTATCGAATGTTTTGCATTTGATGAAAGGCCGGGCCGGAAGGGAGCGGATCTTAATGAGTTTCCGGCTCTTTTGGCACATCATCGCGATAAGGCCATCTCTTCCCCGGGGAGTCCTTTTTTGGAAGCCCGAAAATTTGCTACAATTGTTAGAGTATTATGCTGTCATCGATAAACAGTTTCCCTTTCGGTCTGGGGCGTCTCATTTACTATGCAAACACCACTCGCCGCCCAACCGCCAAAAGTGCTCCCAAGGGGGAGGGTTTATTCAAAAGCGCATTTTGATTTTCCCGAGTGCCAAGCCAATGACCCTGGGGCCACAGACGAACCACGAACATCAGGGGTGAGAGTCAGACGGCGGAGCAAACAATAATTTGGCCAATGGCCCGATGAGTACGGGTTGGTTAACTAAATTAAGCCGAAAACATGTGAGTTGTACATTTACAATGTCTTTTGAGTTTGTTCCAAATTTACAATAGCTTAATTGTGTTCGTGTGTTTCTGTTTGGTTTTTGGAATTGCAGCTTACCCTAACTGGCATAAGGCGCCTCAAGGATTTGGCAGTGCTCTGAAAGAGATAGAGAGAGAAAGAAAGAAAGAGAAAGAGAGAGAACCGCTGGCAGTTCAAATTTGTTCTGTTTTCTTTCGATTTGTAGCCAAAAATTGTACTAATTCCTATACCAAAAACAACTACAATCATGAGAGGGTAAGCCTGTTTGGAGGAAATTCAATTTCCATCATCTAATGGAGCCATTAAAACTAATTAGCCAAGAGAGCGAGCCAAGCTTCGTATTTTGGACTAGGGACTGAAATCGGAGCAGGAGGGTTAGGTTGTTTCCTTCTGGGCGAGTGCATGTTGTATAAATAAATTTAATTGGTACAAATTATGTATGCATATGTCGGTTGTTCAGTATATTTTCTTTTCGATAATTGCAGCGGCAGCAGAAACAGAAAACAGAAGCAAAAGCGAAAGCGATCTCAACCCCCGACTTCGGATTCCGGTTCGGAATCGAGATTCGGGCACAGCATTTCTCTTTTAATTGGCGGGGCAGCAGTGGAAAGGGGCTCGAAGAGGGGGTCTACACTGGCATCACTCCGAGGCCATTCCGCCCCCACGCCATGGATCGTAAAACTGTGCACATCCATCCAGTGCTCCGACGGACAGAGATCCGTCTATGAGCATCTGGATCCATTAAGGTCAGTCGTGGCTCATTCATCGCCTCGCCTGTAATGGAGCTCGTCGCATATCAAATAACGCGCCTTGGCATCGCATTGAAATCTTAAATTAAATTTAATTGAATTCGATGATGCTGCGAGTGTGGACTGTTCTGTGCCATGAGCCGTACGAGTGAGTGTTCCTAGACAGAGTTCAGCCAGCCCCGCCGTTGTCAACCCAAGCTGTCCACACCCCCACACTCGGCCAACTGCAATTGCATCAGTCAAAGGTTAAAAATTAAAATTAATAAAACGCGCAAGACGTTGCCTGACGCACGACAGGAAGTGGGGGTCAATCGCAGGAGGTCAGCTCGTTCCTCGGACCCGCACATGGTCACTGTTCTCTTTCATGAGTGTACTTTCATTTCGGCTGTCCGGAGATTTGAATATGAAACTCAGATCGCGTGGCTCAATTAGTTTCATCCAATGAGATATTTATAGTGCTGGAACTAGCAGGGACTACGATATCTGCTAATTTCGAAACTCTCTCCTAAACTCGGTGGTTTGCCAAGCAAAACCACAAGCCGTAAGCCGTAAGCCGCAAACCAAAACAGGCAACCTATATTTATCTAAGCCATCAGCATGTAATGAGAAGTGCAGGCACCAGAGTAAAGAAGCCCGACTTTGACTTTGGAACATGGAGATACCCTTTTGAACCAGTTTTGTCTATATAATAAATACAACTGGGAAAATATATAAAACGGATTTGAGTAAGAGGATTGTATTGAAAGCAGCTACCTGCAATATTAGTTCATAGACTTAAGAAGTAACTTTAAAAGGGATTTCCCAAGCCTGACTTTTTGATCCTTTAGTTTTACGGCACTTAATTTACATAAGTGCCCGAAGATTACTTTCCGCCCTTACTTTTTTATGGCGACCAAATGGACCCACCCTCATGTGCAGCAGTACTCCAGATATGAGGCCGGAAATGCTTTGCTCCGAAAGTGGCAAACTTCTGGGCAAAGTTACGATACCCTAAAGCAAGGGTGCAAGTGAGCAAGCCAGGTTCCCCTTCTCGTTTTTTTTTTTTTTTTTTTTTTAGCTGTACGCTCTGTTTCGCCTATTGTAACTTGAAAAGGTTGTGTTTTCTGTGTGGATGCAACTATTTCCCTGAGACACTTGCTGCAACAATTACAGTCAGTCACACGCTTTCTTTTTACTTGGAAGTCTAATTTACTTTTGAAGCAGCGTGTATTTCGGGTGTTAAATGCTAGGCAGACTAGAAAATTAAGCAGGGACTCAAGTTAGTTACTCAAAAACGGGTATTCAACTACTACTTCACCTACTATTTAAGCTAAAATCAATTATAATAGACGAACTATGTTACTATATTTCACGCAAATCAATTCTATTTGTTGAGTGTAAGTTATGTGGCTTAACATATTAACGAAAAAGATATTTCTCCTGGTGTAATGTTATTACCCCTTATGGTGACTGAACCCCCGCCTTCGAATTCATTACACATGTTGTTCTTGTTATTTCAGCCGCGCACCTTTGTTGGCTTCTGAGTTTTTTACACATTAATGTGTTTTTTTTTTCTATGTACTTTGTGTGCGAGTTGGCCTGTGAAGGTGTAAAAAGGCAAAACTAAATATAAAACTGTTATGCTCAGTGGACGTCAACGGCCGGCGTTTTTTCTACCATTTGCCTTTTGCTGCGGAGAGCCAATTCTGCAGACCTGGGCTTAATTTATGTGGCTTTTCATTTTTACATAACGCGAACTCCGCCATGCATACGAAATGTGGCCAAGTGGAGCTTAGCGGTCGGCTGGACCTGAACTGCCGCCAGGGATTTCAGGCAGCATCATCGATTTTCCGCAGTCCAACAACAAGTGAGATGGCTAAAGGTCAAGGACGATGCTGCCGGAACGAAGGCTACGCTACCTGTGCCCGAAATGCGGGTGCCTAAGCCATCTGTGCGTCCCTCTTGCGCAGGCTCCTTTTTCCCGCCCGATCTGCCCCGCCTCCTCGCACACTCCACCAAGGCTTTTCCTTTCAAGGCCAACGAAATGGGGCGGCGTTTGTGGGTGGTGGCACAATTACAGCCGAACTTTGATAAGTTGCCACTATTAGGTGGCACGGTAAATTTATTGACGTCGCCAAAGCCAAGTCAGTCATAATACAAATTGATTTTATTATTGCATTAAGGTTTCTGACCATGAGAAGTATGTATTTAAGGCATCACAGAAATATATCAAACATATTCAAGCGCATAAATGTCTGCTAAAAATAGTTCGTTTTCTGCTCACACAAAAGTTATTTCAGTTTTGGCAGTTACCCTGGCTATAGAAAAATGCGACTGAAAACTGTATAAAACTTAGGGTTAAATAATACTTTTCCAACAAAATGATATATTAGACTAATAAAATTCCCTAAGTGTGTTCAAATATTAGATCTTAAGCATACATACATATACCTAAAATAGTTTTTTTTCTGGTTGACAAAAATTCGAAGTGTAACACTTCACAATAATTAAATTGCAAAGATAGAAGAAGACTGCAAATAGTTCATTGTAGGCAATGCCTACTGTACCCAGGGATAAGCCAAGGTGAGCGGGGGGCGCGGCGTTTGGTGGGTGGTAAACGACTACGGACAAGTGTTTCGGTTATTTGCACCAACTGTTTCTGCTGCTACTGCTTTTCTTCGTGTTCTTACTCTACCACCTCCTTTCTCCTCCTCCTCAACGTTCTCGTTCTTCGCTTCTTCTTCTTCTTCTGACTCACCTGAGAGAGTTCCGAATCATCGCGCAATTTGTCCGCCAAATCGGCGGCGGCGGCTGCGTTCGCGGCGCAGAGCAGCGCCAAAAGCAGCGCTGCAGCGTTCAGCATTTTAGCGGACGAGCAGCAGCAGCAGCAACAACAACCACAACAGCACTTGTTTATGCGCTGGCAGTGTACGTCGTTTGTGTGTGTGGCTGTGTGTGCTGTTTTGCGGGGGGCGTGTGCTGGTGTGAGTGCTGCTCTACGATTAAGATCTGCAATTCAAAGGCAAACAACAGTTAGCCGACGACAAACAGCATTTCCTCGGAAAAGAAAATATTAATTCACAGATATATGCTTGGTATGCTTTTTTTTCCTCCTTGGTATTTTCTTTGTTTTTGCAAGGTTATCGCTGCGCTTCCTGTTCGTTTTTGCCCAGAGTTCCGTTATGTCACATAGAACAACAAGCGAAAAACGGACCACCGAGGAATCGGCAAGCACAACACAAACGCAATTTAACTAGAAACAAAGCTGCGCTTATTGTGTATTATTTTTTCTTCGTTCCGCCGCTGTGTGTTTAATTATTATGCGCCTTCGCATTCCGCTGCTGCGGCACTTTTTTCTGTTTTCGATTTTATAGTTTCCTCTCTGGTCTTTACTCTGCGTAATTCTCGGAAACTCGGGCTGCAGGAATTAACATTAACGGCCGCCGCAGAAATTATGCAATGTCCACGGACCAAACTCGGAAAACACACAAATTCTTTAAGTAGCACACACAAACGAACGCAGCGCGGTGGTAAATCAATAGCAAGAGCAGCGAAATGGGCCGTGCAGCTATTTTAGAGTTATGCCCTATGCAGAGTATAGATTTTCCACAGGGTTTCAATATAAAAGGGGAGCGTACCAGTCGGAGGAATCGCAACGTGCGCCACGCTCGAACGTTTTTTTCGAATTAAAACGAAAAGCGGAGAACAGGTTTAAGCCGAGCGTGTGGTGACGATAACGAGTGTTATCGATAGCTGTCGATGTTTCAAATCGCAACACTGTGCACTGTTATTAAGTCGCTCAACATTTATATTTATTTGTGCATGTTGTTGGCGGTGACTTTTGATGCTACGTTCAAATGATATGCATAAGATTCTTTAAAATGTCCTTCAAATGTTTGCTTGTCTGCAAAAAACAATTAATTTAAAATCCTAAAATATCTATATTCTGTACATTATTATTTATTCATTTATTTTATTTTTATAAAAACATATATCAGATTTATATTCATGTTTGTTTATCCAATCTTATAATTATATAAATCAGGTGTTCAAATCATCAATACAAACCATTTTCAATTCAAAATTATTTCGTTTAAATGCATAAATATTAATGTTAACCGTTTCGCAAAGGGTGGCAACGACAAACTGGGGTGGATAACTCCGCTAAGCAGAGTCTCTGCTGTTTGAACGATTTCATTCCAAATTAAACTGGTTGTAATTTTCAAGCAAATTTGTATATATTTTTTTTAGTTTTCTAAAGAGATAACATTAAATTTTATTAAGCAGTGGTTATTTGGTTCTTCTTACTTTAGCTGAAGGTAAAAGTCTTCGATTAACCACGCCGTTACTAAGCAACTTGCCACCAGCAACGCTTGTTTACTATTGATATCAAATTAATATCTTTATCAGTTTTGAGAATTCCATTGCAAAGACCGAATTCAGCAAGTCAATAACGATGGCTGACCTAAGCGAGCTGGATCAGTTGGCAACTGCCGAGCTGCAGAGGCTGCAGCGCCAGCATCGGGGTCTCCAGCTGGACCTTCGGGGTCTCCTCGAGGAGAAGGCCAAGCGCCTGAAGAAGCAGAATCACATGATCAACGTACTGCAAGTGGAGCACCAGAAGCTGAAGGAGGAGATCAAGACTCTAGAAGGAGGCACTCATGCGCGAAAGAACACCAATGTAGATATTCACTTAATGGACTAGTCAGCCACATATAAAGGGTTTACATCGGTTTTAGAGGGAGAAGCACCTGGGCACTTTGCAGGAACAACAGGCGGATTTGCAGAGGGTCCTCCAGAATGAGCGAACCAATCTCTGGGAACTGGAGGGCCACATCCGGAAAATGGAAAAGGAGATTGATGCCCTGCGGCGGAACGAAGTGCCCGACAACTGCTACAAGGACACCATCTGCAGGGTGCAGAAGAGCGTGGTCAAGTTGGAGAACCGCCTGGATGTCGTCAACAAAAAATGCAGCGATGTGCTCACTGAAAACAGCAAGATGAGGGACGCCATAAACCACATGTTGCAGGATCGGTGAGCATTTCTCACTAAATATGTACAATCTATAGAATAGAAGATACACACTAGGTTTATTGAAAGTCTACTAGGTGCTCTCCATTTTATTAGGTTTTTATAACGAATTAAGCTAATGCGTTTCGACTCCACTCCAGGGCAAACTTCAATGACATGTGGCAGTCGATGGTGTCCCAGTTCAACGAGGGCAAGAAGTTCATCATGGATCTCATAGACCAGTCGACCCTGGCCTTCGACCAGCGAGAAGAGCTGTGCAACAAGCTGACCGTCCTCAAGGATCGCAACGAGAACGACAAGGTGATGCACATCCAGGAGATGCGCGAGATGCAGCGCCGCCTGGAGCACGACGCCAAGCTGCAGAAGTTCTTCGACATCAAGGGGCAGAAGCGCCTCAATCCGGAGCTGGAGCAGCGCGAGCTGGACAAGAAGCAGAGCCAGAAGGAGACCTACGAGAGGCAGCTTCTGGAGTACAAGGAGATCATCGAGAAGATCAAGTTGCTCTACGGCGAGGAGGACGCGGACCGACTGGTGGCCCAGTTCAAGCGCCAGGAGGACGAGAACTTTGCCCTCTTCAACTATGTGAACGAGCTGAGTCACGAGGTGGAAGTACTCAACGATTCCACTCAGGAGCTTCAGGATGAAATAGGTGTGTTGGTGGATTCTGGATTAGGCTATATATCCTGTGACTTTATACTAATCCAAACAGAGCGCCAGAAATCGGAGCAGACCGAGAAGGAGTTGAAGCTTAAGACCGAGGCACTCGACTATCTAAATGCCGAAAAGGAGCGGATCGAGCAGCTGGCGGAGGAGACCAGAGAAAGGAAGCGAACCCTGAGCATCCGATTAGAACAGCTTCTCAAGGGCATCGAGGATATATTCAGGTGCAATCTGGAAGAATATATCCTAACTATTGTATGGCTACCAAACTCCATTTTCCTTTTAGACAATTGGCCTGTGACGATGCTCCCATCCTGAATGTGCTCAGTACCAAAACTTTTCTGACAGTCCACAATGTGAAGCTTTTCATTGGTGTCATTGAACGCCGGGTCAACCTGATCATCAGCGCCATCAACATCGAGGATAACTCCAACAAAATACTGGCCCGAAAGGATCGTGTTCCCAAATTCAACATACGGGAATCGGCGAAAACTAAAAACTAAGAATTGGTTGGTTTAATTTTTCTCCAAAATATTAAATGATAACCAAAGTATCTGCACATACTCATAAAACGTACATCCTAGTTGTATCCTAATCTTATAAATATATGAAATACACGCTGCCGAGTTTACTATTTAGTTAAATCCGAATTCCGATTGGAGGATTCAAATTCGATCTTATTTCTTTAATTTAAATATTCCGTTTATTTCTTAAACCTATAAACTACAGTCTATTCAATGAACACCCAAGGTTTTTCTTAGTTTGAGTTCTGATTAAGCTCATTAGATTAAATAAACAATCTGACAAGAGTCCACAATAGGGTTCCAGCTATGACGCAGAGTAAGGTCACAAGGCTGTAGTGCAGGATCTTCAATCTAATAATGTATATGATATAGTTTTATGCAAATATATAACATCTTGCCACAAGAACATACCGATAAAAGAGTCGCCGACCCTGTTCGAGAGATTCCCGCGTTGGAGGTTCCTTGGCCAGGTAAAGTCGCATGCCGAAGAGTGCCTTCCGGAAGTACTTTTTCCAGTCCAGAGCCTCCATATCGAAGTTGTACAATCGCCGATCCTCCGGAGACATCATCACTCTCAGCCGATCCGTGCTCTTCGTCTCAAAGTGCCAACTGTTGTGCAAAAAGTGCTCTAGTACCGCAATGTTGGCATGTATACTTCTGTACAGCTTCACCAGACGAGGCTTTCTTCCCGTGAGTCGCAGGGCTAGATCATAGAAATAGCCTGGTAAAGTGTGATAGAAGAAGGCGGCAAAGGGGAAAAGTCGTGGATTTGAGATGCTGTGCATGAACGGGTACCATATCATCTTGGTAATTGGAAAATCCTTCCGGACGATCAGTGAGTGGTTTATGAAGTCCTTGTTGACTAGTAGATTATTTTCACTGGGAGCTAAGGTGTAGATGGCGGGCTGGGATCTGGCATTTCGTTGGGACTTCTCTTTGGATGTTTGCCATATGCTAGCCAGAGCCGCGTTTGCACAGTAGTCCACGGGCACCAGGCTGGCAAGGCCATCTTTGTCGAAGGTGGTCAGGCGGAGGACTCCATGGCCCACGCCGTAAATGAGAGCAATGGGTCCGTAGAGATTATCGATCCAACCGGAAACAGGCTCCTCATGGGTCGCAATTACTGTGATGAAAGTATGTATACAGGGATTCTTTTCCCTTTGAACCACATTGAATACTCACTGACTGATGGTCGGAAGACACTCAGGGGAAGATCGCCGGACTCCCGTAGGACTACATCCTCCGCCAGGGCTTTGGTGTAGGTGTAGGTGTTGGGAAAGTCCCCAACTAGAGTGGGCGTCAGCTTGTCCATCATTTGGTCACTCAGTAGCTCACTCATGGCCAGAACCGAGTTTGAGTCGCAGGTCAGGTGTTCGGGATAGAATTTCTCCTCGATGCGAAAAATAACGCAGTTGGAGAACGCCGTTGAAATGTGCAAATAGGCCTCCAGGTGCTGCATCTCCTTGGCCAACTGGAGCATCAGTCTGGTGGCACGTGTATTGATGGCCAGTGCCACATGAAGTGGCTCATTGAAACGCACCGTGGCTGCTCCATGGATGACTATCTGTACCTCAGAAACTAGGAGCTGGCGATCTGACCTATTGATGCCCAGATCGGCGTCGAGACAGTCGCCTGCGATGACAAAGATTCGCTTCAGTGCATCTGGCTTTGCCTTTAGCAGTACTTCAAAAAGCTTGAAAAGTGAAAGCAAATCCTATGAGGAGCTCTAACTTGTTGGAACTTTTGACTTACTGGGTCCTTCTGCCATATGGCAAGACGTTCCTGAATATCCTTTCCCCTTTTGGGTCTCATCATAGCGTAGATACGTTTTAGTTCCGTCGTTCGCAAGAGCTTCTCAATAATCACTAGGAAAATGTAGATGAAATACAACCAGTTGTCGTGGATCCTCGGCTCATACCCTTTCCCAGAAACCCGGTGGCGCCTGTTAGGAACACCACCTTGTCTTTATAAAATCCTTGGATGCCGTCGTCCATTTTCGTTCTGGATACGATATTGTTCGGCGTCGTTCTGAACGAATTCCACCAATGCGATGCTTGCGAGTTAAAGACACACTTCAATAGGAAATCAATTGGGTATGGTCGCGCTTTTTATATTTTTTTTGCGACGGTAGACGCAGTGCCATTTGTACAGTGACCCGGCCAATCGTATGCTAAATTATATCAAATACACCTGAAACACCTAATGAATAGTCACAGCTATGCTTGGATTGCATTTGTCGGTTCTTGGATGGCGCTGAAACATTTGATAACTGCACTGTCATCGATGCTCGTTTGTTTTAATTTAAACACTTTTGCAGCACAATTGGAAATTTTGTTAAATATTTAAAGTTCTTGCTGCACGCCAATTTGATTGGCTTAACTCACAAATGAAATGCAGATATTATGACCAAATCTTCTTCATTATTTTTCTTTAAGAAAAGGTTAGCAGAGACTTAAAAATATTTGTATTGTATAGTAATATTTTCTATCAGCTTTTGGGATCCAATTTTGCCAATTTCCAATTCCCCTTTTAGCAAATTTACATATTTAAAAACTGCTAAAAAAACTCAAGTCGAACTTTTTTGCACATTAAGCCTTCATATACGAATTGCATACGAATTACACAAAGAAATATAGATTTCTAGATGGTTATAAAATAAATTTGAAATAAATAAATTGGTTACTGGCGTATATTTTCAACGAACGCAAGCCTTTTAAGATTTGTTTAAAAAGACCAAAAATTCGCATACCTTAGAAATTATTTTATTTTTCAAAGCATACTTTTAGGCATCCACCTAAAAAGAAAAATGTAAAGGTTTTTAAATATATGTCTGCCTTGTACCGATTTTTTTAGTTGCTTACATTGGCTGAGTAGCTTTACGAAGTAATACAAATTTTTTACGATCTTTTTATAATATCAAGTGATACAGCAATCAAAAGGTGAAGATTAAACCAAAAAGATCGCATCCCAAAGACTTTGATTCCGTGCCAAAGCTTTATAAATACCACAAACTGTACTAGATTTTTCGTTTTAATATTTTATTTTTGATTATAAATTTAAGCATAAAAGTTTTCAGGACCTCAAAATATCATGTCATATCATTGAGTCTGTTGAGGACATCTAACCCCTCTGCGGAAATTAAACTACAAGTCTGGCCAGCGAATACAGGACGTAACCAGCTAAAGAAACCAGCGAGGATGCGAATGCATAGTGCAGGACCTTCAGGCTGCCAAAATGTTATGTTATTTAAAGCGATTGGAAAGTGCCATTTTAAAACTCACCGCTTCCTCAGCCTCAGACCCTTGGCAATGGACTCCGCGGTGGGTTTCTCCTTGCCAATATAGAGACGCATTCCATACATGGCGGCCTTGAAGTAGTCATCCCAATCCAACTGGGCCATGTCGAAGTCGTAAAGGTTGCGGTCCTGCTTGGACATCGCTTCCCTTAGCTCCTTTGTGTTGGTCATGTCAAAGTTCCAGGTGGTGCTGGAGAAGGGACCCAGAACGGCGATGTTCTTGTGAATCTTCCGATATAGATCCACGAGTATGGGCTTCCGGCCTTTGAGACGCAGCAGCATATCGAAGAAGTAACCGGGAAGGGTGTGTAGGAAGAAGGCGGCCAGCGGAAATAGGGATGTGGTGGAGATGCACAGGACGAAGGGATACCACAGCATCTTGGTCAGCGGTATGATGTCCCGATACATAATAGATGATTTGACAAAGTTGCCGTAGCTCAGGAGGTTATTCTCGCTGGGTGCAAACGCGTAAATGGGGGGCGTCGTGACCTTTCCACTCTGTACGGATTTCTCCGCCGTTTTCCACGCGCAAGCCAATGCCACGTTTACGCAGTAGTCAGCGGGAACCATGCTGATCTTGGCAGTGGGGTCCACCGTGGTGACCCGCATTATACCGCGAGCTCCGCCAAAGCAGAGGGCCAGTGGTCCGAATAGGTTGTCCACCCATCCAACCAGGGGCTCCTTGTAAGTGGACATTACTGGGAATATTTAAGTTGCAGCTTTTGAAGGTTATTCCCAATCTGGTGCACTTACTGATCGCCGGTCGGAAGATGCACAATGGCAGGTTGCCCGCCTCCCGCAGGATCACATCCTCGGCCAGGGCTTTGGTGTAGGTGTACGTGTTGGGGAAGGAGCCAACGAGGTTCGGTTCCATCGCGTCCAGTAATTTACTGCTTACCAGTTCACCCATGGCCAGGATCTTATCCGAACTGCAGTTCAAGTGCTCCGGATAGAAGCGCTCTGCGATGTCGTGCACCACGCAGTTGGAGTAGGCAGTGGATACGTGCACGTAGGACACCAGCTGGGTCATCTGCTTGGCCAGCTGAAGCATCAGACGGGTGGCACGCACATTGATGGCCAGGGAGAGGTGTAAAGCCTCGTCGAATCGCACAGTGGCGGCTCCATGAATTACAATCTGCACCTCGGTGGTCAGGATCCGCCGATCCGATGGGCTTATACCCAGATCTGGATCCAGGCAGTCGCCCGCTATGGGACAAACCCGCTGCAAGGCATCTGGCTTCATCCTTAGGAGCACCTCAAACACCTTCGAAACACGTGGGGTCAGGACACATCTGTCACTCTATCACTGAATATCACTCACCGGATCCTTCGCCCAGGTCGTGATTCGGTCCTGGATGGGAACTCCACGCTTAGGTCTAATTAAGGAGTAAATCCGATTGACTTCCGTGGTCCTCAGTAGTTTCTCAGTGATCACTGAAAAGCACACTCCATGAGCTTGCGAAAAGATTCGAAGAGTGGGGTACCTTTTCCCAGAAATCCAGTGCCACCCGTAAGGAACACGGTCTTGTTCTTGAAGAATCCTTGTATCTCACTATCCATTTTGTTCCGAGTAAGGTACTTGAACGCGTCGCGAGCCAGTGAACTGAAAAGTGATTCCAAACTAGCGCTTCTATTTATTTGGGAATCTATAAGTTACACCCAACAAAGGTCGAGTTCAGCATATTCAAGACACCCAATGGACTCCCGTTTTAGGGAGGAGCTCGTGCTCCAAACGCAGCGAAAGTGTATTTTTTGGGTATAGCTAATTATTTGTGTTGTTTCGCTCAAAGGCGTGGTTGTATTTATTAATTATATTTTTGTTTATGAATGAAAACAACCATGGTGCATTTAATTTGAAATTTTAAAGTTTATTCGAAACTTAGTATCGAGCTGCCATCTCTTGTGCGAAATTCAAATGAGCATATGTATGTATGAATGGTAAAAAAGAATGGTAAATGATAAAGTGCATGCGATGACTTTGAATTTCCGCGTATATAAATATTTTATGGGCACGTGTAAGAAGTTCCCGATCAGTCGTGTTACATAATCGCATATATGTATCCACTCGTGACTACGACACCGTATAAGTGCTCGACCATGTCTTCGGTATAGGAACCCCTCATATACATGTTATATCATACCACTTACCAATTTATGGCCTATTTAGTTTAATAAGGTTTAATCAATGGATTAGCAGAGAGCGAATTCAATTAAGAAAAATATTACACTATAATAAGTGCATACTATATATGTATATAACCGCTTGATGTAACCAGTTGCCTAGACTTTATGCAATCGATTGTGTCATTCAGTGCACATATTTGATCGACTCGTGAGGGAAAAACCTTATAGCTACCATTCAAGTAATGAAATAAAAGACAAGTCATACGCTACATTCTATGTGTTGAATATATTTATTTAATTCCATGACGCAATTACGCGGGTGAGTCGGTAAGTAGCCCATGTACTTCTGAATCAGACTAGGATCCTTACCAACCACCACAGTGCTAGAAGGGCCACAAAACAGAGGACACCTTGCAGGATATGATGAAGCAGCTTCAAACTAAAATACAAATTACATAAATTATACTTTGTAAGAAATAGTAAAGACAATGGAAATTACCGCTTAATGAGCTTCTTGCCCTGTGCAATGGACTCTGGAGTGGGTGCCTCGTTTCCCAAGAACTGTCTCATGCCGCGCAGAGCTTGAAGGAAGTATTCCTTCCAATTGAGGCTGACCATATCAAAGTAGTATATCCTTCGATCCTCCTCTGACATCTGCTGCCTCAAGTGATCCGTATTCCGCATGTCGAAGCGCCAGCTCTTGCAGGCGAATGGTCCCAGGATGCCGAGAGTCTTGTGGATCTTCTGATAAACCTTTACTAGTCTGGGCTTCCGGCCACTCAGCCAGAGAGCCAGGTCAAAGAAGTATGCTGGCAGTGTGTGATAGAAGAAAGCTGCCAGGGGGAAGAGCCACGGCACTGTGATGCAGTGGATGAAGGGATACCAAATCATCTTGGTCAGCGGGCAGTTTGTGCGTCCATCGAGAGCGTGTCGAATGAACTCCCCGTGGGTGATCTTGTTCTGCTCAACAGGCGCCAGTTGGTAGATGACAGGAGTTTCCTGTGTTCCCATCCCGTTGCCTTCGTCAATGGTCTTCCAGGTGCAGGCCAGAGTCAAATTGGCACAGTAGTCCACGGGCACCAGGCTTGCCTCGGCATTGTGATCGATGGTTGCAATGCGCAGTACTCCACGGGCCACCCCGAAAAGAATTGCCATTGGTCCGTACATGTTGTCTATCCAGCCGGAGATGGGTTCCTTGTGGGCCGCAATAACTGGGTGAGGGAAACATCTTAGCCAAAACAAGATGCAGACTGGGTACGTAAGAATGATCACTTACTGACTGCCGGTCGAAAGATGCAAAGTGGCAAGCCGCCCGCTTCCTTCAGGATCACATCCTCGGCCAGTGCTTTGGTGTACGTGTACGTGTTGGGAAACGAGCCAAGGAGCGCTGACTCCATGTTGTCCAGAAGCTCGTCACTCATCAGCTCGGCCATGGCGAGCACCTTATCGGAACTGCAGTTCAGATGCTCTGGATAGAAATTTTCCTTGATGTTGTAGATAACGCAGTTGGAGAAGGCGGTCGATACATGAACGAAGGCCTCCAGCTGCCTCATCTCCTTGCCCAGTTGAATCATCAGCTTGGTGGCCCTTGTGTTGATGGCCAGGGCCACGTGAAGTGGCTCATTGAATCGCACGGTGGCTGCTCCATGAATGACAATCTGCACCTCGGAGGCCAGAAGTCTTCGATCACTCTCGCTGATTCCCAAATCAAAGTCGAGGCAATCCCCAGCGATGGGACATACTCTTTGAAGTGCCTCCGGCTTGGACTTCAGCAGCAGTTCAAATACCTTTTCAAAACCTTTCGAGTGAGTATACCTTTTGGATTTCCAATTCCCTTACTTACCGCGTCTTTTGACCAGGTGATAATCCGATCCTTAATCTCAACTCCTCGCTTTGGTCGAATCAACACATAGATGCGTTTCACCTCCGTGGTCCGCAAAAGTTTCTCAATAACGACTTTTCCCAAAAAGCCGGTGGCACCAGTTAGGAAAACCGTTTTGCTACGGAAGCATCTTTGAATATCCGTATCCATTTTTAGAAGTATGGTTTACGCTTTAATTGGCGGCGATAAGTCTATCCGATAGAAGCAAATGTTGCATTCGTTTTTAACAAAGAACGGCTTTAATGTAAATCACCTTGAATTCACTGCGGATATTTATACAAAATTTTCGACCGTGCGGTGAACTGAAGACCCAGGGCTGGTAATCACGAATAATATTATAGAACTTACTTACGCATCTGGTTTCCAGTTTTATTGTATGCCAGGGTAGTGGCTCCCGAATGTAGTTAAAGTTGTTAGCTATTTAAATAAATTGTTAAGTGTACTTTATTACTGCACCCCTGTCTTATTTCCCTATATGTTCATTTCCATATTCTTTTAATCGAGTATAGCCTATTTGCTAACCAAATGCGCTACAAAGGAGGTCTAAGTACGGATTTCAAGTAAGTTTATGAAATGCGAACCATTTCTTGTTTGTAGCGTTTAATGGATGTCAGTGGCGCTTACTATTAAAAAAATTAATTGTGAATAATATTAACAAATTTAAAGATCAAACAAAAAATATTTTGTGAAAAAAATGATTGAAGACTTTAGATTAGTTGACGATAATAGCTGATATACCTTTATCAAAAATATTAATAAATATTTTTAAATACTTATTCCCTAATAACATAAATATGTTACGCTCTACCTTTGTGTTGAAACTGTGAATATTTTAAATTTATCAACTTACGATGTTTTGCCGCCAAAGTAGTAATAATTGTAAAAAACTTTATTAGCAATTGCCTACATTTGAAATAAGAAACTAACTGGATTTGTTTTAAAACGTCATGGCAGCCTAGACGAAATATGGTTTGCAGCTAACATTTTATGTCACAGATAAAAAAAAATAAATAAATAAAATAATCATTTTGAGCATCGCGTATGTCATGTAGAAAAAGTCTTACACGCGCCCATCACCCATCGCTAGAGCCAACTATCGATATACATAGTATCGATTTTCCTATTGACAATCAGAATCAGCTGTCTAGTTGTATAATTTTTGATGTGAGGTGAGGAAATGGCATGCGCCAAGAAATTGCTTTTTCGCGTTTTCCTGAATAACTCTTTGACGGCGAACCGCACAATCACCATGTCCGCCGCGCGACGTGCCGAGGAGGCTATCGAGAAGCTGAAGGAGGACAATCCCTACTACTCCAAGTACGCGAGCAAGATTGCCAAGTTGCAGCAGACGTCGGCTGAGGAGTTCCTGGATCGCGTGGAGCGTGTGTTGAATCCCATTAAAGATGGCCAGAGCCAGGCCAGGTATGCTCAGATTTCGGGCACGAAAGAATCCAAAGCTAATTCCTTGCCAATTCCAGGTCCTACTCCGAGCTCCTTAATCCCAAGCAAAAACTGCAGGCTGAACAGGCGGCTGAACTGCCCCACAAGAAGCTCACTGATATCATGAAACTGGAATTGATTGAGGACAAGACCGCCGAAGAGGTTTCCCAGATCTGGCTGGAGTACCATAAGACCAAGGAGGTCCTGGCCGCCACTCTAAGCACATCTCAGTACGAGAACCTCATGGCGCGCGCCAAGGAGCACCCCGTTTTTCTGCTGCCGCTGCCCCGCAGTGAGGGATTCGAGTTCGTCATGCTGCAGTTCGCCGCCAACACCGTGCACTTCACTCCGCTTTTGGCGTACCAGGTGCACCATGAGAACGCTCCGGAGTGTCTCACACTGGTTCACTATACCGAGGTCCAAGACAAGGGTGTGGTTCTCATGCGCGGCGAATACGACACTAAGGTACTCACAGCCCAGGAGGCTCAGTGTCTGGCCAATGAGTTGCAGATGTTCTACCTGAAGCCCGACGAGGGTAAGCTGCGCTTACTGGAGACTTTTACTCGCAAGCCGGACGAGTTCAAGCACATGGATCTAATTAAGGAAGTTGAGAACATACAGCTGGTCTAGGCCCTGCGATTTTAATCAAAATAAACAGAACAAACACGACAAGGATATATTAAACACGAAACAGTATTCGTTTTTCAAAATTTAAGTCTTCATAGCCAATGCACACAAGATGGAGCACTTTGATGCGGTGATGGAAGATATTGGTAAATATTCAAACGTCAAGAAACGCTTGGCATGCACAAGCATAGCTCACGCCCACAGGTTTCGGAAGGGTCCATCTCTTTGCCACTCTGACGCTCGGTCTCCTGCAGATGCTCACCATCCAAGAAACAATGGGCATGGGTATTATTGGTCCGGCGGCCGTCTGCGACCTCCGCATGAATGAGGCACAGTTGGCCTCGCTAACAGCGGCCGGCTTTATGGGCATTATATGCTCCTCCTACTTCTGGGGCTACATCACTGACAAGAAAGGTCGTCGCTGGACGCTTTTGCGGACCATTACTATAAGCAACTTGTGTTCAGTGGCTTCCATGTTCACGGTAACATTCACTGGCTTCTTTGTGATGCGCTTCATCACATGTATTTTGTGAGTACCATGAGGAGATCGAAGACCACAGTGTACACTTAGAAATTTCCGCTTTCCTTCAGTGTGGCTGGACCCAGCTTCGTGGCAGCCACCTACCTAAGTGAGTTCTGTTCGCACAGGATTATGGTCCGTTCCATAACTCACTTGTACATGTTTACTGGCTTTGCCATGATCTCGTGCCCGGCGTGGGCTACACTCTTTCTCAGCTCGGGCCTAATAGAGTTTGAGGAGGAGTTAGTGGGCTTCTTGACACTAAGACCTTGGCGGGTTTTGGGTTGTCTGTACATTCTGCCGGGCGTGGTTGCCTTTTTGCTGTTGCTCCTTTTGCCGGAAAGCCCCAAGTTTTTGCTCATGATTGGCGAGACGAAAAGAGGTTTAGATACTATGGAGTGGATATCCCGAAAGAACACTGGACGTACTCTTAGCGAAGATCAAGTGAAACGTTTACTCACCTACCAGGAGCACGTTCAGGTCAAGCGGCGGAAGGAGCACCAGAACTTCTTTCGCTCCATGCTCGACGATGCGATGCCCCTCGTTCGGAAGCCCTATGGCGGTTATTTCACGTGCGTTTGCATGGTTATGTTCGTCCTAGGGCTGCTGTAAGTATCCGTTGGCTAGGGTTGTTATCCTTTGCTTATTCCAATAATTCACAGGACACACGGCCTGGGTATTTGGTATACGGCCATGCGAAACCGTTGTAATATGAGGCAAGGGAACACGAATGGCATGACCTTCTGCGGGGTACTTTTTGTTCCAGAAACGGGTCCGTTTATTGAAACTGAATCGGACTTGGACGTGGTAAGCCAAGGAACCTCCGCTAGCTATTCTGCCAACGTTTTAAAAATGAACTTCTTCATAATTTACTAGGTCTGCAGTGACTCCTTTAAGGGCTTCAACGATTCCTTTATTCTGGGATCTGTCTATGTATTGCTGTACAACGTATCCTGGGCATCGCTATTCTGCGTGCACAAGAAGGTGATGTTCGTCTTCTCCCTGGTGGCCTCCTCGACATTTGGATTCCTGCTTATCTTTGCTACCAACCAAATGTTGCAGCTCTTTTCGCTCGTGTTCCTAATCGCTTTTCCCGGAATCATAATTGGGCTGCTCGGTGGTTCCCTATTGGTATTCGTGCCCACCTACCTGCGCGGCAAGGCCCTCTGCATCAGTCTGATGTGGTGCAGATGCGGAGCGGCGTTTGGAGCCATGTTGGTGGGCTCCAAGATCCAGTACAACTGCGAACTCTTCCTGCTGGCGATCTCAATACTACCATTGAGTAAGATGCAATGCCAATGATCCTTGAATATTGTTTATCCCATTTCTAATTGCTTTACCTACAGTTGCCGCTTGTATGGAGGGGTACTTGCCATTGTGACTTAGGGGAATATGTAAAATATGAGGAGCTATAAATTCCCTTAATGTGTATTTACTGAAGTAATTGCTCTTAAGCCATGTTATCCAAATTAAAGATAGGCCCAAAAGTAGGCAAGTATGTAATGTCTTTGGGTTTTCATAAGAGAGACTTGTAGTATACTTAAGGTAGCAAGTTGTACATTTGGGTTTGATCTTATAGGCCACCTATTTTTATGTTGCTGAAGTGAAAACCACCATTTGATCTTTGCACTCTTTATTTAAGTATTAACATCGATTATTGGGGTAATTCATTTATTTAACCGACATCAAGACTAGAGTAAATACTTAATTCTGTAGCTGCAACTACTTCTTCTTTACCAGCACGTTAAACTATTGCCCCGAAAAACAATTGAAATTAAAATGCGTATGCTAATAACTATAATCATGAGTTAGTGACGTTGCCATGGTCGCCTAGAGTGGATTTAGAATATCTCCTCCTCATTAAAGCCGCGCACCTGTAACATAAATCTATAATTTTGCGCCCAAAAGTCAGTTATTTCTCGCTTACCAATTCTCCTCCGTTGTTAACATTTTTTCCCAGATTTATGTTGTCCATCTCGTGATTCCTCAGGATTTCCATTAGCGATCCGCGCTTTCCGAACCGAACGCGGGCTCTGTCCCCGTAGTAGGTGTCCAGATCCTGCAGGAACTTATAGGCATCAGCCATGGTGTTGACATCGTTCTTCCGTGGGGGTCTGGAGTTGGACGCCTCCACTCGGCAGCCGGCGGCGAGGAGAGCGAGGGCCACACAGGCAACCAGGATGCAACGCATTGTTTGGCACATAGTTCTAAAAATGGTCAATTTAGGTTTATGTAGGATACTTTGTGAATAATTTTAGAGCTATAAATTATCTTAACTCAGTTAAGCTTAATTTAATTATCACTGTTTTTTTTTTAGTAATTTGTCATGAGAAACCAAAAGGCAAGCTAACATTTCGATACTTCGCAAAGTTAGGGAAGGTCGCAAAAAATTAGCAATAGCTTATAAAAGCGAATGTTTTGCTTGTTCACTAAATTTCGGTTATTTTCTGAGTCTTTTTGATATATAATTTTATATGCACACATATTACCGATGGTAATTTATAATAGTTTTTTTACAGAATCGATAAAAATGAATAGTTTAGTAAAACACGTGAGCGTAACAATGTTTGTTTATAATTAGATGGTGTTTTTCCATTTACAATAATCGATGACAGGGTAGAAAAACCTTAGAATTAACTACCAATATTAAGTAATTTAGATCTCGTATCGCTCGGGGACCTATTTAGGGGTCTGGATCTTTGGAGGGCCTCACTTAATAGCGGGCAATCTAGTATGCTAATTGACTAAAACTCGGCTATAACTCGGTTAAGTGATCGTACAAGCTTACTGCCGTCACTTATGGTCCCTCAATGATTTTTGGGCGGGACTGACGCAAGCTGCTCATACTTCGGCCCGGAAAAAAGCAAATAAAGCCGATAATTACGAGAATTATAAGGCACTTAGCCTTTAGTTAGGGCCAACTTGCGCCCACCGAAAGGATGTGGCTATGAATCACAGTTTTACGGCCTATTCGTACTAAAGAGCACATAAAATAGTTCTAAGAAAGCGCTTTTACTTGTCATACCTGCTCTAAATGACAGCTCATTGTTTGACTATATTATTTGATATATCTATCTACCATAAGTGTCTAAGTGATTTACGGGGCAGCGGGCCTGGGTGTTGTTCCGTTTGAAAACCCTTACCTGGTTCAACTGGGAGTTTGAGTATTGGAAAGCGCAGCGGTGTCACAATGCAATTGTTCGTCGGACTGTGTGACTGTGTAATCAGCGGACGCGACCGTGAATAAATGTTGGCCGAAAGCCATTGGCAACAGGTATTTATAGGAGTCCCCGGCTGGAGGATGTGCCCGGCTTATCATCGCCGACCAGCCCACTCTCCAACCTCCAATCCAGATCCCGAGCAGAAGCGAACGGAAGTTGGCCAAACGATTCGAAACGAAACGAACACCGGGCGAAACCTCTAAAATGTTTTCATATGCAGGCTAATTATGTGGCTGCTGTCGCGTTCAAACTTTCGCAGCAGCTGGAACGGAAGAGCCACCGGGAGTGGGAGTGGCAAGCGAGGTGGGTGGGCGGTATGGAAATGGGAGCGTTGAATGGAGAATGGAAAATGGAGAACGGAGAACAGAGAACGGAGATTGGCGGGCGCTAACAAATAGTGACAGTTGGCTAACGAGATATCTGGAAACGGGGCTATCAGGAGCAGAATTACGCATAACTGAATAAATGACAAATTTTGGATAAGCAGGATTATAGTGCCTGCCACTACCCCACCTGAATTCGTTCTCGTTTGGGTTCTCTGATTTATGTGCTCACAGCCTGGCTGACTAGCTGCCTAGCTGACTGGGTGCCTAGCTGCAATCCTCCTTCCGCCTTCGCTGGCGTCAGCGAGCTGCGGCTCTGTATCATTAATTATAGTATTTTGATTATTGTTTAATAACTGTTGGCTTAGACGGCGACGCTGATTGCGATACGATACGATACGCAACCCACCCGTCCCGATGAGGTATTAAGTGCGCTGCTCGACTTCCCATTGCTATTTAATTTGGGGTCAGGCGGTTAAGTCATTTCAATAGCGATTCAATCGGACAATCAGTGCTGTAATCTGCTTGCCAGTGGCTACGGTGCGTATACGTAATATGCTTTCGCTTGTGGTATCACAACAACGTGACATCATGAAGCGGGTTCTCTGGCTCTTCTGGATGGTTATTAACTTAATATTTGTTATAAGCGTTCTGACTAATTAACGCTCTAGCCATTACTTACTTACCTGCGTTTTTCTTTTTCATTTTTGTCTCCGTTCTCTTACCCTGCTACTGTCGATGTGATTACCGCTCCAATTAAACTCGTTAGATATTCATTTGCGACGGGCGGCAGCGTTTTATATTTAAATCTAATTGGCATCCAACATTGTTGGTTCCTCATTGTTCGTCTGAGAGTTTAGCTCCAGTTCCAGTTCCATTACCCACCGGCAATATAGAGCACTAGCCTTTTGCTAATAATCGGAGCCAAGATAGGCGGTTACATACGGTAGCGGTGGCTACTGGAAAATCTCTGCCGTATGCTTACCTTGCGATCGACATTCATTACAGCATCCGCGATGCGGACAATGTCTGGCCGAAGTCCCCTGAACCTTCCTGCACTTTTTATTATATTACTATTATCATTACTCCACGTGGAGAAAAGTGCAATAAATTATCAATATTAATATATATATATAATAATGTGTCTGTCCTTTGTGGGTATAAATAATTTATTAGAATGTTTTTCGTAACACGGCCTGTACAGTAGTAGTTCGATTTAAGGCATATTTCTTAATAAACGCTTAAAAAGTATCGTCCTTTCAAGAACACCTGTTTTGTGAAATACATTTTCGAACAATTATCTGAGATTTACACTTTCTTAAAACATTTTGTTTCCAAAATAATGCTTAGATAACACCTCACTTATAGTTTATTCTCGCTTTCTGGCCTCGCGACGGCAATAAACATCTTATTTGATCAAAATCTAAAAGGTCGACATTTACACAACCACTAATTAGTTTTATAACGTTCTGAAAATGCAATTTTGGGTATAATTATATTTGTTTTGTGACTCAGCTTAGTATTGAGATATATTTTCTGAGTGCTGACCGATTGTCAAATGATTTATATATAAATTCTAAGGCCTTAAGGAAATGCATGTTAAGCATGTTATTCAAAGGATCAAAACCATTATCGTTATTAACACTACAACATCGTAGCATCTGTTCCTTTGGGATACTTTCAGATACAGCTTAGTCATCAAGCAGTATTTACTTAGGTATTAATATTTACATACACTTAGCAAGAGCTGGTATAGGTTAACCTATTCGCAGTAAGTAGCTGCAACAGTTTCCTGCTGTGCAAGTTAGTAGTTAGCCGGGGAACCCCTGCACTGGTTCAAGGACATCTGCAGTCGAATGTTCCGCATCGGAACATGTTCCAGTCGAGTCTGGCTGTCTTTCGGGTTTTCCCAGCACCGCCTATATGCACTTCATTGTTCTGCTGGCTGCGACTTCGCAGGGCTTTTGTCACCTTCCATGTGCTAAATCGCCAGCGTCACTGTGCCAGTAAGTGGCTCAGACAAAACTTGTGGCTGATGCGGCGCAGCAATTACGACAAAGTGCCTTGTTTCATACAGTTATAATCTTTAAGTTGTGGCCTGCGTTTTTCGCATCTCAGACGGAGGAGCTACCCACTTTCCGACTTTCCCAGGCCCATTTCGTGTCAGTTTTGTAGTGGGCACAGTGCACATATTATATGGCACGCCAGCCCCCAATTTTGGAGGAACAGTTCCGAGATGTCAGTTCCCTGACGTAGATGCTAATAATTCCGTTCCGATGATCCGACCCGCCCCTTCCAGCTCGTTGGAAACTACTGGGGGTAATTGAGCGCCTAATGTATGCGAGACAGTGTTTTAGTGGGGAGTATGGGCAAATAAATCGCCTGCTCAGCGATCACATCTGATGGGGCTCGGGATTTTTGGGGTTTTCCTCGCCTTGAGGATGGTTGCCGAATGGGGAGATTGGCATTTAGACGGTCGCCAAACAATAGTCTCATTGGCAGCCAAATGATAATTGTAGCTAAAATTTCGCAGCTTAATAACAAAGTTTGCATCTATTTGTGTGTGTGTGTGTGTTTCTGTTTGGTTTTCTAATCTGGCAAATATTGATCTACATCCAAAGGGTTAGTCAGATCCGTGGTATCCCACGTGAATTTTCCATTGGGACAGAGGAGTGTTAGGGGTCAGTTGTCGAGCGTCACAGGGAGTTCTAAGAAATTAAAATAGAAACGGTTTTCACCGTTTTTAATTTGCTTTCATCAGGCATGGGAATTTATTATTAAGACATTACATATAATTGGTTCGCTTACATTAAAAGATATTTTCTTCATTCATTTATTGGTGCATTTTAGTTTGTTCAGCAAGTTTGTGTATTTAAGAGTTTATAAGCATGACAGTCATAAAAGTCTATGTTTAGGTCAGCGAACTGGTGTTTTTTATAAATTGTAAATAAAATTAGCTTCAAATTTTCAATAAAATTAATTAATTCCAGAAAACGCGTGCGCGATAAAATCTTTATAGCTCTTAGTGAGTTCTTACAAACATTGCTGGCTGAAAAAAGGTTTCTTCACACCTATTTTGTGGGGTAAATGAATTTATGAGGTTGAATAAGAAACTTGTTTTCTTTAATTATATATTTATGAGATAGTCCATTTTAGATTTATGACAGGTAGGTGCTTAGGGGGCGAAACTTAAAATAGGTTACAGGCCAATAGAATTATTAAATAAAGCGTTTATGCAATTCTTTTGAGGAGTATTGGTATTATCTATTTGCAGTTTGCGGGCCAACAGGTTTATAAAATAACTAATTATGCAATCCTGCGGAAAAGGACCGGGTTTCTCTAGCCAGGACTCGAAAGTTTTCCACGATGAGCTTTTATTGCGAACACAACCAAGAACTCGTGGAACTTTTTTGAGGAAAGCATAAAAGCGCCCATTGGAAAATGGGACTTTGGGATGCCCCCAATGCCATAATTGTGCCCCGCGATGCCATAAGCACAAACAACAATTAGCCGGGTAACAACAGCCGTCCGGCAAATCGGTGGCAAATTGCGACACACATGCCATATGGTAGTTAGGAGGGAGCTCATTGTCTATTATTCGGGATCAGATCACCTAAGCGGTCGGCGCGGTGCCAATAGTCCGAAGAACCCCAAACACAATGGCGGGCAATAAAGCTAACAAAATGGCAATTCTCAGACAAATGTCTGGCGGGCTGAGCACGTGAAAAGGCTATTTTTCAAGAGGGTCAGAGAGAATACTGTGAAGCGAAATAGGTCACGTTATAATATGGAAATCGGAAAACTCGATTGTCCGGCTAACTGTTCTTAGTCAGCGCGATCGGATCAATCGCATGGGCATGCCACCGATCTGTCATAAATATCGAACTAAATAGCGAGCGGACGGACAATTATCAGAACAGCCAGTTAATAGCTAATCGTTATTGGCTGCTAAGAATCAGAACTGGATGTAATTGCGTCAAGAAATGGCTTTTAATTGCGGCTAAACTTCATGCATATTTATGGCCGGCAGCGAAAAGGGCACGAGCACGTGTGCGTGTCTGGTGTGCCCAAGATAGAGACCACACCGCCGGATTAAATAGAGTCATTTGAGCCATTAAATTTATGAGAAGGCAATTGCGGCTAAGCGTTCCCCGTAGACAATGGCTAACCCATCTCAACCTGCGCCGATCCCCCGATGATCGTTCTAACCCCAGGGGGGTTTTTCGAGGGTTGGGTGCTGGGCGTTGGATGTTGGATCTTCGCATTCGCCCAGGGGGTTCATAGCCCCGAACCAAAAAACAGTGACTTAATGCTGCTCGGGCTTTTCGTTTTGGCCAACGAGCGTGTGCGAATGTGCGGCGCTTTAGCCGAGCGCGAAGCCCGAGCAGAGGCTTGAATATGGACCGGTTGTAGAAAGGTTGAGATGCTAGTGCTAGCCAACTGCTAGCTGCTAGCTGCTAACTGCTAACTGCTAGCCGATCCGATCTCCGGCAGACACTCGGAACTCGATCGGTCGAGAGATCGGGGAACGGCCCAAGAGTCCATATAAAGGTCCCCGCTGCAGTCGAGATCGCCGCATTAAGTTGTCAAAATTTGTGAGAATAGGAAGTGCGTGACAGTTCAGTACGATTCGAGACAAAGCAGCGAGACTCCAGCCCAGCCCAGCCATCAGATCCAGCTCAGAGATATAGCCACAATCAGCAGCAGAATCAGAATCAGGCCATAGTATCATCTAACGCCCAGATCGGATCACGTCGGAGCGGGACTCTCGGGTGGACAATCGACAGGAATCAAGCACTCGACCTATTCATTTATATGGAAGCCCATATCAAAACAAATTAAACTACTGCGGTTACCATGCAAATTTATCCGATCGTAATCGGAATTTCAATCACTATCACAATCCGTAACGCGACCGACCTGTTAATAGTTTAATTTGCTGTCATAAATAACAACACAAGAATTAATTGATTTTCGTCATAAATCAATAAATAACTAACCAACCAACTAGCCAGCCGTTCAATCAAGTGCAACCCGTCGAAAGGAGGGGGATACAAAATCCAAATCAGATCGCGCCGGAGCTAAAATTTTTTAGGTGCTGAAAATGAAACTGTTTACCAACAAAAACCAGCGCAATGCAAGTGAGTATGAAGTATGCCCAGTCTGGAAATGGCCAAAAGCGAGCAGTGCGCTTAATTAAGCCATGTGGAGACCATTGTCCGCATTGGTCAAAGCCAAAGGCCCATAAAAGTTAATTCGAACCGCCGTTTTGCCGCCAAGGGAGCTGCTGCCCTCCCCACGCGATCGTAAAAACGTCAACAAAGATCTCTTGCACAAAACTGAGCCGCCGAAGTCGACCAAAAAGTCGGCTAAAATCGCTGAAATGTAGTAGGGGAATGGTGCAATGGATTTTAAAACGCTCGTGCATGCTAATCAAAGCAATATAAAATGGTGTCGAAACTTCCCATTCGCGTTCCTGGCGAAAATTAGAATGCTAATTACCGAATTACTGACAGCTGGCGGCACGCGTAAATATATCGTTTTAATTTATTGCAAATATCTGGATAGGATACCAGTTCTAAAGTCCGTAGATATTTGGCGGCACGGCCGCTGTGAGCTAAAATTAGCAGCGAATTAAAAACGATACGGGCTGGGAAGAGAGATTAACTTAAAAATGTATTAATTAATGCTTTCTAGGGTTATCCGCTTTATTTGTTTGTTTTTTTTTTGGTTTTTTCTCAGCACATCTGGGCTCTCGGCCAAAGCAGTTAACATATATTCAAAGACGAATTAAAAGGGGCAAGACATCGGATCGGCCGATTTGCATAACGACAAATGAGAAACCAAGGGCGTAGGGTTCTATACATTGTAGGTCAGTTGTGTGTAGGGTCACTCGAGATTAATTGTAAGCAGCTGGTAGCTTGTATGTGTACACAGTACAATGTGGAGCTCCACATATCCAGTAACGCCGTATCTCCAGTTTTGGCAAAGTCATCCGCTAGCTAAATCTTCGGAAGCGTACATACGTATGTGTGTATTAACGGATCTGAGCGGTAGTGCAATTAAGTTTGCATAAATTAAGATTTGAAATGAAATCGGTTGTGACTGAAAATGTCACGTATTACCTTACCATGAAGTTCGATGATTTCAATCAGCATATACATATGCGCTGGGAAAACTGAAGGTGAACGCGATGATTGCCCAGCCCGGGTCAGATTGGCCCCACGATAAATGTAGGCAATATTGCTCGACAAGATGCTGACAGATTCACCTGGCTCCGAATCTCAAGCCGAATCGGAGTCGCTGCCATGACTTGCAGAGATCGCCGAGAACACTTCGATCCAAGCCAACTAATTTGACGCAGTGCGCCATAAATCAATACGATATACAGCTCAATGCCCGCTAAACAATGCAAATAGCAGCCATTGTCCGGGCATTAGCAATAACAATATCATCGCCCGTGTAAAGTATCCGTTCGCAGGCCAATACAAATCGGATCAGCATCGTTATGAGCATGAGCATGAGAATAGGAATGGGAATGGGAATGAGAATGAGCATCAGCATCACATAGGCGTCATATGAGCATCACCTGCGAATCGGGGAAGTTGTAAACCTGGCGAGCTACATATTTACTTTTCCTTATTGGCGGGCATCTAATTGCCGCGAGACTTTGACTGCGACTATTTAAGGGTTTTGGGTTTTTTGGTTTTGGCGATGATTAAAAGCAAATAGCGACAGATCTGGGATTAATCACTAGCCAAACACAGGCAAACACAAACATCGTCATAACAGCTATTCGACTATTAGTCGATCGCCACATGCTGCTAAGCAGAAAAATCACGGCGCGGCTGGAGAGTATCTGTATCTCTATTTGTATCTTGTGGATACCCGAGTGCGAATCTCGGCGTCGAGCTACAGAGCTATAGCTATAGTTTACGGCATACGGCTATTTGCCTAATTTATTGTCGTTTGACGGAAGTCGCACACACACAGATCCACACCAACACACCTGTCAACCGGCGAAGGTGTTCCGTCAGAAACAAAACAAATTCATTCTTGACTTCAGTGGGTCAGCACTGCTGCTCCGATGTGACGCTTTTACTGGTCAAAAAAATTATATATATACATGTACATATATGTGTGTGTGTATTTTTTATTTAATTTTTTCCAGCACCGCAGCGTGCACTTGGGTTTATTTTCAGGTTTTTAATGCTGGCCGGCGAATTGCACCGAACTTGAACTTCAGACCGCTGCAGAGGCAGTAGAGGTGGCAGTCGCCAGCCGTCAAGCGCATACTTACTAACTGATATATCCGATCGCGTCTGATACTGATATTGAGCCGATTGCTGCTGCTGTTTGGCTGTTTTGCTGTTTTTCTGTCGCAAACAAGTTCACAGCTCACTGAATCAGCTGCTGCGATCGAGACAAGCGCACAAGCGTCTTTCATTCATGCTTGTGTGTTTTGGCCCGCCAATCTTTCTATCGTCATCGACGATTTGGCAGCGGACTTTGGCTTTTGCCTCGCCGGTGCAATTGTTGCGCAATGCAAGCTCCACTTTATTTTAATCATTTCTTTTTTTTTTTGCTAGCCAGCAAGCCAGTTAGCTTGTGGAGATTTTCGTGTCGTTTGGCCACTTTGCGTGTCCATTTTGGCATTGGTCATTCCATTGCAGCAGAATAATTTTGGAGCGCTTTGTGTGCGGCCTAATTTATGGGTGGGCCCTAAGTTCGGGAATTTCGGCTGTCACATTCAAGGCAAGGATATGCATGAGTATCTAAGCGCACACTGCGAGAAAATATAGGTCATTTAATAGATATATTTACTTAGTTTATATGTCAAAAGCCATATATACCTAACAACCTGAATTTTAAGAGAATTCTATACTATTGAATCGTTACATTTAACAACACAAAACCTCCTCACTTTTAAAGAACATATTCTGTCAATATTTGTACACACAATATTCAAAACGAGTTCTAGGAATTAACACGACAAAAGGAGTGGAGAAAAAGTACATAATTTGAGATAGAGATACATTATTCTTACTGTCACATAAACACAAGATATAAAAACTTGATGTATTTATGAACCTTTTCCATGAAGAACACGTCATTGTGTTTGCACCAAAAATAATATTTTGTATTATATTCATTTAAATGTAATTTTTTCCTGTGCACATGCGTATTTCCTATGAATGAGAAATATGTTTGGATTTCTGGTTTCATCGGAGCCATGCATAATTTGTCATGTATCATTGCGGTTTGTTTTGATTGTGAAGTCTTGAACCTATTTATGACACCAAAGTTGACACCAAAGCGAAATTGTTAATGAGTTTATGCTGTTTGCTTTTCGATCTCAGCCGCGGATCGCAGACGCTGTGGGATCGTGCCATTTTGGAGCGAGTTAGGGGCGTGCTAGCCAGTTCATTGATCTTGGCAGGTGCGCCTATCTATCTATCTATCTATGTATCTATCGGTCGCCGCTTTCGGTTTCTACTACTTCTACTTCCATAGAAACAGTTGGGGACTTTTCTGTTTTTGTTTTTTTTTTTTTTGTGAGAACTCGCTAAACGATTTGTACCAATAAATGGAGCTGCGATAGTCCGTTTGATTTATGACCGCCTACAATACCCAATGTGATTCTTCATGGAGCGGCCATGATCGCTGGAAATCGGTCACAGGAGAATTGGGTGCGGCTACGCGCACTGGGTTAGCTGACTTCCTTTCAATTTCCGGCCATTTTTTCGAGTGCGGAAGTGAATTTCACCGGGGCAAAGACAATAATCTTAGCGCAAGGTGAGAACAAACGTGTTTCGGTCGTAAAATGAGTGATTTCACTTGAAGTGAATATGAGGAGAATTGCAGCCTAGATTGATATGCTTCGATTGCCTTGCCCATCTTCCGTACTTTTAATCAATATTCCAAACAAGGTCAGTGGAACTGGATTTCATCGACTTTTCTAGGAGCGGCCTTCTTATCCAATTGGTGTAAACAAAACACAAAATCAGTCGCAATTCACTTCTCGGACTAGTAAATTCCATTGCCTTAAAAAAGATTAAAGCAAGCCAGTGACAGTGGGAAATAAACTATTCCTATATTTAAGGTGTAACCATAAATTAAACAAATATTTTTTGTTTACCCTTATGCCAAAAAGTCGGCGACTTTGCAAAAAAAAACCTGTTGGTAGCTGTAGGTGTTTGCTAATGCCGTCTATAAACGAATAATATGACCATTAAATTTAGACAATATATTTAAATTGCCGGAAAAAATGTCCCAGAGCAAGGGCACTTAACTAGAATTATGGGCATTTTTGGTGTGTTATATTTTGTTTTCTTTTTTTGAGTGCACGTATCACCTTCCGCCGCATCTGTGATTATAAAATCGAAGAACGTTCATTGAACCGCCAAATCGCCGAATTCGGGCATCGTCATCGTCTGCCGGCTGTCGTCTGCCGGTTGTCATCGTTTTGTTTATTAATTTTTTTGGCCTGGAGCCGCTGTTCCTGCTCCTGCCATTGAGGCAGGTCGCGGATCTCGGCCGACCCTATCCGTTTCGATCCGCCGCCAAGGTCAATGGCACGATGGACACGATGATGGGGGGCGCACGCTATCGACAAACTGGAACCGCTCCAAAAACCAGTTCAACTTCAGCTGACATGACCATAACTCACCCGCTGATCTATTTTATTGCAGAGCTGTTGCGCAGCGCCGCCCTCGGGATGACCCTGTTGTTCTTCGGTTCCCTGGTGATAATCTCGGATCCTCTTCAGAGCATCCTGGACACGGTAAGAACAATGCCTTTTGGAGCTGTTTTAAATAGTAAAGTGCTGCTGGGCTATATGAGTAAAATCGGTTTGTTATTGTCGTGTCAATTAGTGACTTTAATCACTTAATTGTAAGCGTTGTGCCAATAAAATGGAACTTGTATTCTGACTACCGATATGAATACTAGTAGATGTCATTTAAATAAAACTACGATCTACAAGCGTCTATAAATACATTCAAGATATCCGGTATAATCGTTGATCTTTTGATTCATAAGGAAAATATGATTTTATTTGGATTTCTTTATTGTAGTATTTTTTCCGAAATAGAATTTTTTACTCTTTTAAATTTTCCATTACAAACTGCTTAAAAATGCAAAAGTAACATATGGCTTTGTATCTTATGAATAGAAAATGGTGTTCATTGACGAATCCAATTTATTGTCCAAATTCAAGTTCGAAAACTAAACAATAGGTCTTTCTGTAGGCCAAACATTGGCATTCAATGGAAATTCAATGCTGCCACGGTTCTTTAGAAGAAGTAATATTAAACAACATTTTAAAGTATCTAGAATAAATATTTGTTATCTTTTATCTTGCAGCAATTGAGCTTGAAGCCCGGCGCCCTGCTCCATCGACTTTGGCTTCTGCCACCGTTGGACGTGTACATCAATGTATACATGTTCAACTACACCAATGTGGATGAGTTCACGTCGGGCAGAGCATCCAAGTTGCAGGTCCAAGAGGTGGGTCCTTATGTCTACAAGGAGGTCTTGAGCAATCACAATGTCACCTACAATGAGTCCAACAATACCATCACGTATTCGCCGAAACGCGAGTATGTCTTTGCACCGGAAAGATCTGTGGGTGATCCCAAGATCGATCGCATCCGTGCGCCAAACATCCCACTGATGGGAGTGACCACTCTGGCCTCCAGTCTATCGATGTTTGCCGCCCTGGGTCTGAGTGCCATTACCAGGCAGCTGAACTCGCAGCCCATGCTAGAGATGAGTGTCCACGACTACATGTGGGGCTATGAGGATCACCTGGTGGAGCTGGCCTCTCGGTTCGTGCCCAATTGGATTGACTTCTCCAGCTTTGGCATTATGGAGAAGGTGAGGTCTTATAATAAATGTCTTAAAAACATTTTTAACTACTATCTATGTATTCAGCTCTTCCGAGAGGGAAATGAGAGCAATGTGTTCAACATGAACTTGCCGGAACCCAAGGACAAGTATGGAATGAGGATGACCGATGCTCCGCGCGGTTATACCGTGGATAGCATCAATGGCGAACGTGGTTTCAAGGGTTGGCAGTACAATGAGGAGACCAAGTAATTACTTCACATCTATCCCTTTTGAGTAAATTGTCTATAGCTCTACCTATCCCTTAGCGGAACCATGTGCAATCGCATCTGGGGCAGTCATGATGCCACGCTCTTTCCGCTGGACATGGATGAGAACGACGAGTTCTTTCTGTACAGGCGAACCTTCTGCCGCAGGTTGCCAGTGAAATTCAATCGCACCACCACCTATAATGGCCTCGATGCTTTTGAGTTCGTAATGGAGCCGGACTCCTTCGACAGCGAGGTGGACAATGCCAACTCCTCGTGCTACTGCAAAAACAATCGCTGCCTCAAGAAGGGTGTTGGCAACGTGTCACCATGTTACTACAGTGAGTACCGGTGACCTTTATCAACATTAGACTGTGTATTTATTAGACCCTCTCTCAATTCCAGACATTCCTTTAGCCATTACGTATCCGCATTTCATGCATGCCGATCCCAGTCTGCTGGAGCCATTCGACGGACTGCAGCCGAATGAGTCGCGCTTCACCTCCACCTTTGTGGTACAACCGGTAAGTTGAATCGAAAGTGGTCCCAGTTGGTCAATTCAATAATACTTTATGGATTTCAGCAACTGGGAGCTCCGATGCAGGGCACCCACCTGCGATTGCAGGCCAACCAGGTGGTGGGGAAGGTGAACTTCAACCGGATGATGACGCCCTTCGAGAACATGATCCTGCCGCTGCTGTGGGTGGACCTGAACATCGATGTCCTGTGCCTGAGCCTGCGTCTGCTCATCCATGGCATCAAGTGGGGTTTCCCGCTGCTGCAGTGGAGCGCTGCCTTGGGAATGCTGCTGGCCGGCGTTTACCAGCTGTGCAGCGCCCTGTTGCTTTGCTTTTGGCCAACAGCCAAGCAGTTCCAGAAGGTGGATCAAGTGGAACGCGGCACGGCGGTTCAGGTGATTGGAGTTGGACTCGGTTTGGCCACCGGACTGCGAAAACCCTCGGTTCATTTGGACCCTGAGGAGCAGCACCATCTGCTCCTCGGCGGCGGCAGCTTCATTCCCAAGATGGCCAAGACGTAACCCAGCGGAGGATCGGAATGCATACCTCAACTTAAGATGGGGCAACACTGTGATATTTAGGCTTAAGATTCGGTGTAAATTATTGTGCTCATCGGAAACAACTTAGGGAACGTCCTTGCCTACAAACTAGTTAACGATAACTATAAGCTAGGGCTACAGTTAGAGTGGTAACAGTAGGCAATATACAGCTGAGCTTGCACTCGATAAATACAGGTCGATAGCTATGTAAACAACGTATCCTTGATTCAGTGGGTGGCGATCGTGTCCTCGATCCACTTCATGTAGAACGAGGTGCGGGTGTAGACGTCCGGAAAGCCCTCCAGGGCACAGCCCGATCCGAAGGAGGTGACTCCCACCAGTATCCAGGGTCCGTCGCGGCTCAAGCGGCACTGCAGCGGTCCGCCGGAGTCGCCCACGCAGGTGCCGCCCTCCCCGTTCAGCTTGCCGGCGCACAGGTGACCACCGTGGATGTTGACGAAGCTGCCGTAGGCATCCCTGCATCTGCAAAAAGGTAATAGTAAACTATTATCCAATTTAAGGGGTACACAGGCTTATGACGTCACTCACCTGCCATTCTGGTGCAGTGGCACCTGTGTTTTCAGCAGCTGATTGGAGAGATCACCACTGATGTTGGCCTTGCCCCATCCCGTGGCCACGCAGTCCACAAAGGCCATCTCCTTTGGCTCATCACTGACTTTTGGGTGCTTCTGCTCAGCAGAATCATCCGAATCCCGGCGAGGACCCAGCTTCATTAGCTTATCGTTGCGTCTTCGCGAACGCTTGTGGCTGCGCGGGGAGCGTTGCGCCAGCGCTTGACGCATCCTGCTGAGGATCTTCATGTTCATCAGCTCCTTCATGCTGGGGGCCGTGACATTTCGATAGCGCCGACGGCTCTGGACGCTGCGCAGAAAGTTGTCGATCTTTTCGGGCACATCCTCTAGCTCCAGCTGTTGAATTAGCACATCCTCATCGGCTGATGAAGCTGGCGGCACTGCCTCTGATTGGGCCTGATCCGGCGATTCAGCTAGGAGAAAGGGCAGACAGATCCGCCGGATATTGGAGGCCCTGGTGAGATCCGCTGGCTTTGAAAGCTTCATCAGCACCACGTCGTGCTTGAAGTTGTGGTAGCGGTGGTGCATCACGATCTTCTCGACGGGAATCCGCTGCTCATTGCCCGACTCCACATCGCGATCGTGCTCGCCTAAAACCACCGTCCACAGCGGTGGAATGGGCAGGTTAAAGAGATCGCTGGGTAAGGTATTGCACATATTAAAATCCAGTTTATGGGGTTTCTGTTGATCCGACTTACTTGTGAACACAGTGGGCGGCGGAGAGGATCCAGTACTGGTGGATCAGCACCGCCCCGCACCAGTGGCCCAGGAATCCGAGCGAGGGGTGCAGCAGCTCCAGGGAGGCCTGCCAGGGGAACTGGCCCTCATTCGTGGCTGCTCCAGCAATGATCCTCGGGCCCCTACGCGCCGGACGACATCCACAGTCTGCGATAAAATGGGAATCACCATGATCGTTTAAACATATTGTCGGTAAGCTTTAAACAAATTATTCAGAATTTTATACCATTTGGTCTCGTTAAAATTAATTTACAGGTTTATTTGGCTCGTACGAGTAGACTACTAAAAAGGTGATTAATAGTTTCATCACCTTTCAAAGTAATAACTTAGTTACGGGGTGTTGAAATACGAATGGAGATCGATCAATCTAGTTTACGATTTTTTTTATGAGCTTCTTCCGATATAAAACTCATTGGTATAAAATACCCTCAAAAGTTATAGACATTAGTTATGGAACTAAATTAATTTATTAAACTTCGTGTTCTAACATGCTGATCAGCAAATATGCAATTTGATTATAGATGGTATTTTGCAGAATGAAAAGTTAGTCTAAATAACGCAATCCACTTGCAAAAACCGTTTGTTGTAATCCAGTGAAATTATTCCATTTTCGTTATGGTTCTATAGTTTTTTACCTACCCGTTTCGAACTGCCTGGAAGAGGGCAGAAGCAGGAGAAGACACAGCCAGCTCAAGGTCGTGGTGCTTGTCGCCGGGATCTGCCAGTGGCATTGCGAGTGTGACCGCGATTGTGACCGCGACTGTGGCCGCGACTGTGATTGCGACTGCGAATGCAATTGCGATTGTGATGGCTTCATCATCTTGGTGGCCGCTCCTCGGGCAGCTGGCGCAGCTCAGCTGCTCATCGCGCGCATGACTGACCCACAGTGGCCGTTTACGGACCGTATCTCTATATAGTATCTGTAAATCTATCTGTATCTGCAGCTTTGTCCTGCTGCTGATGACCAGATGCTTTTCACTTTCACGCTGCCATTCAAATGGGCGGTCGAGGGTTTTTCTTTTTCCGGGGAGACTGGCTCGGGGATCGGGAACTGGGATCGGAGGCGGATCGCGTCTCGCGTCTCGCGGCCCAAGCGCTTTTTTTCGGCCTTAAGTATTATAATTTACGAGATCTCCCAACTTCGCTTTACTTTACTTTTCTTTCCACGAACGCGCATTAATTAGTCCGCTGACTGGGCGGCGACGACTTGGCGAATTGTGTGCAGAAGCTGGGCTTTCGGTTTTTCTTCTTCTTTTTTTGCCAGAAACTCTGGCTCTACAGTTTCCACTCTCGATTATATAACGACTTTAGATGCTGACTACGCCTGCGGCTCGACGATAATAACGGTCACTTCGACTGCTTTTCGTTTTCGATTTCGTTTAGCGCGCGGCGCATGCGCGACAACCAGCAAGGTTCGGTGTTTTGACGGCTTTTGATTTGGCTTTTTGTGCTTTGGCGCCAGATGTGCGAGAGTGCGAATCGCTGGGGACGAGCGCCAAAATGCAACTGTGCTATGCTCGGGTTTGCCAGCAAACATTTACCGTTTCGACGGCAGAGCGGCGCAGACGTCGCCGTCGACTGCGATGTGGCATGCCCCCGCTCCACCACCAACAACAACAACAACAACAACACCTATACCAACACCAACAGAAGCGCAGCCAACGAAAGTGAAAAGACAGCGGGACGCTGGGGGGCAATCAAAAGCCACACAGATGATGATGGCCAGCTGAGATGGCGTTGGGAGAAAAAAGGGTAAGTTGGGCCTGCTCAACCCACGGAAATCATTTACCGTGGAAAGCGGCTATACAAGGGAATAAATTAGGCAGCAAATAGTGATTATTTCGCTTTATTTGGGCAATGAATGCAGCACATAATGAATACCCCTGAAGATTTCATAACTTCAAGTTTATTTCCATATTCATCCATGGTTTTGTATAATAACGAAGAACGGCGATGAACTACGTAGTTTTGATATTTATTTCCTGATTAAGCTCTAACTTTTTACTTATTCAATGGTTTAACATTGGTTTTATATTTAAAATGTTCTACTTTTATATTTGATTAATGTTTTTGTATCTTTGCTCGTTGAGGAAATTCTTATTAGCATTAAATAAAAACGTTGAACGAACACGATAGGTGATTAATATAAATAGACGATTAATTGGAAGTTATGCTAATTAATTGTTATTCAGCGTCTGAAGTGGCTAAACTATCACTTTAGACAAACAACTCGGTCAATATCATAATTTATTTATTCGATAATTGTATAGAACACAAGATGCGGGACCAAAAACATGCGAAGAATAGTTAAAAACTAAATGAATAATTGCTAGTGTGATTTCGACTATGTCTACGCTAAAGTCGTCATTTAGCATATTGTGAAGCTGGTAAAATTCCGATTAGTTGTTTTTGCAGTTCTCTTGATCACAATCCCTTGAACGGATAACAAATTAACCCAGTATCAAAAACAAGTCGCGAGTTTGAAGTGCTGATTGCATGCGAGCAGGGCATTGTATCTGCCAAGTAAATGTAAAACTGTAGTAATTGCTAAATTAAGTCATACAAGTGGGTCATTACCATAATTATTTATTTATTTCTATTTTCGTTTTAGCATGCTTATAAGCCGATTCTGCTGTGAGGGAAATATTGATGACTATGAATTCGTTTTCGACATCAGAATAAGCTGCATACGAGTAATAAGTATGTTAGATAAGAGAGCGCAACCATTTGATCTCACATTCGTGACGCTGCCCGAACGATTCCACCAATTATCTAATCTATTTTAAATGCGAACTACGGCACACATAGGTCGTGCAACATTGGATTGTCTCCGATATATACATAGGTTACATATAGGGACCCGCCCGGTCTGATCGATCTGTTTTGCTACCCATTAATTGCCGTCCGAATGCCATTTTGTGTCATTGCGGCATTCGGAGTGCATTTTTTCCCTACTCCCGGCTGGTTATGTGTGCCATTTAAGTGAGTAATTAGCGGTCAGCTATTCAACGCCTGTTTCAATGTAAGATGTCAAGTGATTAGTTTAATTGCGATTAGTATAAAATATGCGCATAATTCCGGTCTGCCCCCAACCGGCCAGAGAGTGAATGATGTGGCGTGTGGCTGCCCGATCCGGTGGGCAAGTGAGTGTCTCTATGTGAGTGAGATTTACTTTCGTTTTCATTACGCGACGAAGGCAGCAACTGCAGCAACAGCAGCAGCAGCATCAGCAGCACCAACAGCAACAGCAGCAACATCAGCAGCAACAGCAGCAGCAGCAGCACCAACTACTACGACTCGAATTCCGTGTTGATGCACAAACTCATAAGTCATGTTGCTTGTTGCTGCACCACGGCAACATACACAAAGCCAATGGGGAAGTTGTTAATGCAACACTGACAGCAGCAGCAACAGCAACAACCAAGTGCAACAACAACACCCAAGTGCAACAGCAACTGCAGCGGCTGGGGAAGTTTTGTTTGTGCAGCCGATTGATCATTTAAGCCAAGGCGCTGCCTGTCAATTTGTTGTGGTGGGCGTTGGCATTTGTTCGGCATTTTCGGTTGTTGTTCAATTAAGAGGCGCCTTTTGACGGCGCTGACTTGTCTTGCGAAGCGGCAGCAGCAGCAGCAGCAGTACCCGCCGGATAATCAAAATCAGAAACTTGAAATCCCAAAATCGCTTGCCCAATCGAAGACAATTTGAAGAAAAGTTCCCTACCGCTCGGCGACTGTCTGGTGGGAACTTTCCCGCCGTATTGCGAAAATAATAACAATAATGGCTGTGTGCTTTGGCATTTAATTGAAATCGTAAAGCAGTCGGTCGGCAGAAAAAATAAGTTTTTACGCATGCCTCTGAACCCCGCGATGCGATGACAATCGGCGGAAGCCTTGCGGGTCAAGACGGCAACGCTCGGTACCAATTGGTCAGGCCAGACAAACTGGGCACGTAGATCAGCTGGAAACCAAGTTGGATTCGCAGTCGTCGTCGGAGTCGGGAGAAATCGCGGTTCGGGACCTTGAATGTGGCTGATGCAGAGGACGCAATTTCTCTCTCTGCTGCATTTGCCGCTTGTTATTCAATTGGCCGTTGCATCATCACTGTGGCAACACACACACACACACATCCGTGTGTGCCCCTCGAACGGCGGATGCTCTGCAAGAGTTCGAGAAACTCGACAATTAGACAAATGGTAGGCCGGACAACTCAACTGATCAATATCGGGCAGCATTTGCATGCCAGCAGCAACAGCAGCAGCAACTACAATTTCTTAAAGATGCGCGCATCACATTACCAACAACCAACGGGCGCTTTCCACCCGACCGGCGATCAGATGAAAACGAAAGTGCTTCAAGTGGTTGGCCAGCTGTTGCTGCTGCTGCTGATGTTGCTCCTACCAATGTTGCTGCTGCTGAAATTTATCTACTGCCTTGGCTTGGTTGCTGTGTGTTTCCTGTATCTCCAAGTTTATGTATGCTGCTCTCATGTAGCTGCTGCTGCTGCTGCTGTTGCTGTGTTGCATTGGGTTTTATGCCGCTGTTGCCACTGAAATTGCAGCTTCAATGGCAATGGCATGCCACACGCTTGCCGCATGCATTTGCAAACTGTTTTGCATGGCTTTTGTCAAACAAAGAGACTCTGCAGACAGGCAATTTGACTTTGTCGATGCCCATATAATTAATTGTTTTATTGTTATTTCATCTCGAGTTGAGTAACTGCCAGGGGTTACAGCTATCGACGTCTATATCAGCCATTTTCGCCTACGTTTGCGTAACAAACTGGCGACAGCAGAAGCAAAAGCAAAAGCAGTAGCAGAAGCTCAAGGGTAATTAGTTTGACAAACTTTGAAAGCAAATGTTGCTGTTTCGGAGTCTGTCTAGGGTTAATGTACTTGTCATGCGGGTCTCACTTTGGCCACCCATCTGGAACCGAAAGTTCTCTCAACTGATTTTTGCCGAATTCCGAGCCAAGCTAGTTGAGTTTTTACTTAAATAGTACATGTTGGCTGTAGGTGCTGTAATGTTTGTTTTTACTTTTCAAATATACACTTATACTTTTTGGCTAATTACCACGTTTATGGGGTTATTACTCGTTTTCAGGTATAGTATACTGTGTGATTTTAAATACAGCTTCAACAAAATTTAGCACAATACGTCATCATTGATTTTAAAACTATAATTTAACTAAAAGCTAATAAGCTGTAAACAATTTATAAGTGGAAATACAAAAATTTAAGTCTTTGAGCAAAACTCTTCAATGGCAAACTTAAAGTATTATTAAGCGCAAGTAGTAAACTAATAAAAGTAAATTGAAAAAAATTTAAAATTTAATGTAGGCATTGTGTAGGCCCACTTTGGTTTCAACAACATGTAAGGTAATTTTGGCTGCTCCATTTAAAAAATGAACATTTATGCTTTATGCCAGGGTATTTGTCTTTCGTCAAACATAATTGTTGTTTTATGAGCTTGTGCTGGCCGTGTTTGCGCGTGTTTGTTAGATTGCCGGCTACTTAAACAATTAGTGGGCTGTTAATGCAATAAATTTGAATTAACGTGCATCTGTATATATGGCTTGGAATCGAGGCAAATCGTGCGGAGCTTGCCCCGCGAAATTCCGAATTCCGAATACCGAACACCGAATGCCGTCCGATCAACAGGTGTGGGAAGCCCCATAAAAACATAATCACAGATGAGCTCCCATTTGGCTAACCAGCTTTCCTCTCTTTTCGCCCAGACAATGGGACTGCGACTGGATCGGACTGCGCTGACTTTCCACATCTGGGCTAACAAGATTGCAGCAGTGGCTAAGGGCCCATTGTGTACGGGCCTTGGTGCGGGTTTTTGGCCATTCCGATCGGCCGGAGTGCTTTCCATCCAACAGGCCACACAAGATGCCAAGATGTGGAGATGCCGCCTAATAGCGTCTCACCTGCAGAGGCAGTGGCAGTGTTAGTCGCACTGGAAGCTGTTTCTTTTTATTAATAGCAATTAGTTGGATGGCGAAAAAAGGCAACAAATGTATGTATGTGTATCCAAGCTGCCTGGAAGTTGCGGCCTCTTGTTTGTTTTCGGTTTTCTTGCTGGATTTTTGTTGTATTTTTTGATTTGGTTTATCCGCGTTTTTCCTCGCTTTTCTTCTAGCGGTTGTTTTATGTGGCGCAAAATTTGCGGTTTCCATGTGGCGCTGATGCGAAATCGCTGTAAATGAACCACCACTCGACTCGACTGTGTGAGCGGAGATATATGCTTGTCAAGTCGAAAATTATTCGTACCGGCATTCGGACGGCTTGAACTCGATTGAACCCAAAGCGAATTGCGAGTACGTATCAGCAGCGACTCCCCCGGGAGATTGTCAAATATCAAGGTGAGTTGATATAAAATACGAAAATTATGTCATGCTGGTCCGAGATTATGGCGCACTGCAGATGGCACAGTCAGATAAAGCCAATTATCCAGCACACAAACAAGTAAAACGGGCAAAGAAAAGCAATAACAGTGAGGCTGCACAATTACTAATTGCATTTTAGATTGAGGCCTGTCAAAAGCCAAGGCAATTGCAGCAAATTTGATTTTCAAATGAGCCTGCAATCAGTGGATCAGCAGCCGCTCGATGACGTCCACTTACGCGGGGGTCTGATAAGAGAGAAGCCCCTTTTACTTATCACTCCAGTCAGCGAAGAATCCCCCATGGCCAACCATTGCTCTTATCTGGCAAACATTTCGTTGTGAAAGTGACGCAGTCTCAGATACAAATGCGGCAATTGCCCTGCTTTACAAAAAAAAAAACACAAACAGAGCAAGACAACCGCAGTTTTTGTTTACCCAAAATTCTTTGGCAATGCTTGGCCAGGCCATGTCATAACCTTAGCCTAGACCTCACACATCACCCAGTCACCCAGTCATCCAGCTACCCAATCCCCTAATCACCCACTCATCCACATATCCCTGCCCTCCGAAAAGGGACACCCACTCAGTGGCAGGCGAGGTCGTCGGAGATATAAATTACCATAGTCAAGTGGAACGGTCTGGTTTGGCCTGCCGCTTGCAACATTTTTGGCCCAGAAGTCGAGACCCACTGCTGACTGCTGACTGCTGGCTTTTTCATGGCTTCCGTCGCCACAGTCGTTGCCAAAATCAATGAAATTTTCAGCTTCCGCTGTCATTGCGCCCGTCCCGCCCGACATTCGAGCCAAGTGGGGATTGTAAAATTGGGCCGGCGAGGCAATAATTGTTATTATACCATCCGTTTGTCTGGTATTTATTTTGCATATGTGCTTGCATACGGGTATTGGCCAAATTTTAAGGCAAAATCGTTAGGCAGACGGGCTTGTCATTACTCTGAACTGTTTGCTGCACTGTTTACATATTGCAAATAATGCTCCGAATTCCTTTTGGTAACAATATTTTGTTTAGCCTTAGAGAGAGCCTCTCAATTTCACAGAAAGTATGCAAATGCTCGCATGATGAGAGAAATGCCTTAATTTCATACTTTATATTCATGTTTTTCAAAAACGTACGAACATGACAATAAAATATCCAGTTTGTTTTAATTTTGATTTTAATTGCTACAAGTTGGAAAAGCTTTACTTCCTTCAAATACGCGATTTGTTAAAGAAATAAAGTTTATGCAGTCAATTTGTTATAAGAAATTCCATTTGAAAATGTTTGAACTCTACACGTATTTCAGCATTTACTTTTTCATGGATGATTATTTATGGCTTTGTTTCCATGGACAAGATTTGTCATTTAAATAGCTCCTCAAACATAAGATACTGGCCTGCAAATAAGTCTTGCACTATCATTGCGATTTGTCAAGTACATATCACATCAGCTGACTGGGAGATAGTAGATATTGTTTAATGTTTACATAGGCCTACGATATCCAGCAAAATCGTTCTTTTTATAGAGCATTGCCGTTCCACTGAGCCCCAATTTCTAATTTCTCATGTATTTAGTATTTTGTTTGCACTGCTTCCTGGCTGTAAGCAAAAAAGAATTTCGAATTCCTTTGGAAGGTCAGCGGGGCCAAAAAAGTGGGCCTAGTGGCGGTGGACAGGCTTTTGGCGAGTCAAATTAAAATTCAGTTTATGTGGTCTGAAGAGTGGAAAGCTGAGGGCGTTATGTAAGCCTTTGTTTTGTGGGTGGGAAATGTAATAATTCCGCAATGACCCTCAAAGCAGGTGGAAATAATTGCGCAAGCGTTTCCACCGGGCCGGCGGTAAATTGAATTTGGCCCGCCTGAAAGGAAATCTGCAACTGCAGCGAAAATCTCGGGTCATCAATTCGCTATTCGGCATGACTGCAAGGATGCGAAGGATCTGGGTCTGGGCATTCCAGTGCTGCGACTAAACTACACGAGACACATTCCGTTTGGCAAAACATAAATCTGGCAGCCAGCACACACAAGTGTGCCCTCCCAAAAAGAAAACCCTGGCTTACCCCCCAAAAAAGAAAACAAACACACAAACAGTGAAATGAGAGAACAAACAAATAGTCAGAGATGCGATTGCGACTACAGATGCAGATACAGATACTGGTGCAGACGCGGATACAGATACAGACACGGATCCAGATACTCCTGCTGCAATCGCATGCAGAAATGCTGAAAACATTGGAGGACATGTGTAATTTCTCACGTGCAACTGCGGGGTCTCTCTCTTTGTTGATTCCCATCCCGCCACTTTACCACTTCTTCACACAATTGGAGGAGAAATGGAAGGACGCCCAGCTGAAGACAAACAAAATGCCAAATGAAACAAACAATAAAAATGTTTGTATGTACGTAGGTAGCAGCAGCGGCGAGCATAAAAGCAAAGTGCTTAAAAAATAATAGTAAATTACACAGACAAGCACCGGGTGCCCGGCCACGACACGCCCCCTTTTTGCAACACACAGCCATCCATGACAAGCTTGCGTTATTTTGGGGCAAGCTGATTTAATCCCGGGCAGCAGGAGCTGCACAAGCAGCAAGGACGAAGGCGGTGGCACCTCGTGCCCAGACGGCCGTTGGGCGGGGGGCGTTGAAGGGTTAACGCTTTGCTCACCTGTCGTGGCCCAAAACGCCGCAATTTGCAACGCCCCACCTGGTGAAATCAGTGGGCGGAGGACCTTTGGCTGGGAGATGGAAATTAGGAGGGGTCAACGGATTGCCCTAACGTTTTTTCGGCTGCTCGCCTTTCGCGGCACATTTAAATTCAAAGGGAATTCAACTTTCGCCGGATTATATGCAATTTCCTTCGCCGAAACACTCAAATTGTTTTACTCACCATTTGCGATATGAGAATTCATGGCACATGGTACAAGTTTTCCGCTTCTGATTATGCCAAATGAGATGATTCCGTCGAAACGGCAGTGAGTGCTGCTGCAATGGAGGTAAATGCAATTTGGTTTAAGTTGCCCATGATGGCACACGAGATTTCCATTCGGCATCAGCCAGCTCTATTATATGAAAATACTGCTGAGCGTGTGCTTGATTTTTTACGGAGCTTATCTCGGTGGCATCCACTGGGTGCAAATGGAATTTCATATATGATTCATAAACTTTTCGCTGCTCCAAGATAAATGATTTATTTTCTTCTATTTTTCTTTCCATAGAGTCCAGAGCCAGAGACTCATCCTCGGCTGGGATACAAATGTTTTCATTAAATTCGGTTTGTTTGGTGGTTTCTTTTGTGACCCGCTTTGTTCTCGGTCGCCATTGTGGGGTCCATTGCTGCCATTTGCTACCGGCGGAAGGCCACCCATCTGCCACCACCCACTTTTGTTGCCAAGCTGGAACACTAAACAATACAGCAAAATTACTTAATTTCATGTTGGTCTAATCAAGTTGCCATTGCCGAGCAGGTAAGCGACGAGTGTGTGGCTGGCTGGCACGGAACGTCCTCCGCACAAAGGTGGCCAGCGGGAGCTGGAGCAGCAGAACCATCTGCTGCGGGGGAGGAGGGCAGCTGAGGGTCCTGGGTGGCAGCCCTGCTGTACTCAAATAATTTGCCGTTACCGTGCACCTTTAATGTGCCTACACTTCAAGGATTTTGTAATTACCATTAAAAATGTTATTAAGTTTTCAAGTTATAATTTACGTATTTTACTTTTACTACTAAGAGGAAGGAAAGAAATTTTCCTGTTGATTTGGAAGGGTATTTAAGATAAGGGGGATAAAACGTAACGTTGTATTTATTGATTTTTAAGCCATATTGATTTTTACTCCCATACAAATTGACCCATAATCATATATCCCTTTCTTGTTGTTTTGCTAGTTGCTTGACTGGGTTTTTGGAGCAACTACACGCTTTTCTCAGTGTATTTCGTTCGCTCGTGTGTGTGCCACAACGGAACGTTTAGTGGTCCCACTTATGCGGCGGAGCAAAATGAAGGGAAGAGGCGATGCAGCAGACGTGGAATGGAAGCCCAAAAACAAAAAAAAAACAACATGAAATAGGTGGACAGCTAAACGCTGTGAAATGGGGCCAAACGCTAGAAGGCATTCAAGATTTTAGTGGGTCTTTGGCCAGGCTCATGTTAATTTCAAACTGTGTCAATGTCGGCTTCCGTTTCCTGCACACACACACCCCCACACGCACACACACAGGACGTAGCCTTTGGCCACTTGAGATGCAAACAGGTAAAAAGGCCACAAATTTAAACATTTGCCTACTCCAACACGCACCGTCGCTCCCACACACACACGCACACTTACAAAAAGAAAGCAAGGTGGCCGGAACGAAACATTGGTAAAACGGTCATCTGCAATAAGCATCAGCTGCTGCTGGAACAGGGTGAAAGTGGAACAGGCAGAGGCTGCAGGACACCCGCTGGGTGAGAAGCACAGGATGTGGGCCAAAAAGGCACGGGGAGTCTGCTCCTGAGGCGCTTGATAAATTGGTAGCGACATTTCAGCCGAAACTTGACAATTAACAGCTGAAATACATGAGCTGTATATGTCTGCTTTGTGTAATTAAAAGCCCAGCAGACAGCCTGGAAATTGCTTGCCAAAATGCTTTCATTTTTTTTCGGTTCTAGCCACTTTCGTCGGTTGGTGGTCCACTCTTGGCCAAGATTGAATGCGCCACCAGAAATTATGCCGCCAAGTGTGCCTCATATTGCTGCTACTGCTACTGCTGCTCTTGCAGCAGCTGTTTTGGCTGCCGACTTCTTTGGGCCAAATTAACTTTAGCCAAGTTGAGCCCACAGCCAGTCTATGTGTGTGTGTGTGTGTCCGTGTTGCCTTCTTTAAAGGGAGTGCATGCCTGTGTGAGTGCTTCAGTTTATTGTGTGTGTGTCAAGGCTATGCTAAAAATTTGTCCAGAACATTTGCACATTTTGATTTGTTATGTTGTGATGCACTGCAAACAATGTCGATGTTTTTAGGTGGATGCTGTACGAGTATTATATTGTATTGGGTCGCATTTACATCATCGTGATCATAATGTGCTGTTAACAAAACTCAATTTCTTATAAATCCAAATGCCAAGTCTTAATTAATGGAAATATTATCCAGAGGAACTTATTATGTTTATTTCACTTTGAGTACACTTTACTGTTTTCTGGAGAGCTTGCAATAGTGTATTGGTAAATTGGTAAGTTTTATTGATTAATAGATTGGCTCATTTGTGGCTTTATCGTTGTTTTTGGGCAGCTTAGACTTTACTTCTTCGATGGAACCAAGTATTGTGATAAAAGAACGATCAACTTTTAAAGCTGGCTTAGGAGAACCTCTAGAACAGTTCTAATTTTTGATAGTAACTAACCCAGAAAGCCAGCACACATCCCTCAGTGTGTTTTTGCCCACCCGAGGCGTCGTAACCCCTGAGCCCAACATTGTATGCGAATGCCGCCCCGATAAGACGTGCCATTTAATTACCAAAATATAAAGTGCATTCCGGCTACCAGAGCGCCCAGCATGGAGTTTTCTGCGAGTGTCAAATCCCAAAACAAACCCACGAGCAAATATGCCGCATGCTGATGACGACGGCGATGCCGATGTTCGGCTCGTAACAGTGCACGTGGTGGCCAAAAAGCACGCTACATGCACTACATCTACTCATACACTTACTCACACACGCACGCTCACACACACACACACGACTCGTGTCGGGTGCAGCACTCACTCACACCATGACGAGTGCAGAGGCGTCGGCAGAGTCGACCGAGACGGCGACTGCGATAAGATAAAGCCCCTGCGATGACATAGAGCACCCAGAGCGCCCGAGTTCTGCCGACGCTGGCAGAGGTGGCGGCGCAGACGGGTAGCGCATATAAAAGCCGCTGGCTCGATGGCAACGAGCATCACAAGACGGCCAACCGCGCTGCCGAGCAGACGAGTCCAGTTCGAGAGGGTTCCAAAATCCAATCAGAAAGTGTAGAGTCAGTTCAGAAGCAACGGTAAAGTTAACGTCTATCTCTCCATGTGTGTGTGTGTGTGTGCGAGTGCACCTGTGTTTGTGCTGAGAGTTTCCGCTACAAGAATAATAATGCCGCAACATTTTTCGAAAAAGCCCATTTCCAAAACCGACAAAAGAACAAGCCAAAAGTAACGAGCACAAGTGGGCGGCTCAAAGAGCTGCGAGGCTCAACAGGAACCAGAGCCCCAGTTTTCCTTGAGTGGGCAGATAGTTTGTGAAAGAAAGGTGGGGGTAGGGTGTGCTGGAGGTACTTTTGCAAAAAAAACACAACCAACCTCTCGACAATTTAACAACTGGAAGAATATTCTTACTTCGCCACACCTTGGTCAGGGCCATAATGAATTCATTGAAAGCGTGACCAAAGTTTTGCTCTGGCCAAGCCAAGGAGAAGCGAGCGCTGCCGCTCCAAGGATCCTCGTCCTGTGTCAGTCAGCCAGCCAGCCTGTGCCTGTTTTTCGGTCCTGTTGTTTGGCCAGGCATGCGTCAGTGGCCTTAGGCCGCGCATTGTGAGCTCCTTGGCTCCACAGCTCCTCGGTGGCTGCAAATTAAATGTAAATTAATGCAAATTACACGAAATTACTGCGAACCGGACAATGCAACAAAAGGCAAATAGTGGACGCGGAATACGGCGGACAGTGGACAGCGGACCACGGACAATTCCCGGAGCTGCATCAGCAGATAAAGAGCAAACGACGACGCCACTTGCATTGTCTATTATTTTAAATTGGCTGCGCAAATTTACGGCAGCGCAAAAGTAATTAGCGACGGTTGAAAACTGTGCCATCGTCCAACTCGAATTGAGAATGAAGATGGGTGAGAATTGGAAAAGCGATTGGGTCATCTGGTCATCGGGGGGATTAAGCTGCCGCTGGGATCAGCAATCCGAGTTGTAGATTCCCTGCCAAATGTCCACTGTCCAATTTGCATGCTGATGCAATCAAAACTATTACAATTTGTCCACAAAATCGATCAATCGCATGTCTGACGGCGTGTAGCATACTTTTCAGCACTGCCAAACATTTGTCAGCAATCTGCATTTTTTTCGGACCCCATCCCACACTTTATTCTCTAATAATTTATGAGCTTCCTGCCTGCCCTCGCCTGCCGGGAATTCAGATTTTGCATAATAAACACATTGCAGGCTAAACCAAAAAAACAAGAACCAGTTTATGCAAATCAAATTGTGTTGATAAACGAGTGGTAGGGTGTTCTCTAATTTGATTGCCCAATAAATTGCTGTATCGAATGAGACCATTTCGCATCTCGCGCGCCGACACTAAAAATGCAATTAAAGCATTGATGTCTTCATATTGAAATTTATAACTTCACAGATGGCTATTTATTGCCGCAGAGGAGATAAAAGTCTCGCAATTTCCACCATATTTCCATTATTAGAAACTCGTTGAGCTGCATGGCCCGAAAAATGAAAGCGAAACTCAAACAGAACCCAATTAACGAGCCTTCGTCGGTGATGTTGGTTAATGTGGTTGCCTCGTGCCACAAAAGCCGACGCAGTTTTGTGGCAAACAGCGCGTGGCTTTTATGCATTGGCGCATGAGTATTGGTAATTAATGGGAAGGCGGCGGCACAAATGACCGTGCCACAGCGACAAACAAACTGCCGCGCCACACGGCGTATGCGTAATGTGCTCGCCGCCCTACAAAGCGGAACGCAGCGGAAAACTGAGAAACAAATGGCATCGATGAATTCAATTTGCGCGCATATTTAATTATTATATGCGAGGATAAATAATCCGCACATCAGGCTATTAAAAGGCTTTAAATTTCCACGGCCATCGAAAGTGCTACTGAAATGAGATTTCGCTGCATTGCAATGCAATGGCAAGCAGGTTCGTAGATTATCCAGGGGGACTTAATCCGGCTACCACTTGGCCTAGAGCAAGCAGACCATTTATATCATCCTTTTATATATATTTATTTGCATTGATAAACCTAAAAACATATAAAGATATATGCTAGAAGAGAATATATCAGAATATAACTAAACCAAATAGTATGGCCATTTTGGGATGAATATTATTGGCTCCGAACTGTTGTATGAAAATGGTTTCATTTGTCTTAAACGACGAACAAATTTCACAAGTGGTCTCATATTGATTCGTATTTTCTCGTATAAAAACATTAATTTCCTTATGCCCCTGGCTACGTGATTGTATTTCAGTTGAAAAGCACTTTTCATTCCCTTCTGGAAAGAAACTCACGCAATTGCAATTGCCAATGGAGATGGAAAGGGCGCCAAATTGAATTTTACACTTTTTGTGTACTTTTAGCCAGTTGAGATGTGGATTATTTTTTCAGCATTCATTTTTTATTTCAACCAACATACTACCACTCCGATTTCACCTGATGTTAATTGAGGCGCACGTGGGGAATTAATGAACTGTGACAGTCTGATTTTTACGCGCAAATGTGTGTGCATTAAATGCTAAATGAAGTTGACATCGGCTGCCACATTGTTTGCGGCCATCGTTAATTTATTAATTAAACAAGCGATTTAACCTATTGCAATAATTGTCAAAATTAACCTTTATGACAGCGAAATTTGTGAATTTAATTAACATTACCGTAGTCAGCTTTGCACAAGATTAATCGTTCTAAGGGAAAATGGGAGGAGGGCTTATTAGCTTTTGCATATTTGCAATATACAGCATTATGAATTCTCGGCCAGATTACTTTTTAAATTATTTTGACTCTGACCTTTTGACCTTGCTATGACGTAATTTTAAATATAATGTGGATGAAATTGTTGATTTTATTCCGTTGTTCATAATTTGTAATTGAACAGCTCTAATCCACTTTTAGGCCACCACTCACCTGCACTTCAGATGCCCGAAGGCAATAGAACCAATATTGATAATTCTCTATTGGAATAACAATTTCAGCTCCACCATTTTCTTGGATGTTTCCACCTTGACTTGGCTTGCAGACGGCAACCTTTTCGCCATAATAATATAATAATATTATCTTTAGTAAGAGTCAAATTTACGCGCACTTGACCAGAAACCTTCACGCCGTTCCTAGATCGGATGTCTCATTTGAATTTGCCGCTCAGGAGCTTATCGAATTGGCGACTCGGAGATATTCCATTTAATTCCATTTCCGAGACAAACTGCATTTTTGCCAAACGGAAGTGGTCCGCTTTTAGCCATCAGCCATCAGGCATCAGCCGTTGGCCATCGACGCTGTCTTGGCCATCCCGGCATCCTCGTTGCCGTTGTCATGTTCATTGCATTCCACTTTCCACTTGACATCCTCGCTGCAATTTCCCTCTGTTGTGGAATTATGCTTTAGCTACCTTAGCGGCTCCGAGCTGAGCGGAACAAACGCCAGTTTCTGTGGTGAGGGGTACCCGAAATGAACTTAGACAAATATTTACTGGGCTTGTGCAATGACTTAAGCCTTTACCAAATAAAGGTAGTGAACATGAACGATGAGGTTTGTTCTGCCTTTAAATTCTATTTAAGAGATGTATTTTATTTATTTTATTTTTCTTCAATCCAATAGGGTTCTGGTAAAGCACTCGGCACTCGATTTAAAGTCCCTTGAGACTCGCGTAACACCACCCATAAACGCTGTGAATATGACGTTCTCGTTTAGAGGCAGTTAATGCAAACACGAAGGCTTTCACAGGCTTTCAGCTTTGAGCGCTGGCAATGGGCCGGTCTGGTCTTTTGATGTTTGGGGGCCTGTTTAGTGCGTCTGCACTGCCAAGATACATTCCACAATGCATGCATGCATATATAGTTCTGTCTAATTTAGCACATGGCCCTGCCTTGCAACTGGCTTCTGATTGAAGGTTAAATGAGCCATGAGCCCCACAAACACACACATAAGCACACACTCGCACGCTCGCGAAGGGGGCGGGGCTGGGGGCAGTCTGAGGCAAAGCCATTGCATTTGTGTCGCTTTTAGCTCGGCACTCGACCCGCCTCTTTTCCCCCAGGATGCATTTGCATTGCGCACAGCAGCGCTTTCGCTCTTTTCGCATCCTTAGACAGTCCTGTTTTATTTCCTTTGCCCGAATTAGCTGGCATAAACCAAGCCAGTCAACTAGAGCAAACCCAATCCGTTTTCCTGCTGCCCCTGGTTCTATTCTGCTAGTTTTGGTTTTACTATTTTTCTCTTCCTAGACTTTTATATTTACGAGGCAGCACCACCCCTAATTGAGAGAGAACTTTAAATTTAAACGCAGCCTTGTTTCCGAATACTCTTCATTTGTCATTTTCTGCCATCGACGATGTCCGTTTAATTGAGTTTTTCGTTGTCATTGCAGTTCCCCATTTCCGGTTGCAACTGTGGAGAGCCAATATAAGCTCAATAAAGAAAACAACCAGCGGTAAATCAAACACACAAAAAAAACCAACACAATAATGTCGATCTCCGATTTCCGCAAAAAGAAGCTGCTTTTTCTGTTCAATGTGTTCTTTGGTGAGTATTTATCAGAATGAAGGATGACCGATGTGGAAAAAAAGGAGTTGCAAATCTCAAACCGCACGTGACGTCCATTTTAAGGGGAAAATCCCAGTCCTGGGACGGTAAAACTTTGATTAGATTGGAGACGAGGTGGAGGAATCGGCTTTAATAGGAGTATAAAACACGGCCAAGATATTATGAGAATTCCTATAATAAAATCGTAACGTGAATGACAGACATAAGCATGACGTTCGCTTTCGATTTAAGCACCACCATATGTGCTGTGAAAACAGCGCGTATACGTAATGTGGTACTCTTGCATCGCGTATACGTAAGTGCTCGAAATCCACTTAAATACGTGGAGTGTATTCCGTTCCATGTTTAATGCACAGGAGTGTTTGCCTGTCAGGGAAGTCAAACAAAACTTGCCAATTTAAAATTGAATTAAACGCAATGCAAATGTCGAAGGAACAACTTTCGTGGAGAGCTCACGAAAGTAGGCAACACTGTGTGTGATAAAGCTTAAGTGCATTTCAATTATGACTAATTCACCGGTGCGGTGCGGTTCGCTCATCCCTTGATTCCCATCCACAAAATGCTCTCTGCTAACTTGGCTCACTGCCCGCCTTTCGGCGGCAGCTGGTCAGGATATAACAAAAGAGCAGCGCCGAAAAAAGGGCATAAAACGCAAACGCCAAACACTTGACACTGGCACTGAAGTGGCCGTTTGCACACCGTTGCGAATGATAATGGTACGCCCGCATGGCCAAAAGCCAAACGTAGAGCACTCAAAGAAATGGTCACTAAAATAAACAAAAAATTAATCTAGCGTGGCTTAGGGGGTTTATTTTAATGACTTTAGGGACTATTTTGCCAGTAGTTTCTTAGGTGCTAAAATCGATAATCGAAGACTTTAGATAACTGAATGGCTTAAACGAAATGAAGCTTGCCTAAATATATATAATATTAGGGATAATTAGGGAAATTTAGTTTCATTTAAACTCATTAGTAAATATGATAATTGGTAGACAGTCAGGCATTATTCGAATGTATATGCTGAAATTAGGATAGTGTGAACAAAAAAGATTAACTAATATTTATTTTCTCATTAGTGAATTATGAGTAAGAGCAATTTCAGTCTGGTTTAATTAGAAATCTATAAATGCACTGACAGTAGAAAGTAATTTTGTAAATAAAGAAGGAGAAAAACATATACATTTTACAGCTCCCAATTAAGATAATTAAGACGAGCGATTCCTTAATACCCGGAATCCTTTTCTCTGAGTGTTGTAAGGACTTCCGTGTGGCGGCTGGGTGACAGTTGGGCTGTGCAATTTTGTCGATGTTCGCACTACCACCGACCGGAACTCGGTCGCTGTGTGCCAAAAAATCCGTACATTGTTCATTCCTCTATTCGCATTCTTTTCGGCTCTTCTCGCCTGCGCTGTTTGGATCTGGATTTTGGGCCGTACTGACCAATGCAAACAATGCGGGACCAACAACATGCAATTTACGCTGACTGCCCCCAAAATAACAACAATGCCGCATAATGCGTGCCGCAACAGATGTGAACCAAAGCGGCGAAATCGACGTTAAGGACTTCGAGCTGGCCATCGAGGTAAGTGGAGCGGAAATGGTGCTAGCAAAAAAGAAAGCGAGCCAAAAATTTGAATATATTGTGAAGAGTGCATGCGAGAAATGCTGGTGCTTGCATATGAACTACTCGTTCATACATCAACAAAAGAGCTGCGCAAATGTTTTCCAGTTTTTGTGTTTTGTCTTTTACTGTGTTTTTTTTTGCCCATTTGCATGCACTGTTTTTGCCAATATCAACTGATAACTCAATTTGGAGGGTGCCATGCTGACTGTTATTGTTTCTGCCAATTGCAGCGCGTTTGCCAACTGCGCGGCTGGCAGAAGGACACGCCGAAGAACAAGGAGACCTACGACCTGATGATGGAAATCTGGACTGGACTGCGCTCCAAGGCCGACAAGGACAACGATGGACAGGTGAGTTCCATTCCTCCCACCTTGCACCTCCCTCCTTTTTTCTTCCACCACCCCGCTGAGTTGCAAAGGCAATGCAACTAACTACATGTCAAGTGATTCGGGTTTTTGTGCGGCTCCATTGTCAGTGCCAAAAGTGCTGAAATCCATGGACTGCACTCGATGCCATTGTGGCAGCAGCTGACAAGTGTGCAGGACACCCCAGAAACACACACACACACACACGCATACAGATGTGGGTATGTCCTTTGCACAGACAAACGCAAAAAACGGAAGAGAAATTCCGTTCATAAATTTGCCTTTTTATTGGTGCGGAATGCCGAGGGGGGTAAACAAATTCCCTGCCAGCGGGCGGAAATTGAATTGTGACTTATTTGAGCAACCCAATCCGAATTCCAGCCGAGAACTTGCCGACTTGCCACCAACTTTTTTCTCATTACCAGGACGAACTTTCTGTCTCCTAGACTGCGGGATGCAGGTTTCCCCATTTTGCAACACAATGGCCCTGCCATAATCGCACCATCGCCAGTGCAGCAAATTAAATTATAATCCGGGCCGGCGGAGCATAGTTCAATATCAACACAAACGACGACCAAAACCCGCAACAATGCGATACAAAGCGAACAGAAATTTAAATGTCAGACCGACAAAACCTCGGCTTAATTCTATTGGCGCATTCCAAGGGTTACGGTCTTACTGGTTTACGGGCACTTTGTGCGCAACTGAACTCGATGTAGTCAACTGGAGGTAGTGGAACTTCGACTGCTATGAAGCCACAAAAGTTCTGGCCACCGTCCAGGGAACTTGATGGAGTTTTCTGCCAAAATATGCCAAATCCCCAGCTATTGTTGGTCCGCCTTTGTGGCAGTCAGCTTAAGATTTATCGTTCACTTTCCGCAGCAATCCAAGTCGGAGCACGTGCCGTGACACGGCCCCAAATTAGCCGGAAAAGGAGCTGCAGTCGAGGCCAGAGGACGCATCTCTTTTATTTTCGACGACACAGCGGAGGAGGGTCAAGGATCTGGGGCAAATTCAGTCGGCGGCCATAAACATTGAAATATGCAGTCTGTTCGAATTGCTGTTTAGAGTTCATTTCTGGAGGGGGTGAAGTGCCAATTGGCATAACAAGTGGTCTTGGTCAGACACAACCCTCGCGTTTATTTATGGTCGTATTAAAACATGCCAAAACGTAACGGCTGGCCACAATTAATGGAATGGGGTGCCGGCCCTAGGAACTGGTACCCTTACTGCTTTCGGTTTCGGTACGGTTTTGGACAACGCCGTGGAAGGTGGTCAGCCAAGTTGGTCAAGGCGATGTTGCGGTAATTGCCTGGCTCGTTCGGTATTGGCAGGCAGAAAATGTTAATATCGCATCACTAGATGGCATAAATTACGCCCCCAGAGCAACCATAACGTGTTTTATGGGGAATCTCCGCCAGAGGCGATACCCACTAATGGTCTTTTCAGCACGGGGCGGGATGCATGCATAAATCTGGGGGTCCGGGGGCACTGCCTAATCCACAATCTCAACGCTTCATCCCATTATGGCTCTTCCAGGTCAGCGTGGACGAGTGGTGCAACATGTGGGACGCCTATGCCAAGGATCCCAGCAGCGTGATGGACTGGCAGAATGCCTACATGAACTTCATGTTCGACCTGGAGGACGCCTCGCACGATGGAGGCATCGATGTGACCGAGTTCACGCTGGTCTGCTCCAGCTATGGCCTGGAGAAGACCGAGTGCGAGGAAGCCTTTGGGAAGATGGCTCAGGGGCAGAGCGAGGTCACCCGGGAGCAGTTCGCCGCCTTGTGGAAGGAGTACTTCGCCGCCGAGGATGTGAATGCGCCTGGCAACTACATTTTTGGAAAGACCAGTTTCTAAGACCCAGCCAAACAACAACAGCTCCGATACTGGACATACTGAACAAATGCAACAAGTGAAATTATTATTAAAATTAATATAATATATCTATTGTCGACAGGGGAGGCAGATCTCAACCCTCCCGACTTGATGATCCGTCGTTGTTAGTTGAGTGTTGTTTTCTCTCCAAGAATCTCAAGTTTTGCCCAATTTAATGTTCTAATTTAGTAGCGTAATCTGTCTGCAAACTATTTATATTTTATATACCAAGGCTTCGAGTAATGTGCAAGCTGCAGTATCTCTACACATACACATATATGCAAAAGTGTACCTTTACGAACTACGACTATATCTAGCGATGATATCAATTACGAGGTAGGATCTCCCACAGATCCGTATCAATGTGGTGCGTAAATTAAATCAATTAAACTGTCAAATTGTTATGTGTGTGTAGTCGTCGTTTATCGTCTCGCATCTATGGCGTATAAATTTAAATGTAAATGTAAAGTGTTCCAAGAAATTACAATAATAAAATCAAAGTATCTATACAAAACTCGGCTATCAATCGTTGCGTTCCTTGCATTTTCGACTTCTTTAGTGGGTGTGGCTGGTGTGTAAATACGCTTTGAAGCTCAGCATATTCCGCATCAGGTGCGATACAATCAACATATGCATGACAGACAATTTATGAAAATTATGGATAAGTGCTTTTAGCTGGACAGCGTCATGGAGAGATACTTTGATTCTCTTTCCATAACCCCTTATGCCAAAATGAGTAAATTAGTTGTGGCAATAGTTCATTGCGTAGTGGAATGCCTTTAAAGAAGCATAACCTTACAATAAACTTGAAAAAATTTATTCATTAATGCCCTTTTGTATTTATTCGTATTATATTTTAAAGCACGGTAACGCCCGGAAAATAAATATTTTCTCAAGGAGTATCGCATAATAAACAAAAGGGCTTGTTTTATACATCTTACATCTACATATGTCAGTTTGAACTGTTTACGTTTGTCGCGCAGAAGTGGCGACATCTGGTGCAGAAGTTGTAAATGTACTTGTATTTTTACATTTTACGTAAGGGCTGTTCACACTGCGGAGTAATTTCCAAACTACTATTCCAATTACTCGACCAGTTGCTTATATATTTACGGCATTGTGTCAACGTAATATCTATTTTTAGCACATATAAGCATAAGCATTAAGATATTTGAATATTTCAGTGTTGATATACATTGTTAAGATACGTACCCATAAAAATATTTGTAGAAAAATATCGATGTATTGATATTTTTACATATTTATCACATCCCTAACTCAAAAAATGTAAACACATTGTGGAATATATTTCATAGAACATGAATAGTATTGTGCAGTATATTGTAGTCCGCAGCGACTTGCGTTCCGCCCTTAGTTGGCCCTTGGGGGCGGTGATCGCCCAGAGTTGTCATGCCACAGCCGCCGTCATTCACCTGAATTCCGAGGACGCCGACACTGTGGCCTACTTGAACGATCTGGATAATATGCACAAAGTGGTGCTGGAGGTAATGAAATGGGTTTATCTTTTAACTAATGTGTATCATACGACTTCTGCAACACTTTATTTCCCGTTCAAAATCTTAATAGTTGTGTATTTTCAATCACCTTTTCAGGCCAAAGATGAGAGTGCTCTGGTCAAGCTCAGCGAAAAGTTGAAGGAGAACGAGATTAAACACAAGTTGTGGATCGAACAGCCCGAAAATATCCCAACCTGCATCGCCTTGAAACCCTATGTTAAGGACACGGTTCATAAATATGTCAAGCACCTAAAGCTTTTAAAAGAGTAATACATTATTGTTGTATATGTTGTATATTGATACTAAAAATGTAAGAAAGAGGCGTTGTTTTGCTTTGGCTAGTATATCTGTATGTATTTATTATATTTTGGCGGTGGAGTTAACAATATTACAAAATGGACAATTTATTCCATAAGCTCAGCGGGTCGAATATAAAGTTAGTTGATACAAATTGATACAAATGCAAAGTCTGCACTTCTTAGGAATGATATAAAAACATTGTTGTTGAGCTGACCCTAAAAGACTACTTGAAGCTTAGGATTCCCTTTCAGGATCTCGGTTAATTGTCGTGAGATAAAAGGACAACGCTCAACCGTTAGTCGGCGCAGTCTGCCCAGCGGTTTCGTCAACTTTGCAACGTCCTCATTGGATAGATCGGGCGAGCCACTCAGGTCCAGAAACTCCAAGGCAGGGAGTTTTTGCAATCCCATTAGGTGTTCCGGTGTAAAGTTCAGATTATGTAATATTAGGGTCCGCAGTTCTTTAAGCGGGGATAAAATACTCAGATCGAAGGAAATAGTGAAAAAACGTTCAAAAGAATCTATAATCTCCAGACGGCGCAGCGAATACGATTCCGCGATCGACGAAAGCATCAAGTTATTCATATGGTCGCCAGACCCTTCGGAAGACTGAATGACCAAGGTGTGGAGACGAGACAGACCGCCCAGCTGTATCTTCTTCATAATGTCGGTAACCTCGAGAACCTCGAGCATTGGACAGTAATGTGCGAACCGTTTGAACAGCTCATTTTTCGTAAGCTTGGAAATGCCAGAGCAGCGCAGTTCGCGGAGATGCGTCAGGGACGCAAGATTGATAAGATTCTTGGGCCGCAGTCTGTCGCATTTTGAAACATTTAAAATCTCCAAGGAAATTGGCAGAGAGTTTAAACTTTCGCCCCTAATGAAATGGTTCTGTGCGATGTCCAGACTCTTTAGTTTAGATAGCATCTGCAAGCAGTAAATTTGAGGATCTGCCAAGTCACAACACCTCAAGGATATGGTGGTGATATTATTCAAGCCATTGGCACCATCGAACAGGTGAGTCATGTGGTCTAGGCTGACTGAAATTTTGTAGAAACTTAGCTCTGCTAGATTTGGACAGCTTACACCCAATAGCTGCACGAACTCCAACATAAGCGTCCAATGAAGCGGGCCACCTTTTACACAATGAATGTGTTTTCCTGATAGCCGCATCAATATTTTAATGCCAAAGTCGTCCAGTGTGCAAACATCCTTCATATTAAGAACACGATTGTTACGACGCGACTCCAATTCGTAGATCGTCTTGAATCTTTTACAACTGGCGGCAAAGTTGAGACGGGCATTTAGTGGAAGATATTCGAGCACTTTATACCAAAAGTCATCGACAACGGGTATATCGTAGGCAGAAATAGTTTCTGATTCCTTCACCGGCGGTTCGCGCCTGGAGGTGCTGGGCTGCAAATAAAGAACATGGCCATACAAATGGTGTTTAGTCAACACCAAAACCTTTGCCGCTTGGGAAGCCTCTTGAAAAAGAACCGATCCCACTCTCTTATCCTTTTCCCATTGGAGATCCTCCACAGTTCCAAAACTCGAGAAGTGCTTCCAGAGTTGGCTCTTCGAAAAGTGCCAGTTCGCAGAGATCGTCACCAGTCGCACAACCTTGCGATCTTTGGTGTACACCAAACCATTTTTAAAGTAAAAATTTCCAAAATTTCCCTTCAAGCGGAACATTGCTTTTGATTTGGGTTTAATTCGATTTCAGAATGATTTTGGATTGACTGATTTCTCAAAGGTATCATGTTTTTATAGGACGTGCTTGTAAGTCCTATTCCATATAAAAACATTTCTTTAATTTTATCGATTTTTATTTTTCGTTTTAAATAGTGTTTTTTTTTTTTTTTTTTTTTGTAAAAATAGCTGGTTTCATTTCTGGCTTAAGGTATTCGAAATAGCTGTAGTGGATACAATTTATATAGTAGTAGGTAAGGTAAACCTATAATTAAAGGTTGCGACATCGAGGGGCCGGGAACGCCGAACTGGAGGCAACCTGGAGCAATTTGGCACAGATGCAGATACAGATTATACAGTGCTTATGATAGGATGTTTTTATGCAATGGATGTAGCAGCTATAGCTCTGTTCGATGTCTACATTTAACAATAACAAGTTACTAAAATTATAACCAAAGCGCTTAGATGGATGTGGATATTGCCGGGCCACGCCTGTGCTGCAGCCGCCGAGGGGTGGTCGCTGGCAATCAGTTTTTTGAGCGCGGATGCTGCAGCGCATTTAGCTCGTCCTTGAGCCAGGCCTGCCAGTTTTCCTGCTAGGGGCGAGACAGAAGTTCAGCCAGAAACGGCCGCATTTGGATGAGCGAATTTGAGCGAGAGTGATAGAGATGGTTCTAATGGTAGAGAGAGCCAGGACCCGTCACCAAGCTAAGCCAGCGTGTGTGTTAGCCAAACCAAAGGATAATAGTGTGCGTGCGCGTGTGCGTGAGGCAGTGGGAGTGAGTGAGGAATAGGGTTAAGGACAGAGATAGAGTATGCTAATAGCATCTACTTTGCAGAACCGTTAGACGCAGCAGCCACTTGGCATTTGTTAGCGCTAATTGCAAATGTCAACAGAGCGAAACAGAGCCAGGACTCGCAGCGGAAATCGGAAATGCTTAACTAGTCGTCTGTGTCGGTGTGCGTGAGCCTGCCTCTGTGCCAGTCCAAGTGCCTGTGTGTTGGTGTCTCTGCTGTGGGAGGTTTGTGGTGGTAGGTGGGAAGGACGTTGGTTCTTAGGGTCTGTTCGCCTTTATGCGCCTGTGTTTGCCATTTACTGGGCTGGCTGACTGCTTCCTTTTCTCACTCATTGTTATGCAAATTATCCTGATATTCATCATATTCGTTTTCATTATCCTCCGCCTGTTCGTCCTCCTCCTCCTCCTCCTGCTCGTAATCGCTGGTGTTGCTTTCGGGCTGCGTTACATCGGGCAAATAATCCTTGTGCACGGGCGTCGAGATGATTGGCTCCTGTGTTAGGTATTCGTGTGTTTTTGTGTGTTCGTGGGTGTGCGAGTGTGTATCCCAGTGTGTTGGTGTTAGTGAGAGTGTGAGTGTTTGTGCGAAAGCAAAAGTTAGTTAACCAACTTGGACAACAACAAGATACTCTACCAAGTAGATGGAGGCCACGAGTGGTGCATACAAAAGTCCCAACGATCAACTTTCCGACAGCCAATTGGGGTTGCACAGAAAAAAAGTATGTATTGCTTAAAGGCATTTGTAATCTTTCAGGTGCTATTTAAATCTTAGGCCATTTATGTGGGCAAATCAATAGTTCATTTTCTCAAGGAAGCACTAAGGCGAGAGGATATAATAGATATCCCACTTTTAATCTTTTATAAAAGAAAATTCTGTTCTTAAAAAAACTACCAAGATATGCGTGGGATTTATTCCACCAGCTCTATAAAAATAGGTTTCTCAGTTAAAATAAAAGTTACAATTTAAAACTCGAGACTATGGCAGATATATTCCCGATTTATAATTTTTTTTCTGTGCAAAGTTGGAGTTAGGGAATGGGGATTTTCGATGGCTCTTAGTCGATAACGAATAACGCATGCTAACCTTTGGCGGCCGCCATCCGCAGCCGGGCAGCGGCAGCCCATCGGCGCCGAGGGGGCAGGGGGCGTCCAGTCCGGGCACGCCCTGCTCGCCCTTGTCGCCGCGATCTCCTTTCCGTCCCCGCTTGCCGGGCGGGCCGGCATCCCCTCTGGAGCCCTGCTCCCCGCGTGGCCCCTCCTGCCCGGGAATGCCATCCGTGCCCTTTTGTTTCGATTATCCGGAGGTGTGTTCGAGTGTTTAACGGGGTGAATGGGGGAGGGTGGTGTTGTCAGGGGGTCAGAGGTCAAAAGTGGTTGAGGGGTGTTCGAGAGTTGTGCATATAGGTAGTGAACGACGCCAAGAAAGAGAGATACGCATGCAAACAGAGGTAAAAACAATAAAAATGGAGAAAGAGAATACACAAAATTAGCGACCACACGGAGTAGAAGAGCACTTTCTACGGAAATATCCTACGGGCAGTTAATTCCTGCAGTTGCTTACCGGCAGTCCCGGATCACCGCGCTCCCCCTTGTGTCCCGTCTCGCCCTGGGCGCCCTGCGAATACAGAAAACAGAAAACAGATCGGTTATTACCATATTGTTTTCACATCAGCGGCTGTTTCGGGGAAAATACCTTCATGCCATCCAAGCCCGGAGGACCCTGCAGCAAATGAAAGAAAAACAAGAGAATGGGAAAAGCGTGTGGTTAGCTCGGCGGCGTGAAGTGGAAATTCTGCCTCGAAAATAAGCATTAGATGTCCTGCGGACATTGTTTTAGTAAAAAACCATCACTTTATTGGAAATGCATAATTAATTCGAAAATTATGTTAGTTTCGTTTAGCCATTTTACAATTCGGTCATTCTAGTCATTCCATCGAACGTTCGCACATGCCAGAATTCACATTCGTTTTAATTTTATTCGAATCATACATTTGAAATGCAGCAGCACGGATAAAAATATTTCATTTTGTGTTTGTTGTGGGATAATGCACTCGAACATCGACATTTTGGTATATGCATGAATATAGACATAAATACACGTAAATATATATTTATTTGTATATTTTTTGTTCGTTTGCAAACTCCTCATGTTTATTGGGTAATTAACAAATGTACACTTAAAATTAGCGGCTTATTTGGGGTTTAACCTTTCGTTCGTCTACCCATATACGATGTAGATATTTATTGAGTTAATGTTAGGTTTTAATCGCAAAAACACAATTCATTATTCTAGCCTATTGATCGAGAAAGTTGAGTTCGTAGTTATTAAGTGAGAGAATCTAGAGATAGTACAGATGTCAAGTATCTATATAAAGAGAGAGCTAGATGCAAGTAAACACGTTGAGAGGTCAAAAGGGATAGAAAAAATTAATAATTAATTACGATTAAGTTACGTTCTTTACCGTTACCGCTTATGTACACATTTGGGGTTGTTTGACATTTAGTGGATTAAATGAAAATTGACATGCAATTTGCCTGTGTATTTTGTTTTCCATTTGGGATTATTACAACAACGAGACACATCTAATTGAAAACAAATTGACATATTCTTTCTGATTTTCGATGCCGTTTGCCGTTTGAGTAAACATTAAAGCTGCAAACATTTCCATTTGCCATTTGCATATTCGATAATTCGCATTCAACATTTATGCGAAAATATGCAGGGCTGAGGCCGTCAAATGGCAGTATATATACTCGTATATATACTTTTATTATCATATTTCCATGGCATTATTTCATTTGCATTGATTATGTTTGATTTTCAGGGCGTTTTATTCGTCCTTTGCCTAGTTTGAGCGTTGAAATTGAAAATGCTGCAGTTACTCGTAAATTTTAATTTATGCATTCATTTTTGTTGTTGTATAAATAGAATTGTTTTGCGTTACATTGTTTGAGATGTCCATGAAACCAATAGGATACATACTTGTGGTAAGATTATGTATTTATTGTTTTTTATTTCGCATTTCAGGAGAGAATCTCCAGCTTCGAAGCTTCTTCAAGCTTGGTTCTCAAATGAAAAGCATCAGCTATCGACTATAGAATTCATCTTTCGCCTAACTAGTTTCTGCACATTTGCTTGTTTATTGAAGTTGTATTCATTAACACTGAAAAATATGCACAATTGGTTTGGATAGCTCTTTGTTATCGATATTAGAGTACGTTGCCGTGTATGTATAAACCTCTTTTATGTGGATTTTGTGTGCCTGTATCTATTAATTGTAGACATCAAGAGAGTTCTGAATGAAAATATCTTACAATTCTTTTGTTTCGACACCTTTAATTAGCACAATTCCTAATTTAAACACACACTTATGGGATTTCTCTGCCCTTAGCCTTGTGTTTCACATTGAAGCTTTGGCAATAATGCTTTGTATGAACGAGTTCTATTCGAATATTCAGACATAGCCCATGGACGGCACCTAAGACAATGCAAAATGCAGCAGGAGCAGACGCAGCATAAGTGGCAAAGACTCATTCGGTTCAATTGTTAAGAATAATCTGATTAAGCAAGTAATTAAGTCACTTATGGCTAATTGCCGATGATTGCGACTTGGCTTCGTAATAATCCAGAAATTATTGCTTTGCACTCGGGGAAGCACTTGAAATTCAGTACATCCCATCGCATAATATTTTCACGTACCACGGTGCGTATGATTTATGCATTTTCAAGCGGCTTTCCTGCTCCTGCTGCAATTGCTTCGCATAGAACGGCGGCGAATGAAATGCAATTAAAATATTTGCATTGCATATTTGTTAGTTGGTTTGTTGTACAACTGTTTGATGTGTGTGTGTGTGGGGGTGGCTGTGTAAGTGGGAGTGAGTGTGCATGCTAGTGTGGGTTTGGGTTCAAAGTGTGTGTTAGTTGATTCGATTGATTGATGTTTGTAAATACGCTTCTGTAGACACACGTTTGTTTGCGCTATTTGATTGTATACATAAATACTTATTTGACTCTTGGGGCATTTTAAATGATATGAATATTAATTTTTTTCTCATGCGGCTTGAGTGGAGGGGGCTCGTTCGGTTTCGGTTCTTTGCCTTGTGCAACTAATTGATTTGCTTACTCGGCACTGACATGCTGCTATTTCGAATTTGATTTTCTGTACATGGGTGCGTTTTGTACAAATTGATATACATATAGTAGTACGCCTGTCATATACAAATTTATATATGGTATATCTATGCATAGACGTTAACTGAGCACATTTGACAAGCGTTGCGCGGCCTCTTAACTTTGAACATTGTTTTGCTTTGATTAAATTGAGTTTTTCATCTTAAGGACTTTCTGTTCGTTTGTGTGTGAGTGTATGAGTGTGTTTTGGTGTGGGTGTGCGTGTGCGTGAGTTTTGAATGGTTTTATTTCAAGTCGCATTTCATTTCGACTTTGGCGCAATGAGTGCTGGTTATATTTTTTAATAGGGACTGCCTTTTAACTAGTATTAGTAGTCGCCCCACACCTGTTTCAAGTAGAAAAAGAAAGAGAGATGAGAACACATAATTGGGTTAGTCAAAACGTTTAGTAACGAGATCCACGAGTACGAAAGTAACAAAAGCCAGGAGGGTTACGACTAGCTAAGCGGGATAATAGCCCCAATTTTGGTGATGTAACAAAATAAAAGCAAAACCGCACGGGTTTCCAGTGTTCAATTGAAATTTACCGGTATGCCAGCCTTTCCAGAGGGCCCAGAAGGTCCTGACTCGCCTCTCATGCCCATCGGACCCTGCAATTATATCATTTCATTATAATTACGGGCTAAACTTTGGGCTATTTTGCCACTTACCGGCAGTCCCATAGGTCCCTGATCTCCCTTATGTCCCTTTTCACCCTGCCAACGAGATTTAAAGCAGATTTAGAGATGCATATCTAGAGATATCTGGCCTATTGACTCTTACCGCATCCCCCTTGCGACCGTCCAAGCCGCGTTCTCCCTGACTGCCGGTGTGTCCTGGCGGACCCATCGGTCCTGGAGGTCCCGGGGGGCCATATAACTGCGAAGGAAATTACATCAGGTTGGATTAATCCACAAGGTGGTGGGTGAAATACTGTGGCTTACATATTCGATGGTGGGCATGTGGGGGGCATCGGACATCCCGTCATCCTGGCGACGACGCATTTTGCGGTACTGTAAGGGAGTTGGGATTATTAATGCTCAAAATAGGATTCCGATTGTGGTATAGGGTCACGATAGCTAGATAGCATACATCCTTAAAGAACTGAACTCAGACTGTACTTACCGAGTCACCACGATCGCCCTTGTCCCCCTTGACGCCAGGGTAACCTGGAGGACCTGGTAAGCCCGGGGGACCCATCAATCCAGGTGGGCCAATATCACCGCGATCTCCCTTTTCTCCTGGTGGACCCTGGTATCCCGGCAGTCCCGGTGGTCCTTCGATGCCCGGCTCACCGGGCAGTCCGTCCAATCCTCGTGGACCCAAAGATCCGGGCTCTCCTGGCTCACCAGGTTCTCCCTTACTGCCGTCCCGTCCATCGCGTCCATCCTTTCCAGCGATTCCTGGCGGTCCAGGTGGACCTCGCAACAGTGTCACCGGCGGATCGTCGTAGTCTTCGTCTATTTTGGTGCCTCCGGGTCCGAATATCTGCGCGCATTACAAGTGCGTGTGTGAGTGCAAGGGTTGGAGAAGAGAAGATGGCAAATTTAGTGGGAAGATTAATTTATGCCACGTGGCACCGCCCGAGGCGTTGCACGCGCTCGTTCCACACGCTTTGATGGGGAAAACAAAAGCGGCGCGTAATTCGCAGGTAAGAAAAAAAAGTTCGCCCACAGGAGAGGATTGGGATTTGGATGCGGATGGGGATGGGGCGGTTTTCGTGGTGGTGCGGCGTGTTCTGGTGGCTGTTCCGCAGCGAAAGTCTTTTGTGTGCCACGAAATTGTGTTAAGTGCAAGTTGGAGCATCCGTGCCATCGCACCAACACCACCACCACCACCACCTCCTCCTCGTCGCCCATACTTCGCATCCCGTTGAGACAATGGCTGCATAGAAAATCTTTAGGCCCGTGGAGCTCTGGTGGGTGAGCCGGGCTGGTACGGGGCCTTACGAGAGTCGAAAATAAAGTCAAGTCAGCGACAGCGACTTCTCTACGTGCTTCGAGTGCCTGTGTGTGAGTGCCCCCCGTTCGAGTGTGTGGGTGCTCTTTGGCCCTTGCCATTGTGTGCGCGCATGTGTGTGTAAGTGAGTGAGTGCATTGCGAAAGACAATTAATCCTTTTTTTTTTTTAGCCGTGTTTTTTTGGTGGGTTAATGTGCACGCTTCGGGGCAAATTTGCAAGGCACAGACAACCAGGCAAGCCCCAAAAAATACATAAAGTCCAAAGTTTCGATGGGGCTTAAACGTGCACTGCTCAGGGAAAGGCATTTCGAAATTAATGTCTTAAATCGGGATTTAGTCTGAGCAGTCAGAAGATAAAGGTTGCAAAAGTTTAAAGGTTGCAGTTTTATTATAATTTTTTAAAACTAAGGAAGACTGGTAAGGCACTGAAAATAGCTATGCCTTATTAAAGTCTTTCATTGTAAAGGCTTTCTTGTCTATGAAGTGCTTTTCTTCAGTGCATTGTGGCTGGCGGGAAATTACCAAAAGTTTTTGGAAGGCGGGGGCTTTCAGACCGCATTGCACCCAAACAAAAACCCCTATTAGGCGAATGCTAAGCGACATAAAAGGCAAACTCCCGCTAAAACAACGAGTGCAGCGGAATATGTTAAGGAGCCATGGAAAATGGCTAGAACAAAGGCAAATAGGGAAAACCACTTACACATGTGGCTCAAGTAAATAGACACACTTGTCGTTTGCTAAAATATTCAATCGCATTTGGGCCCAAATCTAGTTGGAAATAAAATGGGCCTCAGCTCGGCATTAAAGCTGAGTCCTTCGTGGAATTAAGGAAAACTGCTCCCCTAGTAGTAATGCAGGAAATCAGATTGAGAGTATCCGTTTAGTCCGTTTGGTTGTGCATATGCATTACGTTCAGTTGTTCAACTCTATCCGGGCATTACGCAATTGATCCTGTATCTGTATCTGCAACTGTACTTGCATATGTATCTGTGTCTATATCTTTGTCCCTGTGGAAGTGTAATTTCCTTGCGGCATGCCCGGGCATGTGCAACAATTACATTTTCTTCTGTCACAGGAAGTGGCGTACTTACAGTTATTAAAACCCGGCAACAACAGCAAAACAGCATAAGGACAACGGCATCAGCGAGAAGGCATAACAATGTAAGCGCTTAACGCACACTTATACGGACAGGATGTGGCTTGGCATATGCACAAGTTGTTCGTCCTGCGAAATGGCGACAGACAAAAGGACGAGGCGGCAAAGATAACTGTGGTCTAAGGACGGTGAGGCAGGAGTCCCTTCCTTTTCGCCGCAAATGCACTTCCCAATTTCAACTTTTTCCCTCTTGCCATTTTCTTTTTGCCCCAGGAGCTCTGATCTGCATGTGGCTCCTGAGCAGGTGTGTGCCTCCTGCGTGTGTGTGTGTGAGCAAGGATGCCAGCTTCTGCGTCAGTTGGCGCTTTGTTAGCAACTTTGGCACATTGTTCCTAATGCGGAACAGGGGGAATTCGCCAGGGTTTCCTTCTCCGTTCTGCCTTGGCCATTTATAGAGCAATTAAAGCGATTTGAATTAAAGCCGAGTGCTTAACGTTTGCCGTCTGCTGTAATTAAGGGACACTTTGAGGGCTTACGTGCCCACATTTCCCCGCCGGCCAGTCAATCGATGATCGCAAAACCCAGTAACGCAAGTTGCCAAAGGAAAGCGGCAGTCGGGGTTTAAAGGCTTTTAAAGCCAACTGCCGGCAGATAAGGCAGATAAATAACATAAATAAGAGATACGGATACAGATACAGATACAGATGCGGAAAGCGGCAAGTGAATTGGGCAGATGTTTGTGGAACCCGGCAAGGACGAGTGTTGGCGCAGCTGCCTAACTACGATATCCGATGGAAAAAACATCAGAATGAAAACGCACTGTGTTTCAGGCTCTGCCTTTTCGAGAGCCCAAAAACCAATCGGCTTGCGGAGCGTAAGTATGTGTGTGTAAGGAAATCCATTAGAATGTATCAATATTTGTGCGGGCGAGCGCCTCGGGTAGAATTTAATTTTCAAAGCACCCAAACACCGTCACATACGAGTATATGTAGATATATCTATTTGCGTGGGAAGGTCCTCTTAAATTATGCGTAAATATCGAAAATATTTGCACAAACGCCTTCCAATTTAACGCACAAATGACGAGGCAAATGAATTTTCCAATTCCGCAGTCATGGCGTTTTTTAACTCCATCCGTTTGGGCGCACCACCTTTTTTTGCGTACGTTTTAGTTGTCAATGTAAATTGTAATTGTAAATTAATTGCCCCATCTCTGATGGTATGTCGTTACGTCTGGATTTCTCCCAGTATGCATCCGGCGAAGTTTTTACATTTAAAGCTGGCAGGAAAACGGAGAAGGAAAACAGACAAATGGCCGCACGTAAACGCGTTAAATTGAAAATCATTTTGATCTCGACGCGACCTTTTGCGGATGTCGCTGAATGCGAACCAGATAGAACGGCGAATGGCAGGATGGCGACCAGAAGGACCAAGGCGTAGTACCAGGGGCAGAAGGACGGGACCTCATCGGGATACTCGCCTTCAAGTACAACATGTGCCGCTGGTGCCCTGCGTGCGCGCATATTTTTCACAATTTTTCATTTTCCCCGGCAGTTTGAAATTCTTTCTTTCTTTGAAATTTCATATTTTTCCCGAGCCATAACAACAGCCAGTGGGAGCGGGAAATGGCGGAAAAAAGCGCACTGAACGACCAAGCGTCCCGTTCCGCCCATCATCCCATCGGCCCATCGCCCCATCCGCCCACCACCTGAGGTGAAAGTTTTGCAGCCCGTTTCCGGCTCACATACACCCACATATTCCGTGTACTCCGTGAACTCCGGCCAAAATCCCGGCACTTCATGGCGTGTAATGCGTTGCGCGTTTGCCGCAAAAGTTTACAAAATATTCGACGGTGGCCGAGGGGAAGTTCCTTGGAAGTACGCGAGCGCATTAAATTCGTAATACGTTCCGCCTCGCATTGATACCGATTACAATGGGCGATTTGGGCGATAGAAGGCGGAACTATAAACAATCTGAGATGATTGTTTTCGTTATGCAACACAGTCTTTATAGAGTAGATAAACTATAAAACTATCATAAAAATTACAAATACGGAAGCGATTACAGTTTTCGATCTCCCAACTCTGCCAGCCCTATTAAAATAAAGTTTTTTTGATTCCCAAGTTATGAAATAAGTACTGATAAAGTTTGTTACTCCAGCTCAGGAACTAGTATCCACTGAAACGAACTCTTTATTTATTCCGAAAAATAAAAACCAGCTAAAAATACTGTAAGAAATTGCAAGACTGCACAAATTATGAGCTAAACTATCATAACTCCATCAGCACGAAAAGTAAAACACCCAATTACATTTTCCCTTTGACATTCATAAATGAATACTTTTCAGTTTATAATTGGCATATCGAAGTACAGAAAGGAAGTAAACTATTATAACGTAAAGTAGATTACCCAATTACCTTCCTTCCACCTCTGTCATTCATAAAAGCTTTAATTTTCAGTTTATAAGCGTCGCTTTCAAAATAAAATCCTTACATATATTCTCGTCTTTTGAGAATATATTTTATTTATAGAAAATTCAGTGGGGTGTAGAATTCTATTCGCAACACCCACTGTGCCAAAAGCTCAAGAGGAGGAAGTCAAGTCCTCTTGTAAAAATTTCGCGTGATTTCGTTTCGCCCCTAACAATGTAGCTGCGGTTTCTCCGGTTGCCGTGATATTGTAATATGTATGAAATTCGGAAGTATTTAGGGAAATCGTTGTTAAAGATTTCGTCGTTTTGCCTCCGCTGCCGCTGCTGCTCCTGCTCCTGCTGCTCCTTGCCATCGTATTCGACGACAACAGTTCCACATCAATGCCAAGATGGCAGCAGTTGGCATTTGTGTGGTTGGTTGTTTGGTTTTTAGGTTGGCAGAGCGCGTTGGTTTCGTATAATTTTGCTACTTTTGCATGCACAGCTCCCCTTTCCACTTTCTTCATCTCATTCCGCATTCTTCTCTGCCTGACCCAAACCCCCACAAACACATCCCCCCATCTCGAATTTCCAGCTCTGGCGACCCCAAACCCACGTCAATGTAACACGCGTGCCTATAAATTTCTATGAGGCCGACTAACTTGGTTGAAACTGGGAGTGGGAGTTTGCAAAGGAAAGGAAGTTCAGCATTGGGGGTCAGGGGGCATTGTCGTCGCGTTCCTGATTCCGTGGGTGAGCCCGGATTTCTTTATTCAATCGCTTTTGTGACTCCCGCAACGCTCTCATCATCAGCGGCCATAAAATAAAAGTTACGCACACCCTTGGGGCCAGGACATTACCCGCACACCCACATGCATGTGTACATCCATGTGTGTGTACCCACCCACGCGTGTCCTGCGGCGTGTCCCACGCTTGACCGGGTTTTTTTCCGGCTTTTCAGGCCCGTACACAATCGGGCCTTCTCTCGCATTCAATATAAGATATATGGACGCTGACCGCAAATAATTGCCGCAGACAAGGAAAATTGGAAAATTGCGCACAAAGAAGGCGAAATTTGCATGCGGCGCATATTTCAATGAACAATGACGTAAGCACACATCCACATTGCTGGCTAGCCATTTGGGCTGGCTGGCGCTTATCAAATCGGAAAATCAGAAAATCGGGTAAAATCGTCCAAGGAACGGAGAAAGAGAAAGTCGTCTCCACTCAAGCTGAAGCAATGAAAATCCAGGCAATGAGCCCAGGATCCGGAGTTCGGTGGTGAAAGTGCTAAGCTTATTGCGTCGTTTAGGCAACACCCGACAACCAACGAATTGGCCAAGTGGCAGCCACAGCTATGAACCCTTTGAGTGGCAGACATGAAGATATGTGTATGGATGTACGAAGATACATACATATGTACATACGTGCAGGATACAGACACACACTTGCATGAAAAGGTCCTGGCCCATTTGGATTTCCGTGTAAGCAACCTTAAGTCTTTGATTTGCCGAGGAAAGTGTGCCAAGCTCTCCTTCTGCAAAGTTTCTGGGATCGCATTTCCATCGGGCGGAGACCGTGTGACGTGTAGCGAATTGACAAGTTTTCCTCTTTTCTTTTTTTTTGCGACTTTCGCAATTTTTATGACTCCATTTACTTAGACGAAGTCGCAGCCGGCTCGGGAAAACTTTTTGGTTGATAAGCAAAGCGAAGGAAAGCCGGTGCGGGTGGGGTGTTAAATTTATGCTGATGTGAAGGGCCCAAAAGACAACAAACTTGACATGGGCCTTGGCTGAGCAACGATTGTAAAATACATTAGCATAAATTTGACATAAACGCTTCACAAACAGTTTCTTCTGGCTGAGATTGCTGTCAGCTAACCCACATCCACATCCCCATCCCCACCCAACTGACTTATCGTTTCAACTTTATTAAACCGGGATATATGGATGCGGAAAGTGCAAATCTGCAACTGCTAAATCGAGCCATGACACAGTCGCTTTAATATTAATTTAAATTTTTAATACGATGCCCGCTCGTAAAACTCGTGTTTGTGCTGCGGGCAGAAATCTTTTTTTTTTTTGATACCCTATAGCCAAGGGGCATTTAGCTTTCGTAGCTGGGCGGATTATTCATGGATTTTTCTGACAGCTGACTTACTTTGCATTTGTCACTGGGCTTAGTTTGTCCATTGCCCATTGGTTTTCGCTCTGAATATAGGGCACACAATCAACGGCTCCTTGTACAATGCTGCCTCACGCCTCAGTACACACATCGAATTCATTTCATATGCCAACCCGTCATCAGAATCCCCCCTCGTCTTGCCCCCACACCTTGCCCCTGGCATGTGGCAATCTATACGAGCATTTTATTCTGACGAGGCGACGAAAATAACATGTCAAATTTATAATGCCAGCAATTGCGTTATGCTTTTTTTATGACGCCGACGGCTAGGCAATAATACCCCAAAAAAAAACTCTAGGAGGAAAAATGGAAAAATGGTTTTAGCCAAAGCCAGATGCTGTTGACGAGCAATGGATATATGTTTTTCAAAAATAGGCCAGACACTTTTTACGATTTGCTGAACTAATTATGGTAGAGTTTTTCACCTCGCAATGGGCCAAATTTGGGAAATGCAGGCACACAATTCCCACCGATGCAGCTCCAGCTACTCACATAATTATCATTATTTTCGTAGGCTTTTCTTTTCGCAGGGAAATCGATCGATGAAAAATCAACTAGCTGCCTGGAAGACGTCACGTTTCCACCGAAGACGACGGCAATTGTTGCAAATCATTTTTTATGCCTTGCACTGCCTGCGGTGCGGCGCATGACTGCGAATATATAGTTATATCTGTTGTTGCCGAAACTTTTGTTTGTTTGCCAAAGAAGTCGGCCCACAGGCAGAAGCCGTTTGCTTATGACTTTCATTTGTTTTGACATCACGTTGCTGCAGTTCGCTGGATTGGGGAACTTTCCAGTGTGCGGGGGGCTGGGGGCTCAATATAATCGGCTCATTGAAACTCGCTAGCCGCCTGGCAGCTGGGTAAGATCGAAAAGTTTTATGAAATGCTTAATAAGTTTTCTTATTTCGGAAAACTATTTTCCATTGGACAAAAAATTCATTCCAAATTTTTGCAAGCGTGTAGCTTTCGCAACTGGACTGGAATTTAAATATTCTTACTAAAGCATGTGCGCAACTCTTTAAATGAATTTAATGCCAACGTGCCTCGGAAATATTTTGTATATATTCATTTGAAAGCTTGACATTTTTGCCTTCTGTTATGTGGTGGAATTATTGCAGATTTTCATTGTTTAAAACTTTGAAAATTTGTTTATTCGGCTTATCCGCAGGATGTACATTTAATATATAAAGTCAGCAGAGTTTATTCATGAAAATGAAATTAATATTCCGACCATAGGTATTTCTGTAGATAACGCTTATGCTTTTATTTCCAGCTCGATGTCTTTAATGTCTTTTTGTTTCTCATCTCATTATCTGGTGAGCTTTTCTTTGCCATCAAGTGCTGAATCTACCCTCTCTGGCTTTGAACCCATAAAAGAAGTTCAGCACGTTGCCGCCGCGTTTTCTGTTTGTTGTTTCGCTGCTGGGCGTATTGGAAGTCGGTTTGTATTGGCCAAATGCCTGCCGCCGTTTCTTTTTGGCATTACGCGTTATTAGAAAAGCAACAAAAACGGAGGCAACAGCGGCTGCCGTGACTTTGACTTTGCTGCACAATAATCAGAACGCTTTCCTTGGAACCCCTCCATCGACCAGTTGGCTACGTGAAAATGGGCAAAATGCGCAAATGTTTGCGCACTGGTTGAGCAGCATAATACATAAACACAGAACGGAGCGGAACAGACAGAACAGAACAGAATGGAACCCGAAGCCAAACCCCCAGCTGGATGCGAGGAAACTCATCCGTGGCGTAGCAGCTTCGCCGGCGGCGCTTATGCATTTTTCATGGCGCACACAAACACGTGCTGGCCACACATATTCATATATGCGCAAAAAAGAAAGGCAGCGAAATGAAATGAAAATTCCATCCGCCATCGCCCCGAAGAATCGCGCATCCATCAACACGTCAAAAGGGCGGCAACAGCTGCCGCCACTTGGAGTGCCAATAAAAATGTTAAGTATCTTAGGAACTGTTGACATTTTCTTGGGGGGCAGAACCATAACGACGAGATAGTACTAGATAAATGCCTTCGATATGGCACAAGTATTTCCAGGGAGGCGCCGCCAAAAATCCGAAGAGACCAGATTAGCAGGCGAAATACATAGTTTTTTGGGGGGTGTTGTTGCCAGAAGTATAAGTATCTGCCAGATACTTTTATTTTTCGTATCTCCCCTTGGCAGCTCGTCAAAGTTTCGCTCCACACAAAACTGGTAACTGTATCGCAGGCAGGACTCGCACTTGCTGTAATGAGTTAAGTAACACGTTCTCCGCAGCCGTGTAAACATGCTCATTACACCGACTGCCAACATGCAGGTGAAGCCATGCGGAAGGACAAGTTTCGGGTTTACCCTTCTATGTTGGTATATTATGTAGGCATATATATGTGGATATTTACACCCGCGGCGTCACTAGTATTTACAGATTAGCATAAAATTAACGCACACGCCCACGCATTTGTACAGAAGTAATTTACATGATAATACACTTCTTGTTTTCGAACTCAATTTATGGCCTGCGCCGTTGAGTTTCTAATTAAAAATCGAGTGGAATCAGGTTTTTTTTTTCCATTTTTTTCCTGTTTTGTTCAGCTTTTTGTGGCGTGTTGATTACTCACCCGCTTGCCTCGTTTGCCGCGCGGTCCTTTCTCGCCGGGAGGTCCTGCTGGTCCAATGGGTCCCGGTTCTCCTCGAGCTCCCGGTTCTCCAGGCGGACCTGTTCACAAAATGTTAATTTCAGCGAATCGCTTCTAGTGACAGATTTCAAAATGCGAGCAAACAATGCCATGAATATATTCGGTTACACAGATACACAGATCCCATATATATATATATAGAAGTACAGACACAGATACAGATACAGATTCGGATCCGCCCGCAAGTGTTGTGCAAACAGTGGGCGTGGCCTTTGTAATTATACGGCACCGAGAGCTCAATAATGCCGCCTTCCCGCTACACCCCTTATGCCTGATTTTGTTGGTTTTGGTCAGGAATTTGTTCAACTGGTTGATGATAAGGGACGGACAGGCTCTTGATGGTTGAACGATGGTCGGGGCTTAGTTGGCAATGCAAATTGTTTATCGCCAGCGAATGAAATGCCCCGAGTTCACAGTGGTCGCAAGTCAATGGTAAATGGTCGTCGGTGGCAAATAGTTCAAGGCCCCAGCTTCATCCTATGCTAATGACGGCAACGACTTGACCCACTTAATGGTATTCTATGTACATATACCAATGTATATATATATCATTTCCATACCTTTCCCTTCGACGTCACTCCGATGCAATTGAAATTGGAATGCAAACAGATGCAGAATAACAATTTAATATGCATAAGCTGCACTTTTGCTGGCAGCTGCAAAAACAGACCTTATTTATTCCACCGCCAAGGACTCGCATTCTTCGTTGAAGTAGGGCAGAAATTGGATCTGTGTATATGGAGCAAATACCCCAGCTCCGGCTTGCAGCAAATCCAATATGCGCTCATCATAAGATTCCGTCCTGAGAATTTACAATCTAGCTAAACGCGGGGCTATTCGCTCAATTTGCGTGCTTTGTTCCAAAGCCGCGATGGCTACATTCTGACCTTTGGCCCACTGTGCGACCGACGACCAACCTGTTTAGTTAGAATAATGAGAAATTGCCTTTTTTTTTGGTTTGTTTGGCATGGCCATTAAACCAGACCATTTGCGCAGCCAACAGCAAAGGGAAGGGAGGGGTCTCATATCGTAGATAAATCCAATTGTGCGGCTTGTCAAAATGGGCGAGGGCATGAAAGATATAGTGAATTTATTAAGTTCGTAAAATTGCTGTTCAACGCAAAAGGACCTCGTCCTGGCGGAGAGCATAAATTTACCGGTCCTGCCAGCACAGAGAGATCCTCCGATGTCGCCTCCCATTTGTTTATAAAGCATTTGTCCGCAAGCCCCATTGTCTGGCCTGAAGTTTTCTATTTATGCATGCATAATTCAACGTTAAGCATTTCAGTCGACAATTGCAACAAACATTATAAAAACTATATACACAGACTATGGCCAGCCAGAGCAGTCAGGATCCGAGCTGAATTTTGGATTTATAGTGTCCAGGATATTGGATTGCCGGTCGGGCGGCTTAGTGTTTATTTTGTTTGCGCTGGCAGATGAAATGCCCGAGATAAGTTTTAATTTCATAGAACGGAAGCTGCCGCCCGAAGACGCAATGCAATCAGGCAAAAAACCAAATGAAATGAAATTCAAATAAATCATGAAATAAATTGAATTTTTTGATATTACAGCTGGGTCTATTGCTTTTGTTTTCTGCCAGCCAGCTCTGCTGCCCGCACTGAGATTTTCCGAGACGAGATGGACCGGCATTTGCCGCCTGAAGGCGACACATCCAATTGCCCAGGGCTGCCAAGTCCACACACAAAGAAAGCTTAACTAATTACGGGCCCGATAAGATAAGCCAGGCCAAACTGAGCAGAGCCGTCGAGACCAGACGCTGGGAATGCCGGAAACAAATGACGTTCCATTTATTCAAATCAAGCCGAAGTTGTGTCCCCTGGGTAGCCCGGTTCTTTCCGCTGAATTTGGGGAAAAATAAATTGCAATTTCGTGTCCATCAACGCACCAGGGAAAAGTGGATGGAGTTCGAGCCTACAGCTCGGCGGAAGTAATCGAATGCAACTGAAGCTGCAATTGCTACTGCCGACAGATATCGCAGCATCAGATCTTCCAGCAAGAACTCCAGCAACAATGGGCCGGCAACACGAGCATCGTCATCGCAATCACATCGAAATGCCACTGCGACATCGAAGCACTTTGATGCCAGCCACTGATAAGTTGGTGGAAAGGAGGGACAGTGGACGAGGGGTAAGTGGCACACGCGGGAGGGTGGATGGGCGGAGGGGCAGATGGGCGTGGGTACTCGTAATGATGCGGGCTGCTCAAACCGCAGCAAAGCGCTTAATTGATGGCGTTGCTTGCTGGGCTACGAATGTTCAAAGGCACTAGGGGCACTCAATCACGGAAAACTTAAATAATAAGTAAAGTACAATTCACACCTTTTGTATAAATTATAATTACTGAATTTGGTGTAAACAATTAAATTAAAATATTTAATGTTCTAGTTGTTCTAGTTCTTGTATATCAGAGTAACTGAAGACATTAATCCCAACATATATTTCACCACGGATAAGTCCATAAAGCAATGTAAGACATCATATACTTTTATGTAATTTAAAATAAATTAAATTAAGATTTTATTGCTGGATTTTAAAGTCAATTTGGTTAATGGACATTCAATGTTGTGTTAAACGTAATTTCAAGTGGGCGTAATTGCGGGGCAATAAAGTGAGAATACCAGAACCGAAATTGAATTAAAATTCTATTCTCCCAATAAAACCTCAGCGACGGATCATCAACACCATCAATCCGCAATCCATCATTGGGTTAAAGAAATTTCCAGTGTCATCCGTACAAGAATTTTATGGGCCATCAATCCATCTACCACATCCATCAGCCTGAACTCGTACGATTGCTTATTTATTGGACGCACTGAGTGCCCCTAGTAAAACAATAGTACAAGCTGTCCCACTGAGATCGGGAACTAACCCAATCCAACCCAATCCAACCCACTCCATCGCATCCAATCCCATATTGTTGTACTCCAACTCGATGGTAGTCATGCTAATGAGCCGCTAAAAGCAACATAAATGACATAAAGTTGCATTTTTACGACTGCGGCCAGTGCCACAAGTTCTCGGGGTCTACAAATTTTTACGAGAATCACTAGATTTGTATTTGATTCCCGTGCTCGTTTCAACTATTTTGGAACGGCATGTTTTTGGGGCTATTTTCGTGTATTAAATTCGTATAAAGTGCAGAAATGTGTTGGGGCCGGATCATAAAAGCGAGCCGAATGGAAATTCCATTGTTGTTGTGGGCGGAATGCCAAACTCCCAACATTTCTATGCGCATTTAATTGACGTTGAAGTCCGAACTGGGCGAACAACAAAGGTCGTAAAAGATATAGCAAAATGCAGCAGCGGAAAATGAAATTTTAAAATTTCCAAATATGGCAGAGTCATCGAATAAAATATTTAAAATATGTGTGAGGTCATAAAAAACCGAGGGGAGATATGTGAAAAGCGAGCGATGCCGCTCTGATTTCCATTTAGGCGAGTCGACCAAAAATAAAGGCACAACTAATGGGACACCGCGCTAGTCAATGGCTCTATTAATCGAGGATGGGGGTATTGGGTCTATATTTCGTGTTCCATGTGACCATGCTCTGTGTGAGCTGTGAGAGCATTTCCCAGTTGCGGATGACAATAAATTAGGCGACCCGCAGCCGCGTGGCCACACTTCAAAAACTCATCGAACGATCCATCGATTCGATGCCCGAGCTGTACAACAAGTATCTTTGTATCTAAATCTGTGTATCTGTATATCCGAATGCGTTAAGTGGCTGTTGGATGATGCAAGCACAAACAAACACACGCGCCTTCAGCTGGCACTTACCAGGTGGTCCCGCTGGTCCCGGCGGACCCTCGATGATGCCAGTGGGGAACTCGTCACCCTTGATGGTTGTGGTTAGTCCACGATCGCCTCGATCGCCCTTGTCGCCCTGGAAAGAAGTCAGCCGCCAGAGGGTGAGTGAGTCATTGTGGAAATTAAGTGGAAAACCGAGAGTCAGACAGCCTTAATGCATAAATAAACGATAAATACTGCGGAAAACCCGAGACCCGCACCCAACATAACGACATCAAGTAAATGGGAAAGTCGACAGAACAAAAGAGGACGACCCGACCCGACAGGATGACAGCGAATCACTGGGCGTCACTTAAGTCGTCGCCGTGTTTATCCAACAGATACAAATAATGCATTAATCCTGGTGACATCTTCCTCCCCAGAATCTCGTTATTGTTATGGGTGTGTGCGTCCTTATCTGCGCCTTTTGTTTCGGTTTTCTTCTTTGCTCTCATGTACGCTATTTTCGGTGAATCACCGGCAAAAACTCACCTTCGTGCCAGGTGCACCGGCAACGCCGGGCGGTCCTGCGACTCCTGGCTGTCCGGCCTCGCCCTGCGGTCCTTGCGCTCCGGTTTCGCCCGGTGGTCCTCGCTCGCCCGGCACACCCGGCTGACCCGCTTCGCCCGGAGGTCCTGGCGGACCCGGCTCACCGGGCTCTCCCTGTGAGGACGAGGAAACATGTTTATTAGCTCAGGATCTCCCGTCGAGTTGACCGACGGTGGGGCTCGTGCAGGATATAAACTAAACACAGGACATGCTGAGACAAAGGAGGTGCAAGACAACTCACCTTCAGCTGTATGACTGTGGAAGCGGATACATTGACGCCTGCTTCTTGCAAGTCCTTACAGCGTCAACCATACCAACCAAAACAACAAGTTTTAATGTAAACATAAAAATATATTAAAAAACCAAATGGGTTATTCAAAAACAATGGTTAATAAATCATCAAAATAAAGTTAGTTTCAGCTGCTGCAAAAGCTAGATTAGCCAAATTAAAAGCAAATAATCCAAATTAAAAGTTCTTAAAGGGTAACTCAAAACTACGGAACAAATAGGATGGAAATTCCATTAAAAACTACCAAGGGATCTGTCCGAAAACTTGCCGCTGCCAAAGGAAAAGAAAGAGGGAAGGGAAAGTCTACCAAACTACGATGTTGCAACAAATTTATGGCGCAGTTTAAACAAAAGAGCCAAGGCAGCAGCACAACAGGACAACAGACAGGAGACAACTTAAAAGCATTACAAACGAGAATGAAGCGAGACAATAAACACAACTCTACACAACTAAGTAAAAGGACGAGAGGACTACGATGACTGGACCAGAAGGACAAATCCAGAGACCGAGCGACTCAGCCAAGGACAACAAGTTGCAAATAATTTGTTGTATGCTACGGGCTGCCATCTCTGGGCCATCTGCATTTGGCCCCTGAAAAATGGTCTTGACCATGCCAACGTCTAAAGTGTAACGAGGAAAGGGGAGCCCAAGTGGCAAAGAGTACGGTTGATGAGTGGGTGGTGGCAATACCTTAACAGCAACTATCTCCGCATAGCCCAGCGTGCCGCCATGCAGCGTTGTCACCGATCTCTTCAGACCCTAGGAATGCAAAGCAATTTAGATCCGGTTAGACTCTATTTAATTTGTAGCCAGGAATTGCAGCAGCCTTAGCGGATTTTGAGAGCTGGAAGTGGCGGCGGAGCTGGGACTCCGACTTACCTTCACGGTTTGGAAGACATCCATGCCTGGGTGGCCGACATCGCCCTTCTGGCCCTTGTCTCCGGGCTTGCCCGCCGCGCCCTTCTCCCCACTGATGCCATTCAGGCCCTGGATAACGAGAAATGTTTAATGTTAACTTAAATAATAAAACCATCTTCAGCTTCTACACATTTGGTTTAATTTTTCCCATTGCAATGCTCGGAATTGCAACTTCATTAGAGGAGGATGTTTAGTACCATTATACCAGTTACATAAAAACGTGTTTTTAGTTCAAGTTTAGTTAAGTCGGCATATTGTGTCTTTAAATATGAATCATTTAGCTTAGTATCAAAATGAAGAAAGCATATCTGTAGAGACCGATATCTTTTTTAGTTGTGTACAATTTGTTTAATATGTTACGCATCCGATTGTCAACTTCCAATTGGAAGTTCCTTGAGCATATGGACTCCATTTCCTGTTCTCAACTGCTACTTACCGGATCGCCCTTCTCGCCGCTATCTCCTTTCTTGCCGCGCTTCCCTCGTTTTCCCGGTGGACCGGGCGGACCTGGAGGACCTGCAATGGAAAGTTTCGAAGTTAGTAGTGAAAAGCAATCTAAAGGTCGCCTCATTAGTTGCCCATTGAACTTGCCGCTGACCCACAGGAAACTGGTTGGCGACGACCAGTGGCAAGCCATTTCCTTGGGTCACATCTCTGTGGCCCTCTCGCGAATCCCCATTTCCCCATTTGCCGTTAAGCTACTTTTTTGGGCGTTGTTTTTTGCGCAATTGGCGCAAATTCATTTAGCTGAAAAATGACTTTTCGCAGCATTTTGTCACGCTGCGGGCTGAGAAGCTGCTGCTGCTGGCGAATGGCGGGCACAAAATATTTACAACCACTTTTGCTGCTATTATTTCGGTGCTGCAAGGAAACTTTATCTACCCAAAGGATCCAAAGGAGCAGCAAGGAGCAGGACAAAGCTGCAGTCGATGCTTTTCAATTATTTCGCATGCAATTTTCCATGGCATAAAACTCCGAGCCGAGGTCCTTCGTGTCTTGTAATTTTCCACTGCTGCTGCTGCCAGTCTGCCCATGGCAATTATTTTTATTAGAGCCGACTCGCTGCACTTGTTGTTTTTTGCATCCACGGAACAGGAAATTAACACCTAAAATTCCAAGACAAAGGCACCAAATGGCTGTTATATGGTCCAATGTATCAGTCGGAAGGTGTGAAAATGTTTAATTAAATTAACAGACAACAGCAGCAGCAGGTCGCCTACAGGAAACCCCATCCCCCCGTCACTTGGAAGTTTTTAGGGCCGTTCCATATAATAATTGTTGTAATTAAGTAATTTCGTTTTTCTACTTCTACGCTGAAAAAGAAGAAGTAAAAGACCAAGAGCAGCAGGGTCTTCGAAAGGAGGAAGCTGCCCTTAATGCAGGAAACGCCGGCAAACAATTTAAATTCATTTCGCGCTAAAATGGCGCCGCAAACTACCAAAGGCACGCGCGCCTCCTGTCGGTGGGTGGTAACATGGGTGGGGGCGGCGCCCGTGGGCGTGGCCTTGTTGCAGACTATGTTGAAGGTGCGAAGTGAGGCAGGCAGCATGACTGCGATGCCGGTGCCTCTGATGCCCCCTACACCTAATCCACGGATGCTTATTTAATTAAAAAAAGATTTCTCTGTTCACGCACCCGGGAACAAGAAAGTATGGAGGCAAATAAAAAGCAAAATATCCCAGAATATTTACAAGAAATGTTAAGTAAATATTTGTAGATTACCTGGTGGAAGTTTTAGAAGAAATCAAAGATTTCCTAAAATTATAAATTTTATTATGAATAAAATGAAATTTCTTCTATGAAGTATTTCGAAGATTATTTAATCAACTCCGTCGTATATTATTTATCACTTCAGTGCGCAATTTCTACATAAATAAATAAGATAAATAGACTATTACTTTTTGTCAAGCGCCTGTCGTCTTGTGCTATCCTAATTAATAGATCTGCTAAGAAACCCCAGGAACTGCTTCGTTAAGCCATCCATGAAATTTGCCTAATCTTCGAGTTGGCCCACTGTTCTCCGTCGTCGCAAATTATGCGCTTGCAGCACTTGCCAAGTAATAAAAGCCAACCAATTAAGCGTGGCTAAGACCCGGGCCAGAAACAATGAAGGAGTAACTCTGTCCGGCGGGGTGTACCAAAGTTGGAAGTTACACAGATGGGATGGGGATGGCGATTAAAGGAGGGACTTGGGCGTCAAGTGTCGTAAGCCAAAGCCAAACGGAAAGCGTTGACGCACGAAAAAAAAGAATGTAAGCAACGGAAAATGCGGGGGAGGTGAGCGGGAAAATGAGTCCTGGAAAAGGGCGAGCGGAAGGCCTTTGTGAGCGAGCGGAAAAAGTTAAAATTGCTCTTAATCTAATAGCAACATAATAATCATAATCATAACATCGTTTGCCTTCACATGGGTGCCCTCTGCCTCATTCTTATCCGGGTTTCCCGGCTTTCACCCCTCCCCACCCCGCCCTATTCTATCATCGTTGCCATTAACGCCGCATTTTCCGTATTATTTTCGCGTTGATGGCGCCATTTTGGCTTACAGTTTGTTGGCTGCTAATGGCATTTATTTGTTGTGTTTTCCCCGCTCCTGTTGATACTGCCGCTTAATGCGCTAAGAAATCTTATTGTGAGCACATACAAAAATATATACTCGCTTATATATACTATATATATATAGGCTGTCAGCTAAACTAAGTGCGCAGCCAGCTGATGAAGTTGTTAAGTCGCAACTTGTTCTCTTCCGCCCAACTTGCTGCCAGTCCTGTCGACTCCAATGTATTTTGCCGCCTCTCCTGATCCTGACGACGTTGATAATGATGATGGTGCTGGCAATTGAACGTACTCGCACATACATACGTGACAACGGGGTTATAAATCTATATCGATGGCATTAGTTCAAGTGCTGCATCAGCGCAGTCAGCATCAGCCTGCCACCCACTTCGCCCAAGAAAAAGGGAATTATGTCAAGTTGTGAGCGTAATAAATACTCGACTTGGCATCGTTTACGTGCGTACAACACCACGACAACACGTACAACAAACAACGGCTAAAAAAGTTGGCAAACACCCCAGAGAGCAGAAAATGCTGGGCAAACTCAAGGATCCGGACTCCAACTTCATCCCCCATTTCCCAGGACAACCAAAATGGGTCCGCACCTGATCGGGGAATTGAAGTTTCGCCGGCTGCAACATCAACTAACTTTGCCGCCACACTTGGGGCTTGTTCATTCTCCCAGAGATTCATCTAATTTGCCAACTTGCCGGAGTTTTGGAGTTCAGGATTGCAAAAACAGCAGGGCAAGCTGGCATTTCGGGGTTCAAAGACTCGGTTACTTGGTTCAGTTTGTGGTCAAAGCTCAATTGATTTTTTACTGAAAGGCTAAATCTTTTGGGCTCGATTTGAATGAATGACTGATTGGGTGGGCGTTGGAAAGGATTGAGCTGAAATGATTCACTTGGAATTTGGCCAAGCGATTTGATTGATCAGGTAGGCAGGAAACCAAAATGGCTGTTAACAAGTTAAAGTTCGTTTCGTTTTCCTTTAATTTAAATTATTAATAATGCAGAAAGTTTTCCCATATTAGATCTAGCTCAATTTTAAGACATGATTCGCGCCCACTTTATTATTAATATTGTGCTGCGAAGCATATTTCAGCCATAATAATCTCGAGAAACTTTTATTTATAAGCGCACCTGCTGCTTGTCTTTGAGCTGTGCGAAAAGTTTTGCGGGCTAAAATCAAATTCCTGAGCTTTAAGACAGCCACTCAGCATTTTCATTAGCTGTGCTTAAAGCGAACGCATAAGAGGAAAATTAAATTTTCATTTAAAGTAGTGCACAAAAGTGCGGAAACAGCCAGTGCAGCTGGCCCGCAATCCAGGATCCCTGTCATCCTGTCAAGGACGTCTGTGCGCAGCGCAAAATGAACTGCCAGCCAGGAGTGAAACTTGAAATGCAAACATTGATGGCAAACTTTTAACTTTTGCCGTGACGTGTGTCGTCCTTGTGCTCGGCTGCTCGTCTGCTCGCCGGCTTGGCTCCCCGGTGTCCTTCGTACGTGCGTCAGCGACAGGCAAATGCAGGATTCAGGATGCAGTTTGCAGTTTGCTGAATGCTGTATGCAGAATGCAGCCAAATACAAAATGGTAAGCATACTTAAAGCATTTGCTCGATGTGCTCCTTCCTGTTGCGGACATAACTGCAAAAGTTTTCCCAACCAGCCTGCCATTCCCCAAAGGAGTCACGCATTTGCCAGCTTCCTCCCCCTCATTTTCCCACCTCTTTTCCAATGCAAATGAAATTACGTAGCCAGCAGCGATGGGTGGCAAGCATTGAAACAAAGGACGAGGGAAATATGCGAGCTGCTCAAATGCCAAAAGGCGGGCCGAATGTTGTGTTGTTTGTCTGCGAGTTGCCACTGTAAATCTTTAATAAATGCGTCTTGCAGCACAGGGACAATAGCGAAATGCGCATGGGAAGCCCAGGAAAATGCGGCGCTACATTACATCCGAACAAAAAGGGCGGCGACTCTCGTCCTGGCTCGCTATCCTCGTCCTTGTCGTCTGCTGATATGCGATACTTTCCATGCGAAATAACTCTTCTTCCATCGCCCTGCTCTGTTGTTGTTTTTCTGCAGCTTGTCTTCTTTGCCAGCGGTGTTTTGTTCGCAAAAGTGTCTCATGTTGTCCCAGGGACTCGGGAGCAAACACACTCTCCATTCTGGGCGACTGTAATTGTAGAGCGATTCGGTTACTTCCTGGAAACCCACTTTATGCCCCAGACAACGAGAGGAGCAGCAGAAAAAACGATAAGAATCCCTTGGCTGAATATGATTTGGTGATTATCAGATGGGCGAACCCGTTTGGGTTTCTCTGATTTATGCCTGCTCATTAGGAGAAAAACCAGTTGTGCATATACATATGTACATATGTGTACACATGTATGTAAATGTGTAAGCAATAAATCAAGAGACTGAGACAAGTTTCCCTATCAACAGGTCAAATTAAATTTAGGTGGCCAATTTAATGGGCAATCTTCGCTCTACACTATAAATCAATTGCAGTGGTAACTATGAACACAACTAATTATTTCGCCCGAGTGGACACAAATGCCCCTTAATTGACTTATGTACGTCTTATGTGCAACATGCGTAACCATAACCCCGCAAATGGCAGCATCAAATGGCCAGATCATTATAGCTGGCACATAATCAACAATGGCCAGGACCAAATTAGTTGCCCTCGGGCGTTGTCTGAAGTTCGACAAATGCATTATGACAAACTTTTATTGGCACTGCGTGTCTGCATGTCTGTATGTCTATGTGTGTGTGAGTGAGGGGAAACGGAAGGAGAAAGACAGGAAGAAGTTACTTGGGTCCTGGGATCCGCCTGGTTTTATTTACAGGCAAACACATTTGCACGAGGTAAATGCCTGGCGGTTTGGCAAAGAGAGAAAACCAGACAGCTAACACACACAAACACACACGCACACAGATGACAAGTGCAAATGTTTGGCAGCTGGCTGTTTGCGTGTGTGTTTGTTGCCATGGCCAGAAGGCAAATGTCTGACAAATCTGTTGCATTATGGAATAGCAGCAATATGCTGCCAATCCTGTACAATCCTGCTCTCGCATATCGATTTGTCCACGCGTCCTTGCCATTATTTCCTCCCTAATTAAACGCCCGAAATGCTGATTAGTGGCAAATCCTTCGATTCTTCTGACGACCGCCAACACGGCGTATACGTAATTAGAGTGTGTGTGTGTGGGTGCAGCAACAGGTGGCTCTTATGGCGCAATTAATTAGCGCAGCCACGCCCACGAACTTACTCGCACAGCCAGCCCGCCCAGCAATTACACATGTAAATGCAACGCTCGACAAATGTTTTGCGGTTTGGCCATAAATATTATAGGTAATTGCCACCGGAGGGGCTGGCAAAAAACCATTCTTTGGTTAATTGTAATTTGCATTCACTATCCGCACACGGTTTTCAATTCGCTTTTGCTATCTGATTGAGTGACGGCTTCATGGCTTTGTGGTCTTGTTGGCATCTGGCTGACCCAATCCCAGTTCCAATCCGTATCCAAATTCGAATCCCAATCCGAATCCGAAACTGAATCCCAATCCCAATGCCACCCACTCCATGAAATTCAACAAGCTGACAAATTAGCTTCACATTTGTTTGTCATTTCACTTCGGTTTGCTGCTGCCACCGGAAAATTGTTGTTTGCGGCTTATTGCTTATTGCTCCTTTTTGTTCTTTACTGTTTGTTATTTATTTTTTGGTTTTTAATGCAAATTGCATAATTTATTGCAGTTCCTGCTTTGATTTATCGGCACATCGTTTTTTATTTGCTTAAAATTAATGTTTTATTGTTATATGAATTTATGTGGAATTTTTATGATTTAAATGGCATTTTACGATGCGTAATGTGATTTTAATAGAGCAGCGGGGAATTGAATTCACTTTGATATTTATGAGAGCGCAGTGTTTTTCGGAGCTGCTTTTGTTAAGCGTTAATAAAATAATTCATTTTCTCTGCCGTTCGCGCGCTTTCATTTCCCCAACCAGAGATTTGCATTTCGCTTTTCTTTGCGACACTTGGCTTTTCCCCGCTTTGCATTTTAAATGCAATTTGATTAAACCACATTTCGAGTGGGTGTCTGGCTATAATTTTCATTTTGACAACTAGGACATCCGGCAGTCAACTTGTTTTGAATCATCATTGAAAAGCTTTGCAATGCGAATATCTGATTAAATTTAACAAACACGAAGGACTTATCACATTTGAAGTCCTTTCTCTGCGCAAACACTCGATTTGAGACGTTTGTCACAAACTTTAAGTCATTTGATTTGATGGTAATGTTGTCACTTATTTTTAGAGGTCCTTAAAGTCCAGTTTATTAAAACGCCTGTCTGTTGATGCGGACAGCAAGCGAGAAAAGGAAAAACCCAAAGGAAACAAAAACGGAAAAACACGAACGGTGAAAAACACTTGTAAATCCCCCGGGGTTTTACCTTATGTTTAAGTAATTGGTAAACGGTATTTCGGATAAGGCAAACTTGTGTATGCCAACCCTTTTTTCCGGCATTGGCCATCAGTGGCCTCGAGATTTTAATGCTTTGGCTTCTTTTTTCTCTGTTTGTGTTTTATTTTCGCACACAAATAAATAGAAAACAAATACGGGACTAATAGAAAATCCAAAGGATAATCCCTGGCAAGTTGTTGTTTTGTTATTTCTGGTCCAAAATAAGCAATGGAGTATCTGCAAAACGCCAAAACGCGATCCAATGAACAGAGGCAAAATCTAAAACAATTTAAACGAAAAACCCCGTGGAAAACAGCACAGAAAAGGAGGAACGATAATCCCCTAGAAAAATACGTGGGCGGTGTGGGTAGGGTAAAGCCCTCTCAACAATAGAAAGTGTTTGGCGCTTATAAGTGAACAAAAAAAAAAAGGAAAAATGAAAATAAGAATTTCATTTCACTTTCCGCGCGTCTGACACGCTGTTGACTGATGGCTCCCCCCGCCAGCGTCCCGCTGATCGAATGGCATTAGCATATTTTCCCAGTGGCTCTTCAGTGCTACGCGGTACTTTCAATACGCTTCCAAGCAATTGCACAGTTGGATATAAAACGGCGAGACCGCAGAGGGGAATTGGAGCCGTCTTGGTGGAGGAGCAACGGCTGCCAGGGACAACGGCTGAAGAACAAAGCAACACTCATTCTCGATGCTCGGGAGTATTCGCATGTAAATGTGTGTGCCGCGGGTAAATCAAGAAATTAATCCCTTCAGCAGCTGCGACAGCTCCAAACAAGTAATGAAAGATATTTTCCCATTTCTGAGCGCCTTATAAACACAACAATGAATGGGCGAATCAAGCTGATGAAGAATGATATAATAACAATAATAATAATAATAGCGGATCTGAATCCTCCTCCTGTCCGTCCCTACTCCAGATGAGCCATAAAAAATCACAGCACCCACAGCGGCGGGCAATGACAATAAAAAATGTGACAAGTGATACAAAGTAAATACATGCGAATATGAAACAGGCAGAGGAGCAATGAATGGCAATATGTATCCGTATCTGTATGCATGGGCAGCCGTATCTGTATCTGAATCTGTGCATTTTTTGTCAACCGCCTTCGAATGGTTTATTTGGTCGGCTGACGCCTTTTCCTGTTGCAGCTCGTGTGTGGCATTTGTACGGATTTCTGCACTGTTCTCCGCTGTGTATTTATTATTATTTTTTTTTTTTTGTTTTTTTGGTTTTCGGGCACCATAGATGGGGGTAAGCCTCTTTTTATGGCCGTAATGGAATGTAACCGAGCCACTGGCACAATACAAAATGCAGCTCACATATTGCCATTGCCCGATGAGTTATGGCTTAATTGTGATGTCAGCGTCGGCGGATGAGGTGGCTGACCAACCAGCCATACAACTTGTTTGACAGTCCTGCAAATTGCAGTTCCTTTGCTCGCCACCGATCGCGGTATACCCTTTATTTCAGTCAGCAAAGTGTGATGCCTCAGCCAGTACAACCAATTTTCCCTATATATTCCCAAATGCATTTACACCGAAGATAAACCAGCAATGGTTATTCATCACTCAAAAAATACTATAGCAAGCTCAAATATTATAAAATCATATATATTTAAAATTTTCCTATCAAGTTGAAATGATATTGGAAAAAGAGCACTAATAATAATATATATAATCCAGCAGAGATTGAACATAAAAAGACCTTATTGCTAAATAGTTTCAGACACTTTTACAAGCTATTTTTTCAATAACTCATTAAATATCTTAATTTCTTTGAGTGCATAAGCAAACTATCAGATCACGCTTCAGTAGTTACTTCTTATGACGAGCTATACCCGACGAGTGTGCAATATTCCCAATAAATAAAAGAAGGGAGAACACAGTCCCTCTTGCTGACACCTCAGCTTCCACTTGGGGATACGATGGGATGAGATGAAGTGACATTTACACAATGGTTATGTTGCCGATATGCGCGATATGTTGGAGCCATCACTCATCTGACGATGTCTCCTCCGTTGCGCGAACACTGATGATATGAATGAATTATGTGGGTGGTATAGAGTTGCAGGAATGAGATGGCATGGCATGGTATGGGATGGAATGGGATGCGTTGGATGTGGGGTGAATGGGGATGGGTCTGTGTCGACATGCGTTTAACTTGCGGCAATTTTGTAACATGGAATCTGTAGACGAGCAGCTGACGATGGGCGACAATGTTGGAAACATTGTTGCAGTGGCAGCATCGGCCACAACAACACCAACAACAACTGGAGCAGAGCAGCAGAACAGGAAGATGGGCAACCTGCAGCTGACGCTTTTGGTGGCATATGTGCCGGCTTGAAGCTCTTGTGGCATTGTTCGTGTGGCATAATTTAAATAATTGAAAGTTTTACGCTTACGCGCATAATGCAATGCACTGGCAGCAACAGCTGAGTATCCGGATGCCCTGATGGCTGAAGCATCCACATGCAGATGCACATGCACATCCATATCCACGTCCACGTTCATCCATCCTGCATCCAGTATCCTGCTGCATCCGTTTGGCAGCTGTCCTGGCGCTTTAATGAGCAAATTACAGGCGAACCACCGCCGCCCGGTTCTGCGGCAGCTACATGGGAATGAAATTAACCAATTTCACTCGCAAATGCAAATGAGCAGCGGCTAAAATATACCACGACTACATGTACATTTAAATGGTCCACTCGCATCTGTATGCGCGACCTGCGTTGTTTAATTTTTTGCCGTCGGCCATGTCAGACGCGAATTCAAATTAAATGATCACACTGCGCCCAGCGCAAGTTCAAATAGACAAATGCGCCGCTGCCCGGGGCACAGATACAGATACGCAGATACAGATGCGGATACCGGCAACCCTTTGTGCCACCGCATCCTGCTCCTCTTTTGGGCGCGTCTATATGTATATGCCCCCTTTGGTACGTGAGTGCAAACTGCTTACGTTCGTATCATACAAATCATGCAGCTGCCATAAATTCTAAATTGCCAGCCATTTTAGCAGACACACAGCCCCACCAGACAACGGAGTAGATGGATTCTCGGGTGGAGGGACAATGGCTTGGACACTGCCGCAGGTTGACTGATAAAAACGATGCCCCGGCCGCCGCCGATGGAGCGAAAGCTGGGGATTGCCACAGTGGTCCTACGGCTGTTTGAACGCCAATTTATAATAAAGCCTTCACATTTGCTGATAAGCATGCAAATAATTGCCACAACGAGGCAGTAAACTCGTTTTGTAATGGGCTTTATACTCGAACTCGAGTTATTACGTTTCCCTTTACGCAGATGTAAGACTCTGGCCATATTTTTAAGCTGATTACTGCACACAAACGATTCGGTTTGGCTTTGGTTTGACCAAATTCATTCTTCAGGTCAAGGGCTTTAGGTTTTTGGCCAATTTAAAGCACATTACTGCACACCAAGCAATCAGTTTTGTAGTACATTTTTAACAATAACTAAAAATATCGAAAAAGATATTATGTTATTCAGATTTTCCTAAGCACTGTGCCAATGAAAGTGGTTGGTTACTCGAATTGTGAAACATAATGAGACTTGACATGTTATTTGCCCATTGAACGGCCAGTGAGTGTGTGATCGAGTGTGAATGGGTTGGATGCCGATGGTGTTTGTCTCAATTCCCATTTCGCCGCAAAATGTTTGATGTTTTCTGTGCTGAATTTCGCAGAGCAGCAGTGATTGTGATTGCTTAAATACAGATACAGTGATATTTCGTACTGATGGTGCCACGCCCTTGACTTGACTCCTCGTAATTTTATATGTTTCGCTACAACTGCCACAGAGCGAATCTGTGATGGAGGGACCCGTTTTGTAAATAAATTGAGAATGTGCCACATGCATATACATTTGCAGACACATAAACGCATTCCCAGTCTCGTATGCAAAAGTCTATTTATTCTGGAGTCAAAATATGCAGCGAAATATGCACACAAAGTAGCAGCAGCAGCAGCAGCAGCTTTCTATTATTTTAACTTTTTTATATTTTTCATGCGCTGCTCAGCTCCTTTTTTATGGCACACTCTGAACCCGTCGACGCCATTGTTGCTGCTGTTGTTGCTGGACTGTCTCTGGCTTCATTATTTTTATTGGATTTTCCTCGGGCCCTCAGAAACGGGGAATATGATAATGTGGGCACTTCAAACGGGTTCAATAGAACCGTTCCGTTCCCGGTTCCTTGGAGCATCTCGTGGCTAATCCGGGCTTTCTCGCACCCACACGAGCTCTCGCAGATTGCTAGTCATGTTGTAACCACAGGCTGGAGAACACACAACCAGTACACCACCACACACACACACACACTCTCTGGGGCTGTCATGTTGGATTGGAATGCATCTAATGGCATAGCATGGCATATTACACATACGCCCCGTGGCGCATTGTCTAATAAATACAAATTTAGACAGCATGATTTGCCAGCAGGGCTGGGCATCTCGAGTGCAATGCACTTGGCTTCGACTTGGAAACATGAACCTGGGCCTGAATGGGCGACTGCACACACACATAATGCATACCTATAATATTTATTGGCGCTCCATCCGCGCGTGTGTGTTTGTGTGTGCGGGGGGGCTGACCTTTCGGCCTGCATCCTTCCAGATGGCAAGGCCCATCCGACTGGCCCTAATGTGATGTGGCCGTGTCTAACAGGGTCATTAGGCACAAGTGCCAGTGCGCTAATTATGCAGCTTCAAGTGGCCAGTGGAGTAGTAGTAGCAGCAGGATCTGGTGCAGAAACAGGAGCAGCAGCTGCATAAATCTCCGACTAGGCCAATTATGCACTTTATGGTACGACCGGAGCGGCATAACTGCCCGGAACACTTGCCCCACAGAACGGGTCACATAAATCCCAATCCCGACTGTGGCCACGACATGACCCCAAGCCACTGCTAGTCGCATTATGACAAGGCCTGCCAAGTCGAATAAAAAGTGCCCACAGGCCACAATGGGTTGCAGCTGAAAGATAACCGATCGCATTTGGGCCACTCCACAGACCAGCAATTTGGGGAGAAAGAAATATGTGCAACCGCCGACCGAATGACTGCAGTTGTGCAGCCCAGGAAAAGCTTGACTTTGCCGCTCTTGAATAAATTGAATTCTCATGTCTCATGTTTTCTCAAATGAATTAATAAAGCAATGGCAATGTTTGCACTAATTAAGAATTCATTGCCTCATAGTATTTTATTATTTAATGTCAAATAAATTTCACACCCACGTATTAGATCTTAATTGAACATCTTCTGCTCTGCTGCTATGAATATTTCAATTTATTTGTTGTCTGAAAATAAAACTCATTTACGCACCACCACTGTGACTCAACAGTTGAAAACATATTTTCTTAACCAAAGGAATTCAAGTCCTTTGACTTAAATATTTTGTTTTGGCAAATACTTCCACGTCATGCAGCAACAAATATTTGAAGTGTGGAATTTACTTAACGGCTTAAGACATAAAGCAAGTAGTTTGTATTTCTTATTCGTTCAGAGTCAATAAAAAGTTGTGTAAATAACACAGAATACCCAGAAATTGACTGAATGAAACAATTTTAAAAACTGACTTGACAATTGTGAGCTTTTTGTTTTGTACCATCCGAATTTAAATGCTGTCTATTCCTAGGCCTCGGGTAATAAGCTCTATTATTTTTGGGTCCAAGCTGCTGAACATTTTATGTGGCGCATCAACACGTTGTAAGAGATAAATGTGGTGCGCTGGTCCTGCGATGACTGGGCCACCGTTGAGTGGCCAAATTTCAAATTAAAATTAACATTATGCAAATTTCGCCAATTGCCATTATACTCGACATTGTCGCGGGTCGCTGCCGCAGTCAAACAATCCCGACGCCCACAAAGGATCGGCGGACCAAAGACCTAAGACGTCCTGTAGTCCTGGGTTGCCCTGCTCCTCAAATCCCCGTGGCTAGGATACGAACTTGGGAGTAGTCCTGCTCGGGTGGCAAACTTTTTATGCAAATTAAATGTCTGCGACTGACGCGCGTGCGTTTTGTTTGCTCTATGGCGGCGACTGGGCGAAAAACAGCGACCCCCAAAGCAATTCGGAGCGTTTTCCGCGCTGTTTTAGTCGCCAGCAAGTGGGGGAGAACTTTGTTTTAATGAATTTTTTAGCCGCAACGCTGAGCATTCTCAATGTTTGCTTAATTAAAGCGAATGTGTGTGTGTGCGCGCGTGTGTGAGGAAGCAGCTGCAGCTCAACCGCTGTTTATTTGCCTTTCAACATGCTGCGCTTCATCATCATTAACCAAATACTAGCGCCGCCAACAAAAGGAGCCTGCTAAATCAAAATAAATACAACTCAGACCCGCGGAGGCAGCAGAAACTACGCGAAGCTGTCGACTGATGTGGCAAACGAGAAGTTCAAGCTCCCCTATATCATCTTTTGATCTAGAAAATCTATTCTTTTCAAGTACGAATCTAGTGCACATGTAGTTGTCACTTTAACAACAAATATCAAATTTAATAAACGTGTTGCAATGAATGTATCTGACCAAAAAATAAACAATTTTCTATATATTGATTTCCAGCTATAACTTCTAACATAACAACAAGACCAATTTAATTAAATAGTTTTACGCAATCCTCTTGGCAAATGGTTTCAAACATTTTGTTGGCACTTCAATTGATATACAACGCTAGTTTTTACTGCCGGAGAACTTTAAACTTTTACCAAGGCAGCGGGACAGTGATTATAATTTCTTTAGTCTAGGCTTCTGTATTTTTTCAGCTTTTGTTTGTTGTTGCTGCGGTGGAAGCTGGTGAAATTTATGCGCCTTGTTGTTATTATTTTTCCTGCTTCCGCTGCGCCTACCAGACAAAAAAAAAAAAAAAAAAAAAGAAGAAAGAAACACAAAGTCTAGAGTAGAGTAACTACAACAATGTTGCACCACGCTGTGGCAAGCTGGAGCAGCAACAGGCCGAAAGGGGTGGTGGTGGATTATGGTGCGAGCTGGCCGGGACTTGGGCCCGGAGAAGTGGTCTTCACTTGGACTCAACTAGCGCCAGAGCTCGCCAATCCCCAAACTTCTGGCCCTGTTCTCGAGTGCACTCGCAGTTGTTGCCGCTGCCGCTGAGCGCTGAAGTTGCTGCCACTTCAGATGGTTGTTGCTAGTGGCGCTGTGTGTTTGTGCTGCATTTAATTTGATTGCATTTTATTTACTTTTTCCATATCTAAAATAAAAGATGCTGAAAGAGGCGCCTTGACTGCGACTGCGGTCCATGAGTTAAATTAATTCCACTTGATACACAATTTTTAACCCGATCCCTACTGCTGCTTGCAACATTCTGTGTAGCAGCTGGTGCATGTGGCCAGTGTTTGCTTGGTTTTGTTTTGCTCTTCGCTTGGCCCAGAAGTTGATTAAGCGCCAATTTATTAGTTATTCCATAGCAGGACTAGGCCAGCCTTTGCTTTCATCGCTGCCATGAAATATTTTCCATTTCTCGCTCGCTCTCTATTTTCATCGAGCTCGGAATAAAAAAAATCTGGAGGGGAAAAACAAACAGCATTTGGCACACTCATGAATCGCTCCGCTCGAACTGTGAGTTATTCACCAGTAGTCCGCAATAGATATAGACAAGAATCGGGGGCGGTGCAGTCATTTGCAATGGCGCGGAAAGTTATGGGACCGTTTTGTGGGCATATATATGGCTCATATAATTCCTTGTTTCGGTTCCAATTGATTTACGGCAGCAATTTGTTATTGTAGATTCTGCTGTGCTTTGCGGGCAAAAATGCCAGAAACTAATTAGTGGGAAATGCTCGCATGCCACATTTTGCGCGAACTTATGATTAAAGCTGCTATTCAAGTTGTTAGCATAATTAATACGCAGCAAAGGATGTTGAACATGGCATGTATATCCTTGGAATCGGTATAGTTTTCATTCGCATGTAAGCTGATTTCTTTTGGAACTTCTCGCTATTTGCATTTTACCAGCTTGGTTATCCAACTAAGACATTTTCCCAACGTACAGAAGATGGATGTTGTAATGCAAATTCAGTGGCAGAAGCAAATCTATTTGAGCACGTAACTTTATCTGTTTGAGCTGAAATATTTTATGGCCAACTCACACAAACACAAACACACACACTCCTTTTTCTCTTTTTCGCAACATGGTATCCGTATCTTAACCTCATTTGACTTCGACAGCCAAACAAATCTTACGGAACCAGCAAAAAATGAATCCCAAACAGATTGCTTCGTACAAAAAAAGTTTCGCAAATAATTACTGAAGTGGGATGAGCTTCTCTTTACGGAAAAATCAAAGCCGGATAAATGAAAAAAGGGGTGGAGAGTAAGCAGTTAGCAGTAGTTAATCACTGGGCAAACAAAGTAACCAGGAAGGAAGTACGAAAGTAAGCAAAGCAGAGAAAGCCAAAGAAAAATGAGAGTTGCTCTGGGCCCTAAGATTTCCCACTGACCCTGGAGGAGGTCACTTTTCCCGGAATAAAAACAAAATAGAGAAGGGCTTGCAACTGTTTGCTTAGCACATATCGAAAACGCTGCAGCTCACTGCACTAATTGCAGCCACAAAAGAGAGAGGGACAACAAGTGATGGAGCGAGAGGGCGGCTGTTGGGGGTGGGGCCAAGCCATCAATGTTTTTCGACGACCGGCGTCAAAATCAATTAAATGGTCAACAGGCGAACGGTAATTGCAGCTTACAAACTCCCAACGGAGCTGGTCAATGGGATATTTTTTAGTCATATAGCAAGTGCAATTAGTACTCGACATCTTAGCGTTTGAATTTAAAGTAATTTACATAAAATTTCACAAATATTGCGTTCTAAAGGTGAAAATCCATGAATCGTTGGAGAATAAGATATTTTTAGTACAGCACGAATTGTGTAATATTTTTGTATAAATATTATTTATATTATATATACAATTTATTTATTATTTATTTATTGATTTGGCATCACTGGCACCCGTTCCCATTTTCTCCTGCCTACACCCACGTCATCGAAGTACAGTGAAGCACTTTGCGTTAATTGCACGCAGACCTCTTCATCCGCATTCGATGCCCGCTGCTCGCTGCTGAGTGGCCCCGTCGAATGGCAAATAAAAACAGAAATTAAACAAAGTAAATAGAAATTCATCAACGTCATCGACGACGCTTGGCCTTCGTCTCGGTCTCATTCTCTTGGGCTTTACTTTCGGATGCAGCCTCAGCATCCGACTCATCTGACTTATACAACTCATCCCGGCAATGCCGCCATACCGCCATATCGCCACAATAAAATCCACAAACATTTGCCGTACTTTAAGTACGCCGACGTCGTCGCTGGTTTGTGTTATTCTTGCGCTACAATTCCTTCACGCAAAAGATGGGTGTGTGTGTTTTTTGCGGGGCAGACATGAAAGCAAACAAAACAATTGCAGTCGGGTCAGCAGACGAGATGGATGGCTGGACAAATGGATGGCTGGATGGATGGATGGAGAGTCGGTTGGATGGACAGATGGATGGACTGCAACACGACGCCAGCCAGCGCATTCAATCCAATGCCGTTGTGGATCATTTTTAGTGTGCAATAAAAAGCAACCGCAAGTCGGTTTATGGGCACGCACAGTTATGTTCAGCGTTTATAAACTTTTTCATTTTATTTATTTAAGTAATTCCTGGACATGGTATTTTAAAATAGTTTACAAGAACGCAGCAAATCAAGGTCATACCAACTATATTTAATTGGTATGAAGTGTCTTGAATGAAAATACTATTCTTAAAATTTTAAGAATATTTTAAAACGAAAGATTCGAAATCGTATTAGCTGACCCATTTTCTTGCCCGCGTTTGTCTGAAGCAGATTGCAAGGCCCATTCAATTGATTGGCAACCAAATTCATGTTCTTCTTGGTTTGTATTTTTTGGGGTCACCACCTCCACGGGCCACATGGCGCGTGGCATGCACCTCAACTTTGATGTTGCCACAGATCGGATCGCTTCTCTCCCCCCCTCCACCACCCACAAACTAGCTTTGAATCTGTTGTTCTTGTGCTTGTCGTTTTTCAATCGTTTGCATCCATTAATCAATTTTTGTTTTTCCCCCCATCCATCTGTCGATATTCGTGTTTCTTGCCTCTTTGCCTGCCAACGTCTTGAGCAGCAGCTTGAGGTCCTCTTCTCCATTATCTCTGGCCACTTTTGTATCTTTTTCAGCTTTGTGTATCTTAAGTGGACGCCAAGTAGCTCCAATCTATTCGGATCGTATCCAAGTGGTCAATGCAACGGAGCTTATCTAGTGCCGAACAGTTGCCACTTTCTTGTTTGTTGCCTCGGATGTTCCCCCAATCTCGAATTTTGTTGGCTGCCCTATTAGCCGAATGGTATCTCAGCCCCCATCGTTCGCTTCCTTTGGCGCTGCGGACGTTATGTTGGCCCAGTTCCCCCGAGGGCAACAAGGACCCTTTGTCCATTCCCCCTACCTTTGCACTTCATTCCTCTCCCCTCCTGCACTGAGCGAAAAATTTGTCTGAGGGCCATTTGGGTGTAGCCATTTACTGCGGCTAGAAGTTTTACATAGTTCATTGTCTTGTTGTTCATCAACTTTTTGTGTTGTTTCGTTATTTCTATCCAATATAGCCCGCTGGGATCAGAAAGCCAACACCACTGCCCCCCACATGAACGTAACTTGACCAAAAAAAATTGGTAGGAATGGAATTTTATTCCAATGTTGTGTTGCCAGAAGGGCAAACTACTCTATTCGGCTTGTTGTATCAACGAGAGGAGTTAAATGATGACCCAAGGAAACTTTTATTTCAATAAAAACTTACTCAATTTAATGGGAGTGTTTTAGAAATTATCACCGACCAAATAACATACCTGCAAATAAAAAGAAAATATATATTATTATATATGGTTATGAGTATATATAAATTGTATAATATTATAATATATCTAATATATCCATTTCTTCAACGACATTTTGTATCTAAAGATACGCAGATGAATTCGAGAAATTTGTTTGTTTGAATTAAATATAATATCTTATTCGTATTAGATTTATTTACTGGTAGCGCATGGAAAGGCCATATCTGCCCAAACTTTTGCTAATTCCTCAGCTGTTGTACTTATTTATCCAAACACACTGATTACTGCGACTGGTAATTAAACTTTTGAACTCTCCACGGAGCTGTCATTGACGTGTCACCCGGGACCCCGTCCGCAGTCCGTAGTACTGGGTCCAGAATCCGGAATCCAGAATCCAAGACCAGCCATCCGCATAATCAGATAAGCAATAACAAAAACAGCAGCGGGTATGAAATGAAGCGGCCACGCCCACGACCGCCTACGCCCCGGAATGAGATTCATGACAGGCATAGACAAAGTTGAAGAAGGGCAGACATCGCCGGGGTTCCGGACCCCTTGGCCATAAGCAGTGGCCACTTAATTGTATAAGAAATGAGCCAAATGGTCCCACAAAACCCTGAGCCGAGAGGGAAGGGAAACACGCCAAAGAAAACAGCAATGCGGCCCTGCCCCACTTACACTTTGTCTATGGCCTGGGCGTTAATTACATTTTTATTATTTTCATTCGGTTTTTGGCGCAAAGGCACGGCCTTCCCCCATCGAGACTCGGTCTGCCCTAAACCCCTAACCCCAAGTCGATTTCAATTCGAATTTCCCAAATTTCAGCTGAAGTGAATTAATGATGCACAGCAGCCCAAAAGTCAATTCGGGTCGTGATTGAGCTGGAGGTTGTGGTTTGTGCACTGAAGGTTAGAGAAGGTTGCTGGCTAGTGGGTGGGGGGAAAATCAGGATGAGGCCCCTGCAGCGACTGCTTCAACTGCTTCGACTTCATTTTTCATGCCACTGAGTGCTCCGCCTTGGGTTGCAGGTCACGTGATGCTGTTAATTGCACGCCCAAAGCCGCAGAAACCCAATGCGCTGTCTCTGCAGTTCCCAGTTTCTTGGTTTCTTAGTCTTCCCGCTTCCCGGTTTCCCAGTAATTCCCGACCGTTGTCTAAGTAACTTTGCCCTAACCTGCGTCGGCTAATTGAAAAATATCTTGCATTTGCCACTAATTGAAGCTACTTCAGGTAGATCCAACTTGAGCGATTGCTCTGGGCGGAAAAAAAACTGCTCAACTGGTTGGAGAAATACACCGAATGGTAATTGAAAACTTTCACACCCTGGCCGGATTGAAGAGCACTTGACGAGCCACACACACATCTTCCATCTTCATCAGCATTCATTCTGGGCACTTTCCATCATCATTATACCATAGTAGCCATATATCTTCAAGGTTACTATTGTACGCTACAAACTGACATTCGAAACTTGGTAAGAGCGGCCTATGAAAATCCAGTCGGCTCATGATTATAATTATTATTGTTGTTTGCACAGGCACAAAAAAGGAGAACATAAAACTATTAGCAATTCATCTTCACGACTGCCTGCAATTAGAGGAGGCGAAACGTACTCATATTGGGGCGGAGTTGGTCGGCTCGACTTCATTGCGGTCCCTTTTGGCCCCGAACCGAGTCAAGTTCCTTAACACTTTGACAGCAATTTGCGAAATATGTTGCCGGCAATCAGCAGGGAAGTGAGAAGAGAACAACAACAGCACAGGCAGGCAGGACAAACAGGGCCAGGCACAGAAGACCAAGTTTACAAGTCGCATAAACAGAGGCGCGCACAAAAGTATGCTACAAAATGGCAATGGCTTACGTTGTGTGGGTGCTTAGTGTGGTCTATGTATGAGTGTGTGGGTGTGTGTGCCTGTGTGCGCGTTTGGGCCTTTTGTGCACAATCTTACTGACTTCCTTCCGGTCGAACAGACCGGGTTTTGTTGCTGGGGCCACAAGTGTTTTTCGGTTTTTTGTCCGACTCACTTTTTGGCAATTAATTAAAGAGGCCAAAACAAAAAGGGACCTCCGGGCTGTTTTTGCTCAAATGTAAAGCATGCCACTTTTGTAGCATTTTCCACAATTCGTGTTATATCGTTGTTGTCCGTCTGTATGTATGTATGTCTGTATGCCCGGTTGTCAGTCCAATTTCTGTGCTGGTTTTTCGGCCAGCTAAAAGTTATTTTTCCTCTTTCGCTTTCTTGCCCAAATAAAACCTGCAGGCGCAGCAGTTTGTTGTTTAAATACAGCAACAACAATGGCCAACAAGGCCCAAAAAAGAGCAGCGGCCCAACAATGACAACAGCAACAGCTACAACAACAAAGGCCACAACAATGGGCTGGCAAGTTGATATTCGTGGGGTTTTCCGGCGAACGTTTCCTCCCTTTTCCAGTTCGCTCTCGTTTTTTACTTTATTTTTCTGCTCGGCTGCGACTTACAATTTCGTTATTTATGACCGTGTCTTGTGATTGTTGCTATTGCTGTTGACTGTCTTCATTTCTAGGTTACACGTGCAATAACAACAATAACTATGTGCAAACAAATTGCAGAGAGCAAATCAATAAGGACTACCATTTTTGGCCCGCCTTTCGCCCTCCGTAAGTTAACTTTGGTTTGCCGTTGGGCGATATTTAACTAGTTTTACGAATTTCCCATGCCACGTGATTGTTGAAAAAGTCCAGAAAAGTACGTTAAATATTTATCAACTTGTTTTTCTACCGAAAAATACAACAAAATAAAATGCAACAGTCAACCCAATTTGTTGGCCAAACTTTTTTTGTCAACTTTTTGTGTGTGATTTTGTGCGGTTTTCTGGGTTCTGGCGCTGAAGAGCGCCCTTATCCGCCAGGTAATTGCTCTATTATAGTTATTAACTTAATTTGCCAGCTAGTCGGGTGAAGTTTAAGTGGGGCCTGCTTTAAAACAATACTTTACCCCTTTTTTGAATGGATCAATTCGCAATCGTTTCCACTCGTTCGTGCTTTTCCACTTCAATTATTCAGACGTTTTCCAATCAAACCAACAGCCAGCCCCCAGCAAACAAACAATATTGAAATATAGTTTCACCTTGATGTCGGCGAAATTTATTTTCGTTAATTGGTAGCAAAAAGTTTTTCGGTGGAAAAAGTTGCCAAAGCAAACCGAACACAGAACCGCTGCCACACCCACAAACAACACACTGAATCACACGGTATAAAAATGGTTTGATTTTTTGTTTAAATTATTGTGGTTCTCCCTGTGCCAATCATACAAGTTTAATTAAATCAATTACATTTTTAATTCCCAACATATAGGGTTTAATGGAAATTATAAACTATTTATTGAAGTTCATTCATTATAAATTCAACAAAATTAAATATTTACCGACAATAGATAGAATGCGCTAGTTTTAGAATATTTTTGCATTAGGAAATCCTGTCAAATTTCTATAAATATTTGTTATGCAGTGATGGTGACTCATGCATTGACTGGTATTGAGGATATTTTTTGCAGTGCCTACACATGAACAGGTTGCAAGTTCAAAGGCGCCACAGGGGCGTAAAGTTATAAAGGAGTTTGTTTTGCCGTGAACTCCGTTTTAATTAGGGTTCACTAATCAGTGGCGAGGAGCCTCAAAGTTTCGGCAGCTCTTCTCGATGCTGCAATCAATAATTAGCTGTGCAACTCTGCCTCCGTGGCATTTGCGTTTAGCAGATGGTAAACCAAGGACATTTGCATACTCTCGAAACCGTACGCCCGTCCATATGGCATGTCTAATGGGCCTTCAGTGCGTGCGGATTGATATGTTGGCTCGGTTGAGTGCATGACTCATTGAAGGAGCCGCCGACAGCGCGGCGCACAACACGCCTAATTACGCTCAACGGGTTTTTATGACAGCCTCCGGCAGCGAAAACTGCTCTTTTCCTGCTTCTGTTTTCTTGGTAAGCCGACACCTTCGGTTCCGTCACACTCGAGCTGTTGCTGCCGCACATGCAGATGCATTTTCCATTCCCCCCAGATACTTGCGGCGTGCAGCATTCAACTGATCGCACTAATGGACCAGTGCAGTGGTCCAGAGGCTGCAATGCCAAACGCTCCTTCAAATGACAACAAAACACCCGAGGCCGTTAGTCAAACAAAAACGCTGATAACAATGGAGCACCAAGGGAACTGAGGAGTAAACATACACAATGGACCCAGAGTACCAAACTGGAAAATGTGCTGCAACAATGACTGCACCCATTATGCAATTTCACGCTATTAGCCACGGTTAATTCCGAATAATATCTTAAAATTAAAGCAGCCAACGCTCAAAATATTTGTAAATTCGTAAACTGTTCATACATTAACGAAACCATTAAGTCCATATGTGTGCACATTTATTTTAACCTCTTCTAATCTTATAGGTATAAGCTAATTGGCTAATTAGGTATGAAAATGAGTTTGGAAATTTAATCAGCTTTTATGAAATTTCAAGCAATTAGTTACGATTTAATATAGTTTTAATTAATATTTCTAATGGTAGAACCACGCACATATTGTATTTGAAAGATATAAAAAAATATATTACAAGTTCTGACTGCCCTTGATATGATTTTGTTGTTATATGTGTTCTATATGAAAGCAATATTCCGAAAAATATACTTTTAAAAGTCTGAAATTAGACTAAAACCCTCTCAGTTGGCACGCACACACACATGCAATAAAATCGGCTTTACATTTTTTATCCTCTTTATATTGCCAAATTTGATAGCCTTGAAATTGGTTCTTTGATAAAGCCAAACTTTCATTATGTTTGAACAGCAAAAATCGGGATATTCTTCCTAGAATTGTAATCCACATACTTCGCTCTGCCCCTCACCCCTCCTCGCTGTACTGGCAAAAAGATTGACAAAAACACCCACTGAGTAGCTAGCTACTATATGCCAATCGATATTTGCTTCGATTCTGGATTACACCCTGCAGCCAGACATGCGGAATTCGAAAAACCAAAACTGACACATGGCGATGACGATGGGATGTGAAAAGGCGGAGGTCACAAATGGCAAATGTTGGCTGCTAGGCAGCCGGGCTTAGAGCTCATAACAATGCAGCTTAATAATACAATAAATGCAATCAAAATAACAATAAACATGCAGCATTGCCCGCAAATGGCAACAAAATAAAAGGGAATAACTGAACTGAACCCCGAGCTCAGCCGCCTAAACGGATGAGGAGCATGGAACTGTGTGCCTGGGCAGAAATTATGACAATATGCAAACGAGTTTTCACAAAGGCGGCGGTTCCACAACGGAGCACAGACAGGAGACGCTGGTGGAACACAAATCGCAGACAAAAGGCGAAAGGCGAAGCCACGTTAAATGTGGTGGGCTGGCCGGAAAGGAGCTATGAGGCGCTACCAGCGAAAGGGAGACGGTGCACGGAAAAAACCACACTCGAAATCAAGATCTTGCTCGGGGGATTATAAAAAGGTATTACCCCAGGTAACAGCAAAAAACAAAATGCACCTTTCTTTGAGTAATTGAAGAAAGTGCAAGAAGAAGAACAATTAAAATACAATAAGTTTCTTGTGAAATGATTCATTTCTTGGTCAAGAGTAAACATAATCTTTTTGGTAATACTCCTTTGTCTCAATTGAGATTTCAGTTCAAATAGCTAAGAGTTACATTTCACTGGGATTTTTCTTCAAGTGCAAAGAATGCAGACGCAGACTGGAGATGCAGGGCGGTCGTCTGCTCACAGCTTAGACCCGCTGACATGTAAAGAGCATCGACAAAGACTGGCGAAAAAGCAGGGACAGGTAAGCCGGAGGGTTTGGGCGACTGAGGAAAATATGGAGAGCCGGCTTAGCAGGAAAGGCAAACAGAGTTAATGCCGCACCAAACCGATTCCGATAGAGATCGAACAAGGTTCTAATAACCATTCGAGACGGGGCATAGAGACCAGATGAGGAGTGCTGGGCATGAGGAGCTTGTTACTCGGAACAAGGGGCAATTAGGAGCAGAGCCATGCAGTTCCAGTGCGAAAACGTGTTTACACGTGGGATTAGTCATGTGATGAGGGTTGCAGCCAGGCAAATATTTTCCGGTCAGTTGCTCAACTGTCAGCGGGTCGATTAACTTAACTCCTTTTCCAACTGGATTAAGTTGAATGTGGAATTAAAGTAAGTAGACCGTGCAGTTAGTCTTTAAATGACAGCCTTTAATAAATATTGATCTGGCTGCCAAAAGATTATTTCTCAAACCGCAAACACTGACCGAAAAATATAATTAGACGCACTCCAGTTGGCAATAAGATTACTGCCACTACGTGAAATTTAACATAAATTTCATTTCAAATATAATTTGATGACAACGAAAAATTTACATATTATTAGCTTGTTGATTAACTCTCCTCTAGAACAGAAATCCCAGGTTGAAGTTGATTAAAAATATTCGTTATCCCCACTCGAAATCTTCTAGCTCCCTTATAACTGTATACACCATCCAGTAGGGTCAATACACCGAAAGATTCAATCAAGTGATATCGATTCCGCCCGTGCACTCCTGATTTATCTGCTAATCACGATCGGCCCACGCATAAACATAGTGTTTACTCAATCCCAGAGCTTAGTGGCAACTTGCCAGCTTGCGCAACTCGTTTGCCCCCGGCTAAATACAAATTATCTGAATTTTGAGTGGGTTTGATGCCTGCAAAGCAGCAATAGAGATGCAGATGCAGATGCAGTTGCACTTCCCGACCAATGACGATGCTGAGCCGCATCGCAGAGTCTTAAGTCTTAGGTCTTATGAAAAAGGTGCGAGGTTTATGTTGAAAACGTTTTGTTAACAACAGCCTGCCACAAAAAGGCCAACTGAATGGAACGATGGAGTGAGAAAAATTACAATAAATTATATAAAGTGTTAAATGTGTCTAGCAGCTGGCGGGAGATCAGTGAACTGAAGCGGGCTACAAAACGTTTTCGAAGAGATCGCCCATTTTTCGGGACAAACCCTTTAGATTTATGGCGTTTAATCAAGCCGGGTGTGTGAATAGAACCCCGAATCTTAATCCGAATAGACTGGAACCTTTGCCACATACATACATATGTATATATAGCAGCCCCAACCAATTTGTAGTGACAACTTTAAGCTGCATTTCGTAGCGCCATAAAAACGTATCTTTGTATCTCGGTAACTGAATCTGGAACCCGACATTCACGGGTTGAAGGTGTTGGAGCATTGACGCCATCGGGGGTCTGTTAAACATAATAAATGTGATTCTCAGTGTTTGTTTTTAGGTTCTTGCTTGTCGTTCTTTCCTATTTTTCTGTTTTCTTGATAAGGCGGGAATCGATGTCGTCGTTGTTATGGCTCCATAATCGCCGTTGTTGCAGCTCCGTTCTAGTGTTGACTTTAATTGACAACTCTCTGGCGTTGTTGGCACAGTGGAGTGAAGTCAGCCGCACAGTGGAACGTCGTGGATCAAGATCGGCTATGTGTGCTCACCCGCTCTCTGTTGTTCTTACTGTTTGCATAAACATTTCACTTGCACGAAATGCATTTGCTGATGCTTAATGTGTTTAACTATGTAAATGCTGCCCTGTTTATGCCCAAAGTGTGCTCAGCTCTTCAGAGAGATGCTAAAACGCTTCTTCACACAAAGGCCGCGAGGTGAAAAGGCCAAAAATAAATAAATATGAGAGCGCCATGCATGAGTGCACTGGGCGGAGGTGTTAAGTGAGCAGGCGGCCGTCCCATTGACTTGAGCACATTCAAATGGGCCCCACTGTGCCGGAACATCGCTCCCACCGCTACCACCACTACCACTGTGCAGCTCCGAGATGCTCCAGAATGCAGCGCTCGTCTTGCATACGAAATGAGTGAATAACTGGAATCCGAAAGCGATGCGTATGTAGTTATGAATGGTCCGCTGCCAACAACGTCACAATGTCTCCGTCAAGTGGAGCATAGAAAATGCTGCACTCGGAAAAATTTGTACAATAAAACAGCTGAATTAAAAACAAATCACTATGAACAAAAAGAATGTTGACTTTAATATCAATCATATTCGCATTATTACAATAATTTTCATTACTTAGCCACGAAAAATTAAAATAATGTTTTACTAACTTCATTATGATATTTTCTCAGTGTTGCCCACATTTACATCTTAACAAAGCACCATTAAATTTGATCATTGATTCATTGATATTGTTAATTCGGTTGAATGCGAGTTGAATATGATTTGTTTTTGGCTGTGCAAGTCCCAAGTATTCAGAGCCGCCGCTTAAAGCTGATTAAATTTGTAAGCTGCTCCGGCGACTGGTTGACAAACTGGTCGTGGCATCGATGGGTGCCACAGGAGTGGCCAAGGGATTCCGGGGACTCCAGACCGACAGCTCCACCTAAGCCGAACCAACTCCCAAAAGCGTTGCGCATGCGTTCTGCGTCGACCGTCGTCCAAAATGCAATTCCAATGAAATTGACGTGACAACGTCCGACGAAGATGAGTGTGACAAAAGGCCCAGACAGGCGGACGCGAAACCGCAAAGCCCCACCAAAAGACAACGACTCTGCCCCTGGAGAGTCGCCAAACCAGACGGCCCAAAAATCCAACCAGGGAACCCAATAGCAGTTTTGACTGCAGTCACCGCTAGGCAAATGCAGCGAAAACAAGAATGATTGGATGCATTTCATCAAGTCGAGGCAATAAATACTCTAGGAGAATGAAGGTAATAGTTGGTAAGAGTGAAGGTAATAGTTCTGGAATGTAAAGCTTACCAGCTCCATTTTACATTTTAAGATCTATCTGAGAGCACATTAGTAGTCATCATATGTATGTTCAAAATTTCATAAAATTACGACTTCTGAGCATTGAATGCTTAGTATGAGCACTTTTCAGATCCACACTTTTCCCAAAGGAAGAGTATTACTGTACAGTGGACAATGCGACACGGATGACAGGGACTCCAGCGACAAGCGGCAGCAACGAGCATGTCAAAAGGTGTTGTCTGCCATGCACTTGAAAAACGTGTTGCAGCAGTTGTTTCTGCTGTTGCCGTCGGTAATTTGAATGGCGAAACGGCGACCGATCGGCCTACGTACCCACTATGTATATATATATATATAGATGGTATATAACCGCGACCGAGGTGTGAGCCCGTGGAAAAGAGCTTTAACGAGTGGGTATTATGCGGGGCAGCGGCGAGGACCGGGTGCGAAAGAAAGGCGTCAGTGATTGGTAAACAGGCGACAAGAGACAACAGCAACTGCGACGACAAGCCAGGCGCACTTTGATTAGATTTAGGAACGCTTTGGAAGCGCTCCAATTGTGCGGCAGAGGCCGCGGATGCGGTGGTCTAACCACGTTGCATGCCAGCCAGAAACGCGTTTCGGGCCAAAATGCAAATGCGAATGGAGACGAGACAGGGCGCGTCGCGACGGGGCTAGACAGTCAAAAAGGAAAAACCCACAGAGCCAAGCTCGACTTAATTGCACTAGCCCGGAAAAGGGCGAAAAGGGCGCGGCAAAAGTGGGTAAAAAGGCAAATGGATGGGCCAACAACACTTTGACAAACGGCGACACTTTTGATTGAGTTTCGCCACGAATCCTTCGGCCCGGATAGCGATGACAAAAGAACACCCCAAAGGTAATTGTTGCCACTCCATTAGAAAATCCAAAAAGGGTTGACACTGCGATTGGAAAACGCTCCTCTCTTTGATGCGGTTCACTCAGCCGAAACTGGAGGCATCAGATAATTGAGTTTCCCATCGAATCGATTCCCCCAGCAGAAGCATAGTTTTATTTCTCCGCTTTCACTTCAGAAATTAGATCCCAACGGAGCAGTCTTATCTGCCCGAGATTGCCCGGATCGAATTTCAATTGAAGCCAAAGCAACCATGAAAATTTGAGATAAAGACCGAGACACCTTGGGAGTTATGTTCCCAGCATGTACTATATGTACTATATGCAAAAAAAAAAAAAAAGAAACCAAAACCTCGTCTCTCACTATTTATAGAACATAATTTATCAACATCAACTGCAAGAAACCAGTTCGCCTGTCCACTTCGATGCAGTCCAGCCAGCTCCTTTTGGTTGTCACCCTACTCCAGATCCCCATTCCCATTCCCATTGCCATTGCCATCCACATCCCCATCCCTTTGCCGATGGCCAATTACTCATGCCCCAGCCATCACGCACAGTAGCATTGAAATGGTTATTGACTTTGAGGCACCCCACACCAAATCCCGGCCAGGGAATCGATGCTCAGTCGATTTTATTGAATTTTCTGGGAAAAGATGTAAAAAATCAAGAACAGAGGAAAATTTAATTATAACCAACAAGCATTGGACCATGCACAAGCAGGGCGAACCCAAAACGGGCGAGTGAGTTTCTTTTCTCCAAAGATTAATATATATAGGTTTCTGTTGTTACGTTTGGACATTCGACAATGATCGATTGTGATTTGTAAGAATGTCGACGCCACCAAATCGGTTTGAGCAATTAATTTCTAAGCAGGCGAATCACCAATGAAGAAAATCCAAGCCAACGGGAATAAAAAACCAGTGTCCAGAAAAGATGGAGCTGAGGGAAACGCTTGAAATGGATACGATTGACCGCTTCTTGGTCAAGATTGATTTTGGCTTTCCCATTGGCATACAGAAAAAGAAGAAGAAGATAAAGGAGAGGGAAATCATTACAAGCAGATTGTGTTACCAGATTGTAAAACACTCCAAATGGGCCAGCAGAGGCAAACGACTTGCCAGCGACCCCGTGACATTGATGGGGGTTTCGATTTTCCTTTTCATTTCTCGTCTGATTGAAACATTAAAAATATCAAAAATAAAGCCAAAACGAACGACAGCGCGCAGATAAACGAGACGGGCCAATGCGGCGTGGAAATCTCATGCGGCCTAATGAGCCGTACTTGGGCCTCGCCATGGGGCGTATGAGTGATATTTTGCGCTTCAACGAGCATAAAAAAAGAAAATGATGACATTTTCGGCTTTTATGCATACTGATCTCTTTTGGTTCATTTGCATAAATAGTCGAAAATTGAAAATGAATAACTCGGTTGCTGGTTGTCTGGGAAAAATGTTAATGAATGCAGCATAAAAGGCAACCAAATTATTTAGCTATAAAATCCACAGGGACACACACACACATACATATACAATAAATACAGGGAGTGCCTTTCATTATTTGGGTGGCATATTCAAATTTCAAATTATGCAATAAACGTTTGCGTTGAACATTATTGCCAGCGGATTTTCAGTCGATTTCAGCAGAGGGAAAAGGCAAAAAATGCATGATAAATCGAGGGAAATTCTATTTATAAGCGTAATTGCTAATCCCATACTGAAAACATAATCCACCCACTTGGCCACGCGAACTTGAAGACTGTAGATTGCCAGCGCCCGAAACCGTCATATATCATCTTTATCGGCCGTCCGCCCCGCCCCCCGTTTCTACCACCTAATTTTCCGGCTCCACCTCGGGCGGAAGCCGGGGCTTCATCAACAGCGACAGCATCATGGAAAGGAAAAGCGGAAAAACGTAAACAAAGACAAAGACAATGCCAAAGCCAGCGGAGACACAATGGCAGTGGGAAAAACAAATGAAGGCAGACTATTTGTCAACGCGAATGAAGCCATTTATTATCCATCATAAAACTTGTATTTATCGCTAAATGTGAGGACTGTGAGGACATGTCGTGCCATCGAATGTCCCAACAAATCCTGGGCGCCTACGAATAGTGCCAGTTTTCCGGCACCCATCCAGTGTCTATTTGTATTGCGGATAGTCAGTCGGACAAACAAAGAGATGGCTTAAATAAACGTTGGCCGGCGGTTAAGGAGGAGTAGGAGTAGGAATGAGGAGGCCGCTCTGGAAACACAGAGGCAGCATCACGCAGGCAGTGTCAAGGCAATAAATCATAAAGCAGCCACAGCTCCCCGATCCCCAATCCCCGATCCCCGATCCGGAATCCCCAGGCTCCCGGGTGGAGTTCTTGCTGCGTACGTGAGTTTCGGCTGAAATTGGAGCATGTGCGTCGTCATTGCTGTTGTCGTTGTCGCCGTACTCGCTGAATCGTCGTTGAAAATCACGTAAATGTATAAAAATGAAATCTGTCTGCCAGTCCAAGTGCTCCACTGTATCGCTGGCCAGCCCAGCCAAGAGTCGAATAAATTTCAGATTGCCGCTGAAATATTTACGCAGCCGCTCTCAATTGGGTTTTGCAGGAATGGCTTTTCAGCGAATCAGCAAGGAAAATTGTAGCATATGCGGCTGGCTAATAAACCAAACGAAGTCAAACCGAATGGAGTCGGGCCAAAAAAGCAATGCAGACACTTGCCGATCCGGTCGCAGCTGCAAAGCCATACAAATACAACCTATATTTCGGCAGTGGTATCTATACACAAGCATCTGTATCTGTATCTGTAACTGTAACTGTATCTGAATCTGTACCTGAACCCTTGGCATTTTGGATGGTTGATTGAACTCAATCGCACACTACTAGATGCGGAGGAACAGGAAGACAGACAGGGACATGGACTGTCAGATTGGACGGCGCTGGGATTCCACGTGATTGATGACATGTCCCAGCAGCGGCAGCTCCACCCATCGAATCGCTCTTTTCCGAAGTTTTGTTACCTAATTAGCAAGTTATTTTTTGGCCAACAGCTAGCTGTGTTTTAGCCAACGCAAAAAAAATGGAAGTGAAATCGTCAAATTAATGCCAGTGGCAGCTTTACTCGAAGACTAATTTGCGATGCTAAAAGTGGCTTGCTAATGGGAAATTAGAGTGTGGATATAGACAATTAGTGAGGAAATTTAAGCTAAGTGGTTGAATAATGAAAAACCAAGCGGACTTGTGTGTGTGTGTGTGTGTGCTGGCTGAATTACATGGTAAATGTTCCTAATTTTCCATCCAGCCACACTTTCCCATTTAATAAATTAATTTATCGCCCCCTTAATTAAGTTATCACCAATTTGAAAACAAGCAGATAAAGTCTCAAATAAATTAATTCGTTTTCAAATTTATAATTTCCACTGACAGATGTGGAGCGTCGAGTGTTCGGCCTTAAAAGCCATAAAATTTATATGGGGATAATCCAGAACTGAAGTGAATTTTTACTTTGATAAATTGTGTCAGCTTGGAATGCTTCTTGGGCATTTAATTTATTGGATTTTAAAATGGTCAATGACAGCATCTTTTAAATGCATAAGAGCATTGCAAAATACGTTTTTAATAACTTAAAAATAAAAGACTAAAATTGCTAGCTGTAGGTACACTATTAAGTACGTTTTAAGTACAATATGTTTATCGAATTCGCTTTAAATATGCTCCACAAAATCCAATAAAAATCACTCTTTAGCTCTCAGCCACGGATCGATGGCTTTTCACAATTTAACACCAATTCCCACACCCTTCTACATACCACTGGACACCGATTTCGTTAGCAATATTTCCAGTCGCGTTCGCCATAAAAATATAACTTTTGAGCGCTCTTGAATTTAAATGAACTCACCCAGCTAACAGGCTTAAAAGATTCCAGGCAGACAAATTACATTTTGGGCTCATTAAAATGATCTCAGTGCTATGGAAAAAATAGCGTTACGTGCCAAAAATAAAAGTCAGACGCACCACATCCACATCCTCGTAAATCTGCAGCGCAATCAGATGAAATTTATGAAATTCCTTTTTTCCTGGGTAATTCATTCCTGTGCTTTCATTTTTTCCCTTCTTTCTTAGTGTGTGTGCGCTTGTGTGTGTATGTGTGTGTGTGGTTTTGCCAATGAATTTACTTTGCCTTATTTTATTTCTCTTTTAGTTTGTCCGCCTGGGCTCTTGTGATATTTTTAATAGCATTTTTCCCCACCAAGGAATGCCGAGCAACGCACATCGATGAGATGGCTGGGACCACAAATAAAACAAAAGTGGAGGGGCAATCTGCGGACGGGGGCGTGTCAGCATGGCACACGACAAATAAATTTGTCAACAAATGTGGCATCCGCTGGCCAACGATGTTGCTGTTGTTGTTGCTGCTGTGCGTGCGTGTGTGTGTGTGTGTGGGTGTTTTTATTCGGGGGGTGGGGTGTGGGGAAGAACACACACAACAAACCATATCCGCCACCAATGTCCACAGATCCTGTGGATGGGGCAGGAGTAATGATGACAGTTGCGCATTAATTTTTTCTCACTAATTAATAAATGTTGCTGTTGTTGGCGCTGGTTTCGGTTGCCGCTGTGTTGCTGATATCTTTTGTGCAGCGAAATGGTTTATTGGCCTATTAGCGCAGCATTTAAATGGCAATCAAGGCGTGGTGGCCAGCGCAGGTAAGCCAAAAGTCACGCAAAGTCACAAATTACCAGCCAGTCAGCCAGTCAGCCGGCCGAAACAAGCCCGAAACACACAAAAAATACAATAGCAAACCCAAACCCAAACCCGAGCCCAAGGAGCACAAACAGAAATGTCCGTGGCAAATTGAAAACGAAAACGAAGGAAATCAATTGAGGTGCAGGGACAATCGATACTGGACGAAGTGGGCTTCAATCGAGGTGTGGTGCGATGGATGGTGCTCGGTCGGTCTGAGCCCGAAAACCGCACAAGCCTCTGTGGCCACGCTCGAAGGACCTGGCAATGGGTGGTTTTGTCACTCGGCCACATCGACACGCCCTAAAGGACCACACACACACACAGGCACATGTGCACAGAGAAAGAAGCACTTCCTCGTATCAAATTTGCACACCTTGTCAATAAAAGGGGTTTATTTCAAAAGTAACAATAAATATGGGCTTATCCATCAACAAATAATATGTGCTTAATAGGCAACTTTCAGTGCAACATTTAGTAAGTCTTTAGTTAGTCTTTACCTTTGCAAAGATCTCAGAGTTTTAACACAAGTGTCACGGTGCACGTATAACCATGATTTATCATTTAATATCCTTTTTCTTTTTTCTCTGTGCACTGACAGCCAGCTGAAAAAAATGAAAGACGATGAGGGAGGAGTTGGCAGGTGCTACCAAACAGCATATGCAGAGAAAGGCCGGGAATCAGGAGAGCATAGCTGATATATGGAGTATATCCACTCGGTGTTATGCCCGGCAACGTGATTGAAATTTATGACTGGCAAATAAACGCAACAGACACACACAGGGGATGTTGCTGGCTGGAAGTAGCTAGCCAGAATCTGAATCGTGAGTTGAATTCCAGGAGTAGAACCCCAAACACATGCCCATCCTCAGTCTCATCCTTCAGCTTGTGGCAGTCTGGGGGTTCAGTGAGAAATTGCAGTGAATAAAAAGCACTTGTACGCATTAAAACCTAATTGGGAATTTCCATAGTTCATATGCCATTTTCCTAACTGCTGCTTTGAGTGAGCATGTGAGTGAGTAGCTACGTGAGTGCGACTGTTCCTGGCTGGATTTGTGTGTCCTCGACTATCTGGATGTGTCTCTGTGGCATGTTCTACATATTTTGGCTTTGCAAAATGTCACACGCAGCCAACGATGTCGCTGGCCCAGCTGCTAAAGTGGATTTTGCGCTCGGCTATGATAAATTGAGGGTTTTCAGCTGGACAACGAGACTGGCAGCATACCGAACCAAACCGAACTGGACCAGACCAGACCGGACCGGACCAGACCGTAGACCCGTGTATCGTTACCTAAACTCGGATGCTTCAACCCTTAACCTCGCCACCAGCACCAGCATCACGAGGAACCCGGAACCTGGAACTCGATACTCATCCCCTTGAAAGCGGATGATGCAACAGCAGTTTCGGGAATGGGATGGCAGCTAAGGATGCGAGTGGATGAGAAGTGGCCAAATGTCATTTGCAGTTTGACAAGCCCAGCCAGCCATGTCCCTGTGTGTTTGTGGTGGCACCATGGGACCCTCATAAATTTCGAATGCTAAAATTTAGAATGCTCATAAAAAATGAGATGTGCAAAGCGTCCAACTTTCAGCTGGTTTCGCTGCAGTTGCCGCAGTAAAATCACACTCCGCTGGGAAATAAATTTAAATTATTTTTATTCTGTCCCGCTAATCAATTAAATTAGCTTTTTAAAGTGCGATGTGGCAGGAAATTAGCTTTAAGCTGGCATTGTTACAAATGCATTTATATACAATTATGTTTTTTTGATGTTCAAATAATTCCTACTAATTTATTCAAGCTCTTAATTTCCATAGCAATGCACGTTAATCTGACATATATTCTGCTGACATTTATTTGAAATGATTTATAAATTTAGAGCAAATATTTGCATTTAAAAACTCAAATTGAGATAGTCAGCGAATAGTTATGCACTTTTAAGCAACTAGGTAATCGGCTTTAGTTTTGCACAGTAAGATACAAGTTCTTCCACTGTTCACTTACTTCCGTTTCGCTTACCAAAATGTGGGATTGCTTTTAATGCTTCCTCGAATGCCATAGTACTCGACTGCCAACTGCTGTCGCACTAATTTTATCAATTTTCCTGCAAAACGGAGGGGGAAAACGTCGATGAAACCCAAAAGTAATCGACTTAATCGGAATGCGGCAGTCTCTCTGGCTTATCTATTTCCTTTTTTTTTTTTGTTTGCCAGCAACTGCAATGTCCTTGACGTGAACTTCGCAGGCAATCGAGAGATCCTGAACGGCAGATTGGGTATTCGGTAGTCCTGGCCTGCATGTATGCAGGGATACAACTTGGCTTAAGCGATGATGACTTTGCCGCATCGTCTACGCCTCAGATAAGCAAGTGACAAGTCCTTCAGCCTTTGGCAGCCGCCCCTCCCCGCAGCTGCTTTGATTTATTGTGCGGGGATTAAAGTTGTGAAAAGGCTGTGTCCTGGCGCCTGGCACGCGCTTATCGAGGATCCTTCTTTAGCAGGGAGTGTCTCTTTGTCTTTCCCTCTCGCTTTGAGTGGGTGAAATTTATTTATATGCAGTGACTTTGAAAAGAAACTTCGACCGTTGCCAGGCGGGCGAAACTTTCGACCTGCCGCGCATCGATTATAAAACTTTTGGTCCTATCTCGTCTGCAGCTTCCTTCGCTGGAATTGGCAAAGTTGTTAAATAATTGCGACGAGCGTTTACTGGCCTGTTGGCCCTGGCCCTGGTTCTGGTTCTTGTCCCCCTGCCGGCCCACGTTGCGTATGCGTCATATGCTCAATGCATGGCAGCGGGAATCTGAATCAGTGGGATTAGCCACAAAGTTTGTCCAGCAGCTTAGCGGCTGAGTTAATTGTGCGAATGTCAAGACAAATTGCGTTAATACAAGCAGACTTCTGGCACAGAGCAGTTTCAGAACGGAATGGAAACAAGGAGCTGCAGCTACCCCACACAATCGAGAGAAGGTCAGGGAGCGGAAGCTTATCCCGCCGCGTGAGTGTCGCAAAAGTTTTCAAAAAGTATTTTAAGCAAAATTTATGCAAACCACAAGGCAAACTGGCACTCTCCGAGTGCTTATTTATGCATGTGAGTGTGCGTCTGTGTCTTTGGGAGTGGGTGTGTGTGTGTGCCGGGGAGTGCTCTGCTAATCCCCGAGTAATCAAAGTTTCGGTAATGTCACCAGAGACAGGCAAAGCAGGCAAAGGAAAAAAGCTGTGGAAAAAACGTAGATGAGAAAATTGGGAAAAACTGAAGTCCACCATCGCCACTCCCCAATTTTCCCTTTAAGGTTGTGTGTGTGGGGAAAACACTTTTCCAATTAATGAAATCTCTAAACTGCCATAAATTTGGCCCGGACGCAAATAATTAAATTTCGTGGACCACACGAACACGCACAATAGGCTCACACAGACTGGCCCAACGACTTGTTGACTTACAGCTGTATGGGTGTAGCTGTGACAGTGTGCGTGTGTGTGTCTGACATTTCTGACCAATTGCGCGCTGACCGCAAATGTAGGCGGTTCATGTTCATGGCCAACATTGTGGCTGCCATATTGACAAGACACGCCAATGTGAAGGGATGGGTCCTTTGTTAAAGAGGTAGAAGCATTAAAAGAAATCACTAGTTGGTTAACCGAAATGTTGAGCATAAGAACTCAGATTTACATAGCTAATTTTTAACACCTATCAGATTTTTGGTAGTCAATTTATTGATGCCTACAAATCAAGAATATATTATATCTTTAGCTCACCTGGCTGACACTGGCATTGCCCACCTCCAGATCCTCCCTCTCCGCTGGCCGCTGCTGCCGCCGCCTCTGCTGCCTGGCGTCGCTGCTGGCGTCTCGTGAGCTGCAGATGCGAAACATCCCGTCGCAGGCGGTGCAGCTCCCGTCGCACGTGCAACTCGAGGTGCTGGCTGCCGTTGTTGCTGTTGCCACTGTCTCTGTCGCTGGGATGGCTGGCCAGGACCTGGGTCTGTTCGGCGGGCCAGTGGAGCAGCTGCTGCTGCTCCAGTCGCAGCTCCAGCTCCACGATGCGAGCGTCCAGCTGTTGAAGGCGCTGCATCCGTTGCTCCAGCCGCGTCTGCCGCACATTGCCGTAGAGGGCGAAGCTGAAGGCGCACAGGCACAGCACGTAGCTGGCCACGTGCAGCAGGGATATGAAGCGGACTGTGGGGCGAGGTCGCTCCTTGCTGCTGCTGCTGTTGCAGCTGTTGTTGCTGCTGTTGCTGTTGTTGTTGCTGTTGTTAATGGGATGCTGACAGGGGGGCGGGGCCAGGCGACTAGCTACTGCTGCTGCGGAGGCATCCGCTGCATTGTGGCCCAGTAGCAGGCTCTGCTGTGGGGCTTCCACGGATGCGGCTGCTGCTGCTGTTGCTGCGGGTGATTCCCCGTTGCCACCCGATGGCTCCGATTGCGAATTGTCCTGGGCCATTGTCCTTGGACTGCCGCTGGGCGGCGCTTTGTGTTTGCGCATACTGCTGCGTCTTAGTTGGAAGGCTCTCCACGAACGAAAAACTCGCGTATGTTGCTGTCACTTGAAGTGTCCTTGTGGCATCACAGAAAAAAAGCACAGCGATTGCACATATGCTGCACCGCAGTGGTTATCCCTTTTTTTTTTGTTTATTTTCGTCTCTACTTGCTTTTTTACGCTTTTTATTTGGGCAAGGCCTTCGAGTGATTTTCTATTCTTCGACTGCGGTAGTTGGCCAGAACATTGCGCCCCGTTGCTGCTGCAGTTTTCCGGGGGCCATGGAACGGAAAAACAACGCTAAACTTTTGCTGCTCGTGCCACTCGAGCGGGAAGTCTTCTCAGCTAGTTGGGCTTTGTTTTTGTCCTGTCAATCGCTGCTGTGGCAGCTGGTCCTGCCAGTCGTCGACAAGTCCTGTTCCTCGGTTCGCACTTGTCCTTTCAGGGCTCTTCACATTGCAACTTATTTAGCTCTGCGTTCACTTTTCAACTGCAACGACATGGAATGAGAAGAAAAGTGAAAAATAAAGTTGGGCGAAACTTTTCTTAAGGGTACGATACTACTCGTATATACATATACATTTTTTACCCCATGAATTATGTGCAAACTGGACCGTCAACGGTGGCGCCACATTTTCAATAATCAGCCGGGCTCGGCGACCGGATGATGTCCCACCGCCGACTTGGCTTCACCGAAGTTCAACCAGGCGGACCCAACGCGCAGCCACGGCAACTGAGTTCAGTTCCAAGCACCTCGCAAGACTCGGGCAACCGAAACTTTTCGCACAAAACTTTTTTCTAGCTCAAGTAGCAGTAACAGCCACTGACAAAAAATACGACAAAAAAAAAAAAACCAACGACGAGCATTAAAAAAGAAATACGCAAAGAACATGAAACAAATAAAAAAACATCCGAAGCAGCAGCGACAAGACGTGAAGGGGCATTTGACCCATGGACTTGTCGTGTCAAAAACATTTGTTGCCTTCAACTCTGCCCCACATGCCAGCGCCAGCAGAAGGGGATATTGGCGGGGAATGGGGGCGTTTGGCAATACAAAAGTCATAAAGTGGAAATTATTGCGATGGGGATTGCCGTAGGGGAAGACAACGAAACTGTAATGCTCTTTAGAGAAATGAAATGAGCTTGGGAACTTTTTAACAAGTTTTCCATATAAAAGAACCAAAAAAAAAAGAATGCAACCGCTTTAAAAGTATGCCAAAGTTGACCAATATGGTGGCCCCTGGCCGAAGTTTTCGAAAAAGTTGAAAACTATAACTCAAGAATAATTAAAAGGAATTCTTAATGACATGTAAGTGATATAGCAGAGGTGGGATAATGAAGATCAGTATGTGTATTTTAAACTCCATTACTATCAATCTTATTTTCTCAGATAAATGCAAATGTGTCAACTCTTTCTTTTCCCAACTCGCTGATTCATTAGGCGGCCTAAATTGCTGATTAAACATTTCCACACCCACACAGGCCAGTCTTTCGCACATACATACATATTTAATCATCTAATATTACGTATTTTCTGTGCGTTGGCATTGCGCAATCATGCGCTTAACAACCAAAACAATAATAAGAGGAGCCCCAATAAAACTCAAAAAACAATTGTGCCATTGAAAAGGCCCCGCACCATCATCACCAAAAAGGCAGGAGCCGCCGCAACCGCAAAAAGCGAAAATTGCGCCAAACCCGAAAAAAGCATAAAAGTCAAAAGGCCAATATCAAACAGAAGCAGCATCGGCATCGGGTCGAAAACAACAATGGATATCCAAAGCCAAAGCCAGCCACCTCCGCCCGCCGAAAACCCCTTGATTTCGAGTCAATGGAATGTTTGGAACACCCTAATAAAACTAATTGAAAGTCTTGTGCGCTCCGGAGCCAATAATGGCAAATGAAGACGACGATGATGAGAATGGGGATGAGAATCATCATGATGATGATGATGATGATGACGCCGCTGGCCGGGAAACAACAATAACAACTGCAAGGCGATGGAGAAGCTTTTAATTTAACAAATAAGAGCATATATGGTTGTTCATTGTTCGTTCAGTGGCTGAGCTGAGTTTTCGACCTGACACTGCAATTGGCTGGCTAGTGAAATAACCCAGCATAGCCCAGCATCTCTGCCATATCGATTTCGATTTTACACACAATGTAGCTGGCAAAGGTTAATGCTATTCGGGCATTCCCCGTTCTGGTGGACAGCTAACTCAATTTAAAATAAATTGATTTCAAATTTCGAGGAGCTCCATGGAGCGCAGCTTTTGTCAATTACATGAGGAGTTTGAAGATTCGAATCGGTCAAGCAGCTCTAAAAAGTATGCTATGCATTTGTGCGCCCTGCCAAGCCAAATTGAATTACACTGGTGTGTGTGTGCGGCCACTTAGCACACACATACCACTGATAGGCGTGTGTGTGAGCTCGTGGGTGGGTGGGCGAATGCGTCCAGCTGGCAATTGAAAAATTTGATTTGGAATTGAAATGCAAATCAAGACGGAATTGAAATGGTTTTAGCCGGACTCCTAAAACGTAGTGGAATCCTGGCCAAGAGGCAAATGCTTTCTAAGCCATCCAACAATGTTGAGTTAAGTGCCACACGTACGTGTGTTTGTGTGTGTTCCTGCCTGCCTGTGTGTGTGTGTTTGCGTGTGATTTGTGTCCCTATTGGTGGGCGGGTTACAGTCAATGGCTGTAAAAAGCTCAATTGCAATGCATTCAAAGGGATTATTGTCCTTATTTATATGGGCAAATTTATTCGTTACGCACAAATGCGCAAACCAAACCCAAATAACCCGAATAAGAACATGGCCACGGGTCCGGTTCGGTCGTGGCAAATAAAAACATGAAATGAAATGATGATGGCAAACAGCACACAAAGCTGAGAGCAAAGAGGGCCAAATCAAAGTAAATAAACAATAAAAATAATCGGGCCGTTAGCAACACATGTGCATTTTTCATCATCATCATCACCATGACCATCAGCATAGCCAACACCAACCCTAATGTACAACGTCATCATCATGGTAGCCAACTTTCGATGTCTTACACTTGGAAAAACTATATGAAATTAAACGAAGGTATGTAGAATTGCTAAGTAGAAACTCCTTAAAAATAAACCTAGCTTTTAGTTTCAGTTTGCGAATTGTAAAATTTTCGAAATTTTTGTTAATCTCTTAACGCATAATTTCATTAATCTCATGCATATGGGAAATAGTTTTAGTTTCCGTTAGCAATATTTTACATTTCTTGAGGTGTAAGTTGTTCCTGCCGCCGGCAATATCAAAGAACTTTCTTGATGCCACTACAGAAGTAAGCAACAGCAACAACAACAAGGCGACAAGAAGCCCAACAACAACAGGGCATCCCTGACAGCTTCGTCTGGATTTTTGGGCGAGGCAATAAATAGTTGTCGTGCCATAAGAAAAATGCAAGAAGTGTTTAAGTTCCCTCGTTTCCCTTTCCCAGTTTTTCTTCACTTCTTTTTTTTTTTTTTTTTGGCAGCCAGGACCCGTAACCCCCAACCCCTTTGGCTCAGCAGTGTGAAGCGTCATTTCCTCTGCCGTTCTTGCTCCCCCTTTTTTCCTTTTTTCCTGCTCCATCATTTAAATTGAAAAATATTGAGGAAGCTGAAGTAGGGAAGTTTCTTGAAGTTAACTGAAATAGGGCCAAGAAAGGACGACAATGTTGCAAGTAAGGTGGGTGGTGGGCGGTGGGTGGTTGGGTGCGGGGTGGTGATGGAATGAATTGGCAAACTTTCGATTTTGGAAGACAGCTACCATAGAAAGTGTTGAACCATTTCGATTTTGATTAAGGATCCGCTGGCAGGAACCCAAGAAAAGAGTTGCAGGCCAGCTGGCTGGCTGTTGGTGAGGAATTTGAATATTTTTAGCAGGGTATTTAAAAGGAATGAGTTGTGGTTAATGAACTTTTAACAATTAAAAACCTTTTTTCGAGAAAGCGACTTATACTTGTTTAAGGAGAATAAGATTACCCTAAACAAAACCATTTAATTCTATGTATTTTCTAGGAATGCCATCCCGGAAAAGTTCGGAGCTGCTTAGAGCCTCATAAAACAAGCATACTTTATAACATTTTACGTCCTGCCTACATACTATTCATTCGTGTATAGTCCTCATGGTTCCACCATTCAACTGGTCTTTTAAGATATTCCTGCACTTTTTTATGTCAGCTCTCTAGTTTGGGATTAAACGATGCGAGTCACCAGATACACTGGGTATCTTGGTGTTAGCTTTAATGTCCGTAACAAAATACTCATGTGTGCGTCGTTTGCTATTTCCCTATAATTTTTACAGCTTGTTCTCATGTAGATGCGGTTGCTGCTACTCCAAACAGTTTGGGGATTTTCTTTTTATGTGCCTGCTTTTACAACAGGCAGCTTTTACACACAAACTATTAGTGCAATTCATTGGCAAGCCTTGTTGTTGCTATTGTTTATTTTACTGTTTGCGTTGTTGCCTCGTTGGGGGCGTTCTTTGCAACACTGCTGGGCGTGGCCAGCTCGGAAAGCGTGTGTGTGTCCGTCCACATTTGGTAAAGATTTCGAGCTGAAGTCGCCCTTGGGAGAAATTACTTAATTTTGGAATTTCAATTTAGCACTTAGACAGGAAACATGGCACCAAGGAATGGACCCAGACGGAAGATGAATACAATGGGGTGGGTGGGTTGAACTGAGAGTGTAGTGGTGCGGTTTAGTAAGTGTGTGTGTGTCTGCTTGTAAAAACCCAGCTTACACATGCTGTGACTCTTAAAAATTTCCGGAATTTTGGCACGCAATGTTTGCTTTTGTTTACTTGGCTACCCGACTTCCGTCACTCCTTTTTTTCGACTGCCCGCACTTCAGGATTTTTTTTAACCTCATCTCTTCCATTGCACAGGTATTCCCTTTTTATGGCCACCATTCACTTTATTTGATTTCATTTGAGGCAGCTAGGTGCTTAACAACCTTAACAGGAATCGTAATTAACTCTTGGCCAACACACTCCTGCAAATGGTTTGTTTAACCAGCTCTAATAAATGTCCTTTTGCGTACTGAAAAAATGCAGTAGCAATAAAAGTTAATTATATCATTTGCAGCAATATTTTTGTCATTCAAGTTAAATTAAATAGAAAAAAATATAGTAAATAAATCAGTTTGTTATTCTACTAATATTTTTTTAATATTTGAATTCATTTAATATGGTAATGTAAATTTTTTTTGGTGTATCTCTTTATATTTGCAGCTGGCACACACACGACAAAGTCACACTTATTCAGTGAGGTAAAAGTCGCCTACTGCCAACCGGTGATCCCTCCCATTTCACATTTTCCATTTCCACTCCGTTGTTAACCCTTTCTAGTACTCCTTTCAGGAACTCCTTTGACTCACTGTGCGGTGAGTGAGCGAGTTTGTTAAACAGTGTAAAGTTACACGCAACTAAGCACTTAACTGCATAAAAGCTCGAGCACAGAAGGCGAGTGCAAGGTGGGTTATAATAAAAGGTGGGGTGGTGGACCATGGGGTCTGGTGGGCAGGAGGAGGAGAAGGAAAAACCACAGGCGGGGCAACCTTCAACTTGCAACGCTTGACTTTGCGTGCGTTTTTATGAATGAGTTGGCGCCGAGAGAAGCAACAAATGTAAATCCGCGACCCCGTTGAAAGGTCGTCCAACGGACTGGCCGAGCACGCAGGGCCACCACCGCCTCCACCCGCTCGTCTGAGGCGCAAATTGAAGCACAAACCGGGACGAGGAGAACATAAAACGTTGTCCAGACGGGTTGCTAAAGAGCTGTGGCTATGTAAACAGACACAGCTGGACATTCGCCAGGGGACCAGGCGTTCTTGGTCTCCGACTCCGACTCCGACTCCGTCTCTTCTGCAGTCTGGCCAAATGCCCAGTCCTTCTCTTTGAGTCCGCTCCTCTGGTTTTGCCCATTTCATTCTCTGTGTGGCATTGTCATGTTGCGGCTAAGGCGGGTTAAAGGCTCTGAGCTGTTGGCCATCAATTGCGCTCTGATCTGGCTCTGAAGGCACAGGAAAGCGCTTAACTTCTGCACTGAAGGCGCACGAGTTGCCAATGAGAATGCAACCTGAGCTGGAAAAAGGCCCCACATCGTGGGAAATGGCAAAGAGACAGAGAGTACATGGAGGTGAATGAGATGTGATAAGTTAGATGGATGGTCGATAAATCTAGCTGGCTTCTGGTGCACACTAAAATAGATTCAAAGGGGCTATGAATTCTAGCATTCTGTTTAGATCGAGAGCAGTTATTTTTCTGGCAATTACCTCATATTCTACAACAAATTTCCCAAGAAATGATTTACTTAAAAACCAGGCAGAGATAATCTGCCCATAAGTCCCAAGACTTAAAGTATCGATAATCCAGGAATTAAGCTGACCATTTTGATCCTACAGATTAAATGACGGAAAGGACACATTCAGTGTTATATGATAGGCGCATGATTACACCCCGAATAGAACTCTGAAAAGGTCTTTCGCCATTACATAAAAACTAATAGATATTAGTTTCCTTTTCAATTATTAATAAAAACAAACTAACTACTTTAAGAACTAACATCACAACAATGTCGCAAAATTGTAATGGGAACCGAATGAACTGGATGGTCCATAAAATGTTGTCTCATTTCTCACCCAGCCTCGTATCGTATGTGCCACCAGTTCGTTGCGGCCAAAAGTGCAAGGTAACCGCAAAGGGAAAGAGTTTCCAACGTACTTTCCGCCATCGCCCGCCTGCATCCGTCTGCGTCCCTCGCCAATTTAAATTTTCACATAAGCTTTTGCACAGACTTTTCGGCTTGGCATTTAAGTAATTTGTTGCCTGCAACCTGTGGGCTTCCACCAGCCACCCATTCGGTCCCTTTTCCTTCTTTCCTCTCTCACATCCACATCCACATCCACGTCCACGTCCAAATCCGTCTCCTCTTTCCGTCTGCATACGGCTGCTGTCGCCGTCATTGGTTGGTAATTTTTCACTGGCTGACAAGATGTCGCCTTTCCGTCGACGTGGTCGCTGCCGTTGCATAATTGCTTTGTGGTTAAAGGATTATTTACTTTTTTCCAGCAACGCCCATTACCATGAGTCGGCGGTCTTCGTCCTGCTCCTGCTCCCGGATGCCTGCTGACTCACTTAAGACACAGTTTGTCCTCGTCACTAAGCCGACGGCTTGCGCTGATTTGGGCTTAAATGCATTCAGCTCATTTAATTTGCAATGCACCGCAGAAACCCGCAGAGCCCGCTTATTCGTATACCCTCCCATACCAGCAAAAGGTATCTTTACTTTGCAAATGAGTTTTTATGGTCTTTCTCTATACGTTTTAAAGCAGGAATATTAGAATAATGGCTAAATTAGTTATATTCTTTCCATGAGGTTGTGCTCATTTCAAAACCCGATTTTCCAGGTATTATTTCATATTTGAATAGATTAATGTTTGACTACATGCATGAACAATAATTTGAACATATCATCTTCTGAAGACGATATTTATCGTTACCCTGAGCTAATTTTCAAACCGGTATAAATAAATATGCTACCGAATAGAAGCAAATATTATGAATAACTTAATAAACAAAACATGCATTAAATATTGCATCTATCTATAGATCTCTAAATGAAATAGTAAGGGTGTTTTAACCAATCTAAATAAGTTACTTTCTATAGTTTTTCATACAAATTGTTTATACATTTTGAACAGTTAAAAGAACCTTTCTACACAAGAAACTATCTAGATTTAAATGATGAACAACAAACATATACATTTTTAAGGGCATATCAACTTCAGTGTTTTAAATCTAACGAACTTTGTCATGTTTCCTTTTTGGTTGGTCTGCCTGTCTCCCTTTTTTAGCGCTGATGTCTCACAAATTATATAATTAAGTTAAAGTGAGCGGCGGCGGGCAATTTACGAACAGCTCCATCGGCTCCCAGCCGGCAGCTCCAACTCGCCACTCGATGCCTGGATGGGATGGGGGATGGGGCATGGGGCATCCGACTGGGTAATGGGTAATGGTTAGAGGGTACTGGATAGTGGATACTGGGTGTACGCTAATTTCTTAATTCTCACCTTCCGCTCGCAGGGCGGACGTGGACCATTCCCGTGTGAAGGCAGTGGCAGCCCCAAAAATAGCATTTCCGTATTGCCATGTCTATCATGACTTTTATTGTTGAATGAACCCTCCGGACTGGCGGCTGGCACGCCAGCAATAGTCCGAGTGCCCATCCGATTCCCGGTCGGTCCAGGTCCAGAGCCATGCCCACCAGTCCCTTCACCCGCCCCCTTTTTCGCCGAATCCCCCATTTCGGCTGATTGCTGTTCATTCGCGCGTTAAATGTGGACGGTTCGAAGCGGAGTGGATGCTGCTGCTGATGCTTTTGAAAGTGAATCCCCCATCCCCATCCCGCTGCCATTCCAGTCCAGTCCAACCCCTTTTCGCCCCCGAACTCAACTACTGATGTATTTTCCTGGACTATTCTTTGACTCTACTATATATCTCTCGCCCCGGCTCACTGGGCGTTTAGTGTTCAATTTAGCGTCATAATTTCGTTTATTGCATGGCCTGCTGCTCCCCAGTTCCAAAATCTTCGGCTCTGCTGTCAAGTGTTTTTGTTGAGTTCATCAAAATTGTCGCTGGCCAACGATGACATCCACTTAACGCAATTTTCAGCGCTGAAAAGAGGCGAGAGCATCACTGCCACTGGCAGCTCCACTCGAGAGTCATTCATTCATTCGTTCAAGCCGCTCCTAAGCATCCATTCATGCCGTCATTCAGCCATTCGCTCACTCGCTCATTTCACACCATTTACAGTTACAATTAATGTTTGTGTTTGCCTGTCTCCCGCATTTTTTGCCACCCAACCTCCTCCAAACCTCCCCCAACCGAAGACGAAAAGTAAGAACATCAAAGGGCTCACCGAAAACGAGTATAAGTCACCCATCAAATGCCACCCAATCTTATCTTAAAGCTGCAAAAGCTTGCATATTTAATAATTGCTCAGCTGAAGTTCATAAAACCGGGTAAGAGCACCCTCCAGGGATTTTGGCCAAAAGGTGCCCCAGGGGAATGAATGCCCCTGAATGGAAAAGGGTCGAGGGATAGCAGCCAAAAGCGCAACCTTAGCCCGCTCATAAATGAATGTTTCTGCTTCAGAATTTACACCTCCACTTTGAAGGATGGGGCAGCTGGAGCATCGTGCGGCATGACTGGCGTGCCTCTGGCCCACCTGCGGCATCCCCATAAAGTATCTTGAATATTTCAGGTGTGCTAGCAATTTAAGGGCCTGCGTCGCATTCAGCTGCGGGTTCATTAGATGTCCACTGCAACTTCATTTGCAGGGGCGCAAAAAAAGACGGCACAAATCTTGACCGCCTTTTACCTTGCCAACTGGTTGGTTGCCAACTTAATGTCGGTATACCTTGGATTTCAGGGTATAGAAATGGGCAAAGGTAAATCGGGATATAGGAATACCCATCAAAGATGTTTAGTCACATTATAGAACACGTTCATATCAAACATAAGCTAATCCAATTAGTGACTGTATCTTGCTTAAGTCTTAAGTTATCGAGTTTCAGGTTAGCAACTCGCACAACTCCTTATAAAAGCAACTATACATGGTTCTTGACCTCAAATGCTCCTGAGATGTTTAATTAAACTGAAAATGTTAAGAATATTTTCAAATAATAAGATTTAAATATTACCAAACTATATAAACCCCAATAACTTTTGAAAGAAGTAAAGTCTATCCTTAATTTGATGTTTGTCTTAATTAAATTAAGATAATATTTTATACAGGTGCGTAGAAATTCAAAATAAAGTTTGATACACCCATGACAGGTATTTTATGTTTTTGGGACCAAGAGATCAGCAAACAGGTGCATAGGAATCCACTTAAAAAATTTAATTGAATATTATGGCACCCAAAATGCCCAAATGTTTTTGACGCAAAGCCTAATGAAATCCAAGTACCCGGTATCCCAATAACCAAAGCACCCAACTTTTGGCATCCCAACTTGTTGTTATGGTTTTTTATGCTGCTGTTATTTTTTTTTTTTTGGCTGCAGAGGCTTAGCCTGTGACGACGTCAGAATTTCAATGTTTTTTTTTAGTTCTGTTTTGTTTCTGCCAAGCCTGTTAATCTATTTTTTATGCGCTTTGCGAGGGCATTCGCCTAAAAGCTAGCCGAGTATTTTTTTGCTCGTGTTTTTGTTCCTTTCGGCGGCCTGTTGGTTTTCTGTTTTTGATTTGATTTCGTTTTCGTTTCGCATTGTGGCTATGTTTTCCCTCTCTGCATGTACACATGTATGTGTGTGTGTGTTTTGCTTTTGGAAGCAGCCCCGAAAAAAAAGGTTTTTGTTTTCTTTTGTCCTCCGGACCAGCCACCCTAATTTGTTGTTGTTTTTTGTTTGTCAACCTTTTTGCATACAAAGCGCACGCACACGTCTTAAATGCGATTTAATGCACCCCGCTTATTATAATCAAACTGTTTGTTTGGTTCACCTCCTACGTACCATACTCTTTTTCCACTTTTTGCGCTCCGCTAACTCTTTATGTTTGCCTTGCTGTTTCGTGCCGCTTCCTTTTCACTGCACCTTCTTCTTTTACTGATTTGGGGCACTTAACATAATTTAATTTCGGCAACTATAAATTACAACTCCTTGCACTTGGCACACATTCAACACACTGAAGTTGTTTTTGTTGCTCAAAACATTCTGCTTCTTCTTTTCTCCACTTTCCTCTATCGCCCGCTTATCCTTATGTAAAGGACAACGGAAAGGTGCGGGGTAAAAACACACGCCCGGAGGATAGGAGCCCGCGACCCTCAGAAATGCGAATTTTCACGATTTCCCGAATTTTTTCTCCGACACGAAAACACGTCCGCACTGGGCAACATATACAACGCTTTTGGCGTCGCTGTTTTGGTTTTGAATTTGGTGCCAGCTCGAGCGAGCTCATGTTCGAAGCGAGCCGGTTCGAGTTCGAATCGAACTTAAGAGAGCAAACTAAAAGAGTGGGTGAAGAGTTTGAAGAACAGTTTCTATACGTTATATTTATAATTGGAAATTCATTTGCACCAATTGATTAAACCAATTAGAAATAGTACTAAGCTAAATTTACTAAATTTGTTAAAAATACTTATTGTTGTAGGGTAAAAAATTGCGGTCAACCGGTGGGAGTAAGTTTACTGCACCCACAGAAATGAGCTCAAAATTACGTAGTTATAGTGTTTAAATTACTTAATTACTACAAGTACAAGCTGAAGCACTAATTGCGAGTTTTATAAATAAATTGGTAGATTTCAATATGCTCATGCATATGCAGTTTACAAATTATGTTATTGTTTATGTACTAATACGAGTAATTTATGTAAATTAAACTGTTTTAATGTAGTCCTTCTCTGTTAATAAAAAAGTTATTAAAAACCTTTAGGTGTCAAATTTCACTGTACATATTTACTGCTTTAAAAAGATAAGCAACAGGAATACATAAATTTCAGGTGAAACGTTGCATTGTTATTCCATAAAAGTGCGTCTGATAAATCATTTCATTTTGAGCATTCAGCAGCAAGTGCATTTTCGGAATCCCGCCCCAATAAATCTCTCCTTTCTCTTCACCTTTTCGAGCTGCAAGATAAGAGCAGATTTCAGGTCACTGGAGGGGCAACAGCTGCTTTCGGTGGAAGTAGTGGCCAAGGCCCCTCGAGAATCAAAGGCGATTGTTCTGGTTCTGAAAAGCCGGCTAAACAACTTTCCTGCTGCCCCCACCCACTGTTTTTTGTTTTTTGATTTGGCTCTTCAGCTGACAGAAATATTGATGTCGCTAATTGTAATTACATATCAATTATAATTGGCATCCAATCAGGGGTCGTAGGAGCAGCTTTATTAATTAGCCGCAATTGTTGTTATGCGCCACAAGTTTCCAGCTCTCTCTTATGTTTCTCTCTTAAGCGCTAAGGTACATGTTTTGGCTGCACCGCAACAAAAGATTTCTTTATATTGTTATAATTTTAAGTAAAATAGAAAGTAACTTAACTTTGTCTTATTGTTTTTGCACCATATTAAACATAGCTGTTCAAATATTTCACAACAAATTACTAAATCGCATAGAACTTTCTCTCAGTCTGCGGTACAGTTTATAACGGTACTCCTTCGACTTTAGGACGCCATACTCATTTCCGGTTTCCGTTACTTTGTGTGCGTGAATATTTGAATTGCGTGGCAAAGTTTGCCGCCCATTGCCGCTTTTTTGCGCATCTGAATTTTATTGAAAACACATTAAGAAATTCCCAGTAGAAGCGACACTTTCGCCGGAAGTTGCCAATTTCCCTGACGAGCGCCCCCTTTTGTGGGCGTGACCCGTCGGGGAAATCAAATTGTCTGGTGCAATGGCAAAGGGAATTGTATTTTGCTACCAATAAACGTAACTTCCCCTCGAGCAGGCTAATCAACGTTGGGCAAGAGCCCGAAAAATACCACGGCGAGCGAGAGAAGATTCCACCCCAGCAAGCTCAGGCTGATAAGACGGCTGCATTGATTAGATAAGATGTTAGGCGAACGGGAGCGAGAGCTTTTTTTCCGTTTGATATGTGAAAACTTCTAATCGCGCTTAGTCACAGGTTGCTGCCAAAGCGCGCGGACGGTCAGATATGGACGACACCGACTTCTCGCTCTTCGGGCAGAAGAACAAGCACAAGAAGGACAAGGCGGATGCCACCCAGATCGCCCAGACGCCCACCTCGGAGCTGGACCTCAAGAGGATCATAATCTCGCGCCCCACCAACGAGGATACATACGAGAATTGCGCGCGGGCGGGCATTGCGCTGATCCTGAACCACAAGGATGTCAAGGGACAGAAGCAGCGCGTGGGCACCGAACGGGATCGCGATGACATGGAGGCGACGCTGCAGGGATTCGGATTCGATGTACGCACCTTCGACGATCTGACCTTCTCCGAGATCAACGACACGCTCAAAGAGGGTGAGTTTTCCACGAGCTCTACTGTTGCAACAAATTGCTAAAAAGAAATATAAGTACATATCTCAAGTTTTTATCTACCAACGGAATCAAGTTTATTTTTATATTCCACTGTTAAATACGAGGTAATGTCTTTCTTTACGAGTCGTTAAATATATTTACTCCCTTTCAAGTGTTAAACAAAACAGAAAACATTTAATATGCAACTTAACAATCACTGTGATAGTCATCGAATTCTAGCTGCACTCAATCTTGTCCATCGAAACTGGTGACATATTTCAAACACATATGTATATCTTATCATTATCAAAACAAAGTCACTATTTTTACGACTGCAATAATTATGAGATAAAGACAGTAATCGGTTGGTCTGATCAATCCGAAGCCAGCAAAAAACTACATATATATGTATATATTTTGAAAAGTTTATCGTGTATTGATTATTGCAAAATTTTCTTTGAAGAGAAAAGATTTTTAAAGCTATTTAACGGTCTCCGATTTTAATATTATTAACTACTTACTAAAGATGTGAATCTACTTTTTTTTAGTTGCTCGCGAGGATCACAGTCAAAACGACTGCTTTGTGTTGGCGGTAATGTCACACGGCACCGAAGGCAAGGTCTACGCGAAGGACATGGCATATCCTGTGGAGCGCCTGTGGAATCCCTTCCTCGGCGACAACTGCAAGACGCTCAAGAACAAACCGAAACTCTTCTTCATCCAGGCGTGTCGCGGAGCCAACTTGGAAAAGGCCGTGGAGTTCTCCAGCTTCGCGGTGATGACCAGGGAACTGGTCCCGGAACCCGCCGCCGCCGTTCAACCCATCACCTACGCCATTCCCAGCACGGCGGACATGCTCGTCTTCTACTCCACCTTCGACAGTGAGTGTGGGCAAAAGTATTAATCATTTTTAGTTTCACAATTAAGTGAAACTTGTCCAGGCTTAAAAAAGCTTTGAGCGTCAATCAATTCGGGTGGGTTTGTGGGTTGCAAAGTATTGTGTTCCTTTCAATGAATTAGAATACTTAAGGCATACTTAAAACACTATTTCGGAAGATACTTAATCCAAAAGATAGATATAGTTTGTAAGTTATCTTTAAACTATACATACATTATACATATACATTTATGTATTTATTTTGCTATTAAGTTTCCGTTTCAAATATTTCCTGATTGTATCTTCTTCCTCCCCCTTTCAGAATTCTTCTCATTCCGTAACGTTGACGATGGCTCCTGGTTCATCCAGAGCCTGTGCCGCGTCCTCGACCAGGCCGCCGCCAACGAAGCTGCCACGCCCGAGGGCGTCGAGCTGCTCCGCCTGCTGACCGCAGTGAATCGGAAGGTGGCCTACGAGTACCAGTCGAATACGAAGAACGAGGCCCTCAACCAGATGAAGGAAATGCCCAACTTTATGTCGACGCTGACCAAAACGTTCCAGCTGCGTGTTAAGCCCAAGTCCTGAGATCCGGTCACGGAATCAGCGACAATCCAATCGGGACTGTGAGTCAGTCCGCGGGTCAAGAACGAGGGACGCCACAACTCTTTCATTTAATCGTAATGTTTGCAATTTGTTAATAGAAATACATATCGATGGCACTTATCTAGAATTGGCTTAGTGCCTTTGGGACTGCGATAGCGAGCTGGCTGACAAGTAAATAGATAGGAGTCGTGCTGCCGGGAGGTCAGTTGCCCGGAAAATGTCGCGATTTCCGCATGTCTGCGGTCTTTGTTTGCTGCTCAAATATTGGCAGATTTTGGCCTTGGCCCCGTTTCGGACTTCCGGGCCAATGGTCGCCAGGTGCCAGCGATGGGTGACCTTGATTGCGGTCTTCAGATGGCTACTGCTCACATCAATGGCGCCCTTTGTTCTGTGGAAAAGTGCTGCCATGTATGAGGCCACTAATGTGCGGCACTCGTTGGTCTTTAAGACAATCGCTTTGGCCACCATGACGGGTGATGTCTGCATTTCACTAGCTCTGTTGGGCAACCACCTTTGGAATCGCCGGGAGTTGGCCAATTTGGTAGATGACTTGGCCAGATTGCATCGTCGCAGAAGACTTAGCTGGTGGTCCACTTTGTTCCTCTGGCTGAAGTTGCTACTCTCACTCTACGACTTGCTATGTAGTGTGCCATTCCTCAAAGGAGCAGGTGGTCGTCTGCCGTGGTCCCAACTCGTGGCCTATGGAGTCCAACTCTACTTTCAGCACGTGGCCAGTGTCTATGGAAACGGAATATTCGGTGGAATACTTTTAATGCTAGAGTGCTACAACCAATTGGAGCGCGAGGAACCCAACCTGGCTAGACTCTTGCAAAAGGAAGGCAGCTGGCTGAGACTGACCCAAAGATTCGTGAAGGTCTTGCAGCTGGGCATCTTTCTGCTGGTCTTTGGCAGCTTCGTTAATATAATGGTCAATATATACGCTTTTATGTCCTACTATGTATCGCTGCACGGAGTTCCCCTGACCATATCCAATAACTGCCTAGTCCTGGCAATCCAACTGTATGCAGTCATTTTGGCTGCTCATCTTTGCCAGGTGAGGTCGGCTAAATTGAGAAAAAAATGCTCGCAAGTGGAGTATGTGCCCGAAGGATTGACACAGGAGCAGGTGGGTTAATCTAATCAAATTTAAGGGGACTAATTTTCTTTGCTATTTTCTCAGGCCATGGCTTCGACTCCATTTCCTTTGCTCACGCCCACTGGCAATGTCAAGTTTCGTATTTTGGGCATTTTCGTCCTGGACAACTCGTTTTGGCTTTTCTTGGTCTCGTATGCGATGAACTTCATAGTGGTTATCCTACAGACAAGCTTTGAGCATATAAATCATGGTGAAATCTAAGAGTGTACTGGCTAAAATGAATCTCAAATCTAATTATCTACAGTTCCTATTTTAATACGCTTATATGTTATAAATGCGCTTGTTGAATCAAAACAAATAATTTAAAAATCAAGAAATCTGTTTTTTATTTATTTGAAGCATTTCTTTATTAATTTAATTCATTTTTAAAATATTTCTCAGTGTAAGTAACAGTGGCGCCAAAAAGCAAGTACGGAAAATGTGGTGGTTTCGGGAAGTAACTTGTTTTTGCTAGGTGGCGCTTTTGTAGTTCCAAAAACAGACAACGCAGTGAAGATGGAGCTTTTGGCACATATTTATGGGCGGGCAGTTTAAAAATTGTCTTTTGTCCATTACGATTTCAATGAATGCATTATATTATCTGTTGTGGTTTTAGCAATCGCATGAATAAAAGACAAAATAAATCAAAGCGTCACAATTTGTTTGAGGTTGCGCTTGGTCTACATTTTTTTCATACAATTTAAACCTAATAAATTTAAGTAGAGCAGGTGGTCTTGACTAAGCATTCGGTGTAATCTTGATTTTATCAAACAAAGATTGATGGACATAAACTCCATTCAATACATTTTTGTCGCTTTTGCTTGCGCGATCAGACGACGCATTTGTGAATTTTGATATGATATTTGTGAAATGCTTTTGTCACTTGACTAGCCATTGCGTAAACTGGAAATGAAAGTCGGAGCCAGCAAATCCCAAAAACTAGTTGAAATAGATTTGCAGTCAAAAAAAATGAAATCGTTTATCTTTGCCACCAAACTGCAGATTATGATGTCTATAATTGATCATTAATTGCCATTGGCTTAGGCCAAAAAACAGAAAGTTACATAACGTGTGTAGTGTAAGGCAGCGGCTTAAAAAGAAAAGAAGGAATGTTAAATGCAAATGTACAATTTAATTTGTTATGTTTTGAAATCCCTTTAACCCAACGATGCATGCCCAATTTGCTGCTTGCCTCACTTCGAATCGAATGACTGATGTGTAATCTGATATGGCGGCTGAGTTGAACGATTAGCATATCGACTTACCCACCGTCTGTCTTCCTGCTTTCACTCGCCGACTTCTCGAACAGCCCTCGCTGATTAGCATTGATTCTGCCAGCGAAGAGCTGTGGCTAACCACAAGCGGGCCCAGAAACCAGGAGCATTCGCACGCGCCAATTTTCCAAACCGCTGACTCGATCGGTTTGGTACACTGCAAGAGAGATACTTCAATTGTTTTCTATCTTTAATTTTAATTTTTTTGAAAGCGTTTAATTTACTTTCTATCGCACTCAAAATTGTAGTTCAACTTCTCTTAACAGTTATCTATTACTCTGTATTAGTAACAACTTTATGCACTTGTTAATTGATCTCTAAAAATGCTTACGATTTAACGCCTCATCTAGGATAATTTTCATTATATTAGTTTAAATTGATTGAATATTGTTAATACCACCTGCAACAACTTTTTTTCTCAGTGCATGGGCTTGCGTAGGTTGTTGTGGGCTGTCGGTCAGTCGCAGCTAGTGCTTTTGCTCCGACGCCGTTCGTCTCCACTCAGGTGTTATGTAAAGCTATTAAACCGCATAATGCAAACGCTGCTCAGTCTTTCAGCCTCTCCGTCTTCTACGGCCTTTCTTCGCGGCTGTCTTGTTAGCATTTTTCCACTGCCTATGGGCTCTCCCTTGGTTCTTTTGTTCTTGGCAGCGGCGCATCGGCTCAAACTTAGATATAAGCAAGAACCGTTAAGACGCTTTTATTGCAACTGCAGCGCTTTCCATTCGATTCATATTGGATCCACCGCGGATTAACACTATATTGTCCATATTGTGTCTGATTTTTGACTTGCTCACTCGGGCTTTCCATTGCGGCACCTTGGTCAACATTAACATCAACATCACCATCTCCATCTCCATCTCCATCATGGGGCATCATCACCATCAAAAGTGCCTAGGGCTACCGGCCCCAGCGAACTGCATGTTTATGCTTTATGTTAATCACTTTTGTTGTTTATACTTTTACGGCTGGCTTTTGAGCTATTGGACCTTCCTTCCTTGTTTCTCGCTTTCTGGCTGGCTTTCATTCATCCACTGGGCCTGGCTTTTGTCTTTCAGTCAGCACGCAACGCACTGAAGAAATAACTAATAGTACATAGTAGCGCAACGGTTTCTGAGCGAGTCTACAGAGCCAAGGATACGCAGACCCAGTATTCAGTTGTTGTTGGCGGCACTCCACACCCCTGCCACATTTCACTCCCAGCGCTTTTCCTCAGCCACTTGTCGTGGCTTTTCTTGTTTTCTTGTGTGTGAAAAACTAGTCTCATCGCTAGTCTCGGCTTTCAGCCTGCAGTTGGGAAGATAGCTTCAGTTGGTCGCGAGGTGTTAGCGTTGTCGGTTGTTTCGGTTGCAAGCGCGATGCGAGCGTATGGATAGTGATTAATATCCAAGGAAAAGTTCAGTGAAAATATCGCAAAAGAAGCAGGCCAGTCAGGATATGGCAGTCATATGTGTTTGGGCTATGCCCCTAGCAGTTTTCGGGCTAATCGCAATAGGCCAAGCTGCGAAAACGGGACAAGTGCAAGGCAAGTTACAAGTGGTCAAAAGCCGTTATGGCCTTTTTAAGTTGGCGGGATATGTTCATAAATCTCCCGGCTAATGTGTGTGTCTCCAGCTCTCAATCTCTCTGCCTGAGCGCTAATGTGTGTTTGTTCGCGTAAATCAAGTGCTGGACGCAGTTTGTCGCCTAAGTCTTTCGTTTGCTCGACCCCTTCCCCTTCGCATGCAACTTGTTTGGCTCGTTTGCAGACCGTTAAATAACCCAAATTTCGAATTTAAATGCTGGTGCGACAGCTTTTCCTCAGGCGCTGGCGAAAAATGTGCAAGGAAATCGATTTGTTTTTTTAAGGCTATTATCTCCATGCTGCAAGCAACCTGTCAATTGGTTTATGCAATGCCTGACAGCTGACCCACTTTACCGTCCATCCATTCATCCGTCTACTCCCGAACTGACCCATATCGGTAACCTGCTCCTGCACCTTCCAACCAGCCAAGTTAGTAAATCTCCGACCGCGACCGCCCCACCGTGAACTCAATAACCCGACTTGGGAACCCAAGTGTCGCTGGCGTTGTGAGTGTGTGGCAATGTTCTAATTAAAACTTAATTTGTTTGTGTTACTTGGAATGACCGCCTGAGCTTAATGTTCTAGATGATGGCTAAACTCGGAGCCAAGTATGAATGGGTAAAGTGTTGCTAGTCAACAAGTGCTAAAGCGTTCGGGCCGCATGTGAATGGTGGATATGAATTACATATAATTTCTGTTTTATGAGAACAATGAGAATGACATTTATGTTGTGGGAAATGAGTTGAAGAACCGTTACGAAAAGTCTTGAAAGTGTTAAGTGCAATCGGAATAGAACTGCATAATTAATTAATAGAATGTGACTCCATATGGATTTAATTTAACTGGAATATCACAAGAAAAAACAGCGAATGGATATCAAGAAGGAACCTATGGCACTATTTTGGAATACATTGTTAATTAATTTATTTGTTTGATGAAAAGAGGTTGTAAACATTGAATTATATAAAAATAATTAGAAACTTGATAATAATTATAGTTCCTGTGGCGCCTCACAATATTCAAGAGCACCTTTTTCCTATTTATTTTGTATTATTTTGTATTATTATTTTTAGTGAAACCCATTTGTTATTATTTTAATAAAAATCACAAATTCAACACTGATTAATAATTTCTTAGTCAAATTTCTGTTTCTGCTGCACATATCTGCCCAGGGAAACCCTGCAACGCAAACCGTTCACACCGAAGTGAGCCAGAAACTGCAAGTAAATAATAGAAATTGCAGCTCAAATTACAACTGCGGCAATAGCAAGAAGCAGCTACAGCGAAAATGGAATAAAACTAAGCCACAAATAAAACAATAAAACAGCAATGGCTACGACGACAAGGGAAGACCGACAAAGTCGCTGGCTGCAGTAGAAGATACTTGACGATGGCCAAGATTTCACTGCATCTGCATCTGAAAGCAACAATGATAATTTCCCGCTGCAGGAGATTTCCGAAAAATAGTTGTACAAAAAAATAAAAACAAGAAAGAAAATGAAGCGCGGAGAAATGTCAGCGAGTCAGACGACGATGTGGTGCGCTTGTCTTCTTGTCACTCGGAACGCATTTGGCTGGGATGCCTATTGGGCCAAACGGCAGCCGAGCCGTAGGCAAACAAAAAATGCTTAATTATGTCATGAGGGTGGGAACTAAGGCAGCAGAAAATAATTTGCAAAGGCTGATTGCAGCCAGGCCGTGAGCAACATGGAGCCCTCCATCTGAGATGGCGAGAATCCGAGACAGGGAGACAGCTGAATGCATGTGGAAAAGTGTTGCAACTGCACATGAAAACCGCAGCTGAATGGGCCACGCGACAAACGTAGAAAGTTTTTGGTTAGCTGGCGCCAGTTCTGCCACGCCCCCTTTGCCACAAATGCCGCCCCCTTGAGAGCCCCACAATTTGGTCCGCACGTCGCTGTGCGGTGATTTTCCAATTGTTTTTCCCGGGCACTTTTCCGTTTTCGGTTCTCAGAGTGTGCGAAAAAATTTGCATGCCCAAATAAAAAACAACAGCGACAATTTGTCAAAGTTTTACTTTTCTTCTACATGCCCCACACCACATATATAGTAATCTGTAATCTCGTGCCCCACTTTTCAGCCAGCTCCGGCAGTTGTGCGTTTCACACGCTCGACGGCGTCGCCGCCGAAAGCGAAGGTGTGCGCTTCATCCGACTGCGCGAAGACGCCCAGGTGGGCAAGGAGATCCTCCGGCTGCAGGCCTATCCACGCTCCACGGCCGCCCTCAAAGGCGCCGATGCCAGCGGAGACCACAAGTACTTCAACCTCACGGAGCACAATGCCACCACGCTGGTGGTCAGCCTGGCGCGCTCGCTGGAACGACTGGTGGACCGGGATGTGCCGCGGAACTTACTGAAGTTCCGGATACTGTGCGCAGGCAAGCAGGAGAAGCTCGAGGAGGTGAGTACTTCAAATGGGTTAGCACTATATCTCAAATATATCTCAAATCTTCCATCGTTAAGTAGTTTTCTAACACCCTTACTTTACTTTCGGCTTCCAGGGTAGCTATCTGTCCATCACTGTTTACATCGAAGATGTGAACGACAATGCACCGGAGTTCCTCAACGTACCCTACGTGGTCGATGTGGATGAGAACACCTCCATTGAGAGCATCATCTTTGAGGGAGTGCAGGCCTTCGATCGCGACAAGCCCAATACACCGAACTCCGAGGTGCACTTCAGTATGTCCACGGTGCCAGAGCAACTGTCGGCCGATGGAAGTCCATACTTTGCCCTCAAGAGTCCCCATCGGCCACTGTTGATTTTAAAGAGGGAGCTGGACTTTGATAATGGTATCAGGCAATTCAAGCTGCCGATATTCGCCTGGGATCGAGGCACTCCAGCCAACCAGGCCAACACCACGATCACGATAAACGTGCGAGATGTGGACGATTTGCCGCCAAAGTTCACCGAAGGCGTCTATCGCACCAGGATCAATGAGTTCTATCCGATGACAGGGGTGCCTATAAGAATACCTCTGTACTTTGCTCCACCCATAATGGCCTTCGATCAGGATTCGCTGAACGCTTCGCTAGTTTATGACATCATTTCTGGTAATGAGCGACAGCTTTTCCGGGTGAATCCCCACAATGGAGTCATGTATCTGCAGAAGGAAATTGATCTGGAAGAGGAGAGTCTGCCGGGCAACACTTTTGTCCTTCAGCTAGAGGCACGACAAAAGGACAATCCCCTCAAGAAAGCTCTAGCACGGTTAGTAAAACAGTAATCAAATAGCAAATATATCTTTATTATCTGAATTATTATCAACAGCATCGAAGTGGAGGTTTTGGATCTGAATGACAATGTTCCTGAGTTTGAGGCCGATTTTTACAATATTTCCATAGTGGAAAATCTACCCACTGGCTTTAGTGTACTACAGGTTAATGCCGTCGATCGGGATCAGGGCGAAAACTCGGAGTTCCTGTACAATCTAGTTGAGACCAAGGATGCGGCAGGTGCTTTTCGAATCGACTCCCGAACTGGATGGATTACTGTGCGTGACGATCGCCTATTAGATCGCGAGCAGCGTAGATCCATTCAGCTGAATGTGGAGGCCTTGGAGCGGAATCCTTCGTACCTGGATGATAAGCATCTGAAGAAACCAGGACCTAGCAAAGTTCAAGTGGAAATCACGCTGCTAGACACGAACGACAACACGCCAAAGTTTGAGCATGGAAATCTGTACGAATTTAAGGTGCCCATCAACGCACCCACGGGCTATGTGATAGGTCAGGTGGTCGCCCACGATCCAGATGAGGGTCCAAATGGCCATCTGCTATACGAACTGCAACGACCCAAGGGTAGTGGGTACATCCCATTCCGACTGGACAACAAGAATGGCACTATTTATGTGGGTGGACCACTTCGGAGGGGACGCATTGCAGTCTTCGTGGAGGCCACTGATCAGCCTACTAATCCCTCGGAGCGGCGATTCTCCTTGGCAGTGATCACCATTGAAGTGTATGCCACCATTGATGACCAGGCCATTGATTTCGTGGGTGCTCCATACGAGTTTTGGGTGGGAGCGAACACTCCGTTGGGGACCTCAGTGGGCCAAGTGCGAACCACTCTGATTTACGAAGGTGGCGATGAAATAATGTATGATCTTCTGCACACTTACTCGGAAGGGGTACCTTTCGCCATCGAGGAGCGATCCGGCATTATCACCGTCATTCGGGAGTTATCTGATTTTAAACGGAAAGTCTACCAATTCGAAGCGGTGGCCAATTATGTAAGTTGACCTCATTATCATTGAAATCTTGGATTTCTGTGAGTTTCCATTATTGTTTGTTTAATGCTTTCAGCTATTTGCCAACTCCTCCCAGTCACTTGTCATGTCGCGAAGTTCATCTCCACTGACCACAATAGCCTCGCCCGCTGAACTCAGCGATGAAGGTGTACTCATCACCAATCTCACCATCCACATAGTCAACAAGCCGGAGCAAAAGGTGCCCTTAAGACCTGTCATAGAGTGAGTATTGTTTTTACTTTTATCGAATAATAATATTTTAATGTTTTCACCACTTAATTTTTTTCATATTTGCATAATTTCAGAGAGATCAACATGAACGTAATCAACTTCCACGTGGAGGAGAACGTTGTGGGTGGCATCATTGGACAGCTGCTGTACAAGAATGGCATCAATCTGGTCAACAACGAACTGGGAATGCCATCGGAGCCAACTGGTCGCAATCTCACCATGGGCAGTAGGTTTCGCAGCCGAAACAGGAGTCGCAGTTCCAAATCAAAACGCAGATTGCCACGACGTCTGGTGGGCGATGCGAATATAAAACTTCGCTACATCATTGCCAACCAGCAAGAGGTGGTGAACAAGATCTCCATCACGGAGGATGGCACCTTGCTCACCTTGACCGGACTGGATCGAGAGCAGCAGCCCAGCTACGAGCTAACTGTGATCGTGGAGTACAGCACGGGACTGGTGAGTGGAGCTGGGATCTACCAGGTGAACATAAAGGTGGACGATGTCAACGACAATGCCCCGAAGTTCAATGCTCTTACCTATGTGGGTTTGATCAACGAAAACTGTGTTGTTGGCACGGAAATGTCCATGAATCATGCCATACTCATCCAGGATGCTGACGAGGGACCCAATGCCGAGTTCAGAGTACAACTCCAGGGAGACTATAGTGACGAGTTCAGCATAGAATACGTAAATGGTACATCCTCGGAAAACTCTACTCATCATAAAATGCCACCCACTACTGGGGCATTTAATATCTTCAACTTGACGGATCAATGGAACGATGAATTCAAATACCAGGAGCTTCACACCACTTTTATGCAGACGAACTTTAAGCTCAGTTCGGGTCCATATTTCCGTATCTCCTATACGGGAAAGAGGGGTTTGGATCGTGAGAAACAGCAGCTGTACAATCTGAAGATCATAGCAGCGGATACTGGTGGTCTCTCGGGATATGCCCATCTCACAATCCTAGTGGCAGATGTCAATGACAATGCTCCGATGTTTGAACGCATCTCCGTGTTCAAGGACTCGCGCTTGGAGATCCGTGAGTACACCACTGATATGGAGATCTACTTCGTAGAGAGTTCGAGTGGAATGACAACTCCTCAGGCAACGGCAGCCATGATGCTAGCCCCACCTCCTTATCACATTCCCGGTTCACCGAGGTTCAATCTGGATCGAGAGAGATCCGTGGGTGCTGGACTGGGAGTGGTAGCTAGAGCTAAGTCACGGCGGAGAATGGTTCGTGCTTTGACAACCAAATGTCCTTTGTTCGCCATTTACGAGGATACTCCAGTGGGTACGAAAGTCCTACAACTGAGCGCAAGTGATGAAGACTTTGGAAAGAACGCCCAGCTGCACTACGAGCTCCAGGGAGAGCAGGTAGAGCGGACACCTGGAATGCCCATGTTGCGCGTTCAGGGAGTGAAGTATTTTGCAATAGACAAACTCAGCGGGGAGCTGTCGGTCAACTATCCACTGTCGGCAAACATTGAAATTATGTTAAATCTGACAGTGACGGATATAGATGGTCTAAAGGATTCCACATGCCTGCGATTCACTGTGATGGATGTAAACAATCATGCGCCGACGTTTAAGAAGTCTTGGTATAGCTTCGATACCCCAGAAGGGGAGTATAAAGACAGTGTGCTGGGTCAACTGACCGCCATAGACATGGACTTTGGAGAGAATGCCAATATAACGTATACGCTCAGTGATTCCCATCTGCCATTTACCATCAAACCTGCCTCGGGAGTTCTGAAGATCAGCGGACAGCTCGACCGGGAGCTGAAGGACAAGTACAGCTTCCAGGTGATAGCCACGGACAATGCCCCTGTGATGCAGCGTATGTCCAGCAGCGTGGATGTGGAAGTTAATGTCCTGGACGTCAACGACAATCGGCCGGAGTTCATTGGCTACGACGATCAAACGAAGGCGGTGAAGTTCATCCCAAGTGTGGCAGATCGCACGTTGATGTTGCCGGTGTATAAGGCATATCTGGATCGAAGTACTCAGCCGGGCACATTTGTGAGGCAACTCACGGCCATTGATAAGGATAATGTGGGCAATGGCAATGGACTGGTTTTGTACTCCATTCGTCATCAGGAAATGCAAGCACCACTCTTCCAAATCGATTCCCGGGATGGTACCATCTCCACAATATCACGTATTAATGGCTATAATGACTATGAGCATCTGAATGTGTCTGTGATTGCCTCAGATGTGGGCAGTCCAGCTTTATCCGCGACAGCCGTTGTAATTGTGAACCTCCAGGGGCAGGCAGTTACGGATCCTCCAAAATCGACTCCCAAGCCAGAACCTCCGGCAAATGTCACCGTATTCCAGCACGCCTATTATGAGGTTAAGCTCACGGAGAACAACGAAGCACCCATTGAGGTGATGCGCTTGAATCTGAGCGCTGGCCTTAATCCCGAGAACTACCGGTGGTCTCTGTGGTTGGAGGAGGGCTTGGATGAAACGGATGCCCATCCGCCGTTCGAATACGATGCCAAGAATATGCTGTTGTATGCCCTCAAGCCCTTCGATCGGGAGCACATATCCCGATACCAACTGAGGATTCGAGCGGATCGGCTGAGTCGGGAAGCTAGAAACTACGCCAGGGTCTCGTACCCCGTGGTAGATGAGCGAATAGAGGGTCTGTCGCTGAACGAGTGCCGAATTCTGGTCCACATTGCGGATGAAAACGATAATGCACCCAAGTTCCGAGGCAATGGACAACCGATTGTAGCCGTTCTACCGCAGAGCGCCAGCTTTGGATACCCCGTGACCCGAGTGGAGGCCAACGACCTGGATGAGGGGCTAAATGCCGAGATACGCTATCGACTTCTAAACGAGCCCTCTCACTTGTTTGGCATCGATGACCTATCGGGCAATATTCGCCTGCTTGGAGAACTTTCCCGCACCGAACACATCTACGGATTCGATGTGAAGGCCACTGATCGAATGGGTGCCGACGATGGCAGAAGTGGCATCGTCAACGTGTTCGTCTATATCATCGATGAGGCCAAGCAAGTGCGTCTGGTGGTGGCCGGAATGCCCGTCGAGGTGGAGCGTCGCATTGAGGGCCTAATGGAGGCACTAAGCGATGCCATTGGCAAGGATGTACGTGTCAGACTTTTAGAGCCGTATTCTGGAGGGCTGGAGCCTGCGTAAGTAACCTTATTATCCATTGTAGTTTTAATAAAACAATACTCAGATTAATTATAATCTGCCAGACTATAAAAAGATTTATTACTAATCAACGTCTTTATAAGATTCTCCAATTTAAATGGAAATGTGGATAGATAGTTAGATGCAGATTAATGAATCGATAACTTGACAACAATCCGTTCATGCTTTCTAACCAATTATTTTAATCTCCAGATACAGATACAAGTTATAGGTATTTCGCTACATTTTAAACTATCATACTTATTTAAAATGTGCAGTTTTTGACCGCATTGCATAACATAATTGGCCATTAGTTGCAATCAAAACACTGCAGTGTCATCATCTAACAGGTTCTCTACCCTCTCCATTTGCAGCACCAATGCCTACATCTACGCCGTCGATCCGCACACGAATTCCATTATGGAAATGGAGCAACTGCAGGAGTAAGTTTTCCTCAGATTCCCCACACCGACTCCCTTCCCGCCCCGGGCTGCATCTAAAATCGATTGACCCAGAACTGTCATGCGAATTAATGGCCTTGAATTGCTTCTTTCAGCGCCCTGGCTGGCCTCCAACTGGACGCACTGCAACTGCAGCAGCAGAAACTCGACGGCGGCAAGCCCATGCCCCGCATCATCGAGCTGGCCGAGTTCGGACAGTTGGCCCGACCTGTACACGCCTCCGCGTCCAGTTTCATGGGAGGATTGGAGTTTGTGACGGTGGTTCTGTTTGCGCTGATCAGCCTGGGTGCACTGATAGCCGCCTGCTGCTACGTGTGCATGCGCCAAAAACGGTATGAATGACGAGTGCACGAGTGTCATGCAAGTGCAACTGCAACTGCAACCGAAAGACTGCTTACTACTGGGCGCTCATGTAGCTCATAGATGCATTTCATGTTAGCCATAGTTTTAGCCTAAGCTAAAGGCCCGATAATAAATCTTAAGTCAATTGCAAATGTTGTTGTTGCTGCCGCTGCTGCTGCTGCTGCTGTTGGTGTGTTTGTTGCTGCTGCTGCTACTGCTAATGGCCATGATCGTGGCCAAGTTGCTTGATGCCACTGAGCCTCTGCATAAACCGGCTGGCATTGGGCCTTTCCTGTCCGATTAAATTATAACGGTAAAAAGCAACAAACACAACATCAATTGCAACAATGCAGCAATAGCAACATGAGGCAATTAGATGAAGATCGTGTGACATCGCTGCAACTGCATCCCAAATGGGAAAGCCAATCAAATGGGATGTCATCTCATCAGCTCAGCTCATCCTGCACAGAGAAAAATGAATGATATGTTCAAAGCAATACTATGAGTTAGTTACACTACAAAAAAACTACGATCAGGTTTATTTTAACTATTTTAACTATAAATTTACCTAGGGCAAATGAAGACGAGTAACTATACTAGAGCTTAATGATGATTTAAGTCATTTATATAAGCTGTCCAAAACTTCTACAATTTCTCTTCATGTCTCATTGCAGACGTCTCTGGTCGCAGCGTGATTTCTCCGCCTCCGATGCCGGTCTCACCTATACCATCGCAGGTATCGGATCTCCTCGTGGCCAGAAGCAGCGCCGTCAGCGGCAGCAGCGGCATACACAGCGCTGCAGCAAGGGCAGCACCGGCAGCCAACGACCCACCAGTGCCTTCATGCCCGAGTCCGTCTGCTCCTCCGCCCAAACGCAGTCTACGGCCACCGCCACCGAGAAACTGGAGCAGCAGCTGCACCATCACCACCAGCAGCAGGCGATGGCCACGCAGCAGCAGCATCATCAGTACCTGAACGAGTGAGTGAATGTCCATGGCCAAGACCGCGTCTAGTCAAACGTGTTTCCATTCTGGACACTAATTGCCATCATCCCCGAAACAGGCAACAGCGACAGCAGCAGCGCGAGTACATAGACGTTCCTCTTCCCAAGTCCATTGCCAAGGCTGCGGCGGCGACGAGTGGGGTCGATGGAGCTGTGGGCGTCGGGAGCACTCCGTTCGTGCTCAAGTACAATGCCTGTCAGCCCGTTAACAATCTGTAAGTCTACATGATACATGTAATCTGGTTTCAAATTTGGCACAATTGTTATGAGCTAGACCTAAAACACTAAACTGAATTCCCTTATCCCAACAGTAACAATTATGAAACATCGCTGTTCTCACTCCACTCGACGGGCCAGGATTCCGGTGTGGAGTTCCTGAGCAGCCGCGAGCTGTACGAGACCTCGCCGGATTCCTTTCAGCACGGTGGCTCCAAGCGCGGCAACAACACGGAAGTTCTATGCCCCAGACATGCGAAGGCCCACTTGGAGCTGCGCCAGCCGCATCCGAATACGGACAGCAGGTGGGTGAAATAGTGACCTTTAGTCCAGATTGCCTCCTTAATATATGAAATCCCTTTGCAACAGTGACACCTATGAGGACTCGCTGAAGACGGACGAGCCACTGGTGGCGCACAACTGTCGCAGTGCCAACTGTGAGCACCGCCAGCACCAGCAGCACCCCAGTCACCATCCCCACTACCAGAACACGCGGTTCGAGAAGCGCTCCTGCGTGCGCCACTCCTTCTCCGGGGTCAAGGACGACCTCATGCAGCAGTCGCCGCAGATTTCACTGCGCCCCCGAGGCCACGCCCTCCGCAACTCGATGAATGACCTGGAGCAGCGGCTCCACAACCTGGAGCAGTCTTTTCGCCGCCCGCTCGAATTTAGCAAATCAAATTCATTGTTTTAGTTCATTTCTTAGCTAGACGAAACGCAGTGCAATTTTTAGTTTAGTCAACATAGAATAGACTTTAGGTATTAAGAAACAAGTGCAATAAATTTGAGAGATGTTACAATTAATATTGCCTACAATTCTGAAAAAGAAACTGATATATTTGAAATCCGGGAAAATCAATTGAGCAGTAGAAAAACTAAGTCTACGAGCATTGAGCTTTGATTATCTTCCAGTATAAACCCATTGAAGTTAGTATATAGATATAGAAATATATTATATTATAGAAATACACTCTGATCATATACTAGCTTATGGATTTGAACAGTAAAATCATATTGAACTTATTATCTGTTATTATTAATATTATTTCTAATCAGTTTAAGACTTGGATGGATTACTAGTCGCTGGGCGACACAATCTGAAGTTCATCATTCTATTGAACAAATGAATAAAATTATATTCAAGCTTCGTGTCACGACTAAGACTTATCGATATCTGGCGCCAGTGTCACTAGTATTTGGGCCATCACTAACCTTGGTCATAAAAATAAAAGCTAGCGTTCCATTTATTTTTCCCGAGCGCTGTTCCGAATCTATTAACACGTCTCAATCCTGGAATGCACAACAACCGGTGAGGCGACTACCAAAAACAGATAGTCCGCTGCTGGGTGTGGGTGAATAAACAGTGTAGAAGCGAAGAGTCCAAAGGATACAACCGCAACCCACTTGCCAAACTGCACACTTTGAGTCCAACGTTGGAGGAGGAGCCGCCATGAATGCCCTGCGGCAGTTCTACCTGGAGATTCCGGTGGTCACACGGGCCTACACCACGGTCTGCGTGCTGACCACCTTGGCGGTGGTAAGTGCATCCCAGAATGCGTTCTAAATCATGGATGACGTGTACGTGTATTATCTTGGATTATAATTTGCCAACTTTCAAGCACCTGGATCTGGTGTCGCCGCTGCAGCTCTACTTCAATCCCACGCTGATCGTGCGCAAGTTCCAGATCTGGCGCTTGGCCACCACATTCCTGTACTTTGGCACCATAGGCATAAGCTTCTTTTTCAATATGGTGTTTACATATCGCTATTGTCGTATGCTGGAGGACGGCTCTTTCCGCGGACGCAGCTCCGACTTTGTCATGATGTTCATCTTTGGCGGCGTGCTAATGACCTTCTTCGGAATCTTCGTCAACCTGTTGTTCCTGGGCCAGGCCTTCACATTAATGCTGGTCTATGTGTGGTCACGACGCAATCCACTGGTGCCAATGAATTTCTTCGGGGTGCTCAACTTCCAGGCGCCGTACCTGCCGTGGGTGCTCCTCTGCTGCTCCATGATTCTGGGAAACACCGTGTGGGTGGATGTCATCGGCATGGGTGTTGGCCACATCTACTACGTGCTGGAGGACGTCTATCCCACACTGTCCAACGGCTACAGACTGATCAAAACCCCCTACTTTTTGTGAGTTCAATTCGAATTGGGATATAACTTTTGCAATAACGACATTTTGTCCTTAGGAAACGTCTCTTCAATGAGCACATCGAACGCAACTTCCAGGCGGCTGCTGAGGATCGACCTGGCGGTTTTCCTTGGGGCGGCGAGGGTCAGCCCCTGCTACCGGAAGACATTGCGGCTGATGGACAGGATGAGGAGCCAGCGAATCCAGCGGCGCCTGTTGCTGCCGCGCCGCAATAGCAAAACTAGAAAATTGTTAAACGTTCTTCTGTTCAAAACGACGACGATGACAACAATGTTGTGTACCCTCCGCCACCTTCTGTTTGGTGCTTGGTGTAATTAGGCGTATAGTATTGAGAGAAAGGCGTGCAATAGTTAGCCAAAGTTGGTGCAGAGCGTGTGTGTATGTCATTTATTGGTTTGTTTTCTGATGCAGAGCCCATTTTCCATCCGAGATGTTCTTTAATTTATAATTTTTATAATTTACCCCCAAGGGATGAATCCACGACAGATTGAACCTACACTGCACATGTGATTATATATATACAAACATGCCACAAATAAATCATTATGTAAAAAGAACTCTTCAGTTTTAAAATGCATGAAATAGCTTCGGGATTGATAATGTCGATGCAGTCTTCAATCGCCATAAAACCATTTGATTATTTTTGCGAATGTCCTTTTTGGTGCTACAGGGGGATTGAGTTAGTAGATTTGGTTTGCGGAAGTGCCTAACTTAAATATAGTATAAAAATAGCATTGAACTTTTTAAGGTGGCACTTCAAATACGCGCCAAGCTTTTGATACGTTGCCACCTGCCAACTCAATTTGACGTTAGCCAACACTGGCTGCTACAAAACAGTTGTTATTCGCTCATATTTATTTTTTAGCCGGCTGCTAAACAGTATAGTATTAGCATGTTATATATGATTTAAACTCAGGATGTCTAGAATTTTGATGAGCCAACTGACACACCCGCAGCGCGTCCGACTGCTGTACAAAACAATCTTGCGACTGCACAGAGGTACGATGAAAGATTCCCTATTACTATAAATTGCATGCATTCAACTAAGACGTCTGTACTCCGTAGGACTTCCAGCCGAACTACGTGCTCTGGGCGATAACTATGTGCGGGACGAGTTCCGGCGACACCTCAAGTGCAATCCCATGGAGGCACAGCTCTTTATGACAGAGTGGGCCGTAAGTTTTACGTAATAAACAAAAAGGCGCCATACTAAGTAAATCTTCCATTACAGCGATATGCGTCCACAATCACCCAACAACTAGGGATTCGGGGCAAGCCCAAGGGAGAGCTAGGCGAAGAGATTGACCCCAAGACTGTGGAAATGCTGAAAGACGACCAAGTAGTCCAACTATACGAGCTGATGCTGGCGGCCAAGGGAGTAGAAGATGCGCAAGGCAAATAAATTAGTGGATTATTTTATTATGACTGTTTCTCCAAAACCTTGTACTCGAATTTGATGCCATTCTCCTCCTGCACACCCAGTGGCATGTCGGAATCGGGCGCTACCTCTCGAAAGCTGTCAGGGATCGCGGGGAAAAATGTGTCGCAGTCGAACTTCTGCATTATTTTGGTAATGTACAGTCGGTGACATCTTGGCGAGGCCATGGCCTCCTCGTAGACTCCACTACCGCCCACAATCCAAATGTTCTCCACTTCGTTCTGCTCCTCGAGGATCTTCATGGCCGTCTCGAGATTGGGGCACAAGAGTACTCCCTTGGGCAGATCACTCTCCTGAAGTGTGGTGCTCAGCACTATGTTCAGCCTATCGGGAAGAGGCCTCTTGCTTTCTGGCACTCCGAAGTAGGTTTTCCTGCCCATCACAACGGCATTGTGCTTGGTGGGATCACTTGTTCGCTTGGTGGTGCGGCTGAAGTACTTCAGTTCAGATCTGCGGGTAGGAATCCTTTAGCTGCGGTGTAATCCTTGTTACCAACTCACTTAATGCGCCATGGTAGATCGCCTTTGATGCCGATTCCGAAATTCTCGCAAACTGCCACAATTAAATTGAAGCGAAGCATCCTTAATCCTTACTGAGAAGTTTATTTATTTTCATAAACTTGAAAATTATCTTCCGAGCTATACAATTAAAACAGCTGATCAAGGCAACGCTGGAACCGATTTCGATCGCATCGATTACTTACCTATTATCGAAAGGGACACTCTTATAACGATCTTAGTCAGATTACAGGTTGGTTGCGACCCATTCCCACGTAAACAATATTTATATTACTCAATGTGTATTGAATTTATTTTTCTATTGATCCACTTTTATTTTACAGGGGTTTCGTTTACTTTTCCCAAAAGGTCCTGTGCCAAAACATTAGATATAAGAGGTTTTTGAGCCTGATTATTTCCAAAAGGTTACAAGATTTTCTGTCTCAAAATATGTTTTTTATATTTCAATACCAATGGGGGTATTATTTTTGAGTTGTTCCGCTGGATTATCGAAGACAAACAAATCTCCAGTTTTACTCTGGTCCTTCCAAAAGCCAGTAGGTCTCCATCTCGCCTTTGCCCTTGACCTTGACGAATCCCCGCGCTTCAACCTTATAGCCCACCTTTTGCACCTTCAGCGCTGTGTAGTTGGACAGCTGGATCATCCAGGGATCGCTGCTGCTTTCCATTCGCGAGGCGGTGTTAACGGTGTCTCCAAAGAGGCAGTATCGAGGAACCTTCATTCCAACCACTCCGGCGACGACGGGTCCCGAGTTGATGCCCACCCGTATAGCCACTCCGGGAAGTGCATGGGCTTTGACCTTCTTCATCACCCTCAAGGCCAAGTCGCAGGCATGCTCGGCGTGAAGGGGATTCACGTCAGGCGCTCCCGAAACAGCCATGTAAACCATGCCCACGGTCTCCACTTTGTAAACGAACGGGGAAATGATCTCTTCATCCAAAGCCGAGAACACTTTGTTTAAGGTGGTCACCGCCTGCATGGCATCCTGGATGTTGTTGGACCCACTGTCATAGATATTCATCACCTCGATAAAGATGACGGATACCTCCTCGAAACTCTGACACACGTGCTCCTCGCTCTTCCTCATTCGCTCGGCAATGGGTCGCGGAATCATAGAGTACAGTAGCTCATCTCCCTGCCTTTTCCAGGAATCTGCCAGTTCCAGCGACTTTTCCAGCTCATCCGATCGCTGCTCCTCCTTCTCGAACATGATCTCCAGCTTGGAGCAGTGCTGCCATCCCGCCATCACAAGCTCTCTACTCAGTCCATGCGGATTGAGATCGTTCAAATAGAGACCGATTCCATGAAGCTCATCAAGATTTTCGATTAGAGGACTGCACAGGAAGATCAGCGAGTCCACATCTTTGATGTAGAACATTTGACCCTTCAACAGGATGGATCGGAGGCCCACCGAATGGCGTCTCTGTCCCGTGGCGGGATCGATTTCGTCCTTGGAGGTGGCAGCTGCAGCTGCCTCTTCCTTGGCGTTCTCCGCACTGAACTCCTTGGCACTGGCCAAAGCCATGGCCTGCGCCTCGTTCAGGCTGCTGGCTTCATCAAAGTTTTCAAAGTCAAAGTTCAAGGCCGCATCATAAGCGGCACGGTTGTGACCGGTGCGGATGAGCTCGAACTCGAAGAGTACCGTTCGCATCTGCAGAATGGTCTCCCATTGGATTTGAGTGTCCTTGGGACGGCGGCACTTAAACCGCTCCAATATGTGACTGCCAATGAAGGTCTTTGGATTCACCCCAGGATTATGCAGAATCCACGTCTCGACAATCTTCTCGCCTGCAAGTGTGATTTTCATGTCGTGATCCAGCACAATGGTAAAGGGAAACAGCTCGAGGAACACATTAAGGTCCACCGACGGCATCTTGAGCTGCGAAGGATGAGCAATGACATTGACCCGCTTGGCCATATAATCACGATTATCGAAGTCCAGCCGATACTTGACAATCACGGTCAGAGGACCCTCCGTAAGCTTAATGGGACCGGCTGTGCCACCGCAGATGTCATTTTGGCTCTCCAGGACGTAGGCAGTCATGTCTAGGCCATAGAACTCCTTGGCCACCTCGGTCATCTGGCCAATCAGGTACTTGGACATGCCGGTTCGGCCGCTGCGGTACAGGATCACAGCCCCATCGTCATCCATGTTGGTCAACTGCATGCTGGGCGACTTCATCTTGGGATAGGTGAAACGCATCTGCACGTGGATGTTGTCGATGGACTGCAAGAAGTCGCAAAAGTATCGACCTGTGGAGCGGATCATCTTGTCGTAGCCAAAGTTGCTGAAAAACCGCACAAAACAGCGCCCGAAGAAGTTCATGCAGAAGTCGAAGGACTCGCCCGTGCTGGCGGACAGGGCTGCCGCAAAGTCCGGCATCAGCTTGTCCGGATAGATCTGATGCGTCTTGAAGCTCTGGTGCTTGCAGTCGACAATCTGGCAGACCTTCCGCCAGGTCTCCATGCCGTACTCCTGCTGGATGTAGTGCTGCACGCTCTCGTACAGCATTCCGTACATGATGGGGCAGGATGTGAATGTCCTTGGTCCTGTGAAGTCCTGCCTATCGTCGAAATTGCCTTCGTAAAAGTTTATCCTGTAACGAAACAAAGTTGGCAGTCACATAATCAGGGGTGAGGTTAGACAAAGTTTTTCCATCGCTCTGAGCTGGTAATTAGGTAAACTGTGTTCGTACCCCGGAGGATTTGGGGCAATTTCGTTGCGTTGGGTCAGGGATTAGGACAACAAACTCGTACGCAACTCAAGTGATTGATAGTAGGTTAGGATGCTACATGAAAAAGTCTAGCGCGAATTTAGTTTTTAGTAACTACTTAGGGTGAAAGTTAAATTGTACTCAGTAACTTTTCTTTTGAGTGAAATCTATTTCCTATTTTTAGAGACATGCATTTAAAATCCATTTAACAAGTAATTAATGTGAGGTGACATATGTATGTTTTAGCCGTCAGAGGATATCCTCTTATCTAGCCTTCAACAACACCCAAGGAAAACCTGCTTTTCCTCTTTAGCATTTGATTTATTGCCCCGACAGTTTAATTTGAGTTCATGTGGCAGACACGCGGAGGGAATCCTCCTACTTACCACCTCAAGGTCCTTGAAGCCTGTCACGTTCTTGGCGAAAGGAACATAGCTCATTGTGCTTAACTTATTTCCGTTTCCTATTGCCGGTAATTCGCTGGTGGCAATGCCGGTTTTTCATTTTTTTTCTACTCAGACTAACTAACTGAGCCATAAATTCTCGAACATCTTTCCCGAGTTTGAGTGTATTTAATTTTGACAAAAACATGCAAATTTCCGACAAGCCCAAGGTCGTAAAACGTGGATAAAAATGCTGTTTGAAAATGCTAACGTTTGATTAATGGTCAGGGAATCCACATAGTCAAAACAAACATAAAGGCAATGCTTAACTTCTGCTCCTTTATACTTAAGTTAGATTTAATCGCTCGTAATTTATGGTAGCTAGAAAGTGGCAGGAAGAACCCTAATCTATATAAATTGATAAATAATGGATTGGATGCTAAAGTTAAATGGACTATGGTGTAATAATTTGTGGCCAACTCAATTGCTACTTTAACTATAAGTTTTACCTCTGTTTCTCATATTGCTTCCTAATCCTTTAAAGAACTGCCTTCTTTGGATGTATGAAAATACCCTTATTTCTCACTATATATCTCTTTGATTAGTGAACCGTGAAATTAGCTCATTATATCCCCGGCAATCCCTTCACCTTATATTGCGTTCCGCCTCGTTCCAATCCACCAGATGAATCACATGAAGTTCTCCAGCATCGGAGTCGCTTGTCGTTTGTCTGTGCCTCAGAAAGAGTTTTAATTATATCCACGCGGCATTTGCCAGTCGCTTATTTATAATTTAAGGAAGGCATATACGCCTGCACACGCACAGCATCCCCGGATGCGTAAAGTCGGGGTACATATATATACGCGCACTCCACGGCGAACTTTCACTTTTCCGGACTCCGTGTTGCGTCGTCGGCAGTTGCTATTGTTACACTAAATTTGTTTTGCCGCCTGTCGCTGCTTCCTTGGCTTCTGGCTGCCTGATTTGCTTTTGCTTCATGATTTCCTCTGACAGGCGAGCTTCGTGAGTCTGTCGGCTCTTTGGCATCCGTCGGTTTCCCCTGGAGCTTTCCCTTTTAGCCGGGACGATGTCGGTCGACTGAAGCGTGCCTCTGTGGCGGTCAGGCCTTTTATAGCCCACCCACTAGCCAAGTTGCAGTTGGAGCTGTATTTCCGGCCCACTTAGGACCTACGTGCCTGCGCCTCGACACGCACTTCTCTGTTTGACCATCGTGATCATCATCATCATCATCATCGGTATTATTACAGACCAGGAACATCGGCAGTCAATGCTCTTTGCCACAATTGCCACTTTCTCTCCTTCCGATACAGTGAAACATTGTCACACAACCGAAGGAGTCATTTTTCTCCCCGTTCATTTCCTTTTATGGCCTCACTCCCCCACATCGATGTATACATGTATGTATGGGTGCGGTGTCCTGGGAAAGCATTGTCCTTTGGGTCTTTACCAGGGCTGAATAAGACTAAGTAATAGACTGTGACGACTAAGTTAGTCAGTTATAACAAAAATATTAAATTTGAACTTTTAGTTTCCTTGAGATAATTACTTTCCAACTAAATTCTCTTTTAAAACGCTGTTCTCATTTTCTGAACCATTTCTTACAATTTTAAAAATACTCGAGTACTTTAAAAGTGTATCCCAAGCCCTGAAGTATCGAAAACCGTCTGTCAAATGTATCATTGTAACCGAGTTTTTCGCTTTGGCCGTTTGCCATTTCCCCGATGGAGGAATGGTTTTGTGGCTCTGTGCTTAATGCTTTTCCATTTTCACGCACTTATATATACAAATAGATGTACATACATATGTTAGCCTGAATCCTGCACATATTTGATGTGTTGTTTTAAAGCAATTTAAAAGGGATTTCACAGCATCGAACAAAAAGCCTTTGTCCCACTTAAACGAAACGGATTTTAGGCCTAGTCTATTAAATAAACGTTGACAATTTTATGGAGAGACCATTATTCGACCGAGAGGACGATAATATGCCTGGTTGAATAAAAGAAGGAGATACTCATGCCACTCAAAAAGCCATCAATTACAGATGCGACAGACACGCGTTGCATAACTACAAAAATATTATATTTATGTATATTGGCTCCCCAAGAAAATAACTCGATATAATCAAACAAAAACAAACTTTAACGGAGTAAAAACTAATGACGATGGCACCTCAACACACGAAAGTTCTGATATCAACTTTTGTGACGAATTTTCTAACTAAGAAAATACAAGAATATTTTCCAAATGTTTATTTTTATTTTTTTCTTGAACCATATATTTTTTCAAAATATTCCTTTATTTTTGAGTTTTGTTTACATGAACATGAAAACTAAAAGCAATATATGAGATCGAGAGTACTTTTTCCTGTGTAGTTACTATCAATATTGCACCGGAATTAAGTGTCCAACGTCCAGGCATTTGAGCTAAGGACACGCAGAGTGACTTAATTTAATTTATATAAGGAACAGGCGAACGGAGGTTACTAGATGCTCGAATGGTTCGTCGTGGGTTGGAGATGATGGTGTGCAAAGTGACACGCAAACCGCCCATAAAAGTTATTAAAAATGGATTTTCCGAAATGAGGGTTGTCTGCGGGAAATGGCAGGAGCGGGTAGCAAATTAAGTTGGTAATTGAAGAGGCAGGATGGAGGATATTACAAGAACTTGAGCTTATAAGGGGTGTATTCAAAAAGAATCTATTGTTTACTTAGACAACTGGTATTATTAGACAAATTAAGTTTGTCCAAGCACTAGCAAGAAATAGGTATTATTTATACCTTCAAAAAAAGTCAGAGGAGCAGAGCTAAATTCTCTTTTATTGCAACAAATTAAGAAAGCCACAGGTGCCGTACAATCCTTCAGTGCATGGTGCTAAAATTAAAGATACATTTAATATTTTTCTATGCCTAGCCTTCGGGACCCTCCAGCAGCCAGTAGGTCTCCATGTCGCCCTTGCCCTTGACCTTGACCGTGCCACGCGACTCCACTTTGTAGCCCACTTGGCGCACCTTATCGCCGGTGTACTTCGATAGCTGGATCTTCCAGGGATCGCTGCTGCTCTCCATTCGCGAGGCTGTGTTAACGGTGTCCCCAAACAGACAGTATCGAGGAACCTTTTGGCCCACAACGCCGGCCACCACAGGTCCCGAATTGATGCCAACCCGAATGGCAACGTCCCCCAGGTCGTGAGCCTTGAACTTTTTCATCACCCTCAAGGCCAAGTCGCAAGCGTGCTCGGCGTGCAGGGGATTCACATCAGGAGCACCCGAAACTGCCATGTATACCATGCCCACGGTCTCCACTTTGTAAACGAATGGGGAAATGATCTCCTCATCCAGAGCCGAAAATACTTTGTTCAAAGTGTTCACCGCCTGCATGGCGCCCTGAATGCTGTTCAATCCTTCATCATAGACGTTCATCACCTCGAGGAAGATGACGGACACCTCCTCGAAACTCTGGCAGACCTGCTCCTGACTGAGTCGCATTCGTTCGGCAATGGGTCGTGGAATCATGGAGTACAGTAGCTCATCTCCCTGCCTTTTCCAGGAATCTGCCAGTTCCAGCGACTTTTCCAGCTCATCCGATCGCTGCTCCTCCTTCTCGAACATGATCTCCAGCTTGGAGCAGTGCTGCCATCCCGCCATCACAAGCTCTCTACTCAGCCCATGCGGATTGAGATCGTTCAAATAGAGACCGATTCCGTGCAACTCATCGAGATTTTCGATTAAAGGACTGCACAGGAAGATCAGCGAGTCCACATCTTTGATGTAGAACATCTGCCCCTTCAAAAGGATTGACCTCAAGCCCTGGGAGGATCGACGTTCCCCAGTGGCAGGGTCGATCTCATCCTCGCCCGCAGCTTCATCATCATCCACCGGATGGGATTCACTGAACTCGTGGGCCTTGGCCAGCGCCATAGTCTGGGCTTCGTTTAAGTCCATCTCGTCGTAGTTCTCAAAGTCCATATTCAAGACAGCATCGTAGGCAGCGCGGTTGTGACCCGTGCGAATCAACTCGAATTCAAAGAGCACGGCTCTCATCTGGATCAGGGTATCCCAGTCGATGGTGGTGTCTTTCGGACGACGGCATTGGAACAGGTCCATTACGTGGGTGCCAATGAAGCTCTTTGGATTGGCCCCTGGATTGTGCATAATCCAGGTCTCAACGATCTTCTCACCAGCATGCGTGATCTTCATGTCGTGGTTCAGCACAAATGTGAAGGGAAAAAGATCGAGGAACACATCCAGTTTCACGGTGGGCATTTTGAGCTGCGAGGGATGGGCCTCCGTATTGACCCGCTTAGCCATGTACTCCCGGTTATCAAAGTCCAGACGATACTTCACAATCACAGTTAAGGGACCCTCCGTGAGCTTGATGGGACCAGCAGTGCCTCCACTGATGTCATTCTGGCTCTCAATCACGTAAGCCTTGATCTCCAGGCCGTAAAACTCTCGCGCCACCTCGGTCATCTGCCCAATTAGGTACTTGGACATTCCAGTGCGACTGCTTCTGTACAGGATCACAGCTCCGTTGTCATCCATATTGGTCAACTGCATGCTGGGCGACTTCATCTTGGGATAGGTGAAGCGCATAATCAAGTGAATGTTGTCGATGGACTGCAGGAAGTCGCAGAAGTATCGCCCTGTGGAGCGGATCATCTTGTCGTAGCCAAAGTTGCTGAAGAACCGCACAAAACAGCGCCCGAAGAAGTTCATGCAGAAGTCGAAGGACTCGCCCGTGCAGGCGGACAAAGCCTCGGCGATGTCCGGCATCAGCTTGTCCGGATAGATCTGGTGCGTCTTGAAGCTATTGTGCTTGCAGTCGATGATGTGACACACCTTCCGCCAAATGTCCACGCCGTACTCCTCCTGCACGTAGTGCTGCACACTCTCGTACAGCATTCCATACATGGTTGAAGTTTCTGAAAAAATTCAAATGTTTAAACAAGAAAAACACGATATTATTACTTAAAGTGAAAAACAACATAGGTACATTTTTCTGCATTAATTGCTTATTATTTTGTATACTTTATATACAAGGAATAATTTTTGTAACACATAAAGTTAATAATTATAAAATTGTTCTTAAGTTTTTCTAAGTGAAGTAAAGTTTTTCTATAACTGTTTTTTCTAAGTATAGTACAGATAAATTTTAAACAAATTAAAAACATGATTTTAAAATAATCTCTCCTAGTAGTTGAAATTATTTCACTTAGCAATACTTTTCCTTAAATTTCACTTACTTTGCTCAACAGGTTTCGTTGGTTAAGTTTCACTTTAAAATCTCCGTTTAATATTTATTCGCCGCCTTGTCAGTTCGTAAATTTCCTTATTCGGCGTTGCTTGTAATTCACTTCCTGAAAATTCAATAGATTCCCACACAATATGATAGCGCACATATGCTGGCTACAGTTCCCAAGGCACTAAACGCACGCACTATCACTCAGAGAATAGGTTTTCCATTGCTATTACTTTGATTTTTATTGGACGGATGCGCACGAGGAGGATGCTGCCGATGCTGCCATGGTGTCCCTCGGCTTGGACTTTGTGTACAGCGATTGGGAAGCTTTCTAGCTGGCATCCAGGACGCGAATGAAGCGCCTGTCGTTCGTCGCCGGGACTTTTATAGCACCTCGGCAATCGTTTTAGACTCCTCCTTCCCATTCGCCAAGCGGAGGGTCTAACCCCCTTTGGCAGTGTTACATTTCATGTCAATGCTCCTTGTTGATGCCAATTGACGGTTACTTTTCGATATAATATCTGAAAATGAAAGTTTTATTGCTTTACCACCAATAACTTACACGCACAAACGCAGCCCTCGTTGGGTTTGTCACGTAAATCTTTATAAAGGCTCTCGTTTGCATACTCCAAGTGCGTTAATATTTCTTGTTATTTTGTTTATCTCCCTTTTTGATGTAGGATTTTTGGACTTGTTATGCGCCACAATTTACATTTACATTTAGGAGGATTTAAAAATTCCACAGAGTAAATCCGGCACAGGCACACAAATGTTGACATTTTAATGGGCATTCCTTGCAGGAGTGATGATAACGGTAAAACAGGACTTGTATTTGCCTTGGCGCCCCCTTTTTTTTTTTTTGGTACCTCACAGCGGCGATAAACGTGACAACGTATTTAATTAGCGCCCTTCGCAAGCGGCCCCCTTCTTGTCCCTTCAAATTGATTGGGCCACGTGCTGGAAGGGCGTTGACATCTCACTTGTAGCTCTCGCTCCCAGGAGCAGACAGTAGACTGCGGGTCTGCCAGGGAAACCCTAGAGCCCATGGGCAAACACGCAATCGAGGAATAAAAGTTGTAAAATGAACCAAACGATGAATATAATGAAACCATTTGATTGATGAGAGAGACGCATTTGCGGCTTGGCTTGTATAGCTAACTAGGCTCTGTAATATTTACTTTAAAAATCCCAAAGCAATTAGGGAATGTTTCAGTCGGTGGGCTTCGGTTGTTGCTTTGAGACCGGCTCGGGTTACATAATTCTAAACCAATTGAAATACCCAAGCATCTTATTTTCCACAATGTTTTATCGATGTGGGAAATATACTTCGCAGTGCCGAATTATTTTATATTCTATAAAATAAGTTTGTTTATCTGAAAGAATAGCTTTTTTCCGAAATAGCGAACAAAAGTTGCAACTTTTACTATGCCTTCTGTCGTCTATTAAGTATTAAAGGGAACGACAAAATAATTTATTTAGTAGAAAATAGTTTCTCTACAAAAATAAAGAACCTATATTAAAAGTAAAAAGAGTTTTAGATTTTTTTCTTCAGCCTATCAGGCAGTTTTATAATTTCCTTTTTCTTTTGGATAAGCTTGACTTACTTAAAATAATTTCCAGGGAAATGGTTAATAAATCGCCAGGTTGCAAAGAAAATTCACAATGCATTTTAAAATTCATTGCGAACTGTAGTCTTGAACTATTTGCCCAGTCCGACCTTGTTGAAAAGTTTGTCCTTAACGATCTGAGCCATCAAGCCGTGTATCAGTTCAATGGTGGAGCGGCTGCAGTCTCGCGTGGCCTTGGACAGCTTATCCTCTGAACGCTTCTCGTTGACATCGGTTCCTGTGGATATTAAAGCGGGTAAATGATGTGCACAACTCTTAAATCGACCCATTATGTACCGCGACCTAAAAAGTTCTCACTCTGCTCCAGCTTCTCGGAGAGATCCATGATCTGACCGGTGGTGTACTCTGTGTTGGTGAGCAGACCCGAGCTGCCCAGTGTGTTTACCCAGTATTTGTTCCACAGAGAGTCGAGGAGCCTGCGGTCCAGAGCAGACTTAAAGTAGCTAATTTCCAAGGGATAGTACTGCTTGCAGTGGACTCCAAAGTCTTCGATCTTATTCAGCGGGATGGTCTGATACTCCGAGGGCTCCTCGTTTGGTGGCTTATAACCCTTTGGATAGGTGCGGAATGCACCCAGACACACCTTGCCAGCGGAAACAGTGCGCACCGGATCAACCACAATGGCCACGAATGGCTCCTGGTATGTCTGGTTGAGCATCTGGGTGGACACATCGATTCCGGACAACCAGCAACCGTAACCGGGATGGCTGTGATACCAGCCCACGGCGTGTTCCATGCGTCCCACCTCTTTGGCCGCCTCCATGTAGGCGGTCATGTACTCGTACGCTTGTGCCTGGGCATTGACGCGGGTTTCAGTGCCCTCCACTGGTAGTGCAAACGCATCCATGACAATCTGCAAGGGAAAGACTTATTAATTGAGGACCTTTTCCATTCAATAACTCACCATTGTGTTGTCCTCGACCTTGCCAAGCATTAGACCCATCACCTCCAAAGTACCGCCAGAGCGAGCGTGCATCACCATCTTTAGAAGCGCCAGTGCCGAGATCTTTATGTCCTTAAAGAAGTGGGGATCCTTCTCCCAGGGCTTCGCATCGATGATCTGCCGCTGCTGTTCTGCGTCGTAGCGAAAGATCTCGTCACAACTGGGCAACGTCTGGATGTTGTTCTCCAGCTCCCAGGTCTTTTGTGCGGCGTCGGAGTCCATTGCGATTGTACTTATGCCAAAAATTTTATTCTTTTGTAAAAAGTTTTTGTTTTCCGGCTCAATTCTAGGGATGACACTTGTCGGTACCATATGTACAATCAATTTCATTAAGGTACAATCGATATTTTTTGTAAATCGACTATTATAAGTTATGAACTTAAAATAAATATTAAAAAAATTGCAAATTTATTAACATAATAAATAAAACGTATTTTTAATCGTTAATATTTTACGAAGGAACGTTTTCTAATTTAATTTTTCTGTTTACGATACGCACTCTAATTTACAGCACTGCAAAAAAAAATTTAAAACCTTATTTTACCTTATATTTTTTATTTGACAAAGAGATTCACATAATACAGATTTCTTTTCACTTCTAGAGATTAACCATCATTAATAACCACAAAATATATACCACTTTTAATTTAAGTAAGTTGTCAGTTCCTGCGCCCAGAATTTTAAATGTAACGCATAAGCCGGCGCATTAGAAACGAGTTGGCAAGGCTTGCGCGTCCATTGCAAAAAAAAAATTCCTTCACAGAGTTACAATTAACTATGACAAGCTCGTAATGTCAGCCGTAAAAACAGTGTCTGTAGGAAAAGTGTGAAAGAAATTAGTGAATAGTTTGTGGGTGTTTTGTGTACGTGCATTTACCGTATTATTTCCAATAGCTTTGCGGCTTTTCAAAGTGCTCGCTTCGGTATTCGTTTTCCCCGCACCCAAGCCGCATTTGCGACGCCGCTTGGAAAATGTCGCTGGATGGCGGCAGGTTGCGCTACGAGGACGAAAATGGTAAAACCGTGGTTCTGGCAGCCAAAGGGCGCACCTTCCAGGTGGGCTCCTACTACAATTGCGACCTCATCCTGGAGGGGCCAGAGGAGGAGCGTCTAATTTGCGAGATTAACTGCGATGCCTTCGGCAGGGTGAGTCTGGAAGGCAGGAGTCCCCTTTTACCGCCTTAACATACTGCTTTTTCCGCACTTAGGTCATCATATACAACAAGTCCAGCGGAGATCCCATTCATCTCAACGACGTGGCCATCCATGCTTCAGGCAAGCGTCCTTTGCTACACGGTGGCAAGATTACTATTCGAGAGAAGGTCTACACTTGGGAGTTCCCGAAGTGCTCCGAGGTGCAGGAAGCCCCATGCACCCCAGAACGCCTATTGCCCAAAGAACAAGCGTCAAACTCTTGCCCTTCATTGAAGGTAATAGCCGCCATCTGCTCCATCTAGTACAGTATTCCAAGACCTACAATTTTCCTATTTTTATTTGATTTAGCAATCGCATCGTCTACAAGCCGAAAAACGCCTGACAGTTCACAAGTAAGTGAAAACAGCAGGCAGACCCCTAACCGACTACCTGGCCAACCCCTAAAATGTCTTTGGGCAACAACAATAGGAAAAAGTTCCTACTGCAAGCATGTGTTGCCTGCCTGTTAATAGTCCCCATAAAACCTCATCTCTGCTTATACCTTTTCAGTTTTCACTATAGCATCAATTCGGACGACGAAGGAAATACTTCTATAGAGTCTCGTGATCAGAGTGAGTCTCACTTGGAGGATGTCTCACTGAATGAATCCATTCAACACAGCACAGAGAAGACAGCTTACGAGTCCCCCAAAGTAAATCTTCTAGAGGCTACGCAGAATAAGGAGAATACCGCAACGCCACCAGGTAGCCACCAGAAGCTACTAAAGCTGTGCGCCATCTCCGACGTGGTTATTACCTCTTATTCGCCGCGCGAGACTGGCGTTAAGACCGAGAAATCCTTTTCATGTGTGCGAAAACCTGGCTACACCACGACGTCTTTGGCAGTTTCCACGCCCAAGAGCATATACAGCACCCCCAAGGGCAATGTGCTCTCTGAACTAAACGAAGACAGCTGCAGCCGAGATCTAATGGACTTTAGCACGCCATCCACCTCAAAGAAGACCAAGCGGGATTCGTCTATGTTCCTGATAGATCTGACCACCCCATCAAAGCTACGACAAACACCCAAACATTCGCATGCATTCAAGCTCACACCCAAACAGACGCCTATCAGTGTAGACAGCACCGACGAATCATCAGATGCATCCCCATTAGTCATTGACATAACTAACTCTGACACACCGCCATCACCAAGCCCTTCGCAACGGTATAAAACTCCTCAGCGTCCGGCTGGTATCACCACACCCAATAGAACGCCCCATTCCCTGATGAAACGAGCTATGCTTACCAGCATTAAAAAGCAGATCGCCGCCAACCAACCAGATAAGAATACCCCCATAGCCACTCCCAAGCGGACATCTCTTCTGGAGGCTCGTCGCCACTGCCTGACTACGCCTCGGCGTTTGCCATTCCATCCACATCGGCGTACGCCAGTCCAGCGAGAAGGGCATACGAGAGGAAACGCACCCAAGACCTCGCCACGCAAACGTATGTCACTAATGGAGTCTCCCAGAGAGAACAAGGTCTCCCAGCTCAGAAAGTCGTTTGCGGCTGCCAAGCGTAGTCCCGGCGTTGACAAGAGCAACAAGCTCGTAGCCAGGGCACGTCGTTCGCTTAACTCGCCGAAAAGTGGCTCCCCTAAGCCTGGATCATCTAAGCCGTCATCGCCATGTCAAAAAAAAACAATCGATGTGTCCCAGATCAAGAGCTCCACTCCGGAAAAACCGGACGATTCTCAGGATGAGCTGAGCCGCACGTTCACTATAATGCATGATACCCAAGGAAAGGATCAGAGTGGCGCAGCAATGACAATTGAAGCGGTTACTGCTCTCATCACTGGGGAAGTAGACGATGATGTATCCTTTCAGCTGAGTTCCCTAATTGAAAAGAGGCTTCCGTCAGTGAGCTCAGAAGAGCCTACACCTATCCGAGACAAAGTTGAGCCGATCGGGACAGAATCAGATGTGGAAGGCAAGTTAAAATCTGCACAGGAAGATGTGAATCCTAAGCCAGATGCGGCCATACTCGACGAGAATGAACGTGACAAACATGAATTTGAAACCGGCAAAAATGAAGACGAATGTAAAGAAAAAGATGATCTTCCAGTCGGCAAACAACTAGAGAATGCTATTATTGAGGATAACATTTGCGAAGAGGTTCATGCAAATATTCCTCAACAAACTAAGAATTGTAAGTATCTATAATATAAAATAAATATTATGAAAACTAATGTTCCGAAACCGAAACAGCTAATTCTGAGAAAATAATCGAGGAAAGTATTTGCGAAGAGCTGCCCTTGGAGAGTACTACTGGTAATTCAAATTCAACTGGTAAGCAATTTAAATTTGGAAATTCCCAAAATACATTTTTATTTTATTGCGACAGGAGGGACATCTCAAAAAGAGAACCAACCATCTCCAAATGCAGAAACCCCCGTGGTTCGCAGGAGCTTGCGCCGTCATTCTGTTGAGCAGAGGGTAGCGTCAACAACGCCACGGAGAAGCACTCGGCGATCCTCGATGGAGGCCAGCAGTAAGACATTACCCGAGAAGGACAACAAGCGTTCTCGCCGTGCATCCTGTTCAGCAATGGACAGCCAAGTCGCTGTTACTCCCCGCCGCAAGCGGCGATTTACGCAAGAAATGTCCACACCAACGCGCCAATCGTTGCGTATTTTGAACACACCCAAGAGGGAACTTCAGATGGATGAATCTGTGGGCGATATGGGAGTCATATTGGAAGAAGTTGGTTCCGAAGATGGTAAGCTTATTCATAATCATTTATGAAATGGAATGGCTTATTTGATTTAAATTATATTTTTTATATTTATTACAGATAGTAAATCTGTCATCGCTGATGACGAAAATTATGGCAACGAGCTGCCAGTTGATGATATCGACAAGGTAGATTTCCACGGCCTACGGGATTTATTGAAAACACCAAAAAGCTGCAGCACACCACGCTTTAAAGGGCTAAGGGAACTGATGCGAACTCCGAAAATTCCTGCCTCACCAATTATAGGAAATATGGCAGAACTATTAGAAACCTCTGTTGGTAGGACTCCTTTCTACGATAGAAGAAGCACTGCAGTATCCCGCATGGAGCAAGAAAAGCCTCTGGAAAATGCCCTGAAGACGCCCAGTGCCCGGAATATCATGGTGCCAAATGAACCAGCTAGCGCAGTGTTAAAGTCTCGCAAGGATTCTCTGGAGGCAGCCACAGAATATGATCTGAATGTGACGAACAACACATTGCATTTGGACAAGATTTTCGAGGACGTGCCCGAAACGACTGGGGCCAATATGGAAGACACGGAAGAGATAAATGTGACAGCGATCAGCACAGCGACTGGAGTTGATCCTCTGGATTCAATAAATCAGAACAAAACAGTGGCATCAGAGGCACTGATGAATGTCGGGCATACAGCCAAAGCGAACGCTTCCCTAAAAGATCCTCTGACAAGCACCACCTACAAAGCTACCATGCATGCCAATCCCAATCTTAGCGCCTTTGCAGATTGCGGCTTCAGGTCTATTTCGCCCAACACAAACGAGATGAGTGGAATTCAGTTGTTGGACCAGACGTCGGACTCAATGTTCTCCGAAGCACTAGTAGTTTCGGGCGTAGAGTCGTGTGAAGTCACCGTGGATGAGACGAGGCCTTTAGGCCAGACCAATCCACCTATTGATAACATTGAGGATCGCTCAGATACAGACTCAAATGTCGGCCTTACTGAGCCCTTGGTATTTAGTGATGATGAGGAGGAGCCAAAGAAATCGGAAGCAACTCCCAAACAGTCTGACGGTGCTCAGGAACCATCTATAGCCTACAAGCTTGAAGAATCTGTCAATCTGACGGAACACAACACTGTCGATGAGAATTCAAGGAAAGTCGAAACGGGTGCTATCAGTGAAATTTCATTAATTGAAGTGGAAGATACCACAATTGAGGGAAGTACTTGCGACGAAAATCTCGAAGGTGGCAAACTTCAAGAAGAGAAATGTCTAGATATCCCATCAGTTAATTCTGATGAAAATATTGAATCTGCAGTGGTGGAATTGACGATCGTAGAGTCAGAGATATTTCCTTTAGACACAACAGCGGATAGTTCGATCAATTCTACCAATGTCATTGGCAGTAGTGTGGAAGAAACTATACCTGACCAAAATCTCGAAGGTGGCAAACTTCAAGAAGAGAAAAGTCTAGATATCCCATCAGTTAATTCTGATGAAAATATTGAATCTGCAGTGGTGGAATTGACGATCGTAGAGTCAGAGATATTTCCTTTAGACACAACCGCAGATAGTTCGATCAATTCTACTAATGTCATTGACAGTAGTGTGGAAGAAACTATACCTGACCAAAATCTCGAAGGTGACAAACTTCAAGAAGAGAAAAGTCTAGATATCCCACCAGTTAATTCTGATAAAAATATTCAATCTGCAGGGGTGGAATTGACGATCCTAGAGTCAGAGATATTTCCTTTAGACACAACAGCGGATAGTTCGATTAATTCTACTAATCTTCTTGACAGTACTGTGGAAAAAACTATACCTGACCAAAATCTCGAAGGTGACAAACTTCAAGAAGAGAAAAGTCTAGATATCCCATCAGTTAATTCAGATGAAAATATTGAATCTGCAGTGGTGGAATTGACGATCCTAGAGTCAGAAATATTTTCTTTAGACACAACAGCGGATAGTTCGATTAATTCCACTAATGTCCTTGACTGTAGTGTGGAAAAAACTATACCTGACCATAATCTTAATCAGGAAGATGCCAAGTCCACAAACGATGCCCAAGACACTTCAGTTACAGATGAAAAATCCTCCACTGACTTATATGGTTCAGTTGGCGAAGTATCACCTTCCAATAAAAGTGAGGTGCATACTGATGAACCACCAATCGTAATATCACCTTCTAAAGAACTGTCAAAAGAGGCAAAATCTGGTGATGAGCCCACCGACAAAGACACCTCAAAACCATCTATAGAGCTCTCTGAAGAACTTTCCGAAGAAACCAAACCAGATAAGGTTTCGAGTGCTGCAGAACCGGATCGACCAGCCACAGAAACTTTGCCGACTCAAAAAGATACACAAACAGCACAACCCGAAAAGGGAGCCCCTGGCGCAGAGTCTAAGCAACCGTTGCATGAATCACATTCCGATGAACTTGTAAGAGAAACCAACTCCAATGAGGTCTCAATTGATGGCGAAGTCATTCAACCAGCCATTGAGACTTTGCCTTTTATGGAACAAAAACAAGAACCTGATGTTTCTACTGATGCAGAATCTAATCAACATTGCATCGAAAGTTCGCCTCTCAAAGAACTTTCAGAGGAAACCCAACCTGAGAAGGTACACTCTTTAGATAATACTAAACAAGAAGTAAACCCGTATCCCGTCAAGGATGTTTTAAAGGAAACAAAAACTGATGAATCTATCCAACCCGTCACCAACATATATCCAACCGAGGAACTTCAAGAAGAAGCTAAACCTGATGAATCACCTACTGAAATTGTTCAAGGATCCAACGAGACGAAAACTGATACTATTAAACCAATAATCGAAACATCACCTGAAAGAGAACCTCCAGTAGCGGCACATCCTGATGAGTTGCCTTCTTCTAGTGTAAAGGATCAAGTAATTGTCGAAAAGCCATCTGATGAAACTAGGACAATCATCGAATCTTCAGGTGACGAGCTACTTTCAGAAGCAGGAACTGATGAAGTGCCTGATCTAAGTCAAATCGATCAACTAATAACTGAAAAGTCACCCGCCGAAAAACCGACTGAGAAAGCAAAACATGATGAGACTCAGGAAGTCATCGAAACATCACCCGGGGAGAAAGATCCAATCGAAGCCAGTACTAAAGAGAATCCATCTGTTAGTAAAATTGATAATGTAGTTGTGGAAACTAATCCTCAAACAGATGAGCCAATTCCATCGGATGAAATTAAAAACTGCGGGCCGGTAGATATGTGCATCGATGAGGTCTCTTTAAGCAATTCCAGTGCAGTATTTGAGATCGAACACTCTGAAAAAGTCGCGATGACTTCTCTAGACTTAGATACTTCCGCTATAAGTAAAGAAAAGGAAAATATGGAAGCTTTGCCGAATCACGTCGCTTGTGTTAATCAGTCTTCTATAGCGAGCGATCTTGCTAATGTAAGCTCATTAGAAGTATCAACGAATTTATCTCCCAATACTCGTCTATGTGGGACATCAATGTCACAGAATGAAAGCGCTCAAATTGATGAACAGAATGAAAACGATCACGTCGAAGAATACGTCGCAATGGAGGCATCATCAAATGAAATTATCGCTGCTCATAAAGAGAGTGATGAGAAATTTGATGAAAATATACCTGACGATACCTTGAGCGTTCTTGAACAAAGTTCACTGGATGAAAATGCACTAATTCATCAATCTCTAACGGACCAGAATAAAGAGGTTTCTATTATAGAGGAATCCGAAGCTGTTGTTTCAGAGGAACCTAAGGAAAGCCAACCAAACCAGGATTTCAAAACAGAGGTGATTCAGTTAGATGCCTCCATAATTGTTGAGCAAGATACACTAGATGAAGATACATCAGTTGGAGAGGATAAAGATCAATCCACAGAAATGTCTATGCTTAAAGAACAAACTAATGCCGACCAAATAATAGATGTTAACTCGATGGACAAAAAAGAATCCACAGATTGTAACCCCAAAATGGATTCTGACGAAAAGGACAATGACGATGAAGTTATTCAATTAGATGCCTCGAGCTTAGATGAAAGTTACACAGAACCATCCGTCTTAGTCGAACAACATTCAGATATGGAGTTGAACACTAAGGAAACGGAGAAATGCAATCAAAATCAATCTGACGATGAGGTGATTTCGTTAGATTCCTCAGGCATTGCTGAGCAATGTCCTTTAAAAGAAGATTCAATAATTGAAGATCCAAACGATGATTCCATTATAGAGGGTATCGTAATAGAAGACAATGATGTAAAAGAATGTGTGTCTGAAGAGTCATCTAACCAAAATGAAGTCACTGAACCAGCAAATCATATTTCAATTATAACTGAAGAGCCATACGAAAAAGAAATCTGCCCTAAGATATCAACTGTAAACGCTGCAATCTCTTCACCACACCAAGTGGAATCACAAAAAATGTACGAACAAATAAATCAGGTAGAAACTCTCATAGGGTGTAACACATCACACGTAATAATAAATTCATCAAGTCCCAATGGGGAACTTCTTAATGCTTCTTCGGAACGTGACATTGAGCTTCCTATTCCAAAAGTGGAAGACGTATCTGATGCAATGCCAGATTTTCAATGTGCTCAAGATGGCGGTGAAGTAGAAAAGGTTGATATTATGTCAGAGGACATTGCCAAAGACCAGCAACCTCAGCCAGGAGACCCAGCTAATTCTAGCTCTACAGGCCACGGACCTGAATCGACAGTACCTCACGATGATGCCGTTGATAAAATAGAACCTGCCCCATTCAATTCTACTAATTCTTCTGTGGTACCTTCAGAAAACGAGCCACAAGAAGTAGTCAGTATTAAAGAATCTGCCGACTTCACAAAATCAAGTGAAGGTGGAGACGCTACTGATAATATACAAGAAAAATGCAATTTACCATCGGAACGAGATCAAGAGCAAGAAGATGGAACACATATCAAGCCAGTATCTGAAGATAAATCTCTAACAAAAACAGAGTCCAATTCTGCAGTTGATTCGGATCAGGAAATGTTAGCCGTTAAAGATGATGCTGGGTGTAGCCAGGAAAAAACATCTGAGAAGCCTATTCATAGTACTTCAACAGATTCCAAAAGTAAAGATCGAACCGACATTATAGTTTCCAAACAAACAATATCCCCCGAGCCCACGGAGATGTCCGGACTTATCAGCAAGCCTTCAAAACAAGAAGAAAAGTTGACGCATGAAGATGAATCTAAGCCAGTAAAAAGAGTGACCAGAAAGGGATCTGCTTCCGCGGATAGTGCGACTGAGGTTGAACGTCCAAAAAGAATGACGAGGAAACCATCTGCTGAGGTTTTGGAAATAGAAGACCGTGGAAGCGATACTAAGCAAGAAGATGATCTCAGCATTAAATCTAGGGGACGAGCTAGAAAACCATCATCAGATGTGAATGAGGACAAAAAGGAAGCTATTACAGAAAAAAGAGGACGAGTACGCACTGCATCCGTCGAAGCTGAAACCACAGCAAATGTCGAACAGAAAGAAATCCCGGGCCATAAATCTGATGAAGCTCTTAAACCCATCCTAGAAGAAGAACCAGAGCCAGAAGTTGAGAAAAGAATCGAGTCAAATGCAGAACAGGCGATCATCATAGACAAACCCAAAAAACGATTAAGGAAGGCATCTTCAAAGGAATCGGATACTCCATTGGATAATAAAGAAAAAATTAATACGGACTTGGAAGGTGCCAACGTACCTGGAAGTACTCATTCGATTAACAGCGAGCAACGAGATGTTCCAGAGGTGGAAGGCGATTTAGAAGGTAAAATAGAAGTGCAGGAAACCAACCAGAAACAGACCACTAAAGAACGACCCAAAAGACGCGGAAGAAAGGCATCTGCTAATGAAACGGACGACGCATCCGAGAAAATTGAAAAAGCTGAAGATCATTTGAAGGCCATTAACCAAGATGGAAAGTTAGCAGTTGTTTTACCTACTACAAGCAATGAAATAGAGAACACAAATACAGAAATTGTAGCAGACTTAGAGCTAAAGCCAAAAAGACGGGTGCGGAAAGCATCTGCAAAGGAAACAAACACGACGTCGGATAAAAAGGAAAAGACTGTAGATATTTTAGCACCAGTCATAGAAGTGGAACCCTCGCTGTCCAGTAAAAAGAATTCGAGTCACTCGGAATCAAAGGGGCCTGCACCGGTTGCTACTTTGAATATATCCAAGGAAGAACAAGATCCCGATAATGTGCCAAATGTCTCATCGGAAAACAGGGCGCCTAAGGAGTCAAAGAAGCAGGAAGATGTGTCCAAAGAGACAGGTAATACTCGCGCAGAGAGACCAAAGCGAAGACTTCGCAAGGCATCCGAAGATATAGTCAACGAAGCAAATGACGCACATAATCCTGAAACGGCGGAGGCTTTGGCTTCCGTCCAAGAGGATCACTTAAATCTAGCTGATCAAGAATTGCCGAAAAAACGTGCACGAAAATCAGCAGAATTTATGGTCGCAAATGTAGAGGAGCATGCTAAGGAAGAACACGTTGAAAGACCGAAGCGTAGAGGACGCAAGCCTTCTCAAGACATTGATCATGTTTCCCAAGATGTTCTGGAAAAACCAAAGCGGAGGGGTAAAACACCAGCAGATCGTGAAACTCACCCTCTGGGCGATGAAAAGCAGGAGCCATCTTTGCCAGTTGTAGAGCCTGCGAAGAAGACCAGACGTAATGCACGCAAAGCTTCTGCGGAAACTGTTGAAGCCGTTTCAACTAGCGGCGAAGAGCATCTTGCGCAAATAAGAGAAGAGGCGACCGAGCCAGTCACAGAATCAGAACCGGCACCAACTGAATTACTTCCAGATGAGGGTGAGGTAAACAAGACCCAGCGACGCGGTCGTAAGCCCACTTTGGATACGGATGAGGGGATTAAAAAGACACCACCAGAGGATCCAGCTCCGCTTCCCTCTCATTCACGCAGACGTGGACGCAAAGCCACCGAGGATGAGGCCTTACCAACTGCAGATCTGGCTGTGCCGAAAACAAAGCTTCGTGGACGCAGGGCGTCCATGGAGCCAGAACATAAGGACGAGCTCCCAGCGGAGTCTAGTTCCGATGTCGTGGAACTGCCAGCGGCCAAGACAACGCGCCGCGGTAGAAAGCCAAGTGTAGATATGAAAGCGACCACACCGGAGAAGAAACCACCATCTCGACGTGTGCGCAAGGCATCAGCGAGTGTCGATGAGGAACAGCCAGTGGCCAAGAAAACGGCAATACGTCGCGGTCGTAAAAACGAAGCTCAAGACGAGGAAAGAGAACAGATCGACTTGCAGGACTTGCCTACCGAAATTGCTTCGGCGCTCGTGGACACATCGGGATCCCCTTCGAAGGCTTCCGATGCCGAAGAACTTACTCCACGCCGCCGAGAGGGACGCAACTTGCCACGTAAAAACTACGAGGAGGCACCGGACGATGAGAAGCCGCATTCAGGACTGCGACGGGCACGCAAGCCACCAGCGGCAAGCAAGGCCCTGGCCAACAAGGCGTCAGAGCCAGATCCAGTTACACCTTTGCCCGTAACCAATCAACCGCCCGTGAAAGCAGACGATACACCCGACAACGCAGCTTCTCTTCCGGAGCCCACAACCTCGCAGCGACGCGAAGGACGAAACCTACCGCGCAAGAACTACACGGAGGATCTGGACGACGAAAAGCCAACACCGGCTCGTAGTCGCCGCGTACGCAACCTGACTGCAAAGGCGCTGGAATTAATTGTGGACTCTTCACCGCGGCCAGCGACTCCGAAACGGCCGAAGGGCAAGGCAGCCAACTCTGAGGAGCCACCGGCAAAGAAGGCCACCCCAGAAATTCCATCAACAACAGAAGCGTCTGGGCCAGAGCATGAGCCGATCCCAGCAACCAAGGGGCGTGGAACTCGTCGAAAGGCCGACGACAGCGATTTGGAGAAGCCGGATGTCAAAACAGCCAAAAAGACCGTACGCGGCGCGGGAGGAAAAACCAAAGTCGAGACTGAAACGGAGAAGCAACCACCCATCAAAAAGCCGCGGGGCGGAGCTCGTGCCAAAACACCATCGGAGGAGGCTCCTCAGGAGGAGGAACAGGCAAAGAAGCCTGCCCCTCGCAGTCGAGCAAAAGGCGCCAAGGCAGTAGAACCGGAGCAGCCCGCCGAGGTTCCCCAAGTCGAAGCCGGCTCCTCCACATCGACGGCGGCAGTTCGAGGTGGCCGAGGCCGGAAGGTACACTTTGAGACCGCGCCGGAGACCTCTGCTGTTGAGGGTGCGCCACAGCGCGCAACTCGGTCACGACGAAAGTAATATCACATCTATTTCATTCATAAGCTTTGTACTAATCTGTATAATTTTTTGATTTAGTTTTTAATCTAAAATATTAAATGAAGTAATTTTACGTTAACTTGTGTAAAAAAAAATTCATTTATATATTAATTAATGAAGGCGTGTTATTTTTTAATTTCTCTTGTTAATCAACCCATTTCGGTGGGATATCGTTGGAATGGCTCCCCTCGCTCAGAACAAAAACTAACCTTAATAGATTTAAGGCATTTAAAAATATTAATACATATATATACATAGTTTATCACTTAAGGCATTATCAGAACTCCCCAAAAATAATAAAGTTTCGTAAACCAATTGGAAAAAGAAAAACACATTATTGAAGAGGTGTATGAACTTAAATCAATCGTTGCAATCATTTTATTTTCTTTTACAATCACAATAAAATGTAGTTTTTATTAATTCTGGTTTTTGGTATAGACATACACATATAATGCTGGTAAACACTTTGTAGGGATTTCATGGATTACATTCGGGTAACAAGGGGAATTGAGGAAAGCTTGTTGTATGTATATATAGCATCCAAAAATCATACGCCATATAAGGCATATGATTGTGTTGAGTACATAGTAGAAATATTGTACATCATACAAACTTTGAGAACATTTTCGTATAAAATACAGAAGTCATTAAACAAAATAAAACCATAAATAACAACATAAATAAATTAAGACGTCAATAAAATGAATAAAAGCTTCAGCTAAACAGAAGTAAAGCACATAAACTAACTAAACTATATCTTCCATTTCACTGGTACCGGTAAGCTTGGGATAATACTTTCTAAAGCTTCTACAAAAACACATGCGTACTTAAGTTTGTCTTAAGGGCTAAGCTCTGCCAGCTAAATGCAAACAGTTTGTGTATGTGTGTGCGTCGATCGAAGTCGTTATCGTTCGTTTAAATCCTCAAGGACCCTTAGGCTTTCATAAGTAGGTGCGGCTCTGACCGCAACGAGTCTGTTAGGTACTGGATCTTCATGGTCTTTTGGAAGTATCTTTTCTCGTTGGGTGAGTTAACCATATAGACTATTGGACGGACGCCCACGTTGCGCCACAGATCGGCAATGTGGCTGAAAAATAAACACGATACCAAATGTCTAATAAATAATGTCTAGTAATTACAATTATATTAGCTTACAAATTGATCTCATCTTTGCTGAGAAAAACAACGCTTATTCCTATCACGGGTGCAATTATGTTGCGAAAAATAGCGCCATAGATTGAGGTAATAAGTGTAGAGGACTTGAGGATGGCCAGTGACAAGTAGGTCTCGTGCCAAAGGCCGCAAATAATTTCTGGCTTAAGTTTTCGTAGCTGAAAGAATAGAATGAGTAAAAATTCAAGAAGAGAATACAAAACAATTTTTTCCACCTGGTAAATAGCTAGTGGTGATCGACTGATGACAATTGTGCGCTGAGTGAACGACTCGTCGGCAGTCATAAACTTCTGCAGTTGGTTTATCATCCTGGCGCTGTTGTCGTGAATTCGCAAAAACACTGTGGTCTCAGCAGCCTCCGCCTCCAGGAAATCTGTCAATTGCCTGAGGGGAGCCACCGTTTCCTCTTCGTACTGTGACCTGTGTGCGATGATTTAGAACGATTTAAAGGAATTTCCAGTTGATTGATTGACTTACCCCATTGGGTGTTGCTCCGTGATGTTTAGCTTTTGCAACTCCACCAGCGGCTGTGCAACGTTTATTTTTGTGGGGTTAGCCACGACTATTTCACCGCAGGACGTGAGGCCGGCATCCAGAAGCACGTTCCGATATCCACGTGCGAGGCACTGTTTTTAAGGGGGTGGAAAAGGGGATGTTATTGATTTTCGTGCTGCCAACCACCCGGCTCGTGACGTCACTCACCTTCTTAATGGCTGCCTTGGAGTTTTCGGGCGCATCAAAGCCGGCCGCCCGGTTGGCGATTGGCCAGTAACTGGGCCATTCCTCTGGAGAACTAAGAAGACTTAAGAGTCGCTTCTCATTGGGACTTCGTTGCAGCTTGACGAACTTGGAGGCGATGCACACAACGAGCAAGGTGAGAGTGCACCACGGGATGGCCAGGTTGCAAAAGAGCCAGAATACGTTGAAGCAGAAGAAGATCAGGCTCACGGAGCAGCACAGCAGCTGGTAAATCATTTTGAGCGCCAGCCACAGCAAACGCCAATAGGACATTCAGCAGAGAACTATGTGGAGCAAATATATATATGGACATAAAGGTTGCTGCTCAAAGGTGTCTCGTGCCTATGTGTCCACTCAGATGCACTTACCCTAAATAGAATGCGTGCCGCCACCACCACCCGTTAGTGCACCACTTGCCACTCCCTCCTTGGATACTTTCGATTATGCACCGTTTATTTGATTGTGTTGAAACTTTCTATTCCGTGCAGTCGGCTTCGATTTCTTTACAGCAAGGGGCCACAGTTTTAATAGATTCTTTCAATAATAACCGTCGAAAACACAAATCAAATTTTGCAAAGAAGGAGCGTACATTTTCTCAGCCAGTTTTCTATCGCTGCTTGGGCTTATCACGTATCGTTATCGTCTTTCAACCCCAATCAGCTGTTCGAGTATCGATGGAGCTTGGTGGCTAAGGCGCGCTTTTTTGAATTAAGAAAGAGAAAGCATAAAGAGTAGCAAAATTATATATTATAGAACTTACTATTTATTATAGATTATAGGGCAGTTATAATCCCTAAAAAGTAAGCAAGGTAAAGAATATAAAATTTAATTCAAAAATACATCAATCAATTTATGCAGCAATCTTTTAATGTATAAGTTCCATTTAATCAGCTAAAAATCTACAACTTTGTGAGCAGGCGTATCCAACGGCGAATAGTAGGATGGGCCAGGCGGGTGTAAACTCCTGGATAGTACGGATCCGCGCAGCCAACTCCCCAGGATACGATTCCGATGAGGGTTCCCTGTGCGCTGATCGGACCTCCGCTGTCGCCTGAAAAACGACGAGGTTCACTGTGTCATTATCAACCTGTCGATTAAACGTAATTGTAATTAGTTGGGCTCACCTTGACATGCGTCTGTGTTTCTGGCGGCCGCGCAGAACATTCTGAAAGATAATGTTAATTGGGAATTAATTGGCTTTGTCTTACCAATAAACACTTGAGAACAATAAATAGAGATCTATCTTCAATACCAACTCCCTTTTGAAAATTTTTAAAGATAAATATGGAGATAAACTGTTCATTTGTTCAATCTAAAAGGCATAATATCTAGGTGATAGTTTCTTGGTAAAAATGATCTTAAACAAGGAATATGATTCCCCTGCTTACGCTTCGGTGACGCCTCCATGATGGCGCAGATCGTTGTGGCACTTCTCCTGGTTGACTGTCAGCACTGTAGTGCTCTTGAGTACCGACGACAGGACGGGATTGGAGGTGCTCATGTGTCCCCAGCCAGAGACGACGGCGGGCATGCTTTCCGAGATGGCCTCGCCAACGGTGGGCAATCGAATGGGCGCCACTTTGCCCAACGGCAGGCTGAGGGCTCCGTCCGCTGTTCGTAGAAGGGCCACGTCGAAGTTCATGTCCGCCCGATCGTAGGCCGGATGCTTGTAGATGGCCTTCACCGGCTGAACAGTGCCGCCCGAGGTACGCATGACGCTGCCCTGGCGGAGGGTGAATTCTCGCGGCTGCTGCTCATGCCCGTCGATGCAATGAGCGGCAGTGATGGCCCAGTTACTGGACAGGATCGAGGCGCCGCAGATGTGTACTGTTTGGCGTCGCAGCGAGAGTTGGTATGGAAACTGGCCTTCGGTGGCTTCGCGCCCGTTTACAATCCGACTGTCCGGCTGCCGAGGGACGGCAGCACCTGTGTGGGATGCTTCCAGGATCACGAGGATCCCAGCTATGAGAAGAAACGGAATCGGAGCTCGGCACTTTTGCATGATGCTGCGAACGAGTGGAAACTAACCAGCATTGGGAATCCGTAAGTCGATATATTCAATGGCGCTTTATCAATCACGGCCGTTATCTAGTGGGGTACACGATTTCTGTAGAAGCTGCTCCGTTGCCCGTAATTAGCCATTGTCGCTCGGGTTTTTTCGTTGCCTATCTTCCAGATTCTCTGATTTTATTACTGTTTACAGCGGTGACGACGGCAATGAACTTCCGCAAGAGCATCGGGGATACGCAGAAAGGGTTAACCCATTTTGATAAAAAAAAGGTAGTTTTTATCTTTTTAAAAGTGCGCTTCTCATGGGAAGACCACAATGAATTTTATGAGATTTAAAAAGTCCAAGTATAAATAAATGTATGATGGATATTTAAATGGTCTTTTGTGTAAGTCAGTTCTATTTATTAACTGATTCGGATTTTTGAAGAATTAAAAACATATATAACTAGTCAAAACTAGTTAAAATTAAAAGAAACTATAAGAAATACTAAAAGTCATTTAGCATGACAGCTTAGAATAATATTTATGTTATTTTTGCAAGGAATTATTTGTATAATTTTTAATGTTTAAAAATTGTTGTAAAAAATACTGAACCACTTGACCAACATCGATAGTTCTATACAAGTATCGATGTTTCGATAAAAGGGCCACACAGTGGAATACTCGCCTAACTCAGCTGCGGGCACACTTAGTCTGCAATTTTCAAGAATTACACACGCGCGGATGTTTTTCGGCTCGTCCTAAGAAACATCAAATTGCAACGCAAAGAGCAGCTTAAAATCGCGAATTGACCTTTACGCACGCTTAATAGTAAAAATAAAGAGTTTACATCGTATACGATTCGCATTTATCGGCACAACTTGTGCGAGAGCGACAACAATAGCAGGCCGAGTGCAGCAGTACGATTGCAGCGAAGCGAAGGAAAAAACCAAAGAAGTTATTAATTTCGGAGTGGTGCTCTGAAAGCGGCTTAAAAACACAAATAAACCATATACTTCGGTATAGTTATGGCAGCCTGGAAGGGCTAACAAAAAACTATACGGGAAGGGAGTTTTCGGCCCCGCGTAAGAACAGCAACAACAACAGACACTGGAAGAACAAGACTGCGACGGCCACTCCTTTTGTGTCCGACTTCGAGATGTGTGCGTGTTCGTGTCCGCGTCCGCCTTTGTGTGTTGAGCAATTGAAAACTGGTGATTGCTGAATAAATTAAGGTAGCTAAATTAATAATTAGCAAAGCAAGTGGGGCCAATAAAAAGTGAAAATCTCCTGCGTTTTCGTAAAGCGAAAGAAATTACAGCTACAGTTAGAGATAAGAAGAGCTCTCGCACACATACACAAAGCGCAGGCCGAACGAGCGAGTGTGCGTGCTTGTGCATGTGTTTATGACTCACGGCTGGTTCAGTGAGAGAGAGAAAGAGAGCGAGAGTGGTGGCTTGAGTAACAGTAACATTAACAATACCGAACGCAAAACAACAACAAATCCGCCGAGCGTTTAGAATTTCCCAAGTCGAGCGTAACTAAACGCATTGAAGAAAATCCCCCGCACACACACACACTCTTATACAATAAAGAGAGAGAAAGCCGCTGAAAAATGAGCTTCACCAAGTGGTTCAAGAAAAAGGGCGGAGATGGGGGATCGATCTCCGAGATCGGTGCACCCACAAACTTCCAACGGCACTTCCATGTCTCGCGTAACCAGGAAACCGGCGACCTGGAGGGGCTTCCAGCTCCATGGGTGCGCCTAATGAACTCACAGATCACTCGCGATGAGCAGGACAAGAATCCAGATGCTGCCTACCATGCCGTTAAGTACTACAACTATTCGATTAAGAAGAAAGAGAACGAGGTCTTCAAGCCCTTCATCACCGAAGATGTGATCCACGAGGAGTCCAAGGAGATAGAGAACTATGTCAACTACAAAAACAAGCACAAATCTCAGGATCCCGAAAAGTCCGACGACGATGGCAGTTCGACGGCCACGGAGACGGAAAGCAGCAGCGGTTGTGGCTCCTCGGCAGGTAATAGCAACAGCAGCAGCATCAACGACAGCAGCCAGCAGTCGACGGTGCCGCTGGACGCCCTAGAGGAAGTGTTCAAGGAGCTCAAGACCAATCTGGAGCACCGCGAAACGCTGAAGGCCGTGCCGCAAGAGCCTCCACCAGTACCGCCCAAGAAATCGCCCCACACCATACCGCCCAAACCGCAAATCAAGCCCAAGCCTCGTGTCACACAGAAGTTCTCACGCACTTCGGATATACGTCGAGATGAGGACTCCGACAACCAGCACAAGGTCAACACGGACACAATCATCATCAAGCCAGCCGGCGGTGCCCAGGATGCGGATGATAATCCCGACGAGACGATACTGCGCCGCTCCAAGGAGAAGAGGGCCCAGAAAACCGATGCCGAGATCTACGTTGAGCTGCGGGCAATTTGCAATTCAGATGACCCAAGGGAACGCTACAAGACCACCCAGGAGGTGGGCAAAGGAGCTTCTGGCATAGTTTTCATAGCCGCCGATCTACAGAACGAATCGCAGGTGGCCGTCAAGACCATCGATATGAAGAACCAGTCCTCAAAGGATCTCATACTCACAGAAATCCGCGTGCTTAAGGACTTCAACCACAAGAATCTGGTGAACTTCCTGGATGCCTACCTTCTGGAGCCCGAGGACCAACTGTGGGTAGTCATGGAGTACATGGATGGCGGCCCATTGACTGACGTCGTTACCGAGACTGTGATGAAGGAGCGCCAGATTGCCTGCGTCTGCCGCGAGACGCTCTACGCTATTAGTTTTCTGCACGCCAAGGGCATTATCCACCGGGACATCAAGTCAGACAACGTGCTGCTGGGCATGGATGGCAGTGTTAAGGTGACGGACTTTGGGTTCTGCGCCAACATTGAGGGCGATGAGAAGCGCCAGACAATGGTGGGAACGCCGTACTGGATGGCGCCCGAAGTGGTCACGCGCAAGAAGTACGGCAAGAAGGTGGACATTTGGTCTATCGGTATCATGGCCATCGAGATGATCGAGGGCCAGCCACCCTACCTATACGAGACTCCGCTCCGCGCCCTCTACCTGATCGCCGCCAACGGTCGGCCGGACATAAAGAGCTGGGATAAGCTGAGTCCCAACCTCCAAGACTTTCTCGATCGCTGCCTCCAGGTGGAGGTGGACCGAAGGGCCACCGCCGACGAGTTGCTCAGCCATCCGTTCCTCAACGACTGCAGCGAGGTCAAGGCCCTCGTGCCCAACATCAAGGCGGCCAAGAAGGTGCTCCGACGCAACGTATAGTTGCTATGCAATCACCGGACGGCCAGGCTGCTCTACGCGTGATCGGAAGCGGAATCGGGATCGGGTTCGGGTTCGGGATCTGCCCCGTGTGTATAATGAGTTTTCAATGTAAATTTGTTTTGTGTGGACGAAACCGGAACTGGAACTGGAATAGAATGCTGACCGTAGTCTTTGTAGTGTGTACAACCGTAGAAATGGCGAGAGCAGGACTAGGACCCGGCAACTCCCCTTCGAAAACAGGTAAGTCCCAGGTAGCCCATCTGGCCGAGCTCATTATTCAAGCGAAACGATATACATTTCAACGGAAACCTTTTCGCAATCGCACATGTGGAAACAGAGGCTGTCGGTTTATTGGCCGATGGGTTAGTTTCTCTTCGCTGTCTAAATTTTGTCAAAGACCTAGACCCAAAACAGCGATAGTTGGCTATCTTGAGACTTTTAATCAGTAACTGGCTTCGGTTCGAACAACAGATTAAATTCGATCAAGGTTGCGAAGTGCACGAGGCTTTTGTCTCTGATTAGTTTTCTTTCTTTTATACCTGGGAAAGGGAATCTTTAACGCGGTCAATTGCTTGCAACGCCCTATAGAGCAAATATGTTATGGTGCCAAGACAGCTTAATATAATTTAGAAAGTCATCCATCAGAGAAATGGACTGGGACCAGTGGTTGGATTTAATCCAAAAATGATTCACTTCTATGAACAGTTTTACTTAAAACTTATGTTTTATTCAACAAATATTTAATTTTCTTTGTTTCATATGATTCAGACATGACTTGAAAAAACAGATCATTATTTGATAACTTAATGCTTTATTATGAAAGACACATTTCTTCACATTAAAAGAATTCTTTCGATAGATATTAATTTGGCATTTCCATAAAGATCTTTCCCCTTATAATCAAGTTTGGGATTTTCCTACATGAGAGCACACACCGTTACTTGGCTAGCGCTGCAATTGTTTATGTCTCATTCGTTTGGACACCTATTACGTATGCTACGTACAGGGTTTTTGCACAAACCATCCCATTGAAAACCGACAATGGACAAAAAAGCAGCAAGAAAATGAAAGAAGCCGCTCCGGCAGTAACAACAAACAACAACTGAGTACGCAATTTAACACGCTCGTTCGCATTTCCTGTTTGGAATATCGCTTTGTCTGGCCAAAAAATATTCATACATCATAATAAAGAAAACTTTAATTCAGGCACACAGACAGCGAAAACACCTACGCGCAGCGAAATGCATTTGTATTGGCCTTATCAGGCGCGTACAACATGCTGTATAAGTGCTATTGTAATTCCCCCCCCAAACTGTAGAGAAGCCGGAGCGGAATTTATCAAATTCTTGGAACAATTTTCGTCCATTTCCAATGTGATAAGCAAAGCTAAAAAATAGATCGTGAAAGTTCTACGAGAGAGAGCGAGAAAGAGAGTTCTAGAGAGGGGGCGGCGAGAGAGCGAAAGTGGAGTCAAAGTCAAACTGAGTGTGTGTAACACAAAGAATGAGAGTGTGTATAATTGATTCTGATGGCGGTTCTCCGGCCTCTTCCTCCCTCTCTCACTCTTCTTTAGTTCTTCTGCATCTTTGGTCGCCCTCCCACTTACTCAACTTAATTGCTTCTGTGGCAGGAGCAAGCGAGAGGGGGAATGGCGACGTCGCGACTCGGCTGCGCTATTTTTACTCTCTCCCACTCCCACTTTGGCTTGTCTCTTTCCCTGCATTGATGCACTGGCTCTGCATTTTCCAGGGACGGATCTGGAGGCTAATTTTTCAGTGGGTTTTAATATTTTAATGTGGTGACAACTGATGGTATAATTAAAAAATACTTTCATAAGCTAAGTTTAATTACCAAAACATTAGGGGAATATTCCTTGCAAAGCACATCTGGATCCGCCCCTGTTTTCTTCTCCAACTTCTACCGGATCTCTAGGCTCTTTATTTGTTTATATTACTGGCGCATACTTTTGCTTTCCGTTTTGCGGGAGAGTGAGGGAGAGATAGCGATGGTTCTTCTCACTTGCGGATATTGAAATCTTGAATTCTGCAAGTACTGGAAGCAGGGAGAAAGGAGGGATTCGCTCAGGAATTTCGCAAAAACTGAAACATTTTCTTCGTTTTCCATTCTGGCTTCTGGGCGTGGAACCTCGATCTTGGGGCAAAGTACAGCTGGCTACACTGAAAAAATACTAGCTTAACCTTTGAATAATCCCTAATAAAAATAGTTTTGAGAATCTGCAAAACATGCTAAGTTCATACATCAAAAACTCATTATTGTACGTTAGCGTTGAAAGTATGTTCCACTGTTATCTATTCCACATTTAAAAACAAACTAATGGTTTTTCTCTGTGCATCCAGTTGTGCGTTAGTGAGTGAAAGGGCCTCGTGAATCCCCAGAGTCGTTTGAAAATGGTCTAGCGACGCCCCAAGACCCAGAAATAATGACTAAACCACTCACATATAGTTCGATTTGGAATGGCGCCGTCGAATGATAATTTCACCTTGCTCGAAAGGTTTTTCGGCTGTTTGCCTGCGTGTGTGAGTGAGTGTTTTTTCGTTTACTGAACTGAACCACACACACAAGTTGTTGTTTGGTAGCTATGCGGAATTTTAGATGATTCATTCATTACTTTGCGCCAGCGACTTATTTTTCCCATCGCCCGCTGAGGGGGGATGATTTAGTAAACGACCGCACCTCCCTCCGCGCTGATCACGCAAAGCAACAATGCAAAAACTGTGTATTATAATGAATCCGATCCGAATCCACTGGCTTTAGTAGCATTTGCCAACGAATGTTTTGTCAGAGTCTCCAATGCCTGCGACATACTCATCCACTCACACACACGTACTCGGTGCAAGTACACTCGCAATAAAATTATATATATTTTTGCGGAGCCACTCAGTGGATTGCAATGTAATGTTCGCAGGCATTGGTACACGATCCACACGTGAACTTCTTTCGACCCTCTTTGCATCTGGAACACGCTCTTATTAGCTCGACAAGACAACTGTAGGATGCACAGCAAGAAATTGTTGTATCAGCATTAGATATGGTTACTGAAAACTAATATTTATTTTATAATATGATATTTCTAATACCTAAAATGTATTGTTGAGCTGGGCATTAAGATTTTCTCATCTCTGATTTCGTTAAAGGAAAATTGTGGGGAAAACTGAAAAAGCTCGTCAGTCCGCGTTTCATTGAAATCGAAGCGTGACTTTGGAGCGGGTGCCGCTTCACATGCTGATAAATATAACCAATTATTGTGCTGATAATTGACGTGCTCCGCTCTCCCATGGCATAACAATAGTTCTTTTCAGCAACAGAGATATCTGGGCGGGGGAGGCGGTCGAACAAAACGGGCGAATGACGCCAAAAGATTATGCAGATGCCCCCCAAAATAACACATCCAAAGGGGCGCCATAAAATGGGATTGATAATGCATTATTATTAATAATGTGCAGTTCACCTGGCCTCGACCCCCCTTACCCAAGGTCCTTTCACCTGTCGTGAGTGTAGCGATCTATTTTTAACGACTTCTTTGGCCAGCTATCAGCTGGTTGTATCAAATGCGATGATAAGGAGCCCGCCGATAACGAAAAAGTTGTTTGATTAGCTCATTTGACTTACGCTTCCCGAACAAATTGTGTGTTCGACCTCATATTAAAAACTTGGCATTTAACAATATCAAGACCATGAGCTTAACTTGCTAGCATTCACTATTATAAATGCAAATTAATGACGTTACATTAAATAATTATGTGGGACTTATATTTATATAATCCCAACTGCAAGAACCACTTAAATGTGTTAAACTAACTTTGTATTCGTGGCAGATTTTAGTGCAAGCATCGAAATCTATAATTTTCGAGTCCATTTATATATTTCAGTGCACATAATTGTACATTCTTGGGGCCCATAAACGAATTTCAGGGTGATGACAATTATTAGAGGTCGATGTGTTAATTATTCGCAATCCCGTTCCCTGTTTGCCCCTTTGCTCTTCTGCCATGCAGTAAACCGAGCTGAATACCTAACAACAATAAGTAATCATAGGATTGTATCTCTTTTCTTGCAGCACCAGTCAGCGAGGGCAGAGAGATGAGCAGAGACCGGAAAACTCGTAGGAAACCGTCGCCAAACCGTGGATCCATATCGCATCGCTCGAGCAGTTCATCGATGGCAGGGGGGCGGGGTTATCGCTTAGATTAGATTGTCCTATGGCAAATTAGCTTACTTCAACAACGCACACAAACACGCACATATGATATACATAGATACTGTATTATTAAATGTAGGGACATAAGTTTGATTACTCTTTATATACCCGTATATATACATAATTGTGATTTAAGCGATTTTATCAAATCAGCATTATGCGACTCTTTATAAAATTCGTCGTAGTCAGTAAGTGCAAACGATCCCTAACAGAGAACATGCAATACTTGTTGTAAATTACCAAAAAACAAAAAAAAAAAACGAAGGCGATAAATATAGCAAGTCGAAATGAGTGTAACAAGTGCCATTAGGACTAGAGCTAGCAGCAGCAAGCGACACACCAGCAACAGCAAGATTATCTCCACAATTTATGCATTTCCCATAGAATACAGATATCGATGCAACAGATAACTAATTAGAGACAGCTAGCCAGAGCTTGTATGTATATTAGCTGATATTCGCAGTGTGGACGGGATTGAGGGATAAATGTTTGATATTCCATTTTAATTAGTACAAACGTAAGACTAACCAAGCGCCACAAAAGAACAGATTAAAGTAGATTCCCTTGTTCCTTTCCTGGAGATATTTGCCATACGCACAAAGAAAATTGTAATTCTATACAGGCCCCTATCACAATAGAGATGTTATTTAACGCCGTAATGTGTGTGTCAAAGCTAAAGTGAAATATTGAAACGAAGAATGTCCCTAGAGGGACTATATACATAGATCATATAGAAGTGGTATACGTACACTAAACCTAGTCCCAACGGGAATCATAAGCAATGCCAATTGCCGAAGAGAATATATTGAAGAAGAACATGGTTTTAACTAACTATTTTTCCATTATCCTCTTAGTTCGATATTTTATGCTATTTCCCACCACCATAAGATCTATTCGAAAAGTATATCTGTGTCCAGTCGCCAGATATACTTTACTAAATCACAACGAAGGCGAATGAAAAAAGGAGTGCATTCAAGGATCTTCCGCCCGCCGGTGTTAGCTTTCTTTATCTGTTATATATACACTTACCGATAGGGATTATATTTTACTTGCAATTTTGATATTAATAGGGAAAATGGATTGCTGCTGCTGCAGATCGGTTCATAGTTAAATTTTATATACGAAATGATATCCCAATATTTGGCCTACAATTATGCATTCATAATTTTTAAAGAGCTTAATTATTAATCGAAAATATACTTGATTTTCTTAGTTTAGCTTAAATGAGTATTAGGCAAGGCAACGAACGGATAGTATTTAGGGGCAGTAGAAACGGGGTTAGATGGCCTTTTTGGAAACCGAAACATACCCGACATTACATATTCGCAAACGCATTTAAGACGAACGCAAAACTTGCAATTAAAAACGTAAATGTAAAATGGAACTTAAGTCTTGAAACCAAACAAAGAACAACAAAAAGTAGCATAATTTTTTATACGCAACTTTTATTGCAAATGTAAAGGGACGAATAGGAGAAAGAAGAAGCTGACATCAATTTTGATCGATTCGTAATTATATTAGTATACACTAAAAGAATTGGCTCTATTTCAATTAAACTTAAACGTAGATAAAATACAAAATGCATATTATTGTGCAAGGTCAACACGACTTGCCAAAATAAACGTAAACAGTATAATAAATAAAAAGATCTAGATATTTAGAGAAGCGGAGAAACAATAACGATACATTAGCGCTTTACCAATCGCTTAAATTCAAAGAGCAAACCCCACTATACGTTTTATGTTTTATGTGCGCACGTTTAGTTTGCTTGAAACCTAAGTCGTAATCTATATTCTACCATTATTTAGATTTATTTTGCAATTTACCACTTAAGTCAACCTTATACACAGACCCAAATCCATTTTGTACTCGTAGTCCACATCCACTTCGATCATTGAAGATGGCCCTCACAATTGTATGTATTTAGTTTACCTTGCACTGTAATTTTTATTTTGTGTTGTTAAATATATCGTTATTTACTTATTCGACCAAAGCTTTCTGTTTTATAATTATTTACATTAAGGCTGCAGTCAAAATAATAGCAATTGAATTACAAACATCTGAGTGCCAATACTTGCATATATTAGTTACTCAAATGTGCAGGTGGAAGTGGTTTTTTTGCTACACTTATTTTCAATTGTTAAAATAATCGATTTTAACCGTACGTAAAAAACAACAAACACTAAAAATAACACAAATTACTAATATATTAAGGTATTTATAGGACTTAATTAGTGAAGCTTTTATTTTGACTGCACCTTAGACTTGTCTGTCCATTACAGCCAAACATCCTCGCGGTATTTGCCCTGCTTCCTCAGTGTATTTAGCAACTGCGAAGCTTCTTCCTCCGTGAGATGCATAGCCTTCTGCAGGCACCGACATAAGCCACTTGCAATGGACCGCGAAATTTTGGCGCCATCGGCACAAATGTACAACACAGTCTCTGACTTCATCAGGAACTCGACAAGATCCTCACAGTCCTCCTCCAACATTTGTTGCACGTAGCTAGGGGACTCGCCTCGCGAGTAACACATCCGTAGGCGCTCGAGCAACGAGGATTCCTGCCAGGCCATTATTTTTTCACGCTTAAGAACGGCTTCTTGGGTCTTGGCACCAATGTAAAGCCAGGTTTGTCCGCTTGCCTGTTGCGGCTGCTGTTTTAAAAGCTCTTCCTTGTGGGCTAAGAATCCAAGAAAAGGCGCCAGACCTGTGCCAACAGCAATAAGTATTTGGTTTCTGCCCACATCCCGCTCTGTGTAACGGAATAGGTTGCTTATTCGTGGGTAGATAACCACCTTTTTGGTATGCTCTGGGCTGCTTTCCTGTGTAGCCGCCTCCAACATGCTGGTTGTGACTCCAGGTTTGAGGCTGAGCAGCGAGTAGATAACGCGAAGTTCGCGATTACCAGCCTCCAAAGGACTGTTGGCAATGGAGTACGGTCGTGGCAGCAGCCGTGGCAAGTGCTCTGCCAGGAAGGCCAGTGGTGGCCTGCAGTTGACGCACAGTTCAAGAATGTCTATGAAAAGCAGGCCTTGCTCTAAGATCAGAGATTGGTAGTACTCTGTGGCCTGTTTAGAGGACAGACAGGACAGGAAACAACGTTCTTTGTCATCGCTTGTAAATCCGGCCAGAGCGCTGAGAAGCTGCTTCTGCGGAGCAAAGTTTAGGGACAGGCAGTGGGTAAGGATCTCCCGGGGAGTAGTAGTTGCTGGAATGTGGGCGGGTAGCTTAGCATTCTTATTGGAGCAGTTGAACACCAACTTTAGGTGGCAAGTGGTGTCGGCCTGGTCTAACAGTTCCAGCCGATTGAGCATACTTTCCACTTGTTCGAGTTTATTAGTAGGCAAAATTCCAATGGTGTCCCCAGGCTGGTAGTCGAACGTGGACTCCAGAGTCAGCTCCACCACGCGTTTCGTCTCTGTGGCCTTATCAGCAGCCACGAGCACCTTGCTCTCCTTTATCTCCACTGAACTTGGCTGGAAATCAGTGCGGGCGAATGGGAACTTCAAAATATCGCCGCATTTAAGTTGACCGCAGGTTTCAGTGTGTCTCTACAAAGATAAGCTTGAAAAGGCTATTCCCACGGTAGCTCCTAACTCACCTGCTCTCCGTCCGTAAAGCACACCTCCAGATTACCGACCAGCGGCTTGGCGGGGATGTATTCACTCAATTTATAAGCTCCTATGTCCATTTTTTCCGTATTTACCATACCAATTCGCATGGCCAGCAGTCAAAGCGTCAAAGCAGTAGTGTTGGAAAGAGTTTATCTGTCCGAAGTAATCAAGGGATGCTGTAAAACATTAAATGTTTATTTTAAATGGGTTTAAAACTTTGCCAAATACAACAGTTAGGATTATCCTTAAAATATTTGTTTTAAAAATTATATGTGCCTAACAGGTATTTTTTAGTTTGCTGAAGGTACACAGAAACTGACCTTTCTCAACACTGTACGACATCGGTGCTATCGATAGACAAAATTATCGATAGCATGTGAAGCTTTATTTGTTGCTGAACAACAAACCGAAATCTTTAGTAAATTCCGTAAGGATCAATTTCCAATAGAATGGCAGGCAACGCCAACAGTGACGACGAGTTCCAGGACGCTATCGGGGAGGAGATAACAGAAAAAGAGGCCACCAGCACGCGACAGAGCGAAAAGGACGTGGATGAGATCGTGGAGAAGCAAAACCAGCTGGCGTTGGATGACGAAGCGGAGCAGGGCGCGGCTGGCGGAGATTCCATCGCGACACCATCGACAGTGGACTCTGAGCTAACCATTGAGGAGTTGCGCGAACGGGAAAAGGATCTCAGCCCAGAACAGCTGGCAGCTAACAAAGAAAAGTCCGATAAGCTGAAACTTGAGGGCAACGAGTTGTTCAAAAATGACGACGCCGAAGGCGCCGCCAAGTCCTATACAGAAGCTCTAGACATTTGCCCCTCGACCAGCTCCAAGGAGCGAGCAGTTCTCTACGGAAACAGGGCTGCTGCCAAGATTAAGCTGGAGGCCAACAAAGCGGCCATCGACGACTGCACAAAGGCTTTAGAACTGTGGCCTGAGTATGTGAGGGTGCTTTTAAGGTCTATATTTCAATATCTCCCTTAAAACTTCGTATTCTAAAGTCTAATTATATCTTACAGGCGCGCCAAGCTTTATGAGCAAGACGACAAGCCCGACGAGGCACTGGAGGACTACAAAAAAGTTACTGAGTTCGATCCCGGGCAGCAGGAGGCTTGTGAGGCTCAGATTCGCCTGCCGCCCATTATAAACGAGCGCAACGAGAAGCTCAAAAACGAGATGATGTCCAACTTAAAGGATCTGGGCAACATGATACTAAAACCGTTCGGACTGTCTACACAAAATTTCCAAATGCAACGTGATCCCAGCACGGGATCGTATTCCATAAACTTTAACCAAAAACCTAGCTAGTAAATGCTCTGCAGATGAACAAATAAAGCTATATTCGTGGATGATGTGTATAATTATAGTCAAGCTGTAGCAAATCGTGACAAATTCAGTTCTCTTACATTTTACACCTCTGTAGAATATGCAAATGTCAATGCATTTCCATAACAAACAGATTACCAAACTGTTTGAGGTGATAATAATTAATTATATTTAATGTAGAATGCATGGTGTGATATGCTATTAATATATGCTTGTTCCGCATTTGACTGTCTTGTTCACCAAATATGTTTTTCAAAATTAAAACGGTTTTTTTAAGAGGACATTTACGCGATTTTTAAAAGTCGTGATCTAGTCGCAGTTCTCATGCAATCACTACAAAATAGCCATTTGTCATCTCTGGTACTTCGATACCGATAACCATTTATTTGGGCAGAAGCAACAGCTGACTGTGACACTTGTGTTCCCCGTGAAGAAGAAGAGCAATTTGTTGGAAAAAATCGCCATTCGCAAATTACAAAATTAGATTCGTGCAATCGCAGGCATTAGGTGCCCCCTTATTGTGGGCCAACCCAGTGGCGTGACCGTGAGCAGTAGTGCATGCAAATATCCGAGAGAACAGCGCTCCCGCACTCCCTACCCTGATATGAGAGCAGTCAGGCGGATCGTGGCCAGTTGATTCCATCCTAGTTGCCAGCATGTTCCGGAGTCGCAGCTGGTTCGGCGGACCCTGGGGCGGGCGGCCCAAGAACCGCCTGTCGCTGGAGCACCTGAAGTACCTGTACAGCATTCTGGAGAAGAACACCACAGTGTCGGAAAGTAATCGTGGCCTGCTGGTGGAGTCTTTGCGCTGCATCGCAGAGATCCTGATTTGGGGCGACCAGCATGACTCGCTGGTGTTTGAGTGAGTAATAAGCATCTCAATGTAATAAACCTTAATCTAATTATTTGCAACAGTTTCTTTTTGGAGAAGAATATGCTATCGTATTTCCTGCACATAATGCGACAAAAGAGTGGAGGCTCGAGTTTCGTCTGCGTGCAGCTCCTTCAGACTCTCAACATCCTCTTTGAGAACATACGCAACGAGACGTCCCTGTGTAAGTACAATTTTCAACAGTTTTTATAATGCACTCGACGTAATCATTCCTATAACGTTGCAGATTATCTGTTGAGCAACAACCATGTAAATTCTATCATGGTGCATAAGTTTGACTTCTCCGACGAGGATGTGATGGGCTATTACATACTTTTTCTAAAGACGCTAAGTCTGAAGTTAAACACCCACACAATACACTTCTTTTACAATGAGGTTTGCACTGTCTAAAACACATCTTTATATCCATGCAATGTGACATATTCCTTTCAGCACACAAATGACTTTCCCTTGTACACAGAGGCTATAAAGTTCTTTAATCATCCCGAGTCAATGGTGAGAATTGCAGTGCGCACCATTTCCTTAAATGTCTACAAGGTTCAAAACCCAAGCATGTTGCGTTTTATTCGAGACAAGTACGACCTTTGCCTTCAGTCCTATGAGCTCCATTAAACTTTTCTTTTCTCCCTAGAACGGCTGCTCCATATTTCAGTAATCTGGTCTGGTTTATCGGCAAACACATTCTGGAACTAGACACTTGTGTTCGCACAGATATAGAGTAAGAGTTATTGTAATATAGTCCCTCCTTTTATAGTACTGACTTCTGACTGATTTATCCGCAGCCATCAATCGAATCAAAAATTGTCCAATTTGGTTGCCGAGCATCTGGATCATTTGCATTATTTGAGCGACATTCTCCTGCTGGAAATCAAGGATCTGAACGCGGTGTTAACCGAGCACTTGCTGCATAAGCTATTCGTGCCTCTGTACATATTCTCACTTACACCAGCTCCGCCCCCGCCCTCACTGGCAGTGGTTACCCAGAATCTTGCTGCTGTGCTTAATCGCAATGTTGACATCGACATACAGGAGATGCACAATCCGCGAGTGAGCTCCATCGTGGCCCTTTTCCTGCTCTCATTGGTCTTCCTGGTGGTTTCGCATGCCCCGCTAGTGCACGCTCTGGCCTGGGTTATCCTCAATGGCGACCACAGCGTCTTTAAGGAGGGTGCTGCCGAGATTCTTAATTCATACGTTGAGCACCGCGAAGTGGTTGTGCCTGGCTTCGGCGAGCCCAACGAGAGTCTCGAGCAAGCCTTGGATACCGTCACTGGTCAGTCTAGCTCATCCAGCTATGCCCTCAGCGAGGACAGTGGCGTGGAGTCCTCATCCCCAGCCACCACAGAACTGGATTCTCAAGCAGATGCGGTTGAAGCGGAGCAGATCAAACTGCGCAACATAACTGACGAGGAAAAGCAGCTGCTGCAGAAGTCATCTTCCTCAACGAAGGCTGATTTTGCTGAGATGGCCAAGCCGTTTTTAGACACGGTCCTGCATGCTTTGGACTGTACCGAAAACGATTACCTTGCCCTGCTGTCGCTGTGCCTCATATATGCTATGTCGCACAATCGAGGTAAGATTCATGAAGATGTCCCTTAACTTCATTTGACGTTTTTTTTGGCTAATGTTGTGTAACTTTCCATTGCTCTGATCACCCCATTTCTGCTTCATTCTAATTGCTTTCTTTGTGTGTAATGAAAATGTCACATTCTGGTACATGTCCCAATCCGTTCAGATGGTATGTAACTCGTCCACCTCCCGTACTAATCAATCGTATGCATCCATCATGGTCTAGTTAACAAATATTTTTGTGTACCTTTCCATATAGGTATCAAGAATGAGTGGTTCGAGCAGGTTCTTGCTAAATCAACCCGTGGCGCCTTCAGTTATAAGACAGCCTTGATTGAGCATCTGTTAAACATCATCACCCAGTCCAGTCAGCCATGTATGTACAACTGGTCGAATTCCGGCTATCATTAGATCTTTAATAATTCCATTTGTATTCCCTACAGCGTCCCGCATTCGTTTGATTACCGTTGAGATTGCTTTGGAGTTACTGGTCACTTTCACCCGTCCCAGCTCTGATGATTCGCGCTGCATTACCGCCGCTCAACAGGATCTGCTCTTCAGCGCCCGCAATCAGTCGATGGTGGTGCTCCGTAACTTCTACAGGTCCGAGGACATCTTCCTAGACCTGTTTGAAGACGAATATAACGAGATGCGAAAGGCGCAACTGAACGTAGAATTTCTGTGTATGGACTCCACCATTCTACTGCCTCCTACGGGAACGCCCCTTACGGGAATCAACTTTACGCGACGACTCCCCTGCGGGGAGGTGGAAAAGGCCCGCCGAGCCATTCGCGTGTACTTCCTGCTGCGTCGCACGTGCCAAAAGTTTTTGAATGAGAAGGAATCACTATTGCCGCTTACAAATGTAGTCAATCTGGTGCAGGTGGAGAACGTACTTGATCTGAGTAAGTATGCCCCTAAGATGATGTATATATTAAGGCTAACTATTATCAATCTAAATAGACAATAGTGACCTAATAGCCTGCACCGTTGTGGCCAAGGACAGCAGCAAGCAAAGACGCTTTCTGGTCATTGACGCATTGCAGCTAATTCTCGTCGAGCCGGATGCAAAGCTTCTGGGCTGGGGTGTGGCAAAGTTTGTTGGCTTTCTGCAGGACGTAGAGGTGCAGGGCGATAAGGATGACTCGCGCTGCTTGCACATCACCGTGCACCGGGGCGGAGTCACCCACAACCGCACTCCGTTGCTCTCGGCCAAGTTCCTGTTCGACGATCACATCCGTTGCATGGCTGCCAAGCAGAGGTTGACAAAGGGTCGCAGCAAGGCGCGACAAAAGAAGATGTACCAGATTGCGCAGCTCATCGAGATTCCTGGACAGATGGACTCTCCTGTCTACGCTGTTGGTGGCACAATGGTCGCATCCAGTAGCGGCGGAAGTGGTAACAGCAGTGGCAGCAGTTCGCGCAGTAGTCACCACCGTCCCATGTTCTCCACGGCCAATCGAGTGCCGGGATTTGCAGCAGTGCTGCGTGGAAGCAATAGCGCTGGGGTTAGTCGAACCCAGATGGCCCCGAATCGTTCCATCGAAGGGTAAGTTCAAGTCTCGGTGTGTCCTCATGTTCCTCCTTTCCATCCTCATCTGTGCGTCTTCCCGCAGAATTAGAAATGAAAGCGCTGGCCGCTCCCGACGCCGCAGTCCCAGCTCAACTTCGGGCTCGAATCTTAGGGCCGATCACTCAGATCGGGAGCGATCGCCCAGTGTTAGCGTGGGCAGCCACAGCTCCTCGCAGTCGCGGGAAAACTCCCAGCCCAGAAGTACTGGAAATCGGTCGCGGGAGAGCAGCCCTAGAATGCCCAGGCCGCGGTAACAATGAAACATTTTCGTTAGCTCTGTTGTCTTAGAATGGTTTTTGTTATAATTGAGATATGTAAAGTATTGCAGTATTCTAAACTAGTCTTTCTTTTTTTTTAATTGGATTTCGTTTAAAACATCAAAAAGTTCCATTTATCTAGCTGTTTACATGATTCTCGAAATTTGATGCATATTTTGGCTCTTGGCCTGTTAAATTTCATTAAGATACACTTAACAAAATCTGTAAGATTGACTAAGTTTGCTTGTAATACCACCTTGTATAATTATGTATAGAGATATCGTTTGTCGTATATTTTTATATTTATTTGCGTATTATTTTGACAAATAAACAACGAATAGCATGCATTAAAGCTCTCCATTTTTATCTGTCCTCGTTATGTCATTATGTTTTATGCTGAGGTATTTTTTTCGTTCTTGTTAATTATAAAATTAACTAATAACCTAATCGAGTTATAAATAAATGTGTAATATTTTTTCGTTCTAGGTCGGAGGAGATTCCCCTCGAGGATTTCCAGCACTCACGCAACAACAGTCCGCACTCTCGGGGAAATCCCTCGCCTGCCTCCCGCTCACACACACCCATCCGCGTGCTCCACTACGATCAGCTATCCGGACACAGCGGCTCTCCACGTGAAGCGTCCCTGGGGGGAACTAACGCCCTTCTAAGTCAGTTAAATGGCCTGGCCCGTGAAGTGCCCCCAACACAGAGCTCCGAGGAGACTTCTTTTATCGGGAGCGACGGAAACGAGGCCACTGGCGGATCGGAGGGCAGGCGACGGGGAGCCATAGAGACGGTCTAAGAGACTAGAAATTTTAGTATTACATTGGGAGGAGCCTTATGCTTAGATTGTTGCTAAAATTTTGTTATTCCAGTTGATTAATAAGGTGGTACATACTCTAATTCCTTTTCATTTTAAATAAAAACTAACTTGACGAATTTGAGCTCAAGTCTCTCTATATATATTAGTAAAGAAGTACGTTTTTGAATCTTAGATAATGGAAGCCATGCGTCATTCTGTTATTCAAACAAAAATTGGTTTTTTTTTTTATATTTATCTTATTTAATGATATGTTCTATAACAATCTTAAAAGTGACGGTTAATACAGGTTTGAAATTTAAGGAATGCCCCTAATATCGGCCTTTTGTGTGAATGGCAACTGCACTTGGAAATCAGCTGTCGCTTGTTTTTGTTTCGTGACATAACCGCAATTTACTAAAACTTTAAATTAAGAAACTCTTAAATTATTTCATGAAAAGAATAGCAAACTAATATTAACTATGTCCCACAAGTACACGGAGCTGATTAAGCTCGGCACTCAGTATGCTCGCCGGATGAACTACCTCTCAAATCGCATTTTTGGCGAAGTGGCTCGCACCACAAACGAGAAGTCCATGAAGGTGTGTTCCCGTATTGAATTTATTAATTAAAATGTAAACATGCTTTTATTCGACCGTCCCTAGGTGGTTCGCATGTTCTCGGAGGAACCAATTCACAAACGGGATTACGTGGTCAACTGGTATCCGCGGCACGTGGAGACGCACCTGCTGATGAAGAACCTGCGCGACTACGGACTGTTCCGCGATGAGCACCAGGACTTCAAGGAGGAGATGAAGCGTCTGCGCAAGCTGCGCGGCAAGGCGCCTCCCAAGAAGGGCGAGGGCAAGCGGGCCTCTAAGAAGTAGTACAATAAATATTCTAAAATCCATTTTTATTGAACCAATGCTAGTCTTTTTGGTTGCGAGTCAGCAACTTGGCGCTGCCGGCGAAAACCACCTCGTCGTTCTGCCGTATGTCGTACTCCACGGTGGAAATCTTTCGAGATTGTAGCAGACGTACGGTCACCAGGGTGTCGGTCTCAATGCGACAGGGTTTCAGGAACTTGAAATTCTGCTCTAGAACCACGGTGCCCGGACCTGGGAGCTGGGTACCCATTATACCCGCCACCACCGCGTTGAGCAGGGCTCCGTGGACGCGGCGATCCTCGGTGGGTGTTTCCAGGCTATGGATGTAGTTGTGGTCGCCGGTGAACTGGGCAAACTGCTCCAAATCGCTTTGGGAAAACCGCTTAACCACTTGCACCTGCTTCAGTACTTTGCTGCTCAGCTGTCGGAACGTTTGGGGAAGCATTTTGCAGCTGGACAATCTCGGTGCGTGTTGCGAAATCTTGCAGCAGCAACTGACAAAGTTTAACGATGCGTTCATCGTGGGCCTTGACCCGCCACTCTTGCACCGTCCTTAGCACCGGAGGACTCAGAAGTAAATCCCTATCAGCCAACTCCCCAATTTCCAGTAATTGGTAAAAGAGCGCCAGGCTGTGAAGTACTATTTCCGGGTGATCAGTGCGCACAAAGAGACAGGTTATCACTTTTAGCTGCTCTCTGATAAATTTGGCAGCCGTTTTGTCTGTAAAAAGACTATGATGAACAACAAGATAGATTCTAGAATGAGATTTTTACGTACCCAGGCAAAGATTACACAATGCCGCAATTCCGTGGACTTTTAAAAGCTGATCCTGGGTCTCCAGCGATGCCAGGAATACATCCAGGGCGTCCGCCTCCAGGAGATGCGACCAGTTGATGGGATCGTATGCAAAATTGGCCAAATTAGCAGTCACCTGTTGCTGGGCCTCTAAAAACAAAAATCAAAAATGAATTCACACCGGCAAAAGACATAAATAAAAAGTTTACCGATGTTGGTTGTTGTGTAATACTCATCGACCAGGTGACCGATGTACTCTCGGCGGTCAATGCCCTGGGCAGGCGTCCTACGCTTCAATGTCCTGTGGCTGGAGAACATAAAAAGGATGCGAAACCAAAGCCGAGATTTCAAATCAGTCCCAAAATGCCATTCGCAACGCAAATTATTCCTGTTTTACCATTCACATATAAACGTGTTCAAACACAATAGGGGGCGAAACAATAGCTATCGGTTTTAAAGGCATAGTTATAAAACTATGAATTATGAAAAAATTGTTTCATCTTATTTACATAATTAGCAAGTGGGTCATTGTTTTAAATCACATATAAATTTATTTGAAAACATAATAATTTTATTTTGAAAATATCTGACATAAATATTGTTTAGAAAACTTTAAACATTCATACAAGAAGCGAAAAATACAATATTTCAAAGATTAATTTATTAAAGCAAATTTAGTTCTTTAAAGGTAAACCACCATCCAACGAAAGCTCCTCATTGCGCAGCCTCCTCCTATCCTGAAGCCTTAACTCGCCTCCTTGCTGGGACTGTCCTTTCCCGAGAACTCTGTGTCATTGGAATTGCTGAAGTGGCTCCTGGCAGCTGCAACGGACTTTGGTGGGACGTTAAACAGTGGGTGGGTGGGCAGTAGCTCGTTAATGGTGTCTCCCAGGACCTGGGGGCTATTGGCGCACTCCGAGTGCTGGGCAATGGAAACGCCACTGAGGGTATAGCAGGTGTGGTAGAGATCCTGCGGTCTGAAAAAATGGGTTTCACATGAAAAAACATCACAAAGTTGGTGTTAATCGCTTACTTTCCGGGTTTGTCGATAAGCCCGCCGCTCTGCTTTTGGCAGCAGAGCAGGATATACTCCTGCAGGGCCTCAACATCGAAAAGGGTGTGCTCCATTTGCTTGTCGACGCCAGATAGCGTAGCCTGCGTAATGGGAATGGTGGCGCCTACCCAGAAGGAGTAGCAGCCATCAACCAGTTTGTTGGTCCTGCCTTGGAAGCCGCCTTCGTAGCGCATCTGACGGCGCAGTGTCCACTTGAGCAGAGCCTGCCTGTCACACTTATCAGCCTCGTTGAGCAGCGCCAAGCCAGCGATCCCGCAGAAGGTGTATCCACCATGGGCCTCTAGACCAGGGGCTCCGCCAAATCCACCCTCGTATGTCTGACACTGTGCTATCCAGTCTCCAGTGCCGGCAAACAGCTCCTTGATCACTGGCTCGGGAAGATTTAGCAGCTTTGCGCAGGAGATGGCGCAGTAGGCGCCACGCACATCCGTCTCACCATCCACGTGGAGCCGGAAGGAGCCGTCCGAGTCACGCACACTAAACAGGAACTGGACCAAAGTCGGTCTGTCGATGGCACGGTACGCCTGCTCGCTTCCGATGATGCACAGACTGTTCACTGCTGCATAGGTGGGCGCCAGATGGGCATACTGTCCAGGTCCTCCTCCAAAACCCCCAGTCGGCGTACGGCATCTATGAAAGAGTGACTGGAGCATTAAGGATGCCTATTAGAGAAATATCCCCCAAAGACGCACTTGCTTAGGAACTGGACCACGTGGTCCAATGTCTGGTCGTCGAAGTTAAAGCTAAGTAGCTGGGCCGCCTGCAGGATCCAGTAAACGCACCACGCACGACTGCTGTCCAGGCATTCGTAATTGGAGGGTAGCCGCCTTAGCATCGCGTCCAGGTAGTACTGGTGCTCCAGCCGGAAGATTTGGGTGAGGCGCGGGTCGGTGAACATTATCTGCTCGAAGCGGTCGAAGCATTTCTCCACCGAGCTCTCCGTCTTTTGCTGCAAGTATTCATCGGTTCTTATCTTTTCCTGGCCGACATTCGGGATTACTCACCTGCTCGCGGGATGTGGTGGTGGACACCTTCTCGTCGTCGAAGATGTATCTCTTCAGGCGCTGGAAGTTGCGGAACAGCAGCTCCTCCTCGGTTCCCATTTTTACTCCAAGCCGGTTAAATTAAATTAAATAAACTAAAAAGATTTGCCGAGGAATTATAAGCGAATGGTTTTTGTTTGTGTGATGAAAGTTCGACTTGCAACACTGCTTTTTATTTGATTAGGGTATTCCCTACACAAAAACTCGATTTGTTTTTTTTTGGCTAGATATTAGATTTTTTTTTTTACTTTATTGTGTAACATTTTAACAATGCATTAATATTCAATTAAATTTTTTATAAAAAGACCATAAATTCACATTTAAAGTTCTTAAATCACGGTTATCGATGTGACATCAAACTTTCTGTGGTCACGAGATTAAAGGCGGTGGATTGAGAACTGGAGTCTAGCATAAAAGTCTCGGGTGCATCGTCACTAGTCCAAAAGCCATACAGTTCCATGAATCCATAGACAAATAGGCACACTATAAAATAGGCCGTCAGAGTGGCGAAAACCTGAAACACAATTAGCAATAAGATCTGCAATAATTGTATAATATCAATTTACATTGTTCGTGCACCGACATCACAAACTCACGAAAAAGCTTCCTCTGAGAATCAGGAACAACCAGCCCCTCCAATCCAGCTTGCCGATCCACGTGATGAGGGGTTCCGATCCCGATGAGACATTTTGTGGACTGGGATCACCTATGGCACCGATTTTTCCGTCTTCGCCCCAGTTATCGCTCCTTAAAGGAAGATACCAGTCGTAATAGAGCTGTGTTAGCATGGGCACCTCGAATGGCGACTTTTTCTTGATTTTCTTCTCGATTGTGGGTTCAACTACGAGCGGCCTGGGCTGACCATCCTGCAAATGCTGAAAGCAGTCGTTAAAATCGGCCAGGGTTAGCTTACGCGAATTGTCGCAATCATCTGACTTCTCATGCTTGGAATGGACAAAGTGCCTTGTTGGTCTGGTTAGTTTCCTGTTATTTTTCTTGTTGGGAAGCGCCTTGTTGGCTTTTTGCTCATGCAGCTAAAACGTGAATTAAGAAAGTATAGTAAGATTAGTTTGGAATGATATACTTCAGTATATGAAAATAAAAGACTAATATAATATAATAGAAAAAATAATACTGGCACACTCAAATCGTGTTCCAATAGGCCCCGGCGAGATTCGAACTCACGATCTCCTGTTTACTAGACAGGCGCTTTAACCAACTAAGCCACGGCGCCATGTCCACGCATGTGGCAAGATTTTAGTTTAGTGCTGTCTCAACAACAAAATGTACACACGCACGCACTGCTTGACCGCATTGTTGCGATGCAAGCAGTGAACGAGTTTCAAGCCAAATACGTAAGATGGCGCCAGTGAGAATGCGTGGATATGGGTATTTAAACGCACGCAGATTTACAATGTTTCAGAAAAGGTAAAAAGAAATACAGTTATTGGTATTAAGAATATTTACCGATGGTGGCCCCCGCAAATCCAAAAAATTGAAGTCGAATTTTCCTTGCTTAATGAGGTCCAGCTCCTCCTCAGACACGAAATTGCCAGGATCGACGCGCTCGTTGCTGAAGATGTCGTAGTACTCGCCTGGACCCGAGCAATCTGTCACCGCTTCGCACTGTTCCGTTTCCACGTTGAAATAGCTCCGTTTCCCAAAGTATCGCTCCTCGCAGTTCAGCGGTGTGCAGTTGCGCAGGTAATCCTTGTCCCAGTTGCGGCAGTCCTTGTAATCCTTCCGCCGGCGCAGCTTGTTGCTCTGCGGATCCAGGGTCTCGAAGCGGGTATCGAAGTGCAGCACCTGCCTTGCGGTTGCCACTGCATCCGTAGCGTGGGCACTCGTGGCTGAGATCAGAATGGGGCAGCTGCCCACTCGATTGTACAGAGACTGTGAGCAATGTGGAATGTGCAGTATCATATGCCGAAATGTCAATATGCAAGTGTAAATCTATAAGAATCAATGCACTTTGTACCTACCACAGTGGGCCAGACCAGGGAGACAGTCTCACTCTTGCCCGGTTCGACGGAACCGAAATCCCCGCCATAGATCCTTCCCATCCCGTGCACCTGCTCCCCATGGGTCGTGTTCACAGTGCATTCCCCATTCGAGACGACATTGAAGTCCAGCGTCTCCCTTTTGTCACTCCTGATGCGATTGATGACGGTCAGATCTGTTGGAATCTGATTCTCAATCGGAGGATCATAGCGAATCGCAATTGCAACTCACCGAAGATCAAACCAATGTCCTTGTCGCGAGGCACGCGCACTATGAACTTTGTGGCACACAGGCTGCCTTCGGTGCGGCGTCTGAAGAGCAGAACGAAGCAAACCAGCAGGTATTGTAACATTTTGTGACTGAATTTGCTGGGTTACTAAAATAACAGAGTTTTTTTTTACATTGAATAATATTCATAACGACCTATCTAACCATATGTGCATATACTGATTCATATGATTGATATTCGTGAGCAATTAGACGATCCAAAAGATGTGTGTGATAGCTTTTTTACGAGCCTTCACAATTTTTTCTGACATCCTGATCAATTTTGTGGCCAGATCCTGGAAAAATTGATAGTCCCCATATAAAATTCCTCGAATACTCCAACCCTTTGAGTGCCCTTCTCCACTCACTTTTGCGCGAGGGGCTCGTCACGATGTGGATCCTTAATGGGTTGTTGTTTAATTAAGTGTAATTTTAGTGCCAGGCAACCCTAACACCGGCTCCTTTCCATATCCTGGCTTACACTTTGCTCGTCCTGGGCACACGTAGTCGCTGTATCCGCGGCCACGTTTACTGCATCCATTGCAATTTATGTTTTAATCATCAAACGCGACCCAATTAATCAACGTTGCTGGCCTTAATTTATGCGGCGGAACAATGTTTTGAAGTAACCCAACGCGACATCGCACGACAGGTGACATTTGGCGGCGATAGGGAAACCTGAGTGCAATGCATATTCATAGCGAGCCGCTCGTAATTTATGCCGAAACTCAAAACTAATTTGACAGGAAATAATTAATTTGGCATCGAAAGAGTCCAAAATAAAAGTGCTGCCAGCCGGTGCCAATTAAAATTATTTCGCTTTCATTACCCAATGGAGCAGCCGTAATAAAAGTCTTACCCAAAGCCCAAAGCCCGAAAAAAGAAACCCCCAGCCTCTGTCCAATCCCGGAGACAAAGACAGCGAGGAAAAGGCAAAAACTAAGCAAACCAAAAAAAAGTTTAAATAATGAAATCACTTCGCACCATCTCGAAATTGCTCATTAACATTTTGTGTTTGCGATATCAACTTGTGAAAATCACAGGGCCCAGCAGACTCTCCGCTGTGGCTGGGCTGGAGTGGAGTCCGGACTCCAGGCCATACTCCCAACCGAACTCCAAAAGACCAGGCAGACCAAATGCAGACCCAGACTCCGAGGCAGCAGCAGCTACTTGGCTTTTATTTATTATGCCATGTTGTTGTTGTCGCCGTTGAGAGGTGTTGCAGTTGCTGTTTTCTCCTGTTTTTTTCTTTTTTGTGAAGCTGACTCTTATTAGTTGGGTCAGTCCGTCTTACTTTTTTTTTGGTTTTTTTCTGTGTGGAGGAGGTGTGAAATCGGTTGCAATCCCCTCTTGACCGTCCCCTTCAACTAGATGGCCGGCTGGCTTCCTCCGCGGGTCGTGATTTGTCTGCAAAAGACACAAACAACTCCTCGGACCTCAACAATTTTTCTAAAGGTCGTTTGCTTTACCTTTGCATTTGCCTTTACTCAATGAAATTCGCTCAGCATCCCGAAACACGGGAAAAAAATTTGGTATTGTATATCATGAAGCTTAGAACAAGTCATTGTCTATCAAATATCAAATATAAATATTGCCTTAATACAAAGGGAAAATTTGTAACTAAAAACGAAGTAATAACTATTCAATAAATAACTTTAGAAAAGGTGTCAATTACTTTCGGTAATGTGTTATATTCTTTTCAGAAAATGTAATAATATCATATTTTATAAAAATGTAGTATTTAATTATATAAATATATTATATAAATTAAATATAACTGATTTTTTTAAAATGTCTACAACTTGCTTTGTTTTATTGCTATGATTTGTTATATTTTCCTTACCGCCCTCCAACGTGGCGTATACTTGTTTTCGGCATTGGCCACCTCTTTTCTTCGGGTGCAGTGCATCACACACCTCCCAGCAGCCAGGAGAACTGCAGTCAAAGTCAGGAGATAAGACGACTGGCTAACTGACTGGCTGACTGGGTGTATTTCAGTAGCCATTCGATTTATGTTAAATAAGCTGAACGCGAGCTCTGTTTGTTGTAAAATACCAATTGCCAGGCTCATCCGCACGGAGCAACAGAGACGGATGGACCTGAAGTGCTGGACTTGAGGTGGGAGTGAGATTCCTCTGTGATTCACGTTTCTGCATCATTTTATTTCTTTTCGATTTTTTTGTTCATTCCATGTGTCGTTGTTTTGTGGCTGATGGTGACTGTGTTGTTGTCGTCGGACTGCATCAGATTTCTTAATTTAATTGGCTTTATGCAAGAGGTTCTCATTTTCTGGTCGGGGGAGAACTTTATAGACAAACTGTCTGCAGGTCCTGTTCCTCCTGCTTCTCCGGCTCCTCCTGCAGGCCATCTCCAATCTGCGAGGCTGAAAGAATCGTGGGAATCGTCTATCTGGGCGCGTGTGGACTCGCTGCAAATGCAAAACAGCTTAACCCAATTTTTTGTTTCTACGCCTCAGTGCAAAAAAAAAAGAAAAAAAAAACGAAAAATCAATAAGAAACAAAAGAAAATGCTGCACGTAATTGTAAGTTATGAGCAACAGCCGCCGCAGTCAAAACAAGAAAAACAACGGCCAGAATAAAATGGAAATCGTTGAGGTTTTCCATCATCGCGTGCAGGTTGGCAGCGTTTTAAGAACAATTGCAGCGCATTTAAGCATAAATGCTAGCGAAAAATCCGCGCTCTCACACTCAGAGAAATATCTCCTGCATTTTATGGCTAAAACCATTTGGGAATTGCAAGGGAAAGGTTGTTTTAACGATAACCCAAAAGGCGTTTATACGTTTTACTATGAATGTGGCACTTTGCATTCTGAACGCTAGTTGGTTGAAAAAGCGTTATAAGATGGTTATTTCAATAATTTTAACATTAGTAAGCTGATTTTAAATTTTTAGTGTGCTGTGCATGCAATTGTATTAGTACGTATTGGTATAGGCGACTGTGAGGGTGTGCGGCACTTAATCATCAGCGTGAAATGCAGAAAATGAAATGGCCAAGTTGAGGCCAACTGTGCACTTGGCTCTTCTTTCCTCGCTCACGAGGAGTGTACATATATAATTAAGCCATAAATTCTGTTTTTATGATTTTCCACAAAGTTATGAATTTATGGCAGCCCACAAAGCACTCAAAGCCAGACACACACACACAGTCACAATAATTTGCGGCAAAAACGGAAGTGAATTTAAATGCGCGCGCATGCGAAATGGAAGCGAATCCCCCCTCCTCCCTCTCGTACAAAACCAGAAAGAAAATGAAAAACCGACTTGAGTTTCCAGAAGAGAAGACCAATCGTAGAGTTGGCCCGGCCATGTTTGGCCCGTAAATGTGTCGAGCACTTTGTGCAGACCTCGTAAATTTAACGCTTTTAAGTTTTATTTCTTTCACTTTTTTCGCCCGGTCTCGCTGCTCATTTCGCTGATGGATGTTGGCCGAGGGGCGCAATAAAATTTAAATATTTATTGTACTCTATATTTTGTTGCCATGCAAATTTGGCCGAGGCCCTACATTTTTTATATGGAGCAAGCAGCTCGTAGGGTGTCCATTTTAGATGGCATTTCGGCTACAAAAAAGTACACCGAATTTGCGGCATTAATTGCATAAAATTGCGCCCTGTCGCTGGATAAGAGTCCCTTTACAAAGAGCCACTGCTCACTGGGTCAATTAGCATAATCGCTTTTGAAATTGCAACCCGAACTCAAGTTGCAACAACTTGGGGCAACAACTTGGTCGACGCGTATCTTCAAGTGGCTGGCTAATCGCCCTCGATGCCATCGATCGTCGGGGTTGTCAAAATCGCCAGTACTCACGAGCCGCTGGAGTCGGGGTGGAAAATGAATACTATAATTAGCGTAATTACGCGAAATGCTCATAACTGCCCGTGTCATGGCTGCTTCCTAATGCGAAAATAACGTTATTAATTTCGAGCCAAGTGGGCAGGCACTTTGCCGCAAGGGCCACTTGATCTAGGCAGCGTTACCAAGTTTAAAAAGCCACCCCTGGGGAGAAATTAACTACATATTACATTGCAATTATAAAAACAATCGAAATACTCTATTTCGATGGGGGAAACTAAAAGGTAGGTCGTATTTTATTGTTATGAACATGATCAAGAGTTACATCCAAATAAACTTTCATAATGGAGTTGCTACTCAGAATATGGATACATCCCACCATATCTTTTTAATAATAGACTATAGGATTTAGATGTTAAATAGATTTACCTTTTTAAAGCAGGGATTGCATGGTATATATATAAACGATGGTAAAGATTATAATCACGATTAAAATAGCCATATTATTTTACACCCACTTTCAAAAGAGTATTGGCTAGTCTTCTCAAGGCAAGTGCTTGCTCGCATTATCCTTCGAAAGTATCCTTTTCATGCGGACCCTGGACAGGAATATTCATAATGACTTGTCACTAGCGCGGCGTGCGCTAAATGGGCAGGTGCAATTGAGTCCGGCGACTGGGAGACGCGGTCCTTTCGGCGAGCGATGTTCTTGTTTTCATAAAATTGCAATATTAATGCGGAAAATCTTTGGGGCAGGGGCACGGAGCGAGGAGCACAGGGACAAGGTGTGCAGCAGGCCATCATTTGGTGCAACCCGGCGTGTTTTTGTGCCTCGAAAGCCGCTCCACATGCTTGACATTGATGCAATTTCGATTGCCGGCAGCTGACTGCAAGTAATCCCCCTTCTGGCCGACATATCCGCACTTAGTCGCAGCAATTAAACGAGATTAAATCGCCGGTGCAAAGCTGCTCCAAGTGGAAATATGTGCCCATGTCCATGTCCATATTCATGCCCAACGCGAGGCGCAATTATATTTGAAAATGCAATAAAATATGGCTGGAGGAGCTGCAACAAAGCGCAGCTTGATTTGCATAAATATTTTTTGTTGCACAGAACCAGCGAGCAATTTCATTGTTGCCACTCACTCGAAATGCGGCCAGAAGATGGAGGACTGTGGGGCATAAATTATACTCATGGTGGGGCAGCGAGTTTAGGAGAAAGAGTGCTTATCTCGGAAGGAAATTAGCTGATAATATGCAAAACACGCCGCCAAATTGCAGCCTGAGCCAAATTTCAAATTGTTACCCTGCGCAAATAAACACGAGCATGCTTATGAGCAGTGGAGCCCATTTAAAACCCATTTCGTTCTGAAATGCAACCACTAATTCGTTCTATATAGATGCATTTCTTGGCTACTTCTATTCAATTAATTCCGTTTTCAGTTTTTCATTTAAAAATTAATCGTTACCTTTCATAGGCAGTTTTTACTGTACTTGCCCCAAATATCCTTACGTCTTTGAATAAATATTCTCGAACTCGTACAAGCAAATGAAATTTTGATTCGCTGTGGTTTTACGACGATGTAAAGTAAAAGTAAAAAGGTGCAAGAAAAACATATGGAGGTGTGCATAAATTCCGATGAATTTGAGATCAGCATTAGTAATTTTATTTCTCCGTGCTTGACCGATGTTGTAAAATCACGTAATTCATGTAAATCAACATTAAAGAAAGTCCAAAACATTCAATACAACTTCGTTCTTTGTTTAGTTCTTTAAAAAGCACCGAATAAATAGTTTTCCAATAAACTTATGCATATAACTAATAAGTTATTGTATCTAAATATAGATGATAATATATTTAGATTAGATTCGCCCTTATCAACATTTTGAAATCGCGTCGAGTCAATTTTTTAAGTGGAAGTTGTAAGTATCTATTTCCGTTGCTGTATCATCTATTATCAGTAAGATTTTTGAAGTTAAGAAGTATCTATAGACAAAATTTAATTATTTTAAGTGGAAATCATAAATAGTGCTCTACTTTTTAAGATATGGAACCTTATGAAGTACTTGTGAAAAAAGCAAGGTATATGGGCGCCGTGGCTTAGTTGGTTAAAGCGCCTGTCTAGTAAACAGGAGATCGTGAGTTCGAATCTCGCCGGGGCCTATCACAAATCGGTATGCAATATTTTTTATTTTCATCCTTCCATTATTAAATATTTATAATTTAGATGCCAATATATATACCATCCCTTATAAAAAACTACCTATTAGTACTCTTCGGTTGTTAAATAAATTGTAGCCTGACCTCGAAGTTTATACACTGTACTACATTGTATTCATTCTTGTTTAATATAATCTAAAACATTTTTCCATTGCAACCTATTGTGACCATTTAAGCGCCTACAAATTGTCTCATTTAAACATTGAAACGCTTCTGATTTCACAATTGCAACGTCAATGGCAATTTGCTGTGTTGTCAGCTTGTGGAATTGAGATTCTAATGAGTTGATTGAAGGCTGTACGAGCAGATTGCAGTGGGGCGGAGGCCCACGTCTGGATCTCCCAGGCTATTTGATTAGTAGACCCCAACAGACCAGAATCCACTCCGGCGCAATGTGAAATGCAACTGAAAACGGCAAACAGAAAACGGCAGCGGCGGCAAATGTCCATCAAATGTCACGATCTGCTGCCTGTGCAGATCAATCGTTCGATCGATCGATGGATCGATTGCTCTGGGTAGGATAATTACCCGGATCACGCAACTGGAATGGAGTGGAGTGGTGGTGCTGCAATTGCAATCGTCTAGCCTAGAAGCGTTGGGTGACCTTGCAACCGCATTTCCCACACCGCCCCTGGGAATTATGACTGAAAATGAAATTGGCCACTTGGCCAGCTGTTTGTCGGTCCTCTGTCCGTATCCCTGTATTCCTGGCCCTGATCCTCCTGTCAGTGTCAAAGGCGTCGCTTATCCAGGATTAACTTTCTACGTATCCAGCACATGGCTGAGCGGCTCAGGTGCAGTAAAGAAAAATTAAAATCGAAAAAAATACTTATTTGAAAAGGTATGCTGCTCTTTTGAAAAAGAAACCCTTCTTAATTCAATACAAATTAGCTAGAGATTTCAGAATCAACAAATATGCGACTTTAGCCTTACATATTATGATAAGTTCAAATAAATAGAATAGGTCACGACATTTCTCCCAGTGTCTGGGGCGGAAGCACCTCGAGGGGCCTAACATGTGCATCTCTCGGATGCGAAGGTACATTGACAGGTTTGGGCTGCAAAAATTATGTTGCCAGCGTTCTGAGCGAAGTCTCCTGCCGATGTCGGCAATTATTTATTATCCTGTGTGTGCCCGCAGCCATTGCCACTCTTGTCCTGTCCCTTCCAAGCTTCTTCTCCCTGGAAACCCCTTCCCCTTTGTGGGCTCAACCCCTTCTGTCGTTCAAAATCAGTGCCGCCACTTCGTCGTCGTCGCCATTTAAGTTTGCTTTTTGATTTTTTTTTTTGGTTGTTTGTTGCTTCCCTCCACTTTTGTGTTTCATAAATTGTCGTGGTTGATTTTTGGTTTTTTCTTGTTGTTTTTGTTGTTGCCCAGGGCGACGCATTGCCTTTTGTTGTTGCTGCCACCGCCTGCTGTGACTGAGATTCCTTGTCTCCGCGAGAACGAGATGGATATACGGCCCAGAGCGAGAGGCAGCGAGGTGTCTCCACCCATATTCCAGATTCCAGTGGCTCACTTCCACTCGCTTTCGGATTTGAGTGGCAATTTGAGTGAGACTGCGACTGCTGCAGTCATGGGTCTTTCATGCGAGGCATTTGATTTTTCGGTTGGATAACATGCGAATGAATGTTTCCAATTGATAAGAGATAAAGTGCAGTGATTGTGGTGATTTAATAGTTCAATTATACCACAGCAATTGGAGCAAATTCGTCGAAAAGTTTTATAGCTTTCGAGAACGATAAAAAAAAACAAATAATTTTGAATTCTGTATACTACGTTTATAACAGATACTAAAGAGATAAATGAAACCTTATTACAGTTTATACTTTTACCTTATATGAACATTTAAAGGATTCAAGTTAGGAAAGTTGGGGTTATTACTGCTTTTGTGAGTTAATTAATTTTTCACATTAATTTTTCTAAAGCACCTGAATTGCTTTTTAAATTTGATGGATTCTACACAACCCATATTTATAGTTCAAATTACTTTTGATTTCACAGGCCTGAAGACAATTCCTTCATAATTCCCATCTTGCAACTTAGCAGCCTGAATCATCTTCTTTCTTCTGTTTTGCTTCCAGCACTTTCGCATCATATAACATACGTGGCGACCTGCCCCCATTTATTTTCATATAACAGCTCCATAATTTTCTTAATGAACGATTTTCTGTGTGAAGGTTGCCATTGTCATTGCGTTGCAATGTAAAGGGGTCACCAGGGGGGGAGTTTGAGAAGTAGTGGTGTGGGGGTTAGGATCCCCCCTTTTCAAACAGAACCTTTTAACGTTAGTTTGTTGCGTTGATTTCGAAGCAAATGACAGAATATTGCGGTTGTTGCCAATTACTCACGCACACAAACGTACTCGAATGCATTGGCCCACACGTACACATGTATATTCATGGAGTCTAAATGTGCGTGTAAACCCTACCCCACCGCCCCCCGCCCTTCGCCTTGCGATCTTGCCTTTTGTTGAATGCATTTTCAATGGCATTTGTGATTCGCAATTGGCTTGTAATTGCTATATTTAGCGTAATGGCAGTCAAGAACCCCCAGCATTATGTATTACGGAAAAAGTATCTAAGGCCAAACCGCCCACGCTCACCCGTACAGTGAAGCCCACACGAACAGGTGGTCTCTTCCTCTTGGGACTTTCGGTTTTCATATCATTAAAGCGGAAACCCCTTAGCAAAACTGGGTTACATTCCTAACATTCGCATGAGCATCGACTGTAGCCATTAACCTCTTTGAGTTTGAGCTCGAATCTGTTGGCCACACTCTTCGACAAATATTTGTGCCAAAATCCATAAGTTTTCAGAGAATGGTATCAAAAAAGTATAAAAACACAAATCCACTGGCCGCAGGAACCTGTCCTTCGAAAGATGCGCCTTCAAGGCTTGACAACAGCTTCTGGGCAAGAAGAAAGCAAAGTTTGGGAACTTGAAGAACGACTATTCAATACTCTGCATTATTTCAATTTCAACGTTAACCAATTTAAACCATCTTCTTTATGTTTTTTTTTTCTTATACCGAATCTTACGAAGATTTCTCGGTTAATTATGCAATAATGTTTAGTTTCGGATGCCTTTTACTTTAGGTTTTTAACTGTGCCATTTTGCTATCTTCATAACAGTTAATTAGATATGCTTAATGATTTTGTTTATCAGCAATTTGAATACTAGTTAATCTAATTGTGTGCACATTAGCCAACTTGGTAAAGATTGATCTACAGCCCGAACATGTGTACAAAGTGTGTGTGTAAGCCGAGCTCAGATGCCCATTCGCAGTGCTAAGGGCATCGCAAACAACAAATACTCAACACATGTCCTGTGCCTCCGAACAGTGGGATTGGTACTGCTCTTGGATTGGAGTGGGATCGGATGGGATGGGATTACGATTGCCGGGCCAGCAAGCGCCAGTCCCCAGTGGAGTTGCGCCTGGGACACTGGCGCGGCTTTTCGCCTTGTTTACGCTAAGATGGCGTATTGTATAACATCATTATGTGGACTTCGTTCATGTTCATGTCATAATTTTGCACAGTTCAGGCCGAGGAGTCAGCACCAAAGTCAGCAGTGCATTCCAAGCGCCAGTCCCGCTACCCCTGCCCCGTCGCCATCCGCAGTCTTCTTGTCCAGGCGCAGTCTCATCTCCAGCCGCGTCCTCGGTCTCCAGATTTGCAGGCTACAGGCTGCAGGCTATGGGATTGAAGCTCGGATTCGTGAATAGAATCGGCATCGTTCTGGGTATTGGCATCAGAATGTGGCGGTCGCTGTTTGTGTCATGTTTGGGGCTGCGTAATTAAAAATAAATTTTCGCCCTCCGAGGATTCAGGAGCGGATTTGTTAATATTGAATCATTTTTCATTAATATACTCTTACCAATTTATACTCCTTTTTTAAAAAATCTCTTCAAGATACAATTAAACTATAGTTAAATGTTGTTTCATTTATTTTACCGATTCTTTAGATTAGATACAAGATATTTTTTAATTGGTAAGATCATTTTTTTGCCATATTATACTCAAATAATAACTAAGTAAAATAAAAAATAATTTAAAATATTTCTTGCTTTAAATTATCCTGCGCCCAAATGCTTTTTCAGCCCCTCGCAGCTCCGCTCCTGTTTGCCATCGGCTGCTACAACACTTTTCGTTACTTTTTTAATTTAATGAATATTGTGGGACAATTTATTAGCGAACATATTGATTTCAGCGTTTGCCGTGTTCCACCGATGTCTCGTGTGCATGTGTTGTTGTTGCTAAGTTTATACGGTAGTTACTAACATAAATAGCAGCAATTTGGCCAGACACCAACAGCAGAGGCATAGCGCAGCGAAAGAGGGTCCCATATGGAGGATCAGTACAATCTGTACGATTTGGCCGATCTGTGGCACTGGATTCGATCCGGACGCAATCGCCGCTTGCTGAACAAGCGTACAATTAATATGCCCAGGCTGCCGCCGTCGCCGCCCTCGCCACAGGAGGTCCCCCGCAGCTGGGGCACAGGTCCCCAGTTCTCCCCACATAACCCCACATATACCCGCGGATGCCTGCAGATCCCGATCCTGGTGAGAGACTCGGCGACTTTCCGAAAACGCTCCGATTCGAGCCCAAACTCTGGGGGAGCCCTGCCACATCCCTGTGTGTTTTTCGTATTTGACTTTCGCAACGGCCGAAAGCTGCTGCTGAGTGCGATTTATAGCTCTTAACAAATTGTTAATAAATATTTTATTTATATTGATGAGACAACACGAAATTATTCACAATTTACTCATTCGAGTTTTGTACGTACCGGCGATCGAGTGTGTGCGTGCCTCAAACCTCTGGAATGCCTCCCGCAACTTTTGAGCTGCTCCTGATCTTTAAAGTGTTGTGCCCATTAATTAAAAAAATATTTGTATTTTTTTTGAAGTAAGAACAGCTGAATTTTATAATTACTATCAATATTTCGGATTTTAACGCATTAAATTAAATTTATTGTTTGTATATTATTGTATGTGATTGTATATCTTAATTTATTTGATTTATTTCTAGCATGATTTTATAGTTTTAAGGATCCCTTTAAAATTCCAAGGTTATATTACATGTCATTTTGTAGTCGATCAGCATTTTACCAAATATTCCCGTTAATCTTCGTGGCGCTCAGTGTTGATGAAATAATTTCAGTGTTCATCTGCGCATTTGTTTCAATTACCGCGCAGATCCCCATATGATTGATCTGTGTCCAGTCCTCATCTTCCGATGGCACCCTGTAATTAGCGCGTGAAATGTATATTCGCTCCATTACTGTTGCTTATTTTTTTCGGCCAATTGAAATGGAATTTAAATGAGTTTGGTTGCGGGCAGTCGTGGTGGGAGCAGGAGTGAGTGGTAGTAGTGCACATCCCACACCCCCGCCATCCACCAGCCACCATCCAACATCCAACAGCCAACATCCCATATCCACTATCATGGTCAGCAGCTGTCAATCACAATGATTTATGTCGCCGCCTGTTGCGAGCGAGAGCATCTGAGCGATCCAACAGATCGCTGTGCATTTGCCTACATCAGCGAGTCAATTTATCTTTCCGCAGTTGCAGCGACGAAGCTCATCAAGCGTCGGCTTCTTTCTTCCATAATCGCTCACCTCCCCAGCCCCTTTCCAATTCCTCGCCCCCACCCTTTTGACACCACCCCCCCTCCACTCGAACTGGCGCTTATAAATTTTTTCATTTGAATTTCATTTCAGTTCATTGCTTAATTGTCGCCGCTTTTGATGAATTGTTTGTTTGGATTTGCCGCGACATTTGTTCAGTTTCTCAAAAACGACAAACTTTCTTTCTTCCCGCCGGAATGTGAATGTAAGTCATCAAACCATATGGGATGGGTTGTAATCCTGAAAAATACAAAAACTATTCTACTTACTATTGCAATCTAAAACTGAGAGAGAAGTTTGCGTATCTATTCGGAAGTTGATACAGATAAAAAAAGATAAGATCTGTGTGGCTTATAAAAGGGGTTTTAGTATGTATTAAGCTAAGTGATAAAAAATAGTTTTTACTCTCCTATATACAAACATATTGCAGTAGTCATTGTGCTAAGTGTGCCTGTACTACTTGCCTTTTGTTATGAAATTATTACAGTTCCACTATTTGCTATAAGAGTACTTTTGCTAGAGGGGATCTCACAAAGTGATGGGAAACCCTGGCCGGGAATCGTACAAAACTCAGCCTGGGGGGCCTCTTTTGGCCGATGTGGCAGATGTTTCCCCTGTAATTTGGCATTGTTAGCCGTCTGGCGTTTGGCCCGATCCGTTCGTGCCGCAGCCGCTCGATCGGCGGCCATCTTGGCTACCTACTGGAGCCATTTACATTCGTCTGGGACCGAGTGGATGGCTAAAACCGACCGGAGGACATTATCTTGGCTGTGGCATCACAATTTACCAATCAAATAACAAATGCGCCACCAAAGATGCTTATTAATGGCGGCCAACGGTTGAGACGCGGCTCCGTCAAACTGCAACTTCTACTTCAACTGTGTACACCCATCCACATCCACATCCACATCCACATCGACATCCATTCCCAGCTCCAACTCGCCCCGAATCCGCTTTCAGTCCCAGCCGCACATAATTTCCACGAACTCTCCATTGTCGATAATAATTGATTTGATTGATGCTTCGACGGCTGCCGATGCTGCTGCCTCAGCCTCTGATCTTTCCACCGCTGATTGGTCCCCGCAGCTCCTGCCCCCTCCTCCACGCAGCCTCTGTTTTTGTTTGGGGAGCAATTATGGGGATCTTCAGCGTCGTCTTTTATAGGGTCTCGGGAAAATGGCGCTCTTAATGGAACTACAGATACTCCTGCAAGACTTGGCGCTAACCATAAAATAGTAAGTTTTATTTATTCAATTATATCTCAATTCTTGCAACATATATTGTTTTAAATTTGATTTGCTTATGGTTTGCTTAATACAATAAGTATTAAATAGACATAAAGAACAAATGGGAGATCTGGAGATCTTAATAATACAAACGCGCAAACAAATATGCCATCAACTTGTGTGCCCCTCACAATTGAAATTTGAAGATTTAATTTATTAAGGCCAACATTATCTCGCTCTAGATCGCAGATCTTGGCACCCTTTCCACATGCTCATCCCATTCCCCTTTTCCCTTGGCTTGTTAACAAATTACCCCAAAACAAAAGGCCGAAGGGGAATTTGCATGCTCATCACGACGACGCCGGACTCAGATTACGATCGACAAAGCCGCCAGCTGACCTTAACTCATGTCCAACGGTTTCGGGGGATCTGGGGGATCTAAGGAGACAAGTGTAAAGCGTTTCGGGCAAATTGTGCTAGTCAAACAGGACGACATATCGAGTGTGAAGGAGGTATATTGGGGACCCGCTATCCGTATCTCCATCGGATAGCCATCGCAGGCGTTGCTTAGTTCCTGGGTTCGGCAAGAAACAAAAGCGATGCTGAAATTCCGCTTAAGCACAACTCTTATGCCTTTCAAAACTAAATTAATCTTCATTGGAAGCCATCGACAGCCGGAGGAAGAGATGTGGAGGAGCTGAAATGAGGGCTCCGTTTGGATTGAAGCCGCCAAGAAAAATTAGCGCAAATGATTGACAGCCTAAATGGGAATTTAATGGTAAACTTTAGTTGAATTTTGCTTTTTCTGCCAGAGCATCGTTCTGAAGACCCCAAACCCAGAGTTCGCTATAATTTGCCGCAGAAATAACCCTGAAGGATCGGGTGAAATCGCTCGCTGTAAAAAGTAAAAGTTAAATTGTTTCCACAAGCAAAATTGATACCAAATTGATGTATCTTTTTCTTATTCTGTTGATGTTTTGCAGAAACGATTTAAAAGGAAGAAAAGAGGCTGCAGAACCGTTATAAGAGCAATTCTTCCCGCTCAGGTCACCTTGAATTCTTTAATGTACAAATTCATGGTGGGCATCCGAGTACTATATACCATAGACTATAATTTTATGATCACTTCACATTTAATCCAGACACTCAAATTGGACTTACAACTCAGTTAAAAAGAAATTTATGCAAGCATGTTACATATTAAATTTTAGGTATTTTAATACATATTCTGAGTCAGAATTTCCGAATCGGTTGATCCTGAAGCTCCAGTCACCCTCTTACCTCGACTCCGTCCAGACACTCTCCCTATCTGTGGGCATTTGAAATGCTTTATTTGCATTTTGATGCGACGAGAGGCCCGAACAAGGACGACCAAGGGGGTCGTGGGAGGGAGGGGGCTGGAGGGATGGGAGACAGAAGTGCATTTTTGCACGCAATCCTTGCACCTACTGCAACTGCTGACTGACCTGACGTCACTTGGCGGCAGCGGACAATTTATGCGCCTCTGCGGGCTGCCTTTTGCCTTAAACCCCCTCAAAAGCCTCTGCAACCTCGATCCCCCACCCTTGGTTGGGGACTCCAACCCCCCGTCCCGCCCTCGACTGCCCTGTCAGTCAGTTATCGATATGTCTGGGCAGCGACTTGGCCTGCTGGGTTCCATGTGCGTGTCATCAAGTTGGTCTAAAGTGACAGTCGCGATTTAATGGCGCAGAGTCGGTCAGCGAAGGCGTTCCCACCAGACCCTCCCCTTTCCACACCTTCCAACGACCATCGGACCATCTACACCATATCCATCCAAATGGACTGAGTACATATACCGAGTGAATAATCAATCGATTTCAGTTCAATTAGCACCTTTTAGTGTGCAAAATAGCGCGAACGAGGCCCAACTCGGCCCACTCGAAAGTTCCTGCGATTGCAACTCCTGTTCGCTGTCAATTTCGCTGTCGGCGATTGTCAAAAGTTAAGTGCTCCCCTCGAAAGTCGGCGGTTTGCAGCCGACTCAATGTCAGAGCTATATAAACACATAACTGCAAATTATATTTGCCATTGTAAGGCTGTTTTTTTTGTGTTTGATAGCGCCGCGCACAACCTTCACATAGAAAATCTCTCAACAAGAAAATTACAGACAAGCGGCACAAAAGTTATATAAGCGGGGGAAAAAGAGGACTGAGGCGCTCACCAAAGTGGGCAGTGCAAGTTATTTTCTATCTTTATAATATTTATAAAAGGGTCTTCGACCATCTATCTCTTTCTAAGTAGGGGATTAACTTGGTTCTGCTCAATTTTCGGTTAAGGGAAAAGGGAAACGAAACGAAACGAAATGAGGCGAAATAAAAATTGAAAATTATGATTGGCCTGAAGTCGAATTTTCTGTGTAATTATCCACACCGAAATTGAGGTCCTATCGGTGGGTTTTCGAATAGGACTTAACCGTCAATATTTTGCGGTTTCCGCTATAGAAGCCAAAATGAGAGGGCTAAAAAGTCAGCTGCCCTGTCACTCAAACTCAGCTCATTAATTCCCATAATTCTTGGCCGAAACCTCTACAAGTTCCCCCATGAAATTCCTTCTACTGGCGCCACAACAAGTCCACTGGTAATACTCTAATCAGAGACTTATTAATAAACATTAATGTTGCGATGGCTGCCGTTTAATTATTAATTATGCTATTTACATAACTAATTTAAATGAGTTGGCGGCAACATGTTCATGACCAGTTTTCATTAGATCCATCTCTTCATATCCCACTGATCCCCTTCCCAGTCTGTCTTGGCGAACAGACAATTTTATAAGCTCTTTTTTGACTAACTCAGGTGGCAACTAAAGCAGAAAACCGGAATTAATCAGCAAATTTATTATAACGACTATTGGAATACCCTACGAGCGCAGGTGTACGCGAGTAAAGTAATGATTCGGATGTTAAGTCGTTCAGCTACATGTTTAAGATAAGAATTATGAATAGTTAGGTCTCGAATTCTTAAATTTTTTTCTATATTATTATTTTCTATATTAATTCTATTAGCTATTCCGACTATATCGATGCAATAAAACCGAAGACCTAAATAACTACGTTCCCCCCGTTTATCCCAGCCTCCAACTAATAAGTGGAGCACCACCATTGGCTAATTAGGAAAACTGTTGGGTAAGATTTGCCAGTCGGGCGTCGGCTAATTGCAATTAATTATTGCTGTAATCCATCATACATACTCAGAGCCGTTTTCGAGTGTGAGTTTTTCAGTTTGGGCCGACTTGCCATCAACGTAGAGTCGTCTGCATGGCGACGGCGACGGCGGCGGCTTCTTTTTGGCAACGAAAATAATGGAGGCGGAAAACTTTGGAGGGCCAAACACGCGAATGTCGTATAAGCAATTGTTTTTCCCTTAATTTGTTCTTGGGCTGGTTGCTTTTATAATGCAAAATGCAAATTAGAGCAGCCAACGAGCGACAGCTGAAGGAGAATAAGCGCCATAAAATTCGGGCAAAGTCATATTGGATTAGGGATTGCATCATGGAGGAAACTCGGCACGGCAAGATAAGAAATGACCGGGAAATGTACATAATTCACTAGAGTACTTGTAAAGTAATTTTACCATTAAGTAATAAAGTGTTCAAAAGATTCGGCTGTTAGTAGATGATTCATTTAAGTATGCATACCATGATTTTTAATGGCAATCGATATTCCCACGCCCGAAATGAAAATACATAGGGCAGCACCTTATTTTTGAACTATGCGTGTCTTTCCCATAGAAGTTCAAAGTTTTTACGAACTTGTGAAAAGTGCGGACCCAAAATGAAATATTATTTAATGTTGTGACGTGTACTTAAGTCCGAAAGAGAAGCAAAAAGCGAAAAACGCACCGAACACGGCCGATGATGAAGATTAACAATTGTGTGCGACAATTGTCAACTTTAATTATTTACTAATTGTGTCTGAATTATGAAGAACTGTGGCGGCCGCTTAATTGTCGGGTAATTAAGCAGCAACAACAAACGGTTGGCTTCACTTTTTTCGGTTAAAAAAGTGAAAAAACCTCGTACTTTACACGACCTCAAAGGGAAAAAGCTAGGCTCCGCCCACAAAGTCGTTGCTTTTACAAGCGTGAGCGAGTGAGTGAGTGAGCGAATGAAACAACATGGCGTTGTTCCAGTTCCCACTTTTTCCATCCACTGGAAGTTGAGTGGAACCCATCCACTCACTCTCGCACTCACACTCATAGAAGTTGAGTGGACCAAAACAATGCAACTTCAACGCCTCGCAAAGTGCAGACATCGCAGAAGAATGGAACAAAGGTAACAATTGCAATTGCACATCAACAGCAACGACAGAGTGTGAGTACCTGTGTTCCCTGTTCCACAGTTATTAATTATTCTAGTTTGGTTCCCCCACAAATGCTCTCCGAGTGTAAACACATTTAACCACGTCAAAGGGTCCGAGAACTTGGGCTATTACGGGAATCGGGGAACAGAAAGCCCTGCATCTTGATAAGGAAATGCCACTGCGAAACATTGGGCTCTTGCTGCTTAATGCAGCGCAAATTGCTGGTGTTACCTGGACGAAAACGGGGACAATGGGATGGGACACAGATTAATAGCGATACAAGATACCAGGATCCAACAATTCATACTGCCAAATTCACTTTAGGTGTATATTCTTAACCAGTTCTATTGAATTCATGATGGTGTTTAAAAAATGAAAGAAAACTATCTCAAATGGTCAAATGTTTGTAAGATGTAAGTTAAAAGCAACCTTATAAATTTTTAAAGCCTTTTAAACACTAAAGTTAGTTTTCGTAATTCTAACCCCATTATCTTTATTCGACATTAACCGTAGAAATTTTTTATAACAAGTATGTATGACAAAAAAGCAGAACTGTCTTCAAAATGTTCATTGAAATTGGGAAACTCGAAAGACAAAGTTATCATAAAATACAATTGCCAGGGCGGACAAGTATTAATTTAAAAAAAAAAATGGAACATCGCTTATTTATTTAGTAATTTTGGGAATTTGTCAGGTCGTGGAACTTGTTCTTTCTTTAGACTGTTCAAATAATATTTCATTTTAATTAATATAATTTGTTTACGATAATTGGTCAACAGACTAAAGTGTTTTATGGATCAATTGGAAATTTGCGTGCCAGTTTTGGTAATAGTTTAGTTAATGGCTTTATTGATTTGGCTAAGAGTGAGGGAGGGCCCTAAAGCTAGGATAGGGGTGTTTTTTTGTGAACACACTTTTCCTTTCCCGTCTGGGCTAAGTAATAACTCTTGTAGTATAAACTAAATTTTTATTTAACATGCATTTTGCATTTGCATATGTAATGAGAGAACTGACTTATATATTTATTTATTGCGGCTATTCGGCGAGACAATTAAAACATAATAAAGTACTATGCATTATACAATTTTAAATTATTTTTATAGGGAGACCCACCTGAAACTCGAGGCACACCTCTTCTGGCTAACACTCATCGTCAGTAAATAATATTCGCATCAAAATGTGCAAATAAAAAAAGTGAAAAAGAAGAAGATGAAGAAAAGGAGGGAAAATGTTTAAAAATAAAGTCATAATTTCTGGAATGATTTATGAATTGCGCCGCGGAGGGAACAGGCCAGCAGACAGGTGAAGAGGAGGAGGTTGGGGAGGACTTTGGACCCAACGGGGTCTCTCTCCATTATTACACATTTTATTTAATTTCTTTTTGTGGCCCGCTCTTATTGCAACGCTTTTTAAATTAATTTCTTCGCTGAATTGCATTTTTTAGCTCCAATTCGAGTTGGCTTCAATTCGCATTTCTCAGTCGTCGGGCGGGCGGGGTGGGTGTGTGAAAGGGGGGAAATCGGGGATCTCAGATCGGCATTAGCATAACCCGACACGCATGCCGTCTGCTGTCTGCCAGAGGGCAGGGTTGCCAGGGGGTGGGGTGGATTCTCCTACCCAGAGAGCTTGTTAAATTTCGACATGGCCTCTTATGATTAGCTGAATTATGCTTTTAAAATTTGCATTGCGATAAGATCGAGCTTAGCGCCTAGCCAGCTCCGATGCCTCCGACGCAGCGGCATTATCATTTGAATGGGATATGCATAAAGAAGCTTGTGAGAGGGCCAATGGCTTGGCCAAGGGTTGGACTGATAATCAAACCATTAAGCTGTCTTAAAATGCTCCGACTAATTGCAGACCGCAGGGTTTCTCAGCCCTGTCTAAAGTACCAACCCCGTTCAGTCGGACTTTGATAGTGAAAACACGATCCTAATCTATGCAAAGTTATTAAAAGGTGCTTAAGCACTGAAATATAAAGTTCCTTAAACTATTTATTAGTTCTCCGCATTCAAATGCAATTCAGTTTGCATTTTGACTATAACAAATAGGTGACTAAATAAATGGCTAAACAAACGATAGTCTACTTATCTAGTTACTAGAGTTATTGAAGTGAATCCATCAATGCATCTTACCTTATCCATTAGACCTCTTATTGTATTGGAAATGCTTAGGTTGAAAATCAACCAAGTGGGCCAAGTGGCCTGGCTTATCTGTGGATATTAATTTTTTTTTTAACTTGGCAATTGCAAATGCAAAACCATTTCTGTTGCCGACTGACCACCATGGCCAACTTCTCATCCATGTTCCCCTGCTGCTGAGGTGGCAATTAAGCGAGTTAAAATACTTCTTTCTTTTGGCTTTCAACGGTAATGAGATGACCATGGAGAAGGGGAAAGAAGTCGTACTACTACGCCCCGGCTTGCATGCTAAAATTTGCATTTTAAGTTGTGTTTAAATATAATTTTTTCCTCTGTTTCTTGGCGCAATTATTTATTGCTGAAAGTGCAACTAGGCGTATGCTTAACTTTGTTGATAATTGGAGTGAGAATAAATTTATAATTTATAATTCATATGTTGTTTTTCAGCTGCCGCTCGCAATTTGAAGTGCACAAAACATGAACGCTAATTAATGTGATTTTTAAGCGTTGAAAAATTGCAGTCATTTGTATGTACTTTTCTCTCTCCCTCTCTCTCTCTCTCTCGCTCTGTTTTTCTATTGCCGTTTCGCTGCTGTTTTTTAGCTATTTAGTTTTTTGTAACTCCGTTTTTTGCCTAAACGCTTTTCTTTGACCGATTGTGGGCGCCAAAAAGGCGTGACAGACGGTGGCCAGCAGACCCCATGATTAGGGGCATTCAAATCGCCGGCTAATGGCCATCATCAGGGCAACCAACCACCCTGCATTGCCACCCTTCGACCATTTTGGAATCGTTTGCAATTTGCCATTTGTCAGCTATTTTGCATTCAAGTCAACCCCACGGCAAAGTGATTCACTTTCCTTGCCCCCTTCCTCTCTATGTCACTCACAAATGACAACGTGTGTGGGCGTCGAATATATCGGTTACTTCGCACCCAGCCAGCCAAACCAAAGCAAACCAAGCCAAGCCGATCCGATCCTATACAGATACGATACGATCCGAAACCATGTAGTGGCTGACAGCGGGCGACAGCCAGACCGCAGAACTCCGACTCCAACTCAAAATTCAATGCTCGGGGGACAACTTGCTAATCGGTTAAATTAGCCGTAAAAGAATGCACAAGTCATCGGGTTACGTACTCCCTCGCAACGTGAGAACCTCGGCCACTGTCAGGTGAAGTCCACTTGCGGCGAGTTGCGGCATTGAGGCACTTGCCCCTGACTTTTGCTAGACGTGTGCCATGGCCTCAGAGCGAAAAAAAAACAAGGGAGCAGAGGCGTAGTTTTCGGGATTAATCCTTATTTTAAATGAAAATATATATACTTGTTAGTGATAGTTCGAGTTTAGTTATGACCGCTCTATTTTGTATTAGGATGCCCCTTGACATGTTTTAATCATTTCTTAATTACCTAGCTTATTTGTAGCTTCTTTCAACAATCTAAAATGAGATTATCAATACATTTATTTAAATTACCCATTAAAGATGCAAGTACTTGTATGGAGGAATCTTTTAAAGCTATAATCAATAACAATTTCGAATGAACTCTTGTTGAAATAATCAGCTTATTATGGGGTGAATCATTCAGAAGAGCACACCATACAGATCCCAGCTTTATGAAATGCCTATCTGATCGGTAGCTGCCCCCGATCGCACTACGCACCTGCAGTCGGGCCAAAAACAGGGGCTACATACGAATGCGATGGAAGGAGGGGAGCAGCAATAGCGATACCAATATAAATACCATTACCCATACCAAACCAATATCAATGGCCATATCAATGTCAACAGGTTTCTGCCCGGCCAGCGCCTCTTTCTTGCGAGGATCTCGGCGATGTGAAGCGATGCGTTGTGGAGCGTTCCCGATACGATCTCGAGTTTCGCGCGACGCAGCCGCCGGCGGAGCTTGACTCACACTCCCAACTTTTTTCGGAATCCCATGGGATGGTATTGGATGGGATCGAATCGAATCGAATGGGTCGGGTCGGATACGATGCGGGGATCCTTTGGCGACTTAATCATTGTTATTTAGAGCCATTAGCCACAACGCTTTGGCTGCTGGTGTTTTCCATCAGCGGCAATTTTGTTGACAATTCGGGGTCCTTCTAAAACAGATTACAGAACTGGGGTTATCATTAAGAGCAGTTTATTGAATACGTATTTTCCTTTTTGTTAGCCCTGATTAATGGTTGCTGCTCAGGCGCGACAGGTGGCCAAGGGCGAAGAGATTGGGGCCACGAACAGGAAGCAGAATACTTAGGCCCAATAAACGTCGCCCCAGAACGCATCGAATAAATTCTCAATTATCGCCCACGCCTGCTCTCGACTCGTTTTCCGGACCCAGGCAATTTGTATTGGCCCCATCTGGAGAATAAACAAAATCGTGTACCTCTACTCCCTGGCTATTTAGACATCACAGCTCAAACTGCACAGCCAGAAATGCCATGAGAGTGGAGGTATCTTGGGGCCAGTCTGGTCGAGATACTTCTCTCAGTGCAGCGATTGAATCGTTTAGAACCTTAAATACTTCCATAATATAGAGCTACAATATCATTCTGCGGCCCTGCGGCTGCTGCCATTGATCAGGATGCAGCAGGGCAGGGCGGAGGATAAATATGTTGGCTAAAGCAACAGCCGCACAATCCAGAGCCAGGAAAATGCGGAAACGTGCCAGGCGATTCACATCGCACTCGGTGGACCCTTCGAACTGCGGTTCCTCAGTGTTTGCCTCGAATTGAATAGGGTATTTCGCGGGATACCCTCCACTTTTCAGTTGAAAGAGTATATATACATACATACTTTTACTCTTTGAAGTTATGTTGTTTTGAATGAGTTGCGTTAGGAAGTAGCTTTGTGTCTATAGTATAAACAAATATCACAACCCACATTTTTCCTGTTTTATGTAAAGTCTTCTGTTTCTGATTTAGAGTTAAACTTATAATTGCAGTAAAGGTATATTGTGCAACTATTTATTATTATTTATTACCTGGTTACTTCAAAGTCGATCCTTCTTCCCAAAGCTTTCATTCGCTTGCACATTTTTGAGCAACAAATCCATCAAGGAGCAGGCAGCGCCATCTAGTGTTTGGATTAGCCTTGGGGCGGTCCGGGGTATTAGAATCGAGCTGCAGTCCCCTTCGTTCCGACCCCTCCTCGCACTCCGTCTGGCCGTGGCTTGTGTAAACACCCACTAAACTGCTCGAGTCGCAGTCTCCAATGGTTCATAAATCATCGCGATAACAAATTACCGCTGCTGGATGCTGGCAAAGGGTTGGCGCGGGGGGCAGATCGGGGAAGCGTTCGAAAAAGCAGCATGGAAGTTACAAAAGATCAATCTTATTTGCGCCCCGAAAATAGCCAAAGTTGTGGCCGTTTGGCTGTGCTTGGCTCAAAAGAGGCGCTTCGCAATGGAATGGAGCTCTCGAGTTTCGAGTTTCAAGTTTGGAGTTCGGAGTCCGGTCGATTAATTTGGCCTGTTCGATGCCTGCGAACATCTCTCTTTCTTTTCGCTGCATTATTATTATTATTGTTATTGCACTGGCCAACCCCCTCCCCTTACTTGGCCTGCTCCTCCAGCTAAACAAACTTACAATTTAGATTGAATTTATTTGAGCGCATTGCCTAGACGAGGAGCAGCCAGCCGGGCCAACTCGGCCAGCCCATTGAGATCTTCATTTGCTGATCTTTCTGGGAACATCTCGGCGGCGTTGACCCCAAAGGCAGCTCCGCTCCAGCTCCAGCTCCAGCTCCAGCTAAACCACAAAGCCCGAGATGCAGCCAAATCCTACGAGCATAGTTCGCGACTGGGACTCGACTTGCGTATCTGGCACTGACCAGCTAGCAGGCGATGCCTTTCGCTTTGCGCTGTGCGTTCTTGCTTTTTGAACTCTATTAAACTCAACGGATTTATTAATTTTGCTGCCGATTAACTGTTTCAGATACCGCTTGACCAAACCATGCCGTACCATACCATTGCCATCCATTGCATCCGATGCGGAATTGAACCGAACTGGCTCTTCAGCCGGGATCCGTCTCGTATCCGTTAGCCGGATCGCTTCATAAATCACATTTTGTTTGGTCTCTTGTGGCAGTCGAATAGGAAATCGCACCGGTACAATCGGAAAAGTCTTAAAACGCCGACAAAGATTGACATTCGCATAATTAGACAGTCCGGGATAGGACCTGGCGATACGATGGGTCAGGAATGGGGCACAGCTTTGGCATTAGCTCTAATGACAGTGTCAAATACGCGACACGAATGTGCCCATATAGCCATCACACAAAAAGCCCATATTATCAACTACAGCTATATGTAAATGTGTGTATCTCTATACAAACAATCGTCCAGTCAGCGAGCTACTAAATTGAAATACTCTACGAAAGCGTTAAATGCCAACTCGAATAATAAAAAGCAGTAAATAGAACGTGAACAATCATTAGGTTTAAATATATAAATGGGAATAACGGTAATAAAAAATATTATATGTTGAAATATTGAAATGTTTGAAATGTATTACAATTAATAACCTAAGTTCAGAAATCCTTCGCAAATGAAACGTTTTCGAAAATGAACAACTTTTTGAATACTTTTTACTAGCTCAACGTTAAGTAATAATATTAGCATAAGTCAAATTATACAATTATAAAATTAAGCTTTTGACCAAAACTTGTTGGTTGCTTAAGAGGTTGCGTTTGATTAATTTTGCCAACAGCAATTTAAATTTTATAGTTTAATCGAAAATCCTTTTCTTTTTTCTAGCATAGGATGTCATTCCTCCTTGTCAAGCTTACTGATTTCAGCCACCAACAGTTTTCCACAAAAGGGTGTGGATGGAAACTCAATCTGAAATATGTCAGCGATGCAAGGGCACCGAAGGGGCGGTGCAGTGGGTGGTGGCAGGGAGTCGTTTGGGTTGGCCGCCCTTCCCTTTGGTGGTGGTGCGGTGGCCGAGGTGGTGTTGGTGATGTTGGTGGTGGTGCTGTGGTGCTGTCGTGGTGGTGGCGGAGTTGTCCACTTATCTCGCGCAATTGATCGCGGGTTGTTATAGCCGCTGCTACTGCTGGCGGCCATTGTTTGCATTTTTCAGCTTTTTTTTTGTTGTTTCGTGTAGTGAGTTCTGTGTTCTGTCTAAAATGACATTTTTGTTTCTGCCCGTTTGTTTGTCATGTTGATAGTGTGTACGAGTTTTTTTTCAGCTTGGATAAAGGCAGCCATTTTTGGGCCGCCGCAAACGGCAATTATAATTGCGGCTACTTATCGGGCGCAGATGGGCGGGGGTATAAGGGGTGGAGAAACGGTTGGTCAGTTGCATTTTTCAAAAAAAGGTAAACATTGTTCTATATCCCGTTGAAGCTGATTGTTTTGGCCGTCCTAGTTCAGATATAACGAATTGGTAAATACCGTGCTTTTAATCATTATGTCTTGAATCTTAAAAATGATATGATGTTCGTTTTGTTTCTAAGGGATATTTTTACTTTTAGAATGTTATGAATACAGTTGGGGAAATACTTACACTTTTAAATTTGCTAATAATAAAAAGGGAAAAACGTTTCCAATTTTCTTTCTCCCTTATTCCTTTCGCGGTCTGATACTCTCTGCTGTACTCTAATCAAGGGGTATGCCCAGATTGCACTTTGTTTACATTTATACTTTATGGCTTTACCTTGTTTTAAGCTCACCGCTGTTGTTTATGTACACAGAATAATTATATTTAATTGGCGCCGCCAATGGATCGGAGTAAACATTATGGGGAAATGCATAATGGTCTTTCCTTCTTTCTGTGGAATTTTGTATATGACCCTTTGGCTGGTTAGCAGCGGAGCTGCACAAAAAAACGTTTGTATCTTTTCTGTTCGGTTGTTTTTTTTATCGTTTTGCGGCTTTTGTGTCCTGCTAATGTTGTCGGTCTGATATATCGGGGAGGGTTATCCCCTACTTAATTGGCAAATTATATAGATCTATATAGAGTGCTTGTCTAGATGTGATCAGCAGTGACATTGATGTGACCAGGCAGCTGCCGAGCAAAGGCAGCGAGCAAAAACAAGTTAATAAGAAACTTGTTACGAAATTAGGCAAAACGAGGGGTAGATTGCGAAGTTTGGGCCCAGAGTGGAAAGTCGCATTAAGGATGCCGTCGAAAAGCATTCATAAGTCCTCATCGGGGGAGAACGACGTCATCGCGAAATTGTCGGACGAGCGAGCAGTCAGCAGTCAGCAAAGAAACCCCAGCAAAAAATATTTACCATGCACAGTAAAAATGTGTATATTTTGTATGTATTTTTAAGTTAATTATGGGAAAATAATTATTAAACACATTTAAAAAATCCATTCAGTTCTTGTATATATTGGCCCTCAATTTAATATATCAAGTGAGTACTGTACTTTAAAGCGATAATGCAAAAAGGAGCAAGGCAGTCCAAATAAGAATATGTAGGGGAGGTGGGAAAAGCACCTGCACTGCGCACTCCTCTTACGAAGTGGAAGCGTAAATTGATAAGCTGCAAGCTGGGAAAAGTTGCAACGCACCAAAACTGGTTGCAAGCCCTTCCACTTTGCTGCACTTCACTCCACTCCACTCCACTCGGCTCAGCTCACTTATTAGTGCCACCGATTGACATGCGCTGCCTTCCGTTTTGCTCATTCTTCGGAGTGAATCCTCTTCTGATTCTTTCGATTCTTCTGATCCTGCTGTCTCTGGAGCTGCTGTTGTCCTTAGTTTACGCAGCGGGACTTGAGTGAGACACCAGACTACTGGAGATTCTAGCTGAGGAAATATTGTTTTCTTCAGCCTTCTGACTTGGCATTGAATAGCTGCACGCAATACAAATACAGTGCCAACAATTTCGTACATGGCTGACGTCACAATAAAAGAAAAATACCTTTTCGAAATTGAAGGCATTCTACAGTGGTCATTCGATAATAATAATGCGTTCTTAGAGTGTACGTAAGTAAGCAAATTAAGAAACTACATAAATGAACTTCAATGGTCTGCATAATTGAAAGTGTTTGGATATTGTGGCTTTCCAGCGCCACCAAGTATGCAAGATTTTTTAAAAAGAAAAAGTTAGTAACGTAACATTTCGCCAATTTTTAAAATGAAACTTATATTTTTTTCGTAAATAACAGTACTCATATTAATTACAAAATGTATAGCCCATTAAGGATTGTTATTAAAGTTAATTTAAATTATTTATAAAAAACTTCTTTAAGAGTGCCAACTGTACCTTTGACGAGTGCATCTCCATCGCCATCTGTGACATGCGGTCAAAGGCGGACGCAGCATATGGGCCATGGGATAAAGGGGTCTTGTACACTATCCAATCGGGTTCTTGGGCACGGACATTTTGCCCGTCTAGGTGTAGGAATATGATTTCTGGTTTTGTTCTGGGCAGCGGTGTGCATTTCGTTCTCCTTGTTCTTTTGCGGTTGTCAGGTGGCACATGTGAATAAATCATTCGCGATAAGCGCGAAGTGAGTGCTCATGTTTATGGCCTTAATGGCTTTGGTCACACCAAATAAAATTTGCATTTCAGTGGCAAAACGAAGTAAAATCCGGCTCAGATAAGTTCGGAATAGGAGAAGAGTATGGCGGATAGATGCCATTGAGCGATAGCACTGATAGCTCTTAATTACCGCCTAATTAATTAAGAGATGAGCGATGTGCCCCGAATTTCCATTTCCAGTAGGCAGTGCGCTGGAAAGAGTCGGCGCTACTAGGCCGTGAGTGTGAGTATGTGTGTGCGAACACGCCCCCTATAACGAAACTACAGGGTGCGAACGAGATAGCTGCAGCACTTCCAAGACCGACTTGGTTGGTCGCTCCCTTCCAGTCGCACGTATGGCGACGCTGGAACGGTTGGTAATGGAACATCGTTCGCTCTGTCTCACTCCCACGCGACCGCGTCGCTTGGCGATCGCTCGTTGCCAGGACGACTGGAAGTGGCCCCAAACACGCCGCCCGCGTGTTCCATTGCCAGTGCGTTCCGCCAGGACTGGTTTTTCCATTCGTTTCGTGGCGCCGCTCAGTTCTTGTTGGAATCTCAAAGCGTTTACGTGGCCACAGCGCAGCAGAGTCACGATTGAAAGAGTGCGAGTGAGAGATAGCGACTTAGAGCACCGCGCCGAGTGCGAGTGAGAGAGCGCGCTCCATCGCCTTTGTGCCTCGTTTCAAATGCCCGTTTGTCCGTTTTTTTGGCACTGTTGTTCATTCATTCACTCGCTTCTGGCGCTCGCGTGCAGTTGCAGTCGCTGCTCCCTCCTAACGGTTGTTTCGCCGTCGCCAGAATCCCGCTAAAAGGTGCGTGCGTGTTTGTGTGTGCGTGAGTGTCCCCCTAAAAAGGCAATACAACAACAATAGAGGCGAAAACAGAAACAAAAGCGAAACGCAGCACGCGATACCCTGTAACTGGAGGTTCTGTAAAGGCTTCGAGGAGTCACGTGTGCGAATTGCAGACTGCCGGCGGTCATTCACTTCTATCTATTTTACTATTCCAACACACCCACGCGCGTGTGTGTGTGTGTGCGTGCCTGAAAAATGTCACTTTGACAACTCGCCTCTGGTTGCTCTGCCGGCTGCGCTGCCGGCGGATCTGCCGACGTCGACGTCGATCGTGCCGCAAAATGAAAATGATTTGCGTGCCGTTCTTGCGTTAGCGCTTTTGGTTCCGTGCCGATTTTGATTTCCTCTGTTGCATGCGTCGTCATCGCAAACATCGCCCATTGATAAACCAGAGCCCACGAGCAACAACACCACCAACACAAACGGCAAAAGTGCAAGTGAAAAAGCAAAAGTGTTGCCACGAAAGAACCAAAACAATAACCTGCAAATCGCAGCCACTCGAATCAAAACAAAACATCATAAACAACAACTCGTTTTTGAAAGCAATTGAAAAAGGATTGAGGGATTTTCACAGTTTTTCTGACAAGAAGAAAAGTTTTTTTTTAATTTCAAAAAAAGCTCATGCTTTTCAAATTAATTAACATTATAGGTTGACTTTAATGTTTAATAACTTGCTAACATAATCTGTTATATTTTTTCATAACGCGTAATCAGTTTAACTTATAATTAGAAGAATCACACTTCGTTAGAAAAGTGCCAATCTTTTCAATATTTCTAAGCATTTAGCGCTTTCTGATAAAAATTTTAATAAATTTATGTACAATATACTTTCAAGATTTATCAAAATATAATTTTCAAAATAAAGTAAATAACTTAATAGCATATTATACTTTTCTACAATACAAAGCAAAATCAAATCCTATTAGACAACGGCTCCATGACATTACCAAATTAAGTTAATTGGATTTATTTTAGATAAAGGAAAATCATTCTCCGTCGGGACTAATTAATAAATCTATTAGGTTGAACCAAAGTCATAGCCTTAGAAACTCAATCGAATGAAATAAAAATCAAAATTCCCAGCCTTTCTCAATTGCTGAATCACAGTTTCGCATTAAATCCCTCATTTAGCTCCAACCAACTGAAACTACAGTGCAATATTCACAAAATCAAAATAAAAAAAACAAAAGGAGCGCGAGAAATGAAAAAGCAAACAAAATGTAAGCGTGATGATAATTAAAAATAAATACAAAGAAGAAAAAACGAAATTTACGCGTGGCTACAACTCCGAAAGCGAAAACCGCAGCAGGATCTCAGCGGATCTGATCGCACTCAGCTCCTGGCTGTGTCTGTGTGCGAGTCCGTGTGTGTGAGAGTGTGTACGCAGAGCAAGCCAAATCAATAAATAAAAACCAATTACAAAAGGAAAAAAGCGAAATAAGAAAGCCACGACGAGGAAACAACCTGTACGACAGACGAGCAGAAGGCAGCAGAAGACAACAGCGAAATATTGATACGAAAAATAATAAGAGTTAAAATCATTCACGACGGCGACCATAACGAACTCCGCCCTAGCAATGAGCCAGCTGGGCACCGTCTACGCCACCAAGCGAAGGCGACGCAACGGCAAGAGGTGAGTCCAAGCCCCAGTCCAATCCGAGAACCAATACCGATCCGAATCCCAAGATACGGATTCAGATTCAGATATAAATGCACAGCGGGAGGCGGATTGTTTGTGGAGCGGGTTGTTGGGTGCTCTGTTATTACTGAAAGATTTCAATCAATGCGATTGGCTGCACTTGCCACTTACCAGCTTGCCACCTTGTGGCGCCACCCGCTGACGATCCATCAATCTCCGTTGCTACTGGTCTTGAATCCCCCAGATTCGATTATTAATCATCCGCTGCTGGCCACTTTGTTGACAAATTGCCATCGCCATTGACTTTTGACTTGGCCCTCGGATGAAATGAAGGGAGGTGAATCCCCCTTTTGCCGACCGATAGCCTCAAATTGATTTGCATTATGCATGTCGGGGCAGGTTACCGTGAAATTACAGTAGCCAAACAGTTGATGGAGATGATGATGAACGGTCATGCTGATGATGATGACGATGACGGCGGCCCCTCCGGCTGTTCGCTGGGGGAGATCGGAATCTGCCTGTCCCAAGGTGCACATAATTTCTGATAATTTTGTGTACTTAGCTGCTGCAGCCGCACAAAGCATAATGTTTTCAATATAAATATATGAGAACTCACGCATTATCATGAGCAGCGCTGCTAAATATGCAGAAGGCGAGGAGCGGCAACTGCAGCCCGGCCACGCCCCCTCGCCAAGTGCAGACCACCGATCGCTAATGTTGCGACCCCCATAATCAAGAGCCACTGATCAGCTTCAGCGCCTCAGTCTTCAGAAAGAGCGAAGAACGGGCAGCTCACGTCTGCGTAGATTATCTTCGGAAAAGCAAAGAACCAGGATCTATTTAGGAAAAGCATGCAGTTGATAGATTGGATAACTCATCTAATATAGCGTTTAGACGAACATCTACTTAGTTGTAGTCGGATTAGTAAACCAGTTATTAACAGTATAGTTCCGATTCAAAAAGTATCTTTCGGGGAATATTTACTACAATATTAACCGTTTAGCTTTAATGTTAAAATCTTACATTATATTGGCCTTATTATATTATATTATATTATTATAGGCCTTATTGATAATAATAACCTAATATGTTATTATGATATTATTTCTATTAAAACTCTACCAACTTAAACTAAAACATTTGTTTGTTCAAGGCGTTGTGCACTTCAGAGTAAGTTCCTTGTGTGCAATTTAATTCCCCTTCTCCCTAAATTTTGTTTTTATTAAAGTTCCCGGCTACGCCGTAAAACTTCAACTTAATACGTTTCACCATCGACAGGCAGTCGCGTAATTCGCTGTTCTTGCTAGTCTGATAAAAAAAGAAAAAAAAAAAACAATTACGCTTTACTGCAGTTGGCAAAAGGAAAAAAAAAACAGCAGGGCCTTCGAAGTGCCACCCCGTGGACCTGGCTGTGGACCTGGCTGTGGGCCTGGCTCAAAGCTGACACCGACTCTGACTCGCTCGAGTGACGCAAAATTGTCACCTTGCCTCTCCCTGCTGCAATGCACACCTGCAATTATTCGAGTGGCAGGTCGAGAGCCTCACTCTTTTAGGGTTTTGCGCCGAGCGTTGCATTTGCCCCTCGATCATAGTTTTTATTTTTTTTAATGCCTTTAATGAACTGATCAAAATGTGCTCCCTTAGCTTCAAGCTGCTCCGTTTTTAGTGCAATTTAATTGAGCTCCCAAGTGCTGGGAAGCAGCTGCCCCTTGAATTGGGCTGCTCACCCCTAGGTTCTAGCGAATATTACGCATACGACGCATAGGCTTACTGCACATTTGGCCAAGTTTGTTGTTTGCGTGCAACTATTTTATTAGGAACTTATCTATTCAATTGCATTTCAGCACTACAAAGTTTGTGGCAGGTAGAAGAGAGTTGCAAAATAAATATATTTGTATTTAAAGTTGCTTTATTTATTTTTAATAAGTATTTATTACAATGCTTATTCTCTCTATGTTTTTACCTGCTTCATTTCAATCGAACTTAATATTTGCTGTGCAATTTATTATCTGGCTGATCTAGGAATTCGCGGTTTTTTACTATCCTTCCGTTCTTCCTTTACCCCAAATGCAGCGACTTCAGTGCACAGTTTAATTGGAAGCCATTGCATCCGTTTCTGAGAGTTGTTGGCCATTACCACAAGTATTTAAAGTTGTGAGCTGCCCCTAACCCCTAAAACGGTGCCCCATCCTGCCGCCTGGAATCGCTGTGCCCCTCGCTGTTGGTGCTTCCACTTGTTGGTTGTTATGGATATATCAGTCCTGCTTTTGCTTTATTGATTATCAGCTAGTTGTTTATGCTCTCTATGCGAGCTTATTGTTGTTCTGGTTGCAGCTATGTACAGGAGGGGTGTGCGAGGGTATCCTCGTTATTGATTGCTGCAGCTGGTGTATCCTTTGAAATGCTCCTTTAAGCTGCAGTTGTGGCGCGATGGTAATTAGCCAAGTTGCAGTTGCGATTGTTGGTGTTGCAGGGGCTTAAAGTTCAAGCAGTCGCTTTTCATGCAGTTTGATTAAGTTGCAAAACTGGTACGTTTAAAGTGGGGGTAAAATAAATTTGTTTTCATACTCAAAGCTTGTCCAGATGATGTTTCATTTCCATGCTGAAATGTTTAAACATTTGTATATATTTATGTCCTTTAATATATATTTAAACTTATCTATTTTCTAATAGGGATCTATTTCCTCTGCCGCCTTTCGAAGTTAATTATTATTTTTGTGTAACTGAACCTTAAGTCCAGCCACATTCAGTTTCCCACTCCGCTTGCGGCAAATTAAATTCGTGAAAATTTTGATGAATTACACTTCGTAGCATATATGGAATGTTTCGTTCCCACATGCCAGGAGATCGTTGAGTGGAAAACCGCAGCCCACTGCGACATATGTTTTGGCCGCTTCAGTCGGAGCACGGCTTTCAGGGTCCCTATCCGACGACCATATGGCCAGGACCTCTTTTCTCGTAGGGCACATTCATTTGGAAGTCGCAGCTCAATTTAATGTTGGTCAAACGGGCTGACCAGCCGGCGGGCGATGAATGGGTGGGTGGGGGAGACACCACATGGCTTACGGTGGTGGGTTGCTCATTAGTTGCGCCTGCGCCCTCCACACAAAACCCGGTTCACATGGGGTTAAAAGTATCTCGGCTTGAAAGCCGGCCGACTGGCGGGTTATTCTATTTAGTTAATTACAAAGGAATGGGGGTGTCGGAGATCGGCAGATATACGTGTATGTGGGTTGAATGACATATGCCGGGGGATATCCTTAAAAAAATACTTTTAAAGTGTCTTGTCTGCATTTACAAACAACTCTCCGATTCATTTAAAGCCAAAACCTTGCCTTTTTTATGGACGATTTTCTATCGGGGACGCCGTGGCTAAAATGGCTTTAAATGCTTTTGCTACCGTCTTTGGTTAACCGTTTTCCACTGCCAGTTCGCTTCAGTTGCTTGCCGGCGATTATCCGTCTGGCAGTGTGTGTGCCCGAGTATCTAAGTATATGGGTATTCAAGTATCAAAGTATCCATATCTATAGTATTTGTAGCTCTCCTACTCGCCGGGTGCCTAGTGTCCGTGTGTTAGTAATTAACACCATTGCGTAATGCAGCGTATCGAAGCCTAAATAGTGCTGCTCCATATGCCAAACTGGGCGGCAGTGGGCCAGAGATTTGGCCAGGAGAAAGGGGTACGCCGATATCAGCCATTAAACGAGTGCCTCGAGTGTCTCTTTCTGTCTTCTGTCTCATTTGGGGCAGCTACTTTGTTGTCATTTATTCGGGCAGACTTCCCATGCCACCGCATCAGTCATGTTGGAAGGTGTTGAAGCGCTTACGGCCTTACAAGCGATTTAGTTGGTCTAAAACCATCGATTTGTCGGACTTTCCGTCTGGCCAGCGGATCAGGATCTCCGTGAACGGATCGCCTTAGTGTCAGTGAACTGGGGAACTGTTTGGAAGCGATGTGTTAGTCCACCATCCACTAATCCATAATACCCGGCTGACCACCTGCATTTGGCCAACCCCGAGCCTAGCCCAGGTTAGTCAGCGAAAGCAAAACAAAAGAATTTTGTATTAACCCAAAGCGTTCCATTAAAATCCACCACCGAAGTGCGGCCGGCAGTAAAAGTTCCAACAGCAGCAGCAGGAGGAATAGGACTAGCAGCAGGACCACAACCAGGACGCACTGTTGCCTTCTGCATATTTCTCTGTAGTTTTTGTGTTTTTCAGCTTTTTCGAGTGTGCGCTGAAGTGGAGCGCCCAAGGGGCTGGCCAGGAGCAGCGGGGTTGGGCGGGGTGTCGCTTGGGCTGCAGTCGGCGAGGAGGTGGTATCTGGCCCGAGCAGGTGATACTTTTAGTTACCTTTTCCCTTACCCAGAACCCTGGGCCCAAAAGGGATCGTTTAACTCTGGCAGTGAGCTTACAAAAGGCATTTTGTTGTAGAGAATGGGGGCTGAACGGAATTTTACGAAAATGTTAGCTTTATTCAGCTGCTCGAACAAATCAAATTATCATTGATGAAACTGAACCGTTAATTTGTTATTACTAGACTGGATTTGTTGATAAAATGTATTCTTAAATGTACCGCTGTTACTTAAAAAGTTAATAGCTTTTCTTCCCTATATCGAATTAAACTATATTATTATATTATTTTCGTATTATTGTATTACTCTTCTGTATATTTCAAGGAACTTTCGATTTATATACTGAAATATACAATTATTTATAATTTTAAATGGATGCTAATGTTTTAAGATAATTTTGCGACGGCTCCTATTGCCTAATTAAGAAGTTCGACAAGTGTTAGTTGATTACATTTTATTTATGTGGTTGAATGTCCAAGAAAACCCGAAATCAGATACAAATTTTAATAATTATTCGTTTTCGCTGGGTGATAAATGATTAAGGCCAAAATGCCAAATGCGCATCATTAGCGCACAGTAGCCCCTTTTTACCATTCTTGGCCCAATCCTGCGCCCCACTAAATCCAAAGGCCGCGCCCACCGTAGAGGGCAGGGTGGGAACCGCCCCTTCGTCTTTGCCCTCTTCTTCTTATTCTGCTCCCGCTCCTTCTTCCTGTTCCTAATTCGCCCACTACCACTCCTCTTCCCTTCCACCATCCCTGGCCGCCTTCCTTTTTGGCGTTCGCAGCTGTCAAAAGGTTTTCAAAGTTGCCTTTGCCCGGCGCTTTGATGTCGCCCCCGAGTGATTGTATGTGTGCGAGTGTGTGTATCTGTATATTAGCTACCCAAGTGTATGCTTGTGTGTGTGTGTCAGTAGTAGATACATTTTTTCCCAAAAGCCCACATGGCCTGGCTTTGGAGCTCCTTTTGGTGAGAGACCAAAAGAGATTCCGCTGCGCGAATCGCAAAAATGTTTAATCGATAAAATAAATGAGTTGCCTTTGCCACAGTTTAGCCGCTGTTGTTGTTACTGTTGCTACTGTTGTTCCTGTAGTTTCAGTTCCCCCGGCTGGCACAGTTGACGTTATTCTTGTGCGGAACTTTTGCCGCCCCATAGAACATCTACAACTAAAAGTATACCGAGAAGCAAGAAAGGAACCGAGCTTGACACAGGGGTAATCATAAAACTAAAAACGGCCGCACACTCACACTGTCCGTCGTTATAACCGTAGTTTTATGTACTCACTGCAAGAATGTATCTGGTAGATACAAATTGCTTTTGGCCGGGTAGATCATAAACTGAAAACCGAACTGAGGCGAAACTTTGGCGATGGGAAAACTGTCGCTTTGGCCCATAGATCAAACGCAATGGTCGGCCTCTCCAAAGCCATCGATAACATTTATCACTTCATTAAGCGAACGGAACGAACATTCCTCCGCCTCTGTTTGTACAATTAATATGCAAATGAGCCCCGAGGGCCTCGGGGTGGAGGAGATGTACTGCTTGTGGCATCTTAATGTGGCATCACCGCATTCGAAATATGCAAATAATGCGTTTAACAACTTAATTCGGTTCACAATCCATTCAAGAAGTGTTTGTGCCCCTCTGACGATTAGCGCGGGCCGTGAACCTGAGCCTGCGACCGATTCTTCCGAGATTCTCAGTCGCAGTCTTCGTTCAGATACACTGTAAACAAATGAGATGGATCGCACAAAGGATCTGAAACGTATATTGAGGCTACAGCCTTTATTAAGTTCATACTAAATAATTTAATTATAAATAAACCAATTGAACATTAGTTTGAAACCATCAGGAAAATGAATCGTCTTGTCTTTAATGATAAGCTAGTATTATCGTTATTGGTTAGATTATTGCAAATAATTATTATTATAGTTTTCTGTGTAACACTCTTCCGACTTGGTCTCCTCCAAATCCGATCCACCTTTTCTCCTCTTTTCGCCGCCTTGTTATCTTGACAGAGTTGCGCGATCGTTTTGTAGTCGCTTTTGGTTTCAGCTACTGCCTCTCGATTCACTTTTCTCGCATTCGGGTTGACAAAATTAATGAGTTGGCCAAGCTGTGAAGCTCCCCTCGCCACCACTGACTACGTGTGCTCCTCGTTAATTTTAACAGCTTTGGGATGCTGAGCCTTGAAATTTATGCGTGAATTTGGCGCAGATCCATTAAGTGGTCCATAGATTAGGAGGGTTCCTTTGTGGCCAGATTCTGTTGGCTGTTGGGGCTAAGTGACTGGACCAAAGTTGCAGCACGGTAGCAGAGTGGCATGTTCCTCAGTTGACAGCTTTCCTAAATGGCGCTTAAATTCGAGCCTCGCTCTTATAGGCCCCTCTTTGTTTTGACATTTTTATATGCAGAAATGTAAATTCAATTAATTGTGACATTTTCAAGGAATATCACTGTGACAGTTCAGATACGAGTGTGTCTGGCATTTTTATAGTCTGGATGTAGATGTATTCTCTACATTCTCTATCAACAAGTGGGTGGTTGTTTAAGAGTATGCAAAATCAAATTAGTTGCAGTAAAAGTAAGCTGTGATGACCCACAATATGCTGTTGTTGTTTAGAGTTTTTCGGTTTTGGACACGCTACTTGGCGTTTTTATAGGTGCCGAAAGGGTTGCCGCCGATTTGGTGGCAAGGGGGCACATCTATCAGGTGCAGTGGCGGCACGCAGCTCTCGACCAACACGCATAGGCCAAAGTCAAAAGAGCTACCAACTGATGAATGAATGAATGAGTGTCTGGTTGGGTCTGGTCTGCGTGAGTATATGAGTGTGCCAGTTGCTAACGGTTTGCTGCGATTTTGGCGCCAAATTGAGCGTGTTATGATCAACAACAGCAGCGGTAGCAAAAGCCACCTGAACACGCTGCGTATGCGTAATGCTTTGCATGCAAGCCGGCCGAGGAAGCGAACCGAAGGCGTAGACAGCTGAGCTGGATGCCGTGAACTCACGTGCCCCCCAAAGGATTGCGTGTCATTTGTTTATAAACATATCACAAAGGCACGAGGAAGCGGGACTTTTGAAGCGGGGGTGCCGGCTGAACTCTGCCGTATGCAAATCCAAGTCAGAGGTCGAGGGTCGTCGTGGGGATTAAGCAACAATCGACACTTGCAAATGGGAACATATTCGAAAGGAAAGTTTTCGTTTACTTGCTAAATTTTGCAAATTAGACAGCTTGTGGATTCCCACACCAACATAACTTTGTATTATTCGTAAATTGATCCGTTTTGGGATTTCCCCTTGTTATTTTTTGCAATATACAACAAATGCTAATATGACAAATGCATCTATACTTAGGGTTACTAGGTCACTTCATCTTATGACCTGACCAGGTTGATAAGCTACCTTGGATAGTGGATAGGGATAGTTTAGATATTGTAATGAATTATTCAGATGCCTCGTTATAGTTTTTATAATTAACATATGTCCTGGCATACTATATTTATATATATTTCAATTTGTGATTTGATGATAGTACGTATAAATACCGCAGTCTTTTAATTAGTTTTTGTGATTAAGCCTAATAAATTTGCTTCAAGCTTTTTAATATATCTACCGCTGTGGACAACAGTGGGTGTGGTGCGTCGGGATTTAGGGCTTATATCGTATCTGCTAGATCTCTGGACTTTGCTTTGGCGTTTTGTGGGCGAGACGACAGCCTTGGACCTTGCAATTTGTGTCAACCCAATCGAGACACACATATACCACCACCACCACGGTCCGCAATCCCTGGGCTCCTCCCACCGATCCGGCCAACGAAACCCCAATCCCAAAAGTCGTCCGCATTGTAATTTCTTTAAAAGCAATTCATTTCATAATGGGAAAAGGAAAGAAGAAATGTGAAGAAGAATGCCGAATGGGTGGGATGGGTGGCAAAGCAGGGAAGCAACGCAAATGGCGAAAATAATACATGAGGAAAAATGTATAGAAAGGACGAGGACGACGATGTCGACAAAGCTGAAGGAGAATAAAAATGGCTTTTTGGGGCTGAAAGTTCGCAAGGAACGTGGAGCATACAGATACACACACACACACACACACACCTCTGCAGATATCCTTTGTTGGCTAGGATTCCTCTCTAAACTCTCTCTGTGTTTCTCCTGCTTGACGTTTTTATGGCTCCCAGACAAAAGGTTGAGCCACCTTTTACCTTTCCACCGCCGCCGCCGCCGAAAGTTCTTTACTTTTTGGAAAGTTGTTTATGGAATTAATTTTATTTCCAGTACTTGCCGTCCTACCTCTGATCCTTTGCCGTTGCCTTTCCCGTTGCCCTTGCCATTTGGCTTCCTTTTCATTCCCTCGCCATACATATATAGATAATAAGAAAATTATACATTTTATGCCGCGCAAACTGAGAGCAAGAGGGGCGCAAAAAAATAATACACCGCATTGCCCCCAATTTGGCAGGGGCCTCAATTTGGCCTGGCTTGGAAATTATTTCTATGTCGATTCCCTTTGCTAATTCGCAGCCTTGACTGGCGTCCTCCAGTGCATTCCGATGCGTCTAACGGTTTCGTTCATCAATATAATCATGCCGCCGAAGTCCAGCTATAAGTTCGCTCGTTTATCCTTTTTTGTGCCCAGACACTGATCATTTTCAAATTTCTTCGTAATTGGCCATTTCATTAAATGCGTTCGTTCGATTTGAATTGATTTGATGAGAGTTCTTCAGGTTAAAGAATACCACATTTAGCGTCGATTTGCGTAGCCACTGGAATCCTAGTGGGTCTCTGCTGGAATTGCTATCTGCGATCTCTTTATCCTTGGCTGCCGGGCGACAACTTGGCATTCCTTCTCCTGCAGGACAACACCTTGGTGGCACGATAATAGGATTGGGATTGGGACTGTTCCGATATCAGCAGTGGGGATTATCCGGCCAGCGACAATTTGAGGCAACATGTCGTCGTCCAGTTTTGTGACACCAAACGGACATGCCACTGACAATTACCCGGGAACCTGCTGCTGCTGCTGCAGCAAAAAAAAAAAGTACAGGACGAGGTCCGTCAGCCAATTAACTTAACGCGACAATATCCTGCAACAGTCCGCGTCCTTTTTTCCGCCACTCGTGTGTGTGTGTGTGTGTGTGCAGTCGAGCAAAAAGTTTTCCAAATAAAAACAGCACACACAAAAACTCAAACGGCAAACAAAGCATCTAAAAAATTTCAAACAGTGACAAAAAAGCCACGCAAACGCGAAGGGAAAAGGGTTGGAACGGCCATGAAGGGGGTCGTCTCATAAATTACAACAATAATTATATTTAATTACCGCAATTACCCATGTAATAATGTCAATGAAAATGATGAGACAAAAAACAATTAAAAAAAGAACACAGTGCAACACACAAAGTGGAGCCAGAGATGGAGGTAACTCCGAGAACGCAGCTTATAAAGACAATCCGGCAGAACTGTTCCACTTATCCGCTTACGGGCAGAGATAATGATGAATTAGCGGCAAAGCTCTTGAATCCCAGTCCAACCACGAGCTAATCCAGATTGCCACCACTCAAGTCCGATTCTTGATTCCTGATTCTTGATTCCCCATTTCCCATTCCCCGTGCCCCATCATAAACGGATTTTGCATTTATGAGTTCTGCGGCTCCATTCCCGCACAACCCCATGATAATAATATCACATACTGCATTTGGCTTTACAATGGTATTTTTGACTCGTCCTCGGTTTGGGTTGCGTTGGGTTTGCTGGGTCCTCGAACATTTTATGACATTTAATTGGAGTGGCTTCGGATTGCGGTCCGACTTCTGATTTGTGGGCATATTCCCGTTTATGATTTGATTCATGGAAACTGTTAGAGGTGGAGCCGGGTAATAGGCCCGATTAACTTTCTTGAATCGCAATCAAGGCATGGGACTTAAAATGTGGAAATATAATAAGTTAATTCATAGGAAGAAGTCGATCGATTAGTTCAATTATATTTGATATAGGTATCCATTTAGGAAAAATGGGCTTTTCGTTATGAAGTAAGGAATATGAAGAAATATTTAAATGATATACTTCTGTATTATATACATTTTTTTTATTTACATTTACATATTTTCCTAAACTGTGCATTCATTCAACTTATAAACAAAAGTAGAGTCAACAGCACATTTTCTCGCATTAACCGAAAAGCGATTCGAAAGTGAAATGTGCCGGTCATTAAAGATATCCTTATCACGCACTGCAGATACAAAGGGGATCGATTGTGCAATTCACCCACTCCTTGCGGATCGACTAATCAGAGAACCAAGTGGGCATAGCTAATCGAACCCACCCACCCTTGATTGAGTGTCCGTTTTATGGTTGTAATCCTCGAGGGCCGTTGAAACATCTGGGGGAGGATATATCGAGGTCCATTGTGCGACTGTTATTATGTAGTTTGGGGTAACTGATAAGTGCAATTAATATTTTTTGACCTTTTCAAGTTCACGCCACCGTCGTCGCCAGCTGACGCGGCCGAGGCCTCATACGCTCTAGTTTCAGTTCTATTTAGGGAGCCACTTTCCATTTATGCATGAAAATTGTTTTGAATTTCCCTTTCACTCACTTCCTCAATTTTCATTTCACCCCCAGCCTGAAGCCGCCGCCCAAGGATGGCGTCACAAAGAGCAATCCATCAAAGCGGCATCGGGAGCGCCTCAACGCCGAGCTGGATCTGCTGGCCTCGCTGCTCCCCTTCGAGCAGAACATCTTGAGCAAACTGGATCGACTGAGCATTCTAAGGCTGTCTGTTAGTTATTTAAGAACCAAAAGTTATTTTCAAGGTGAGTGCTAGTCCGCTATATATGTATACATATATATGGGGAAAACACCCTCTCAACATACGGCGCGTAGCAATTTCGGCCTATTAAATCGATTATGCCCGGCCGGAGGAACTCCCCGTTCTGGGTTTGGTTGGTCAGACTGCGGCCCAGACCCTAAACAACATGACTCATAAATGATTCAAAACTAATTTCAACGCCGCGCCAGGAGGTCCTCTCCTCCCGAAAGGTGAAAAGGACCAACCGACCAAGCGACCGACAGACAGACAAACACACGCACGTGCTGTTGACGGATTAAAGAACAGGAAGGAAGCAGCCAGCAGCGTGGGGCGGTCTGGAACAAAGCGACTAGGGGCTAAAAAGCACACGGAAAATTCGGAAAAATTTAGATCTTAAAAACACACTACAAAGGTGTGCGGAAAACAGAACTTGCAACATTCAGTTCTTAAAGCAGAATCTTTCATGGAACTTCATAGCCATTTTGCATAAAAAACAAATTGTTCTTTTTGATAATGACTTCATTCATTATTATTTCAGTTCTTAAATACTAAGAAAGCATAACTTATTTTCCCCAGTGCGTTTGATAATTTCCGCAGCTTTGTCAGTCGGGAGCGGAATTAGGAAACAACCAGGAGCTGGAGGAACTAGCATATGTATCTACTTCTCTCAGGGGTGCTTTAGACTTACTTGACCTAGGGGTAGTTGACCAGTTGGGATGTAGAGGGACTCCGCGGGGTCAGCATATTTGGATAATTTAAATTAATTAAAACAAATGCAATAAACTCTCGGGCCTTGATGGCTTGATTAACGATTCGCCCGTCCGTCCGAGTTCGTTGGCATTTCGCGTTTGTTTTAATGACCAACACAAAAAAATGAAAATAAAGAAAATATTTAATTGCTTCATTCGCTTTCATTTGCGATAAATGCGGCGGAGAGATGGGCATATACATATGTGTGGCACGACAGCTTTAATGGTGTTTCAGTGCAGAAATAAAGCGCCTCTGAGACCGAAACACTGATCCTGCCCCCATCTAATGTGTAAGCCCACGTGGCAAAATCGAAATCGAAGAGTGAACGGGAAAAGGTACCAGAACTTTAGTAAATATTTTGACAATTAGCGGTCAAGCGAAGTTCAGCGTTAATTGCACTGGCAAACTGTTGGCTTAGAGGACATGTACACGAAGGAAAAAGGAGCAACCGTCCAACCGGCCACGTGCCGCATTGTGCATTGTGAAAAGTCAATATAAACATTAGTTTCCTTTGCCAGCGGTGGCATCCCCCGAAAGGACTCTTTCGGGGAACCTCGCAGGACACTCCAAGTTGTAGCTACAACGACAACGACAACGACGACGGGTTAATGGACCAGAACCGTTGCGGCGTGTGCCCCGGTGAGTGGACCCTGCCCCCGACCCTTGTTTATTATCCTGCCAGGGGTTGTCACACAACACGGCGCGAGGTCAACGCTTTTGTTTCCATTTCGGTTTCGTTTGTTTGCCCAGATAGATGTTCTCGGATATTATCGGGATCATTTAATTTACAATTAGTGTTTGTTTGCCATCGAACCCTTAAACCTGGGAATGGGAATCGGTTTAGGTTGCTGGTCATCCAAATGTCCGAATGCGACGTGTGCCGCTCATGGATTACCAGCGGAAGCACTCAAGACGATTAAAATTGATTAGATGGTAACTGGGTGGAGGAAGGAGGATGCTGCCTTGGCCATGTATTCGCCAGACAATGTATATAGGTATATGTATGTACATATCTGTTTTTGGGGGTGTTGGATCCCATCTGCAGTTGCTTGACCCTGACTTGCGCAAAAAACTTTTGCTACCCGAAACCGAAAACAATACGGAAAGCGAGACAGCAAAACCAAACTGGAAATGTTCTCTATACGGGAGAAAAAAAATATAAGCGGCATTTGTTTTTGCATTTGTTGTACTATTTTTTGGGCGACCACGCCCCTTCAGCCCGACCGCCCCCACTCTTTCTTTCTGCCGTATTTTCGTGCTTTTCTGTGCGCTTTTTCCTCTATCTCTGGGTTTGGTTTTGGCCGCAAACTAAATAATTAAAGCGCGCTGCTAATGGGCCATTGTCTTGGCCCGAATCCAATAGGGGGTGGGATGGAACTAGTAGGGGGTAACTGTCCATAATTGCCAGGGCCACCTTTCGGCTTCTAGCCATAATTGTTAAGACTCGCAATTTCTTCATTTTTAATGCCCGGTGCTCGGTGTTAAGACTCCTGTCTCTGGGTTCGACGTCTGCCTAATTGATGAGTTGCGTAATTAAGTGGCAAGGGGAGATGTTGAAACAATTGCTGAAACAACATTAGTTCTTATGACCCTTTAGATATTGATTGCCTCTGTTTTAACGATTATTATTCATTCTATTCAACTTTCTGCGCGCAGCACGCTAGGCTTTAAACGCAGTTTTCTCCTGTCCAAAGCGAACCCCCACCTGGCGTACTAATGCCATTAAAATGGTAGTAAAAAGCGGACCATAAGCAAATTAAGTTCCCAAGAAACGCCGCCAAGTGCTCTGCTATCCCATTGAGCAGCTACTTCAAAGATTTGGTAACTTGAGATGGGAACGCGTTTACATTTGCATTGGCGTTTCGCCAAGCCAACGAGTTCCCACACACTATTAAAAATGCACTGGAAAAAAATAGCTTCGATCTAAAAATTCGTAAAAATACAGTCCCTCCTTTACAAAACCAAAACAGAATTAAATTTTCTAGTGGGCTTAGTGGGCTTTCGAAAAATTTGTCATTACCTCACTGATATTACATAGAAAACAAAAATAACTAGGAATTATCAATATTAATTTTCATAATATTATATCAGCTTGAAGTATCTCTATCCCACATTTCTTCGCATAGATTTGCTGGCGAATCATGTCGCCATTACTTATGACTTGGCCTTCGGCGCTCTTTTAACTGGTTCTCGGGGGCTCGTGGGAAGCGGCAGTGCTGTGGAAACCTGATGGGCATATTGTGAATGAATCTGCATCGCTGGCATTCAGGCACCTGAAACATGGGACAACTAAGCTGGGAGGCATACGAGTCACCCACCGATTATTGGCCACGACAAGGTCACTTGGTCAGCCCGTCTGGCCCGTGGGTCTCTTTTCGCCCCATTTCTCCTGCAGCAAGGCATTTATGTTATTATCAAAATTGCCTACAGGCAGCTGCTCCCAATTGGCTTAAAAAGTCAGCATGGTGCATGCGAGGGGGATGGGATGAGGCCAAGGCTCAGTTCTTAACCTATAAACATAGTAAAGCCAGTTCCAGCGGCATTTGGCCAATTTTTCGTACATTGTAACATGACTTTCGTGCGTTGCTCCAGTTAAGGCCCAATCCAGCCCCCTTAACCCTCTGCTGCCGACTGGGCTCAAAACCAGACAATGAATGGGTCGCAGGCGGACATGCAATCAGTCAGGCGATGGCGATGGTGATGGCGATATCGATGCACTTGCCTACCAGCTCCAAGTAGGTGTTGTTTCTGTTGGTTTCGGTTTGGCTGGTTAGCTTGTTTTTCCTCTAAGGCGTCGCATTGTCACGCCGGCCAATGCTCAGCTGTTTCCATATGCCGCACACAAGTGTAGCTTAAACTAGTATATAATGTATATGCACTGCTCGGGGGAGACAACATTGCGTGACTTACGTAGGTCGCCACCCCCTCTAGTTCCTCCTTACCGTCGGGTTAAAAGATACCATGTCTAAAGGCCTAGTTCAATTTAAAGTCCAATAAACGATGTGGCTACTTTAAAATGGTTCTTTCTGTAATTGCGTACGTACGTTCTTCAACACCTAAACCTTCAAAAGACGAAGTGGATTGTTTATGGGATTTAAAAGCCTTGCATAGAGCAGGGTTTTGGTAAAGACAGTAGTTATTCTAATGTCTTTGGTTTTACAAAGCTTAATAAAAGATGTTCTTTAAGTTCCTAAATCAATAACAATATATACCAGTATCATCTTGAAGCTGTATATTCCATTTTATCTCTTAAGCAATTGTCCTTATTTCAATGAGATTTTTAGGATGAACTTTGTTAAAATTTGTTAGTATACTACAATAGATAATAAACTTATATATTATCGATCAGTTATGTTATGTTATCCTTGCTATATTTAATCATAAACTAAAACACACCTTACAATATGTTTGGAAAAGCAGTTCATTTTAATCCCTACAATAATCACTGGTAATAGAATGTGTCTATTATTTCCATCTACACATCCTTATGCCAATCTATCCTGGCGAAGCAGACAGCTTATTTATCGGCTCCTATTTAATATTCCCCTTACCAAACGATATTTCACACACCCTTTGCACCTGAAAACCAAGTTCTTGTATCGAGCCAACTATCCCCGCCCACCAGTTAACCTTCTTCCTTTGACCCAAAACGGCGGCGGGGTGCATCCAAAAAGCGCTGTCACTCCGGACAGCTGCCAATGGTTGCTGGTGGTGCCGCTGCGGATCTCTGGGTGGATGGCTATGGATACCTGGGGATATATGTACTACCAACACCGTGGCTGTCAGTTTTCCAATCAAATCCGCTGATGAGTTTGACATTTCCATGACATATTTGCTTCTGTCGGCACGGAAAATGTTTGCCAAAATGTCAGAAAATTTAAACTTTATTTATTATTCTGCGCCAAGCCGTGCCACCAGACCCGCCGGACACGCCCAGTTCCAGCTCCATCTCCAGCTCCAGCCTAAGCATAATTGACGCCACCTTTGGAAAAGCGGAGGAAATGCGGGGAAAATGTCCGAGAGTTGGAGGTGCCGTCAGTGCAACGTCATTAGGGCGAGAATCTTTCGGGTCTTCTTCGCTCGCTGCGCACGCTTTTCCTCTGCCATTTCCCAACTTGTTTCCACATTGGTCTTTCTCTCTGTCTGGCTTTTCTCTTTGGCCATTTGGGTGGGGTTTTCCAACGCCGCCATTTTTATGTGTGTACATCATCGAGCGGTGCGGAGAGTTTGTGACCTGCATGCCCCACCCTGATAGCCGAGATTTTGCGCTTTTCCGGTCGTTCGCAGCACAAGATTTTCATCCACCGCCGGCGGTTCACGGTGGATGGTCGTTTAACGACTCTTGGGGGGTGGGTTCCTTCTAAAGATGGAAGCTCAAAGAAAATGGGGGAAAACAGCTGCGGAAAATGCGGAGAATTTGTCGTAAATTTGGTTTATACGCCATGTAATAATACAATGTTAGTGCAATAAAGGGCGCCATGACAGATTTTGTAACCCGAAACTCCGGACGGAAAAGCTAACCCAACCCAAATCTCTCCATCCCCCTGGCAGAAATTAATTAAATGAGTTTATGCACGTACAAAAAAATTAAAATATTCCACCAGAAATAATAAAAAAGCAGCGACAAGCAAAGAAATGAATGTAAACTGAGCCTAATTAAATTATGAATAATTACGACCGCGTCCTAGGCCAAGTGGCTGTAAAGGATCACGCCAGGATTACACGCACATGATGCAATTTGTTTGGGCCACATTAGGCGATGGTGGGAGGGGCCGCTATTTGTTTTATCGCACTCTCGCTAAAATGAACAATCTTTCTCCTGAGTGGGAGCGAGTCACTTTTGTTAATTTGATAAAAAGGTCAAAAAGGCCGAGATTAAAGTCAGGCGACAAGGAGCTCCAGTTTGCGGTCAGGCGGGTAAACCTGGTCAGAATGGCCAGGAAAATGTGGTTGCCAGTGTGCGGGGAGTGGGGCTTGGAATGCTAACCTGCTAATTGAAATTGAAGCCAAACTCCAAGAGTTTTTTCACGTGCTTAAGGGTTGCACTTGGGTGAAAGTTCGGGGGAAATTTTCCCCGAGGCTTGCCATGCGTAAATTAACTTTGCCTTTGTTTTTATTTAAGCCGCTGTTTTATTTCTCTTCAACGTTTTTTATTTCACCCATTTGCGTTGATAAAAATCATAATTTATGACATCAGCTGGCGTGGCATAATTTTTGGCCAGGACAACACTCTTAGCCTAACCACCCTCATCCCGAAATGAACTCCGCGCCCGAAAACATTTTACTAATATTGTGAAAATATATGAAGTTTCATTTCTTTTATCGTTTATCGCACATAAATCAATTTTTGTGACAAATTTATTATAAAAACCCGCTCGGCTCCCACAAAATAAAACTCCGCCGCCAAGAAATAAATAAACAAAAGTAATGGATGGGGGAAAATAAAATGAAATTTTCCTAGGCAAAATGGCGGCCTAGTCGTCGGTGCTAGGGGTGAATAGTTCAAGGATTCAACGGAGTGGGGGTCCAAAGGGGGGCGAAAGTTCTCATAAAATATTACAATGACACCATAAACAATTTTTAGTACTTTGCCAAAGCCGTAAATATTTATTGTACGAGAATTTTCGGGGAGCTGAGACAGGCACACATACCCATCACTGGTATATATATCTATGATATATTGGGTTCTTATGAAGTTACTATGGTTATGCCAGCCCGTCTCCTCCTCGAGGAAGGTGGAAGGTGGGTTTGTAAAACAATTGAGTGGCTTATTTATGGCCAAGCAATTTCCTCGAATTTATTCCGTCTTTTAAGTGAATATCAAATATTTATGGTTAATAAAATATCCCAGAATGCTGACGTTTGTAAAATATATATATATTTCCCTCTACTTCTCGACTTGCAGTTGTTATGCATAAGGATAAGGAGGATAACGGAGTCCTGCCCCACATACACGCACATGACGGCTACAGGACACGAGAACTGGGCGCCTTCGAGCACGGCCTGTTGGATGGTGATATGTTCCTCCAGGTGAGTCCCGAGTCCCGAGTCCAGCTAAAAGAACCCCGTCCCCATCAACTCCTCTCAATCGCCCCGATTTGTCTTCATCAGTGTTTTGTTTGATGGCTTCATTGGCCAGGATACGTGGTGTGTATTGCTGACTGGGTGGGGGTTAAGGGGAATAATCAATCAGCGTCTGGTTAGCCGAGAGAGTTTCTATTGATAAATACTGGGCACGCAATCGAGAGTCGGTGGTGAAGGTCTGGGAAAATCCACTTCCTTCACTAATATTCTGTCATTTGTAATTGTCAGCAATTAATAAGTTCTGGAATTGATTAAACTAATTGAAAATTGGTCATGCACTAACCGGAAAAGCAGATCAATTTAATGAAGTGAAATATTTTGAATGCCCCATTAAAATTAGCCATATAGAATGGATCTAAATCTAAAGTATAGTATAAGTTGCTCAAAATATTTTAAATATTTACAAATAATAATCAATTACTGTAGGCATACCCCACTTGTATATTATGTATATATTTAAATAGGAATTAAAAAATGGACCATTGGTATTTCTTAAATTAAACCGAATTTGTTTGCACGGCGCATTCAATCAAAAAAGTAATAGCCAATTCATTAAATTAAATCGAGCATTTTCACGTCCACGTATGCAAACACAATACGAATAATTTTTGATTTACGATTTCAGTACAATTAATTAGTAGTTATCATGTTGAAGTGCAACAGCTGCACCGAAGTGGAGCACACATAAAAAATTATGCATTTCAAGTTTATGTGCCAAAATACTCCAATTAAATTGTCGCACAGCAAACTCCTCCCCCCGTTAGCCGCTGCACTCCATAGTCGCCGCCTTGGGGCAGTTGCATGTTTTTGCTGAATTAAAAGTGCATGTGTGCCGCCTCGGTGTGTATTTGTTTGTTGCACTGTCCGAGGCGCCAACATATGCACTTGTCACAGTCATGACAGTTTAATTTAATGCGCACATAGCTCACCGGGCATTGGAGCAGGCGGCCACCGGGCGAGTGGTGCTGCCACAGCTGACACTGCCCCCTGACCCCCATAGCAGCACTGCAGCACTCCACCAACCATCACTCCGCCCAGACAGACACACGCAATTGTGCAACATGCACTTGCAGCGGCAACAACCTCCTTTTTTATCGCACATGCCGCTTTTTTCGGCTGCACTCCACACACACAATTCAATGTCAAAGTCCACCAAAGTAACCACCCGCCCGAGTGCGCGGTATGCACCACATATACATATGTATGCATGCGGCACAAGTGGGGCAATGCACGTTGCAGTTTCGTGTTCGCCTGCATTACGTATACGCAGGGTGGCCCGCGAGCGAGCGGCGAATTTGAATGCAAGCCAAAAAAAAAAGAAAAGCACTCGACTGCACCACCCTTTTCCTGGCTGCAGCTAATTGTCGAGCTCAAAACTGCACAATTGTGCATTTCCGTGCATATTTTTAGTCTGTCTCACAGCGAGAGAGTCCTTTTGGCCAAAAAGGGGGCCGTCGTGAGGTGTGCATATTTAGTTTTAATACCTCGGGTATTTGTTACCTGTTGCCCGCGAAGTTTTACTTTTTGCTGCAGCTGTTGCTATTCCTGTTTATTATGGGTCACATATTATCATTAGAAAATGGCATTTTGTCACGCAGCTTAGTTGAGGGCTAGCACTCACACACACACACACACACACACACACACTGGCGCAACATTTAATTGTCTTCCGTTTTCACTGAAAGTAAAACACTTTCAACACTTTGCTTGCCAACATGATATGAACTGAACTTTCCATGCAACACTGTTTGGCGGCAGATTCGCCGAAGATATTAACTGACGAGGCACTTGGCGGTGGTTTGCCTCCATCGCTGGGGTGGGCTTTATTAAGCAATTATCTAGACAAGCTTGGGCAAATTGGCCAAACTAGAAAGGCGCCTCCCCTCCGAATAAAAAACCCCGCCCTTCAAAAGTCTTTCCTGCATCTGGCTAGGAAATGATAAAATAATCGCTGCCAACTTATCAAATCTCACAACAGAAATGCCAGATTTGCCACACACACACATGACCATATGCCATACAGCCTCTATACTCCGGATCCCCCACTATAAAGACGGGCGGGTATTATTAAAATCGCATTAGAAGACGCCGCAGACGAGCTTGTCTAAATTGTAGCTGCGGGAGCAACAGAGAGGCCTCGATGCGCCATCAGGTGGGAAAGGGATGGAGCGCAGAAACAATTAGACTGTGGGGAGAAATCTTTCTTGGCCGTATAAAAAGGTAAAATGCCGCAAGAAATGAAAAGATACGAGCACAAAAAAAAACAGTGTAAAAAAAGAAAACAACAACCCGTTAGCAGGACTCATATACAATATTTCAGATACACTTTCTTAATAAGACACTAAAATTGTATAGAATGTAGTATAATGTCCTTTATAGGGTATCTAAGAAATAGGTAAGAAATAGCTCATAACAGAACGAAAAGATAAAGAATATGGACTTTGTTACAGAAGATATGCATGCAATCCATTTGCTATCCACACCACACATGGGTATAGAGTATCCGTAGTCTTTGTAACCTCTCTGAATCCATATCTGTTCGCTGACTGGCTACCGTTGGAGATCTTTATGACGATTATTGATGCCCGGACCAGTCCGCGTGGCCTGATGACAATCCATGCTGCATCCATATGTATGTTATGCCATGGCAGCACCACATCCTTGCGGGCTGTTGATGCGTTTTAAATGATGACGCCACTTAGCATTTATGTCGGCTAATGCCAACTCTCGCAAGGAGTGGCTTGGTTACCCGCTGTTCGGCCCGATCTCCGACCAGATTCCAGGTTCCAGATTCAAGATCCCTCGGCTCCTCTGCGGTCAATCCTGTGCCTGCTGCTGCTGCTGCTCTGTAATTAGCAGCAATCGCGCACATTTTTCTCCGACTCAAAATGGGGGGACCGCTTCCTTTCGCTGGAGCTCGATATGGTGGCTGCAAATTGATATTTAAATACGCCCGTATTAATTACGCGCCGTATTTGTTGTATGTGCGGTGCTGTTGTTGTTTCTTTTTCAGTTCGGTTATATTAATTACGACCGCACCGCCACGGAGGCACTAATGGAGCATTGGCAAATTTGTCTTTTCGAGCGGCCAGTGGTGGTTCAGTTTCAGTTTTCCTTCTCATTTTCACTTCACACGTTGCTCGGACGGATTGGGCCGTCTAAATAACGGTTAGTTCCAGTCGAGATCGGCCGAGAATCGCATGCGTCGCCGCCATTAGCAGTCCATAAAACCCGACTTTAAAATGCAATCAAAAACAATAATGCGCCAAATAATAAACAAAACAATGAAGCGTCGTATTAAAAACTTTTGCATGATTTTTGTGCTGCTTTTTTACTTCACATTTCATTTTCTTGTTAGCAGCGCGAAGTCTTTGATGGCGCATATCCGAATAGATAATGACAATGGCTCATCTGGGCATTTGGAGGGCAGGGAACTGGAATGGAAACCTGCAATTACACCAAAATCCACCGCCATTCCCTCCCCGCTCTCTTAGTCCACCTCTTGCTCTCGGTTCAGTTGAAACTCATTGATTTAATTGCAAGCCATTTCCTGGTTGTGTTTGATGTGGAACTCCAGATCCGACTGGGATCGGGACTGGGCATACACATACATGTGGCTCGGATGAAATAAGCCGCTTAGGCACTGATTACACTTTGGCCGCAACTAAGCGCCGCCATCGTGGCTCCCATTCAAGCAGCTCCTGATGTGGTCAAAACAGAGTTCACTCAAAGGGGCGGGCCCTGTGCGGGTCAATGGAAGAACGCTGAGAATAATATTGTAACACAATCCTTAAAGCCAAGGATAAGAAGAGATTAATCAGTTTACTCGATTTTAAGTGCTGATTTCTGATTTTTCACACATTTTTAGTATTTATTAGGAAGATTTTATGTAAAATTCCACTTTAGCTTGAAGGTAATTTGCTTTCAGTGTATTGAAGTGCCTTGGGCTGCCTCGATCAATAACATTTCATTCACCAAATATGACGAGCCGTGGCAGCTACTGTAATTACACCTTTGCCAACCCATCAAATATCATCTCCAAGATTCATTCATCTAGCTATTGATTCTTGGATCTATCCACTTGTCTGAGTGGCACACCGTAAATCGACCAAAAAGAAGAAAACATATATTTAATTCATAGTTTTGATTTAATTTTGACCCGTCAAACATTTCTCTTTGAATTTCTTTGCAGGCCCTAAATGGATTTCTAATGATACTGACATGCGAAGGCGAAGTCTTCTTTGCCACGCACAGCATCGAGAGCTATTTGGGTTTTCATCAGGTAAGTGCCACCAGCCTCTAGCCCCTCAGACTATCCTATCCGCTCTCTCTCGCCGCCCGTTTTTTTTTTTTTGATTGATTTTAATTGCCGACGGTTTTCATACAGACCCCTGTCCGTCTGTTTTTTGGGTCAATCTCTGAATTGCGGAAGCGGTCCGAGAAAAAGAAAACACTTTGGCCCAGAATCACCAGCGGGACAAAAATAGATATCATTACCCAAATGTGTTGTATTAGTTTAATGGTGAATTTCACCTGAACATATTATGATTCTCTTAAAATCAGAGCAGGAAAAGAACAAACAAAAGAAGTTCACGTAAAGAGATAAATTGAAAAGGAGTTAGGTAACCTGATTGTCGGTCCGTCTGACCCAAATCCAGAGCTTCAATTGAGGCTTTGGTCCTCGGCCAAGTTGTCTGAGCTGGCCATGCTCAGAGGGAACGGACCTGAATCGATTCGCGGGCCCGACAGATCGTAAATTAAAATCAGATTGCGCAATCGCTGGGAATCTCCCCTTGAAGCCGCAGCTGCAGTAGCGGGGCGTGGCCAGATTGATTCCGATGCAGGCACGCCGATTTGAATTCGGGCTCCTTCGGCAGCATGTTTGGGGTACACCTTCATTGTAGTTTTTTGCCTACTTTATTGTCGAATGGAAATTGAAATTGTAGTTAGCATCCGCCCGAGTTTGTTTTCTCTTTCTTTTTTTTTTCATTTTGTTTTTATTTTCCATCGAATTTAGTTGTAAATGTGTAAAGCGGCACATGCCACGCCCCGTTTGGCAGCTCAATTAAAAGCGTAGCCCGGCTTAACGTTCGAGAAAATCAGTTGGGTTTGTTTGCTTTCCTGGTGTTCGCAGAAAAAAAAAGGCAGCAGAATGGGAGGGACGGGGAGAATCCCTTGTAGCCCCCGTCAGGCGAACCTTCCTGCTCCTGGCGCGTGCAGAATTTATGTCTCAATTTGTGGCCAACATGGGGCGCATTTTCAATTTGCGCGCATTTTGATTTATACGCCCCAAAAACCCCGGGCGAATAAGAGAGCGCATGAGAAGCGAGAAGCGGCGTGAGAGCGAGAGCAGAATCAATAAGAATCCCCAGGTGACTGACCCCTGACCAATATATATATCAATACTCCACAGTCGGACATCGTCCACCAGTCGGTGTACGAACTGGTGCACTCGGAGGACCGCGAGGAGCTGCAGCGCCAGCTGCTGTGGAACAGTTTCCTGCCCGCCGACATGTCCAGCATGCAGCTGGCGGAGACCCTGGCGCCGGACAAGGCGCTCTACCTGGAGCGCAGCTTCACCGTCCGCTTTCGCTGCCTGCTGGACAACACGAGCGGCTTCCTGCGCCTGGACATCCGCGGCCGCATCAAGGTCCTGCATGGCCAGAACCGCAAGACGGAGGAGCCACCGCTGGCACTCTTCGCCTATTGCACGCCCTTCGGGCCGCCCAGCCTGCTGGAAATCCCGCACAAGGAGAACATGTTCAAGTCCAAGCACAAGCTGGACTTCTCCCTGGTATCCATGGACCAGCGCGGCAAGCACATCCTGGGCTACGCGGACGCCGAGTTGGTCAACATGGGCGGCTACGATCTGGTGCACTACGATGACCTCGCCTATGTGGCCAGCGCCCATCAGGAGCGTAAGTATACAGTTCAGCAAGTCAGTTGAATTTTAAGTAAGCTTCTATTTTCTGGTTTTCCATAGTCCTGAAGACGGGTGCCTCTGGCATGATCGCCTACCGTTACCAAAAGAAGGATGGCGAGTGGCAGTGGCTGCAGACGAGCTCGCGTCTGGTCTACAAGAACTCCAAGCCGGACTTTGTGATCTGTACGCACCGCCAGCTGATGGACGAGGAAGGCCACGATCTGCTGGGCAAGCGCACCATGGACTTCAAGGTTAGCTACCTGGACACGGGACTGGCGTCCACCTACTTCTCCGAGGCTGACCAGCTGGTAGTGCCGCCCAGCACCTCCCCCACGGCCCATGCCCTGCCGCCGCCGGTGACGCCAACGCGTCCAAATCGTCGCTACAAGACGCAGTTGCGCGACTTCCTGTCCACTTGCCGCAGCAAACGCAAACTGCAGCAGCAGCAGAACCAACCGCAAACGCAGCAAACCTCACCACTTGGGGGTCAGGTGGGGTCCCCTGCTCCGGCTGTAGCCGTGGAGTACTTGCCCGATCCGGCAGCTGCAGTGGCCGCGGCCTACTCCAACCTTAATCCCATGTACACAACCTCGCCGTATGCCAGTGCCGCAGACAATCTCTACATGGGCAGCTCCATGCCGGCCAACGCCTTCTATCCAGTCAGCGAGAACCTCTTCCATCAGTACCGGCTGCAGGGCGCCGTCGGTGGCTACTACACGGATTATCCGCACTCCGGCGCTCCAGCCTCAGCTTACGTAGCTAATGGATTTCTCTCTTACGACGGATACGCCATTGCCTCCAAAGCGGACGAAAAGTGGCAAGAGACTGGGAAGTACTACAGTGGCTACAGCAGCGGCTATGGAAGTCCAACATCTACGCCACAGGTACGAAAAGTCAGTAACATTACCATAACCGATAAAAACTTTAAAGATAGCATTAACTTTGCATCGGAGGACAAAGCTGCAACCATTGACTAATTCGACTTCCTCTTACAGCAAATTCCTCTAAAGACGCCGAAATCTTCACCCCAGGTGATGGAGGTGATATCTTGCTCCTCGGACGGGCCATCACCTGTGGGCGGAGCCACGCCCAACGGAGTCGGAAGCGTTACGCCCAAAGTTGAGTTGGCCGGAACAACGGCGGCAGCAGCAGCGGGACAAGATCCCTACGAGCGTCAAACGGTGCTGATGTGGGGCACCACGCACTCGAGTGGGGTACCGCTAAATAGTCTTCATGGCGGACGAAGTGGAGCCGGAAACCCTGCCTCACCACAGCGATCCACTCCTCTGGCCAACGGATTGGGCTACGCAAGCGCCAATAATAACAACAACGATCTTGAACCTGCAACGGCTGCCAAGTGGAACGGAACAAAGGAGCTGCCGGGCAAGTCGGGAAGTGCCAGTACGCCGGAGAGCTACCAGATGCAGCATGATGACTCCGGCCTATACTCCGCCTCTTCGCACACAACCTCTCCGCAGCAGCAGCAACAGCAGCAGCTCCAGCAATCGCAGCGAGGAGTTGGTTCCAATGTTAGCGCTCCCAGCAGCTCACTCACTAGCACGGGCACAGATCAGCAGGCGGTGCACCCATCCAGTTGCCACCAACAACAGCAGCAGCAGCAGCAACAACACCATCACGCCCACCCGCATCCGCACTCGCATCATCACCACCATCATCACCATCACCATGAGACGGCGCATCAGCACAGCAGCGAGGTATGGACGCCCGCCTCCTACACGCAGTACTCGCAGTACTTCACGTACCATCATCCGCATCCGCACCCACACCATCCGTCGGCTGGCGGCGGTGGCCATGTTCCGGCCCAGTCGCATCACCTGCACCACGGCCACCGCTAGAAGACGAATAGATTGCACCAGTAATGAAGCACCCGCACTATCTGTACTCACCCACAACCACTCACCTTCTTCTGAAACCAATAGAAACCCACTTCAGTGCACCCAAGTGTGCTCTCTCGCCTGACTACTAACCATAACGATCCTCCCTAGATCATTCTCACCACCCATCATCAGCAACAGTCGCAGCAGCAGCAGCAAACGCTCGCTGGCTACCCGCTGCACCATCAGCTGGTGGGAGTTGGATCAGGATCACCGCCGCCGCCAGTCGCATTGTCCCGCTCGCCCACGACCTTGCCGGCGGTCAGCAGCCTGCTGAATGGATCGGCTTCAGCAGGAGGACCATCGGATATTCCATACCAGCAATTGGCCATTGTGTCTGCTCCTCTGGTGATTTGCGCCGAGGAGGTGGGTGGAGGCGTCAGCAGCATTGGCCGCAAGTCATCCAAGCAGCAACAGTCCCTGCAACACCTGCAGCAGCAGCAGTCGCTGCAACAGCAGCAACATGCAATTTACCAGCAGCAACATCACCACTCGCAGCATCATCCGCATCATCAGCTGCTCTATCCGGCGAACATTACGGCGCACACCGCGCTGGCTTATGCCCCGCCCACGGCCGGAGGCGCATATGCCGACGGCAGTCCGCTGCTCTCCTTCTCCGAGGTGACCAACACGCTACTGAACCAGTGAATGCGCAGAGAGGAGGCGGAGAAGGGAACCGTTCAACAGTTTTGCCAAAATGTGGACTATGACTATCGTATCTTCCATAATCTGAACCAGCAACGAATGGATATAGCCAGCGCACGCCATTCGTCCACCCACTCCTTGGTTGATTCTCAGAAAACTGCAGCAGCCGCAGCAGAAATAATTTCTATTTATTTTACTGTGATAATTTATAGATACATTGTATTGTATGTGAAACTAGGTTTGCCCATCAACAAATCCAAAACAGCCGTAATAGCCGTATCCAATCTTCCAGGGAATCGGGTATGGGTACTGCAACCTTAATCAGCACAAAGTTACGAAGCCGATCCCCGTTGATCCCAAGCAATCATGGGTAGATGGCGGTTAGCATCGACATTCAATTTCAGTTGTAGTTACAACCAAAGATTTCTCTAACTTATACTTATCGTTTTAGCATAATACGATCCATCCAATTGGCTTCGGTTTGTAGCGCCAAACTTTAGTTACATTTTAGTTACACTCGTGATCGGAGTGAGAAATAAATGCCTAAACGTTGCGATTAAGAGTGCTTAAGTAGCATTTAAGTGAATAACAGATGCTTGTATCCATATTTAATTGAACTTTAGACGTAACGAGTAATGCAAGATAAAGTAATTTTCATGATTCCTATCGTTTAGCAAGTAACTAAATTAATCCGTAAGCGGATATACCCGCATACATATATTGTATTGTATGTTTAAAGTTTTCTTGAAATTTCTAGTCGCCCGCATAAAAACATTTACTTATAAACTAAAAAAATATCATGAGATACCCTTTGATGGTATAAATATTTTGCAATTCGGCAGGCATTACTGTAGGTAGTCTGTACTACCGACTATTGGTAACCAGCAATGTATGAGCTATCCAACATTACAGCTTAAGCATTGATGATTGATTATGTATTGGAAAAAATATATATTTAAATTGTAGATAATCTGTCAGCTAATAAACGAAACATTTAATAAAATCTCAATTATAAATTTATAAAAGAATCCCGAGTGCACGTAAAGCGCGCCTATCCAAAACAATCAGATCGAAATAAATCTAGAAAATAATCGAATTACTAAATGGTCTTTTAATTCAACATCCTTGATCGAAACCAGTTGTCATGCAGCTCGTAGCAATTTTTTGGTACCTTAAAGGTACAACCGATTCTTTTGCCCATTTTGCCCATGAGTATGCCACAAATATGGCATCTATGAAGTAGCCCCAAAAATATGCCACGAAAGTCTGGTAACAGAAATAACGTTGGAATCGAAGTCTATAAAATACTAAAAATTTGAATTTTATATTAATTCCTGTTGCAGCATTTGTTTTACATAAAAGTAACTTCTAGTGTTAATTCTGTTATTTGCATTTAAAAAAACGGAAATTATATAAATAAAGCATTATACATATAAAGCAAGAGAAAATGCGTAGCGGGTTTTCGAGTCAAGTGAAAATGACTGCAATCAGGAATTGATGACTAATACTATAAAGCTCTCAATAATTGGTAATCGGTTACGTAAAATAGGGCCTCATACAATATAATCCGTTTAGTAGATAGTAGTAGTAGTAGTAGTCTGACGTCAACCCGATCTGTAAGCACTTGGTTTTCCAAGGCGCAACAATAGTAAATCACCATTTTCCATGGAGCAATTGCCATTCAACCGCAAGCCATTACCATCTCCAAACTTAATTGGAGGCTTTACTGCCTTTTATAATTGACGACGACAACGTGGCACACACACGCGACACACAAAAGTTATGATTGACACCTAACAATCATATTTTCCTGGCAATATGGATAATGGAAAGCATTCAACAGATGCTGGGCGCAGATTTAAAGACTAAATAAGAAGTACAAAAGCATTATCATCCGGCGAAGCGGGAGCGCCCCAAACTCGACTTGAATACCAAGCAATCCGATGTGGGCTGCGTTGTTTACGCTCGATATTAAATGAATTATTCTGCAGCCATACTCATTCGCATTATCCCAAGACCAAACATATCCAGTGTGTGTTTTGGGCCTCGAAAGCAAACCAATTAATCACTCACACCAGTTCCTATGTGCGATACAATTGAACCGTTGAACCAAATTCACATTGAAGATATTTGTCGATCTGATGGCTTCATTGTTGAAGAGGCTGCCGAGCACTTGACTTGTATTTCTTGTGTGCCCTCCGGGCAACCTGAGGCTAGGAGCTGCTCCTCCGCCATTGCCAAGTGAAGGTCGCGCTTATGTAGTTTACCAGCCGCAATGGGAAACAATGGATGTGTATGCTACCTTTTTGGCATTTCAGAACAACCCCTGCCCTCACAGAAGTCGAGGCAGCAAGTGAATGGCAGTTGGCCAACAAATTGCCGATGCTCATGCTCTGCTTGGGAAATTTGAAGAGGCGCCCAAAGTGTCAATATGACTTCAAAAATAGCCGACCCAAGTCCCCCCAACCCCCCAGTTTGGGTATATGACTATTCAAATATACTGCTTGTTAACTATGGTCGTTACGGTCATTTTATTGTTTGGTGGCCAGTTCGTGTCTTGAGTCTTTCGATTGACGCATCTTTTGAGATCATTCTCTAATAGATTGCAGCCACAGCAGAAAAAGAAACTCGAACCGAAATAGAAATAAATTCAACAATTAACAAAGTGCGCCGTTTGTTTACTTTGATTTACTTAACGTTTTTTTAATTTTTTCTCCTTTTGTTCCATCTTTGTGCTGCCGATGCTGCTTGCACTGCTGGCTTTGGAGCATGACCTTTAATTGTCGTGCTGTACATTGTGCCATGGGCGTCTTGGTAGGTCCGTCGCAGATCGAGATGGAGATCGAATTGGAGAGTGGAGTCGAGGAAGCTGGACCATCGAGCATCAGAAATGCCTGCAATTGAACTTCAAATCCGATTTGGCGGCTGCCTGTGTAAGTGCAATAAAATGCTGCCAAAGGTGATAATCTTGGCTTATTCATTGCTCTTGATACTCGTCACTTAAGGTCAATGATATGGCAGAGCTGACCGCACGCCGGACGCGAACGTGATCATCATCGCTCAGTAGACTCTGCGAACTCCGCTGGCCTTGCTGCATTGTTGGTTTGACAAATTTGTAGCAACTAGCAGCTAGTCGACGAGTTTTCCACTTTGCTTGTGACCACCGGATGCGGCTATCATTCGAGTTACTTCTTTGGTCGTTTGCGGCACAGATGTTTACCTTTCCTCTTAGCACTTTGCACGTTGAACTTGTGCGTATACGCAATAATTTCCATATGACTCGCCCGTTATCAATTATGTGCGCTAAGCTGCTTCACTTTCGATTTCAATTCGCAGCACGACGAACAAACTTTTAATAAACGTGTGAATCTGCCCCCACGGGCTGCCTTTATTTGCTCAGTCGTAAAGCTCTTCACTGGAACCAAAAACCGGGGACCTTGTCAAATAATCAGCTCTACGAGAGGAGAACTGCCTGAGTAACGACTCCGACTATTGGCATGAATTATGTGGAATTGCACCAATTTGGCAATTAAACATGTGTAGTCCCCGAGTGGGTGGAAAGCAGGGGGTTTTTAAGTCAAACAGAGACAGAAAGAGAGAGAGAGAGACAGAGACAGCGGCAGAGGAGATTCAGTGAGCATAAATGGCAGATACAAATGTTTGTAGCCGCTATAGAGGCTCACCGACCTTCAATGGAATCACAGCCCGAGATGATGATGATGACACACCTATGTACATACGTATTTTGGTGTGTAAATTCTGCTGTGGGTCCCACACCTTCTCACTGTTCTTTTTGCCATGACTGGAGTGAACCCCTTTGACATCGCGGCTAATTGCACAAACGAGCAGAGCAGGGCAGCTGAGAATCGAATTCCAAGTTCGTGATATGTAAGAATTAAAAGTCAAAGAATGTCGATCACGGGTACCCAGAACTCCCACACCGACTTCAAATTAATTTTTGGCGGCTCCACAATGCATTATCATCTCATCAAGCCGTCGTTAGTCACAATGTCTTGCAAACCTCTGCGCTGCGAAACTTTAGTTGTTATTAAAATTGTTGTGTTAATAATTTAGTTGTGAGCAAAGTATAGTTTTGAGAACTTTAATTCATGTTGATTTATTACTCAATTTAGTTCAGTGAAAGAAGGAACAAAGCTTTTGGAATTTCAATTTAAGTAGATCCAGTATACTTAATTTTAAATAAATAAAAATAATTATGGTTTTTAATTTAACTATAGCTCATCATCTGAATGATGATTATTAGAAATACCGCGCAGTACATGCTTTTAATAACTACACGTGACAATAAAACTCATCAATGACTTGTTTTTGTTTTGTCAGCATAAAAAATGGTTTGATTTGGCTCCCGTTATTTACAATTTAAATAAGAGCTTTTGCATTTTTTGGCCGCAAACCTTGCTCGCGCCATCAGCGCTGATTGCGAGTCTTCAGCTGTGGTCGAGTGTTGTTGGCGCTAAGATTGACCTTAAAATCGGATATTTTTTTTTTGGTAGGGATGGTGTGTCAAATGGACCTCCAGCTGTCCGCTGACTAGCTACCGAGTGATGATACTGCTGGTACGGTAATGCTGCTTCTGTGGCATCGGCAAGTCATTGCTCACCCAATTTCAAAATATTAATAACTCACACACTGGTGCACGAAAAAATGGGGAAAATATGAGTAAAAAAGCTTGCATTAAATCCGCTCTAAGACAATTCCATTGGCATTCAGCGTGTGGCTCAAATTTCACTAATCACCGAACCTTCCTCAATCACTGCCCCCTCTGTGGGATCAATCATCCGATCGATCGAATTCGGGTTTCGAATGCCGCACTGAAGGTCGCCCTCCATCGATTCGTCTTCGGCAGCTCGAAGATGAATTACATTTACATTTCGTTACTGTAATTGCTAACGAATTGCAGGCAGGAACCCACATGATGTATTACAAACACACACACACAACACACGATCAAAAGATCTCCTTGAGGTAAAGGTCATATTCAATTGACATTGTCTAAAACGAATTTTGAGTCAGTTACTACTTTCCCACATACACGGGAGGTTATCAGAACTTTTCGAACAACTGAAAAATCGGAAGTCTTGAACTCAACTAGAAATTTTCGAGGCAGTTGTAGTAATTACTTTAGTTTAGGGAGAGCTAGAAACTTTCAAGCACCAACACCATGGACACCAACACCATCAACCCTGAGGACGACTGTAGTAACATCTCCAACAAGGATGTGGAGACCGATCCGGACCAGGAGCTCCAGACCTCATCCGAAATCCAGACACCGGAAACACCGCAGACAGGACAGCGCAAGCTGATGGACACGCCCATTCGGGTGCGAGACATGATCAACCTTTACAACTTTGCCACTCAAAAGAACCAGGAACTGGAGATGGCCAAGTCCCTTTACTTTGGCGCCATGTCAGAGGAAGCCCAGAGAACGGATCTAGAGGGCGGTAGCAGCCTTTGCAACATGTCCATGTCGGAGGACAAGGAAAAAGAAAAGTGAGAGTTTAGGTGCGCCTTTTATACTGCCTCGACTAATCAGTCAATCTTACTACAGTGAGAGTGTCCTTCGAGTGTCCAAGGAGTCTGTAGTCTTCCAATCGCCCAATGGTGAGCTTCCGTCTGATCCGAATACAGTAGAAAGGTCCTATCAAAGCAAAACCACAATTCGACACACTAATCAAGGTGGGTAAACTATAAAATATTTAACATAAAAGTCAATACAGAAAATGTATATATAACTTATACTACTTGCATTTCTTTACACGTTTGGCTTAGAGATTATTTTTTTTAAATAATAATATTTCCTCCCAAAGGCGTTCGGATAATCATCGACATATTTTTTGATAAAAAAGATAACGAGATAGACATTGTGGGCAGCCGCGTGGAGACTGACATCCCCGAGAGCCGCATCCTGTCCGATTTCCAGCAGCATGCGCTGGACATGCAGAACCAGGAGCAAAAGCCGGAGATCCAGGATGGGTCCAGTACCCCCAAATCCACTTAGACTAGTCCCAGGTACCCAGGAGATAACTCACTAAATTCCAGGTTACAAAGGCTACAAAAAGTTTTTATGTATGTGTTATTTTCTTTATTTTTGAAAATATTAAAGCAAAAAAAAAAGAAAAAAAACAATACAATATAAACCATCGATTGACTCCCGACACTCTCGACTTTAGCTTCCTCTCAGTTCCATCACGAAAATGAAAATGGCTAAAGTGGGAAAGGTGAAGGGGAAAGAAGGGGGAATGGATGGGTGAAACCCAACGCCCATCGAAAATGAAATCCAGCAACTGAATGGGGCAACACACGACTGCGATGAAAACCTCAGTGCCCCAAACCGCCTCGTCTGTTTTTCTGGCTTTTCCGCGACAAAAGGGCTTTGAGGAGTAAATAAACGACTTGAATTGAAAAACGAAGATGAAAATGGAAAATGGAAATCTTCGCTTACAAAACCCAGCCGCCAGAAATCTGACAACGATGCCGCCAAAAAAGCCAGCCGAATCGAGCGAATCTGAGATGGGGAAAATGATTTCACAATTTGGCGCCCAATCTGGTGCAGATCTCTTTTAGCCCCACTCGATTGCTCTATTTAGCCCACTTCTTTTGCCCCCTCACCCATCTGGCAAAGTGGCTTTAACGTAAACGTTCCAATAAATTAGACAAATAAACACCGGTGGGTGAAGGGTTGCCCTAAACGGTGGCATTGCAAATGCTAATAACGTGCAATGAAAATGAAAACGTAGCTGTTAACGGTAAATTGAAACTGAGAATCTAGCTGAAAAGCTGAAAAACTGAAAAACCGAAAATGAAGCTGCAATGCAAACGCTTCGCTGGCTGAGGGGCTCAAAAAACCCGATTGAACTTCGTTAACTGGCCGAGAAGATTTGGCACAGTGGCATCAAACGAACCAACTTATACAGCCTCATAAATAATATGATTTAATATGGTTTAATAACTAAAAACCGCTGCTAAATTCCAAACTTACATCATTTGGCAAGCTTATTTGCCCGCATCTGAAAGTATTTGCATAGATTTCTTTACAAATGAACAGAATTTTCTCTCACGCATGTGGGCGTCTGGATCGCCCACTGTGCGCCGATGACGAAGCTCCGCTTGGCGCTTCTCCAGCGGAGACCTGGTCTGTAGCGGGCGGCCTAATGGGAATCTTAAACCGAGCTGGGTGCACTCGGAGTCTTCAGTTCAAGACGCGACTTCGAACGAAGCGGTTGTGTTGTACCGGGCGAATTGCGAACCCTCAGATACAAGATACAAACTTGGATACGTTTTATAGGCGCGCTCCATTCGAAAAGGACTGTGAAATGATGTGCTAAAGTGTTGATGGCATGTCTATATAGTATCAAAGCAAATAATTTATGCGAACCAATTCGGTTGCTGGCGGTGTGCGATTGCTCTTGACTTTGTTTCCAAGCCAATGCAATTGCATTAGCAATCTGAGCTTGATGCACTCCGAGTGCTGCTGACATTTGATCTTTGCAAAGATCACATCGCACTGAATCACCAACTCGCATCGGATGTGTGAAGAGGTCCGCGACCATATGGAATATATTTTAGCACACCACCTACGGCGACAATTAGTTTGTACAATTTAAGATACTCCGTCAACTGGAGACGCGGGCGAAGGTGAGCCCGCCGCCGATCGGTTGGAGTCGACATCGGATTCGACATCGGCATCTCGAGCCCAACATCTAAGATCTTGTGCTTGCATCTTAATAACTTCCTCTTCTCCATCCAGTCGGGGGGTCCAATCGAAAACAATTAGAAAAATGCCAACTATGGCTGGGCGAAATATCTTGAGTCTGGCCCTGCCGTAATCGTAATCAACCTGTAATGCCAACTAATTGGCATAATTGTTGCTGCATCTCGGCTATTATTTGCCGTTTGAGCATCTTCGAGTTAGATTCGCAATGCTCTTTCAATGGAAATGGCTGGCAAAAATGTCAAATAGGCTTCGCCTTACTGGCCACAAGGCAACTTAAAAAAAATTGATGAAAAAAACCGCGAAAAAAGCAACCAAGAAATAAAACTGCAACCAGCATCACGAGTTCAACCCGAGGAGGATAAAGCGGTAAATATTTTCCGTTGTCAAAAAGGTCAAGACAGGGAAAAACCGCCAAACTAGATGCCAGTTCAGTATTGTTCGCTTTTGGTTTTTAGCCATTTTCCTGCTGCCACTGCTGCTGCTGCTGCTACCACACGCACTTGGCTCGAATGGCTGCTGGCCACAACTTGCCACAAATGTTGCGGTTAGCATTGAGCCAGATGATCTCGTTAGCTGAAAAGTATGAGATTTTATTGGGCAATTGAACTTTGCAGCTCAGCGATATGATGTTCCTCAGACCCGCTAACCTAATAAATTATACGACGCCTGTTATGGGCAAATTATGGCTATGCCTCTAAAAAAAACATTTCAATTACCCGTAAACTTAATTGCAAAAGTACACTTAAAAGTTAGTTTAAATGGCGGAGCGAATGTATTAATGTTAATACCTTATTTATTGTCAGACGTTCATTTTATGCATTTAAATCGCGAGATATATTGCCCATTATTATTTTATTTCGAAATCGATATATTTTTGTCGTTAACTAACAAACTATACAATTCCTTTTGTTTTGGTTTTAAATAAAAATAAAAAGTAAACATGGAGAAGTCATTTATGCAAACTTTCCTCTAATCAGCTAAGTGGATTTTTAATTAAAACCAAATTTTTTACGTAAACAGTGTGGGTGCATGCAAAGTGAAACAAAAAGAAGTCATAAAAATGTGTAGTAAAGTTTATTGCCTAATGTTTTGATCGTTAGACCGCATTAGCGCAACATAAAAATCCAATTCTTTTTATAACAAATTTCCTCCTCAGAGTCTTTTTCCAGCAATCTGATAGCTTCTACTTGATCATTATCAGTATTTCTTATGTTGCACTTGTGTCAAAAACAAGTGATGACGCAGATAATAAATATCAACAACATTAAATCAAAGACTTGGGAAACTTTAGATGTGTCTACACCGCAAGACGAGTCTCGAAGTGAGACTCAAATTAGTTCTAGGCATAAAACTTGTTCACCATACTTGGAACAGCATTATAAACCTACGGAAGACGTTCTTGACCCAAGCGGATATTCATAAAGTTAAGAGCCTTTGCCGGACAAGTCAATTTCGACCAATTTGGTTACTATAAACGGTCATAAAGTGCAGTTTCCATTTTGGAGCTTTGTTTGCGACTGCGATTGACAGTTTTATCGGTGTGACTACATGTTGTTGTATTTCTTTTTTTTTGGCGAGGAGCGGAGTGGCAAGTGGCAAGGTCGCACAATTGAATTGTAGGTGGAGGTCGAGGCAGAAACGGGGGAAGAGCCAGCGACAGCGTTGCAAATTCTGTCAGTCAATAAAGCGGCACCAACTGCAGAAGTTAATGTTTTTTAAATTACACATACAATTCATTACGAAAGCGTTGAATCGAACAAACAGCTTGAAGGCGAAGAAAATTTTCAAATGGTCTCTTCGTAGTGACAAAAAAAATAAACCGACCAGCAGATACATTGTTATCACCCATAGGTGATTACCTATGAGGAGATATTTTTGGGAAAGTTATTACTAAAGTAAACAGAGCCCGGTTACGCAAAGATTGGCAACAAAAGACGCATTACTATTATATGTATATGGCTATGGGTGGAAAGGAATGGGTATTAAGATGCGAGCCGCTATTGTGTAAGGCAATTAGCGCCAACTTATATGCCCTGCCTGCACTTTCCCATCAATTGTGACCAGCGACCATTCAATAACATATTAATAACTTTCAGTTTCAGTTTTTTAGCCCTCCATCGTGAGATCCCTCCCCTTCCAACAATCCCCGGAGCCACAGAGAACAATCGGCGAAATGTTGGCACAAACGCAAATTATCCCAACGCCATGGCGACTTTTGACCCTGGCTTTGTTCTGCTCAGCTTTATTTTTGGCCAGTGAGGTAAGTCCGACTTATACCCTTAGCCGGGCTCAATCGGGGAATTCGAAAGATATGCCAGCGGAGATTCCGTTGGCGAATGCGATGCGCACGTGAGAGAGCATTGAAATGCAAATCGCGGAATTGTATAAATATTTAAACGCCGTATTTGTTCAGCGTGGAAGGTGCTTATTATCTTCCTTCCGAAGATTGCAATAATTAATAGCTAAAATATCGTAAACATATCGTACAATCAATGCTAATGAAGCTCGCCTGAAGTGTATTTAGCGAAATTTAATATACAATAATTCTCACCTGCCCCTCAACAATAAAACCATCCACAGAAATGTTAATCCGTTAAGACTGTGACTATCATTATCATTCATGGCGTGACCCTTCAATTGAGTTTCAGTTGTGTAAATCAAAAGTGGTTGGGAAATTCTTTCCATTACTATTGCCTGCCCATCGAAAACTTTTACAAATTTCTAAATATTGAATACCAACCCAACTTGGAGTTTCTTAAGTCAAATTCTAATTACGTTTTTTCAATAAATACTACATTTTTGTATACAATGTGAAGACAAGTACAAAGTATTCGATCGTATCTTAATAAATTGCAAATTAAAAGGCAAGTCAAGAAAGCAAGTTACCAGTTTTAATTAAAATATTTTGACCGATTCGTTGATGAGCTTACATAAATCTATTTTAACAAGAACTCTTATTCATAAATTAAATAGAAAATGTACCCCAACAAACATTTGAAATTAATCTAAAGAAATGACTACAATCTTAAATCAAGGTATACAAATTTATGTATATTAACTTGTTAATCTGATTACAATGTGTAAATCCTATAGAATAGATTAATGACAAATTAATTACACGACTTGAAAAGTGCGAAGCAATGGGGCGCCGTAGCCATGGAATACATTGTACAAATTACCATAAAATACTGTCAATTAATTTGTTTAATTTTTTATCTTTGACACTGTCATTCTGGGGAGTAATAATATTATTCTTCAGAAGTTAACGCTTACCAGATTTTAATTTGAGGGCTTTCATTCTGCCACACAAAATCCCCTGTGGAGGCACTACCGACAAATGTTCGTTGTGCTTGCCACCGAATCTTCCGAGCTTCCCAAGTCACTTCTTTGAGCAACGGCGGAAAATGTTGTAATTTTGCGCTCTTTACGCTTTGTTTCATTTTTAATTTATTCTATGTGTGTACGAGTGCATCCAATCCACAATTCACACACAGGCCGGCAAAGATACACATGATTCAGAGAAGCAAAGGTCTCGAGACAAATGCGAGTGTATATCAAAGACAAAAGACTCCGCTGACCAAGTGACCTTTTTTCCAACTCGTCTGACACTTTTGCAGAAATGGAACACACACTGCCAGCCAAACTACAAAAAACCAAAAACAAAAACTGAGGGAGAATAGTGTGTTGATTGTTTTCGCCATTTGCATACAAGAAATTAAAACGAAACCCAAGTCGAGGATGAAGTTGTGGCTGTTATGTAACGGACGAGTGGGCAACTGGGCGCAGAATGTGTGTTTTAGTGCGGCCCGTAAATATGCCTGAAATGAAATTGAAGAGCGTTTCAAATTATGGCAAATCGCCCGAAATGAGAAACACAAACAGCTCCGTCTCGTGAAATGGAAATCTTGACTGGGCCTTGGATTGTGCCTTGTGCCTGTCTAGGGGATTGCACAATCTGGTTTCCTTAAGTGATTCCCTGTCGTATTAGGAATGATTACCCTCCAGATAGTTCCCCTCAACTCCTGCACTTTGTGGAGCTATTGAGCTTTCCATCTAAGGGAAATATCAATTGGGTTTAAAGAGCTTCTAGTATGAGGGGACCATCTCACCTTATAGGTAACCCATTCAAACCCAACTACTTAAATTGATTTAGGGACAATACAATTACCGATCTTCGTATGTGTATTTAAAAGACCCGATTACCTAAACCTTTTTTATAGCCTATTACGAGTAACGAAAATTAAATGAAGAGGCCTTAAATCTTATTGCCAATAGCTTTGTTAATTAGATATAATGGTTGCTTGCTTAATTAAATAATTATGTACTATAAACAAACATTCTTAAGTTTAATTCATATTTAAACATAAGTTACTAAACTTTGACAGAGTGAAAGGAACTCGCATCTATGAGATATAATTGGGAGATAAGAAGGCTTCCGAGTATAATCTGTAATCGGCCACTTTTGATGGAGGCTTTCGCAGTCCCAAGACTTTCGGAGTAGCCAAATAAATGACACAAAGATCGATATCAACGAGTACTCGTGCCCAGCATGTGTGAATATGAATGGGAATGTGAGTGCTGTAAGCATAAGGTGTACATTTTGGGCTTCAGGCTGGGAGTTGGGGTCCCAGGCCGCAGGTTGGATTCGGATGCTGCCCTGACTTGGGCCCAAAGTGATGAATTGACGCGATGTCATAACTTGGCACATGGTGCCACGGCTTCTTGCATCAGTCGACCTGTGCTGCTGTGTGAAATGTCAACTTTATTTTTAGTCGGTTTTTGTGGAAATTGTTGTTGTTTCCCTCTGATGTGTCTAATTATAATGAAAAAATTTCACGTCGACAGTAGCAAATTATAGCCCAATGACTTATCGAAATCTGCCACTGGATCTACACCTATGTACATGTGCAGAAGCTTCCGCCCAGTCCGTGAAAAATATTTTCCCAGCATTCCGAACAATCTATGAAATCATGGATCTCTCAACAAAAAAGGTTGTGTAAGGTCTACTGGACAACCCAAATAGAAATCCAAAATAACTCGCTGACAATGGAAGTTTCTGTTGAGGCATACTGACCAGAATGTTTTGCTTAAGATTAAACCCCTATGTTCCATTCTTAGTATTTATAAACACATGCGAAATTAAGAAATTAATTAAATTTTGTAGTAATTAAGTAAAATATTATCTAATTGAAATATTTATGATTACTATAATTCCCTGCAGGCTCAAAATGCCATCCCCAAAACAAATCCTTCCTCGCTGCTGATGCAGAAGACATCCTTCTCCTGCGCCGGACGTCCAGCCGGATATTATGCGGATGTGGAGACGGGCTGCCAGGTGTACCACATGTGCGATGGCCTGGGTCGCCAGTTCAGCTACACGTGCCCAAACACGACACTTTTCCAGCAGCGAATGCTAATCTGCGATCACTGGTACATGGTGAACTGCTCCAAGGCGGAGAGCAACTATGCTGCCAATCTCCTAATTGGTTTGTATTATATCCTAAGGAATCATATTAGACTTGACCTCAAAATCTATTTCACAGGTCAGCGGGACAAGCCCTTCGTAAACGACGAGGAAAACAGCTTGCGCACTCCAAGACCCGATCTTCTGGATCGTCCTTATGCGCCCGACTATTCCGGCGAGTCCTTCAGAAGCCAATATAAGGTGATGGTTTTATACTTAAGTGTAGTTGGAAATGATTATGATTTTTGATATTTATACTGGCGTGTTCTTGCAGCAGTTCACTTCCAACCAGAATCAGATACGTGATGAGTCCGTCAAAGGAGCCGGTGCGGGTAAATTGGATCCCCAGATATCGCAGACGCGTTGGCGCATTCCACCACCCAGCCGGACGATCCTTCCACCGGCCTATGAACCGCAAATCGAGCTGCCCAGTGCCCAACCAGCCAAGCCCAGGATACCCGTTATCACTAGCACCACCACAACCACTCGAGCGACCACCACCACCCGACCAACAACCACAACTCGTGCCACCACCACAACGACAACCACTCGAAGACCTCCGGTAACCGTCAGGCGAACGGAGGCCTTGCACAACAGGCGGCCAAGTTTCCAGGATCATGATATGGATGACTTGGGCACCAGCCACAGCACACGGTACAACACCTCGGCAGATTTCAACTCGGCGGAGTCGCCGGTTCGTGAAACGAAACAGTCTAGCACCAAGCTGACCAAGTTCATCAAGCCGCCGTCCAAGATCTACGAGCCACCCTACGTGTACCCCATATACAATCTAGAAGAGTCCCAGACCCAGAACGCGGCAGTCTCCACCACACTGCGCACATCAACGGCGGCTCCCTTCAGTCCTGTTCCAAGTCGCAAGGAGGTCAGCACCACAACTCCACGCCCACTGAGTAGACCAACGACCTTGGCCGGTGTACCCTTCTCCTCAGCCACACACCCTACTACGGTTACGACGGTTGGCGTACCGCCACGTAGCGATAATCGGACTCCAGCTCCGGCTCAGAGCTTCCGCCTGGCCACGCCCACCAGCACTGCAGCACCGCCATCGCGCCCGGCACAGTTGCCCTTCAACGATTTACTGCCGCCGTTCGTGGACTTTGTGCCCCACGATATAGCTACCACCCAGGGACCCCCTATTTACTACGAATGGAAGGTGCCCTCGAACGGTCTTGAGCCTCCCAAATTAGACCCACCCATTGGTGTGGATGGACGTGAATATCCCGAGACCACTGGAGACTACGGGGTCACCAGCAAGCAGGATGTATTCAACGCCCGTCTGAACGATATTGGAAGCCATCAAAAGAAGCCAGTCCAGATAACCTCGCCGCTCCAACAGTCGAGTACCAGCCACCGGTTGGCCATCTCGAGATCCATTAAGCCCAAAGAGGAGGAGAAACTGCAGCCGGAACCGGCACAGAGGCGATCCGATGTGGTGGCCAGCTCTACGGATATAAGCCATCTGCGCAAGCAACTGCTCATTCCGGAGTACGCCTTTCCGCTGGAAACCATTGGGCGCACGGGCTATGGTCCTGGTGCAGGAGCAGCGGCTGGGGGCTCCGGATCCAGCAGCGGCGATCTGTACAACTCGTTCCAGCTGAAGATCCCCGAGCAGCGCGCCAAGTGGTTCGGAGAGAACCCCAAGTGCCCGGAGTGCCATCCTTCGTTCGTCCTGCCGGGCACCTGCGAGCCCTGCCTGCGCAGATAGTCCTACTCCCATATCCATTCCCGTCTCCGTCCGTCCCATCGCCCATTATCCGCATCCGCATCTGCTACTAGCCCTAGTATTAGCCTCCGCTGAGAAGTACCGGAGTGAAGCATCCACGCATTTAAGTGTTAATGTTATTGTATATCCGCAGATTAATTATTAAACTACACAAATATGTTTGTGAATGAATTATTTCGCTTGTGGTGGGTCATATGTGTAATTTTATATGCAAAGAATAACTTTTATTAGTTTAGCTAAGAGATTTCAAGGGGTAACCTAAAAAAAATGGTAATTAACTCTTGATAACTAATTTTTCACAATTGTTAAAATTTAGACACCACTGAAACTTTAGAGCTCGAAATTTTGGCAGTCACAACGTAATGATATTTCTGTCTTTATGGTTTTTAGATCCATTTTTCGGTTTTTTCAAAATTTATTCAGATCAGTAAAGTACAGTATTATGGGGGACTGCGCAGATGCAAAATTAGTTAGTCAAGTTACGGTGCCACCAATACCGAAACTTGGCGACATGCACATGTACTGGGTTTGGCGAATGCTGATTAAATCATATCTGAATGCTATAGGTCTTTGGTCTGGAAATCACCCCAAGGAGGTAATCGGCATACTCTTAATAAATATGGTGTTTAAATCTGCACAATTCATTATTTTAAGAGCGCCCACACAAAGTTTGTGCTGCTGAGCACGTTGGAAATATGGGTTGTAAGAAAGGAGTACGATGACATGAGCAGCAGGTCCATTTTCGAAGATCTCGAGGAACGATATGCTGTCACTAACAATAACAAACGAGGTCAGTTGGCAGTGGATGATAGCCTGATTTAAAATCAATAAGATGTGTTTATATTAGATTCTATGTACAGTATTTAATGGCTGCCTGGATTACTACTGTAGTGTAATAAATTTCAAATTAAATAAATATTTAAATATATTTATACATTTGGTGAAAATTGTCGATCTCGGACGGTGGGATATTATATTCATTTAAAATTTGTCATGGTAAGCATGCACAAAATTGTACAAATCAGATCACATTAGCTTAAATCTACTTTCAATGAAATTATATTTTAAATATCAACCGAAATCCCGGCAAATATACCAGTTCTGCTCATTTTGAGCACACCAGTGCTGCCCATCGATTACCACGCGTTAGTGCCTGTGCGCATCTAACGCGTTAGTGTCATTCAACGTTTGACACATCGTTCAATAAAAACAAATCAACTTCGACTGCTTGAAAAGCAGCAGGAATATTTAATACAACGCTGGAACAACTTAAATTTACTACTCCCAAAAGTAGAATTGTATCCAAATTGTAGCTATTTTCAGTCGAGAACCAAGAAGGAGCCTTAAAAATGACACGTAAGTAGGGGCATCATGAAGCCATTTTGTTAATACTGCACAATGTATAAAATGTGCATATAGATCCACATACATATAACTATTTGTCTAAATAACAAATGAACTAGGATTACCTCCAGTGTCATGCAAATTCGTAATCTCTAGTATATGATAAGAGAATTAGTATTTCGACCCGAAAGTAATCCTGGGTTTTCGCATATAGAGTATGCAAAAATCGATGGAGGAGGACATGTGAGCGCCTCTAACCTCTCATAGATTATGTAGATCACATTTAGCACGCGCCACTAACCAGCTGCCACGTATTAACCAATTATAATATCACCAACTTAATAGGCGGCAACCAACGAGACCTGGCCCGCCAGAAGAACCAGAAGAAGCAGGCGGATTTGACCAAGGGAAAGCGAACCGATAACCTCACCGTGGAGCAGAGGAAGGCCAGGTGAGTGATTTACATTTGCAATGGATAATGTATAAGATATAATATTATTAATATACCATCCCATAACGTAGGGACGCTGAGTTAATGCGGGAGAAGCAGAAAAAGAAGGAAGAGGCCGCTGCGGCGGGCACAAGCAAATAGTCAACCCACTGGCTTGATAGAGATCTGGACAACCGGATGCATTTCCGGACAGGTTAGGCTTATAGTCAGTCGTTCGTCAGCCAAGACCCCGATTCGCCCAAGGACCTAGGATAGTTGACCATGTGGTTAGGATGTACATGAAGCAACATACATAATTCACGAGAATTGTATACAACTGCGGATAGATATTACCGGGCTGTACAGCAGGCGACATAGCAATAGCAATAGCAAGTGCCACCCAAGGACTTCGTTTCTGTTCCGGTTTTCGTTCATTTTCGTTTGCAGTGCTGCTGTACGATAATTAAGTAATCTTACATTTTATTTCTCCACCTACCTGACTAAATTATTTACTGTAATGTATATATATAAATTTTCAAATAAAACATAATATGCAGCCGCCAGAAAGACTCAATTATGTGTTATTGTGTTTGACGAAAATATGTATATAGATTATGCCACTCGATAACGGTCGATTGCTAACGAAAATTAACATTAACTAATGAATCCCTTTTCTAGCAAATATGGGCGCCGAAGAGAGAGATATAAAGATTGATAAGCCCAGAGCAATCCCCATAAGTATAGCTCAAGAATGTTAAATATAAACCTCAGATCTTTAAAATCGGATTTTAAATAGGGCGCTGGATGCCACCTACTAAACTTCCTGGCCTGATTTAAGCATGCCCTAATGAGGTATTTAATTTGCCTTGAGTCATGCTGAAATTTGCATACAATGGATTATGGATACTTGGAAATGGCACGATTTGATAAATATGAAAGTAGTTGCATGCCACAGCTTGGCCCACAAAACTATCGCCTAGATGCCAATAAGTCGAATGCTAGCGTTTACCTTTTACGGAATAAATGACCAAAAACCTGGCCACTAACGACTGGCAGATGCACAGAGAAAAACACGCTGCTAAATAAAATTTCAGTTTCAGTTTTAGTTTAATTTTATTTTATTTATGTATAAGAAAAGATTGAAAATAGCAACAACGAATTAAGCGCAAGACTGGTAAACTAAGTCATTGGAACTTAAATACTTTGACTTTTATCTGTTCGAATACCTGTCTGTTTTCACATAGATCTTCATACATTGTGCCACAGTGTACTATCTTATTCATGGCCAATAAAGGCAGATGGGGTCATGGCGTGCGGATGTATCTTCGGCTGGAATCTCGAGCTCCTTCAACGAGGAAAACAACACGGATGTAATGAGAACGTCCACTGATTTGTTTGGCTTGGCTAGTGCAATGCGCTGTAGAAGATCGCCCCACCATTGTTTGACCAAGTGCTTGATATCTTCATGCCGGAACAGCAGAGCAGCGAGGGCCATCCAATCGCCTAACTGGTTTCTGCTGTTTCTGTTTCGGAGAAAGCTCCTTGCCGGCCACGCAAAAGCTGTCTTAACTAAAAACAGCGTCCAAGTTTTGAGAACTTTTCAGCCAGCTAGCCGAGAACGAGCGGAAAAATCAACAAACGCTCGCAGATGTGAAAAATCGCGATCGCGAGTCGGCTCTCACGTTGGCGGCAGCAGCCCGCGTTTTCAGTCGCTCCGTGAAACCCGTCGCACACACATCGAAATCGCGCGCAAGTCGTCGGATCCAAATCGCCTCGCAACGCAACGCACTTGGTGGAGGCAAATATCAAATATATGAGAATAATTAGTTACGAGGCACCCGAACCAGCGGAATCAAATCGATTTCCCTCGACTGCATTTAGCAGTGCCGCACCATCAAATCAAAAATAAATTAGAAAGTGTAAGTGAATATATGGCTGGCTGCCAGGAGACTGACTGACATTATCAGCGGAGAAATGCAGGCAGTTGGCAGCCGATTGGGCGGATCGGGAGATCAATCGATCGCCGTCGCATGCAAATCGAGTGATAAACGATCGCCTCGAAATTGAAATAACAGGCGAGCAGCTGGCCGCCGGAGGTGGATACATATGCATATGTGTGATCAAACAGAAGTGTTTCTCGGGGAAGGGCGGCGTGAGGAGTGGGAGGAGTAGGTAGCCCCCAGTAGCCATATACTCGTATACCTATCTATACTATACAGCCAGTTACCCGACTTGAGGCGCGCTCGTCTGCCTTGCGGTTGTGTGTGCTTATTTATACAAAATATATTCAATTTCATTAAGCTGTCGCTGCTGGCCGTCCAGTAATTTCAATATTCAAATGATCGCTGATAGCTGAACCCCCTGACTTTTTTACTTTTCTGAGCGCCCGCAAAAGCTGCGGTAAAATTGAGAAAACCGCAGCGTATAAATAATTGGAAAACAATAATGCCACTGTTTGTTTGCATTTAGTGATCGCTGACCCAAATTGGCTGAGAAAATGAATGCATCTGAATGAAAACAGAGTCAGTCTGTTTGCTGCAGGCATAGCGATCTGTATAGTCGATGCACTCGGTGATGTCAGAATGGCGAACTGACATTGAAAGTCTGCGATCGGCGACAACCTGAAAGCCTTCTCCTTTGCCTTTCTTGGAGATCTCAAGTTGAACACGTTGCGAGTTTAGGGATAAGTGGGCCATCCAGCACAGAGTTCAGGTGTGCGGGGGCGTATACGTAATATACGTAGCCACATTTTGGCTATTCGCCTCAGTCGCGAACCATAAAAATCACATCAAAGCCCCAAATGAAAGCGTCGTTCATTGAATCTTAAGTGGCCACTCCTCCTGGGAAGTAATTATGAAGGTAAATAAACGGTCTTCAAGACAAAACCGTTTCCAAATCCCCCATTTGGCGAAGTTCAGTGACGCGCATCCACTTGGAAGCAGTGAAAAATGAACAATGTGAAGGTTACTCAATTTACAAGGCAACAGATAACGCCACCAAATTTTATTTGTCAAAAAACATTCTGGCAGAACAAGCCAAGGCGTTCGCACACCTACGCCATGCGAAATGGCACATGGCCGTAGAATTCTCGACGAACAGGTGCTACAAAATCATAAGGTAGAGTCCCATTCCTGACCCCAGACAGCCACTGATCAGAGATTGTGAGAGCTGTTCCAAAAGTTCCACTGCTTTTGTCGACTCTCTAGATTTCTAGATGCTCGCGACCTTGTGATCTATTAATAAGTGTTTCGTGTTTTTATATATGAATCATTTTGATGGGCGATCTGTTTATGAGTTAACTTTCGTTTGGCTGGGAAAACGAAAGCCCAAAATCCGAAAGATCCCCGAAAATTGAGTTTTTGATCGCGTCCAATGTCGCGGCTTCATTGACCCTGAAAACTATGTAGTGTCGACAGAACGAAAAGTATCTCATGGATGCGCGCACATTTGTATCTTTCGTCTAAAAGACGCCGCTGCCACTAGTAATTACAAAATCTTGTTCGGCAAATGAAAACTTCAAAGGCTGCAATTGAGTTTGCAGCTGCAACGGTTTTAATTGATTTATATGGCAAGTCGAGTAATGTTTAAAAAGCCGCGGAAAAAAGCCAATTTGACAAAAAATCAAAGACAAAAAGTCAAGTGGGAGCTGGAATAGCAGAAACCAAAAAAAATAAAAAAAGCAAACATGCCGCGTGCTTTGGACCTGTCAAATTTGGTAGAACGATTTCTACCGGTTTCAAATGGACCTAAATAAATGAAAAAAAAAAAACCAGACCCGGCCACTCAAGTGAGCTCCCACTTTCTGTCGAAGATTGTAGATTGAGCAATTTCCAGCCACATACAAAATGCCTTTGTCTTTTCGATATCTTTTGTGCCTGGCGCAAAAAGTAGCGCAGAAAAATGTCAAACTTAATTACGCGTTGAAGCGCAAACTAATTGCCGAGTGGATTTGCGGTGTTCAGCGGGCAGCAGGGTCACAAAAGTTCGAATGGCGATAAAGTCAACAACAGCCAAAGCCGAGAATAATTGGCTTTGGCTTCGTTTTGCGGCCCACGACAACAGATGATAGCCGCAAACAAAAAAGTATCTGTCAGATACATATATGTAAAAGCTGGACACGCGCTCATTGCACACGAAAATTAGCATTTACTTGTGGATTGAACACATTTTCCACAAGCATAAAGGCAATGGCAATTGAAATGATTTATATGAACATTATTTTCACTTCGCTGTACTAGACAAATGGGTCAGCTTATGGTTAATGGCATACGATAAATGTTTATGATATTGTTTTTATAATTTGAATTTTATTGTAGATACTTGTAGTTAAAATAATTTTTATTATACATTTTTATTGATGGGTGTTATCTCATATAAAGTAATAACAATAATTACAATATCACTATGTTCGTAGACCATTCTACCATTATTATTAGCCTGCGGTAAATGTTTTTTGTTTTTCTTTTTCTGGTTTGCATTTTCCAAAGCCACTTTCTATTTAAAATAAATATAAAATAATGATGTATTCCATGAAAAACGTCAAAATTTCATGCTTGAGTAAGTGCATTCCCAATGCCTTTTAATTTGTTTGTCGACAAACTTTACCTTTCACAAAACCGGCAGCATCCGCCACACTTTTACTCCCACACCATCACACTTCAGACGCAAAGCAACTCCATCCATCTACGTAGTGCACGTCCAACTGCCCAGTTGCACTTGTCAAGTCAGAAGACTTTCCAAGACTCCAAGCCTACGTCAAGTGGAGCCACGAATTCCTCGGAAAGAGTCGCCCACGCCATGACTTGAACTTGACTCCAAAAGCTGCGAGTCACGCCTATATATACACATAGTAAAACCACTTTGTGTGAGGCGAGCGGAAGTCAACGTCAGCATTAGATGAGTTCATTGCGAATATTAACGCCAATGAATGAATGAGTGGGCTGATCGCTTACATATCGAGGTTGTCTACCCCTTTCCACTGATATGAAAAAGACTCTAATTGTTCGCCGAGGTCTAAAGTGTCTTAGCTTTACTTGGTTTGGTTCTTCTAACCAGGTCAAAACAGCGATATCGCATAGCCGCAGAAAGTAACCCAAGATGTCTGTCTGAGTTGTAGAAACCAGACAAATGCTTTCTGCTCGGATCTGTATCCAATTGAGGTACCATTTATAAACAGACGCAAACGTGGAGATCGCCTGAGTTGAAAACCCGTGCGAAACGCGTGAAAACGGCATGTTAATGCGCCATATGTCCGGTTTATCAGCCCCGCCGCCAGTTTGTGACGAAACTATAAAAAAAAGTTTTCGAACTGCTATAATTTAAAGAATGCGATGTGATCTTCGGCACGCTCCCTCTCCGCCGCCCCTGATAATTGCGCAATTTGTATAACACTTCTGTTGCCCAGATTGTTCGCATCTCTTCGCTGTGTTGTAGATCGTTTGAGGTGTGAAACTCAACGGAAATGAGCTTTACATACAAATGGTATCTGTATCTGTATCTCTGTATCCGTTGGCTGAACTTTAGCTGTTTGCCCAAGGCACTTCCCAGCCAGCCTTTCTATAATGACTCAAAGCGTTTCCATGTAAGACAAGACATTTTGGCATGTGATTATCTCATCCAAGACCGCCGTGAGGCACATGTATACATCAGATATATCACATGGATACACAAGTGCCCGCATCCAATGGTTGCAAGCCAGCTGCAGCGGCATTTGCAAGTGCCAACATGCGCCACATCAATCTGCAGCCCGGTCCGAGGCACGTTAAGCGTTTGATTAATTTAATGACAATGCCCGGTGGCGCTATTTCGCTATCTGGATAGATGGGTGCAACCCACATATTCCAGTTCCGTCGATCGTGTGCGCATGCGCCGATGATATAAACTTTCCCAAGCTCGCCATCTCTACTGCCATTTCAGCTCGAATCCCTGCAGGAATAGTACGATTGATTAGTCATTCGTGTCGTTAATTTATTTTAAAGCTTCCATAAATATAAAGCTTACGTCTTTCAAGTATTTCACGCTTTCTGTCCATTGTTTTCTTCGTTCCTTCTATTTTTAAAGCACATTTGTTTAATAAACATTTGTATTCGTGAGCTTGACGTCACAACTGGTCAAACTGTGGGATTTTAATGTTGTAGTATTGGTTGTCTTTGGTTTTGCAATATTTGGGATATTTCAATTGAGTTTACAAAACATATCTATGGGGTATAACCTAGAACTTACTCACTACCAAAAAGCACAGAATATTAAAGACTGCTGGGTTGTTATACTTTGAAGTTCATATGAGTTCAAAATGGTACTTGAGATTGATAATTGTATTTCTTAATATTTTCAGCTGGTAATCATCACATTATAGATTTGCCAAAATGCCGAAGCCCCTGTTAAATTCGTGCTGTTTGTGCCAATCGACCCGGAATGGCTCCGTTATGTCGGGCATACTGGCGATAGTCCTGTCGATCATCACCATCGTGGTGATCTTCACGACGCGGGTGCACTTCAAGACGATAATCTTTGACTTCATCCCCAATGACATTGTGAAGATAATTCTAGTCATCAATTTGTGCATGACGATCTTGATATCGCTGCTCATGATCATAGGTGCCCTGAAGGTGTGTACTTAGCTAATTTAATTGAATGCACATAATAAGAATCTCTATTTATGTTCCAGCGAAACCACTTCCTGATGGTTCCATGGGTGGTCCTCGGCATTATGATTGCCATCGGTCTGCTGATCTCCGTCATCTACACGGGCATCGTCTTCTTCATCGACGGCTACGTGCTGACGGGCGTCCTCTGGCTGATCTTCGGCCTAATTGTCTGCGGTAAGTGCACTCCGTTTTGGTTGGTGGAAAATAGGGGGGCTTGCTACTTCTCCATGTGCGGTTTTTAGCACCGGATGGCGGTTATTGCGAGCCGTTTTTAATTTATAGACGCATTTATCATGCCATGATTGCCCGTGTGCTGAAAACAGAAGTGCCCGGCGCCGCAGACTAGAGGTTTTTGGAGGGAACTTGCCGGGTGGTGCAAGCTAATGAGGCGCAAAGTGGCTTGTTGATGCCATTTGTAAAAATGTCCGCTGCAGCACTTTGTTAGGAGTTTATTGGTGAAGCTTTACGAGTGTTTAATAATATCATTAAATTAATCAAACAAATTAAAATGTATTAATTCAGCGGTATTAATGTTGAAGAAACGAATGACATTGTGAATGCTTCAGGTTTAGACATATATTCCTCGTTTTTTTACCTTTGAAAAATGATATTAGGACTCGGAAATAAAAAAAAATATATATAAATATACAAATTTAAATACATATATCTACCTTTAATAAAAATAAAGCCTTTATCTTAGTATAAGTTCTGCCGAAGCAAGAAGCAAAGAGCCTTTACCGAAAAGGAACCATATACGAGTTAAAAGTCAATTTACATTACACCGTGTAAAATAGGATATATGTAGAATATAAAATGACAGCATTCTTTTGCGCGCACATGCCCTAACCCAATGTTCCTCCTGCATCTTTCAGCGATCATGACCTACTGCTGGTGCGTGGTCTATAGTGAATACGCCAACCTGTCCGAGGAGAACGAGCGCGGTCGTTACAACAAGCAGCCGTACCGTCGCTAGGATCTCCAGGAGCACTATTCATCAGAAATTGCATTCTAGAAGCAGAATCCACCACCCACACATCTTCATCCTAGCTTCTTATGTTCGTTTTTAGTGATTATGTCTAACTAATAATTTTAATTTAGTTGAGGCGAGCCAGCCCTTCGCTCACATCGAATTTACGCGGCCCGTGGCATTAAGTGCAATGGAATTATGTATTTAACATTTAAATAAAACTTTAATCCAGATATTATGTGAATTTCTGTTGTAATTTGTACGTAATACTTGTAATTGTGAAAGAGGAGTTCAAGAACCGAAAACTAATAACAAAAATAAAAACAAAAACTGTTTATTTATCAACCGTTTGAGAGCACGAGGTCTTGTGTGTTTGTTGTTTTTTATTTCAAAATATAGGTTTTATCATTAGGCATATATAGTTATATTCAATTCTCTCAAAGTCTATCAAAATTGTAAATTAACTAAAAATATGGATGTGTAGGGGGCGTTTCATGTGGTTGTTGTTTTAGCTAAGTGGGCGTGTTGCATGTAACTACACAAGTAACTGACTGAGCTCTACAGCTCGCTGCGCGAGTACTTGGGCTTCAGCTCCTCGATGCGCTTGATGAAGTCGCCCTTCTCCAGGCAACCGTCACAGCTCTCGTCCCAGTCGTTGAGGATTTTCTTCAGGTCGCGTACCTTCAGCTTCTTCAGGTCCACGCTGTTCAGATCGATCTGTTTCTCTGCAATAAATAATCCACATAAATATATGTTTATGGAAGTATATTTAGGCGAAGGACAGCGACAGGAAAGCTAAATGTTAAGTCAAGTTAAGAGTTTATATTTCTTATTGATTAACTCTTAGTAAAAGATGGAAAATCTGATAAAATTTTTAATTGTATGATAGTTACCACTAAATAATTTAACAAGCTATGCTTTAATAGTAAAGCATACATAAAAAATTTAGTTCCTAAATTCAGATTCTTTTCTTTGGCTAAGAAATGCTAAATGCTTCATACAGAATTCTGTATACCCACACTGTACATAGTTCCTAACTAAAATATTTACCATAGCGAAGGTCGCAGATTTGCGCGTCCTTCTTCTTCAGCTTCTCGCAGATCTTCTCAGCTGGCATGGACCAACTGAGGGGTTTGCTCAGCTCGTTGAGGATGCCCGTGGCGGATTCTTCCAGGCCGCCGAGGTAGTAGCACTACAAAGAAACGCATACGTGTATCATTTTTCCCAAAGAATAAGGAGTGAGGGAGAGGGGGCGGCACTTGTTTGCCGGCTACTCACGAATCTGTGTTCCTTGTTTTTCTGCGCTTTGCAGAACTTTTTGAAGGCCGTTTCGATCTGTTTGTAGTCCTTCTTGGTGGAGTCGTCCAGCGAATCTGCGAACCGCCTAACCGTCTTGACGCAAACTGCGGAACGAAAGAATGGAGCCCGGTGAAAATCTGTTCGAGAACATCTCAACCACTTACGTGGCCAACCACATACCTTCGCAGTCCTCCTCTTTCAGGGCCAGCGACGTTTGGGCCAACGTCGCCAGGAAGCCGATCACTACCACCATGTGCCACGTCTTCATTTTGTTATTACTTTAAGTGTGCTTGAGCGTACTTTAATTAACTAAACTTAATTCTTTGCCTGCGATTTGATTTTGTCCCCGAATTGTTAGCGTTAGGTGGCCGTAGATATGGGTGTTTAGCGATAGGCAAGGCATCGATAAAAGTACTCATTTATCGGCGGGGCTGCGCCACGTTTTCAAATTGGGAAATCACCGATATGGTCATACTATCGGTGTCCGGAATTTACTGGCTAACAGGTGTGGGGATCGCTCAGCTGCTCCGTTTTGCGCAGAGGCATTCCTGCTCAGTTTTCAATCACGCGCGAAAGCGAACGGAACTGCGCGTCTGGGAATTATTTAAATTAGTTAAAGCGGAACAAATATGCTCGGACGCACTTTGCCCGTGACGTCGTCTTGGACTTAATCCTCTTCCAGTTCCCTTAAAATAGCCCCGTATCTGTGTAACCGCCAACAGTATTGACCAAGTCGTCCAAGTGCTAACTACTCCCCCGGCTATTTGGAGTTATTGTAACCGTTGGCAACTGCCACAGCAAACGTATTTACAATTATCCGGATATAATTTGCAATTACACACCTTGCTAAAAATAAAACGGAAAAGAAGCAGCGCATCATAATAAAGCGTTTAAAATGCCTGATGTAAAGTTCTTTGCCGTGCTGCCCACCAATGCCAGTACCTCGGATCGAGTAACCCGTTTGTCCGTCAGCGGCAACCTGCTCCAGGATCCCCAGCAGTGAGTTCTTTGATATTTGGCTATTAAATTCCGAGAACTTTAAGAAAATCGATTAGCCACTTCCCGCGAACTGAGGTGGAGAAATTGCCTCTTTGCGTGCTGAAAATATAAATATAGTGCCCTAAAAATCGTTTACGTATGTGACCCGATTAGACGAAATACTCACAAAACTCGCGAGCAATTTATGGCGCACACAAAAAACATGCAAATGGGCTAATGAATTTAAATAATTTATACTTCTTCTGCCAGATGATGTTTTTTTTTAGAAATTCCAAAGACCTCTTATGAGTTTATGATCTATTAGGGCGATAAGGCAGGTGGTGATGGGACCATAAAGCAATCTCTGCCAGATGTATACGTATTCGTCTGGTTTTACTGTATCAAGTCCATCGTATATGACATCACCAGACTAAAATTGAATCAGACACGCGCTGAAGATGCCGGCTACCAAGAAAACAACAAAGCAGTTGGATGGCAAAGAAGAATACCATGAATTATGTATGCTTGAGGGTGGGAAGTTGTTAATCAGCTTATGAATGAATGGTCAAATTATGTCCATTAATCAGAACCATCAGTTACATCACTCAAGAATCCGGGTTTCTAATTGAACAAATTCAACGCAATTGGTAAATCAAAACAATACATTTCTTATCTGTTCTTTAGATCGATAAGGTTCTAGTGATAGCTTCCTAAATGTGTCATGATAGTATTCCGTGACACAAGTAGTTCTTGTACTTCGATAAGGGGAATATTTTACTGGAAATGCCATAGCTTGACTAACGGATTTTTAACAATAAATCGCTGAAAATTTCAATTCCGTTCCTTGAATGCGCTGCACGTTTTCGCGCCAACTCACACTCACTATTAATGGGGAGCTCCGGTCCCCAAAAATGTAAAAAAAACTCACCGAACCAGCATGTGCCATTCAAACAATTATGATGACTAAGCGCTTGAAATGGGGGGTCAAACATTCAAATAACGACGTCATTAGCACCAATATGTGATAAGTTATAGCACTTTAAGCGGGGGAACTATTAGTGTTAGTGGTTTTATTATGCATATTATATTAGTTCATTCATACATTGGTATTCACCGCCTTTCACCATAGTGTGTATTATGTCGCTAGGCACTTATTAAGTTATTTCTTATAAATTGACTATAAAATAAGCGTAGATCATCATTAGCACTTAAGTGAGAAGACATACACACCAGATTTTTTTAACAAACATATGTATGTTTACCTCCGCCACAGATTCTCGGTGAACTTTGTCAACAGTCCGGACTGCACGGACAACATCACATACCACTTCAAGGTGGTGATTCCCACACAGACGATTATCGAGAACTATAAGCGGAACGGCGAGTGGAGCAGCCTGCACCAGGAGAAGTACCTGAACATCTTCGACGGTACAGGAGCTAGCGATAAGAACCCCAATATGACAGAGAGCTTTGCCCGCATTATAACCGAAATTGACGAGGCGCTCCAACTTTCATCCACAGAGTCCTCATTTTGCCTTGAGTTCGCCTTCGACTACGCAAATTCCATGATGCGGGTGTACCAGGGTAGGGATTCGGGCCACAATTTCATAACCGAGTACGAGACCCTCTTCTCCCTGTCCGACATCCAGGCGGTACAGGTGTGGGGCGATGTACAGAAGGTCAACCAGTTTGCCCTGAGCTACAACTGATTGGGAGAAGAATCCCAAAGATCCCATGATCCCCAAGGTAGTTCTCTTATTGAATGCATTCTTTCTTCAATCGCATAGATTCAAGTTCGGTGGCGGGCGTCTTTAGTCCTAACACCGCACGACCCTAATCCCCTCACCTGTAGTTTTAATTAGTTTGTTGGATTCCGCACCCATCTAAATCACTTCGCTGCAGTAGCAACACGCTTTCACTCCTTCGTTTGTTAATGCGTTGAGTATCATTATAATTTCACTACAAGTTCTTGTTGATCGTGGGCTTTAGAAACATTTTCCCATAAAGATGATTGTGGTTTTTTAACAGTATTAAACCAATATTTATTTATTTGTTAAAATCTCAAAAATATAATTGAAGCACTTGTTTTCTTTATGTTCTATGTTAATTGTTTACAACTTTAGAAATACTCAAAATTTTAATTGGCATTGAAATAGGATTTAAGACCCTTTTCTTTAACATAAGGCAAATATCGTTTTCAATAGTATTGCTAGATTTCTGCTTCTTCCACTTATATCTTTATGATGCCGTAAGAGTTTGATAATAATTCCATTGTTTGATAAGCCAAATCAGCATTAACAAACCACACATTCATGGACTACTTACATGTATGTCAGTCACATATCACTCACCTCGGTGCTATCTGTCTTATGACGTCACTGTAGCTCTGCCATGTCCTATTGCTATCCTTTGCAGTTGCTAATTGTTTCTTTGTTTGTAGTTGATAGCAATTGTATTTGTAAGGCCAAAGAATTTTATGTATAATACACCTCGAGTGTCTGTTTCGCGCTTGCTGAAGTCTTCCATTCAAATTGTAAACCTACACTGTAAGTGTTAGCTTTTCCTGTAATACATATAATGATACAGACCACGCCAAGTATTAAAAATCGCCTGACAAGTGGATTTTCCACAAATTAAATGCGTAAACACAAAATTCATTGGAATTGGTATTCTTAAATGCTAATAAATTTGGATTCGGAAACCGATGGGAAACATGCTTGCATTTGTTTTTCGTTTGTTCGCATGGTAGATTTAGATTACGTGCTCTTTCGAAAATCTTTCAGAAATCTGGCCGACCCCTGGAATAAAATAACCGTCTGATATTCATACTTTCAGCGAGAAGAGTCTTACCAAAAATATTTGCGTAAACATTGGGGCCTGCCATCTGCTTTATAGCGCTACAAAACTGAAGGCTCCTATGCAATACCAAACGAAATACACATTAATTTTTTTGCCATAAATTATACATTATATTTATTTTTGCAATGGAATCATTTTGTTCACCCAAAAAAGGTATTTTACCATTGTTTACAGCTACAGCTTGTACATACATACATAATAGATACACAGATATTTACAATGCCTTACAATTATCCTTAAAATAGGAATCTTTACACAAACGCTCTAGGGACTTATGCTAATAAAACTTTTGCGATTTACTGATAAAAAAATAACGCATATAAAATTAAAATAAGTTAAGGAAATAAATGAAACGTGTAAACGCGCTTCAAATTTGCTATAAATAATATTGCACAAAGAAAATGATGAGGAAAACTATACAATACAAGGAACTGGCGACCAGATGTTGGAATAGACCGCGGACTAGGATACGAGGTAAGGTGGATTCACTTCTCGAGCTTAACAACTAATTACTTTGCGGCTGATGCGCTGGGATTCTGGAACTGAGAAAAGCCGAGCTGCACGTAATTGGCCAGAGATGCGGGCATATTGGAGTCGGGAGCTTGTGTGATCGTTATTGTGTTTCCGGCCAGATCCTGGGTAGTCACAACATGCATTACCTGGGCCGGCTGCTGCTGTGTTTGCGCCTGCTGAGGACGCTGAGCAGAATGTTCTTGTTTGATTTCGAAAACCGCCTTGGATGGGATATGAAGTCGGATTAGCACTTTTATAATGTGAATAGTGTTACGGACTTACCTTATTGGGCACCTGACCATTGCTACGGACGTGAGTGAGCGCAGGTGCTGCTGCAGGCGGTGCAGTTGCACCCGGAGCCGCGCTTTCCGGTCGAATTTTCTTGTGCATCTCCCGATGCTTCTCGTAGTGCAACTTGGTGGCGAAGTTTTTGTTGCAAACATCGCAACAGTATAAAGTTTCGGTTGATGTCTGCGTGTGAATTCTGAAAGAAAGGATATATATGAACCTCTGTTGAATTTAACTTGAAGTTTCTAAATGCTGACCGCCTATGCTTATTGAGGTTATCCTTTCGCGAGAAGGGCTTTTTGCACACCTCGCACGTGTACATCTTTTGTCCAGAATGGGATACTAAGTGCCGGGAAAGATGTTCTTTTCGGCTGAAGGTCTTGTCGCACCCCTCTTCCGAACACTTAAAGGGTCGCAGGCCCGCGTGCAGCTTAACGTGTTGGGTGAGGTGTTCTTTCTTTTTAAATTCACGCTTACAGGTGGGGCATGTGAGGCCAGAAGTTGTGGACGCTTCGCTCCCAGAAGGAGTCGCGTTCTGTCCTTCCTGCTGTGGAGAAGGAAGGATCTGCTGCGGTGGTCGCGATGCTTTAACTTTCTGCCCTGACATGTCCTGGTCCTCAGGAGGCTTGCGTACGATCTTTTTGTGCTGCGCCGCCAGCGGTGGTGGTTGTGCTTGGCTGAGGGCGGGAACGGACACAGGAATCGGCTGTGAAGCAGGAGTTGGCGCTGTAGTAGAGGGCTTACTTTGCGGCTTTTGCGCTGTCTGCATTGAGATTCGACTGATTGTAATATTCTGTTTGTTCAGCATGGGCAGTTTGGCGGGATTGGATGTGGGAGCTGGTGCTGGCAAAGAAGCAGGCTGCTTGGGCACCTTGGTAATCGTTGTATTCGAGGAGAGCCGCTGCATGGCTGCCTGATTTGCTGATGTCGCTTTCGGGGCGCCTGAAGCAGAGAGTCCTGCGGCCTGCTGTTGCTTCACCTGCGGTTGTGGCTTTGTCTGGGTTATCAATCGCTTGAACTCGTTTGTGGACGGACCATTGCTTCCACCTGAGGGCGGGCCCACAGCATTTTTGCTCTTTGGCGATGGCATCGGTTTTTGCTTTGGTGAAGGCGTCTTAAAAGTGGGGGCTTCCTTGCTGCTAGTGGGCGTGGTGGGAGTCGTTGGAATATTGGTCACATTTCGTATCACCAACTGCGAATTGGTGGTGCTGGTATGTGGAGATCTAATGATTTGCTGAGAGGTCACTTGTGCCGTACTTGGTAGTTGGGTAAGCGGTTGTTGCTGTGTCGGTTGCTGCGGCGCCAGAAATTGGTTTTGCGTCACCGTCGTGCCCTGGAAGGCGCTTCCTGGATTGCCCAGCGTCTGCGGTGTCAGTTGCAGAGTAGCCGGAATTGATGTTGGAGTCAGCTGCATGATTGGCTGCCCATCGGCAGTGGCCAGCTGAGGCTGAAGTTTCATCTGTACTTGGTATGTCGTGGGCAACACTAAGTTCTTGGTGTCTATGTGCGCCACGATCTGCTGATCCGAATTCTCGTCCCGAATGGTGATGGGCAGAAAGCACTTATTTGGTGACAGCAGGTTGGTAGTAGACTGCGGACCAGCCAGGCTGGAGAGTAGGGCAGCGGCATTTAACTGCGTCTGGGCAGGAACTGTCCCTGCACTTGTCACTCCCCCGCTACCTGGCATCAACTGCAGCTGTATTTGCGGCTGACTGCCACCGAATTGCGGTATCGAAGTGGTGAACTGGGGCGCTGTAGGCGAAGAGAGCACAAAGTTCAACTTTGGCTTTTTGCTGTCGCCAGAACTGGACGTATCATCCTGGGCGACGGAGTACTGAGTGGTAGCCTGCAGCTGGTTGGTCAGTTGCTGTAGTTGTTGCTGAAGCTGAAGTTGTTGAATCTGCTGCCACAGAGGCTGCAGTTGCTCGCCTAGTTGTGGTTGTAACTGCAACTGACTAGGGTTTATTGCAGGCGTTACCGTCTGCGACTGCAGAGAATGTTGCTGCTGGGGCTTGGCAGGCGTTATGGGCTCCTTTTTCCCCAGCGGCGTTATCTTGATGTCCGGCTTGAGGCGTATAAACTCTTCCAAAGCACTAAATGGATAGAAAGTTTTTGAGATGATCTTCATGAAATTAAATACCCACTCACGTCTGTCTTTCGCTTTTTATTTGAACTTCCGGCATAGCTTGATGCTGCTGCTGCTGCTGCTGCTGTACCCCGTTGTCCATCGTAATGGTGTACTGCTGCTGGGGCTGCATGTTTACCGCCTGGATTATGCTGTTCAAGAGATTTCCGGACTGCTGAGCTCCATTAGGAACTTGTGGAGCTGTCTGCGCCACACTAAGGCTTTTCCCAGTTTCATCGACCGCATCCCGAATGTATAGCTTGTCGCTGCTTGGTGCCGGGCGAATATTGAGACAGTTGTTCAGCATGGTCTGTGAGTTACGGCAAGTGGCGCGAAGTCCGTGGATTTGCTCCACCAACTGCACACACTGGGCGCACACCACCTTGGGCAAGCGATCCTTTTCATCGATCTGCAAGAAGTTTGGGTTTGTAAGTCAAAAGGAATGGGAGATTGGTGCACTTTTACGACCTGCAGTGAGAGACACTCGAGTATCTTTTGGCTCAGATTCTTGGCGCGTCCCTCGGGTGAGTAGATGTTCGTCTTGTGATCGGTGCTGTCCGTGCAGATGCGACAAAGGTCGTAGTAGTTAATGCAGCGAACGTTGCTTCCGGCCGCAGCCATTTTTCCGGTGGCTCAGTGGTTTTCCAAATGCTATTTATGTTTAGTGTATTGCACATGCAAATATTTGTTGTCTTTTCTTCGTCTGAACGACGCTTAGTGGTGACACTGCGCGAATACATTGCAGCTCGGCGTGATTGGCAATAACTATCGGTTTGTTACAATATGAAAGAAAGGAACGACAAAATGTTTCCCCGCCTTATAAACTTTAACCCAGAAGCTGCTTGGGGCAGCTTCTTAATTTATTTCCTTCGAAGGTTAATTCTAATTCCAACTTACCGTAGTAAGTACTTACAGGGTAGCTATCGATATGAGCAACGAAACTTCCACCTATAGTTTCGTATCAACGATACAATTATCGATAAATACTGTCAACCCAAGGTATTTCCCCGACTCGAACCAACGGTCATACTGCGTCGGCCATTTGTCATTGCGAGCGTGACAAAAATAAGTTCTCTGAAAATCGAAATAGTTTGAAGCGTCTGATTTAAACTGGAGAAAATGGGATCACGCAACGAGTGCCGTATTTATGTGGGCAACCTTCCGCCGGATATACGCACCAAGGATATCCAGGACCTGTTCCACAAGTTCGGCAAAGTTACTTTCGTCGATCTGAAAAATCGGCGTGGGCCGCCATTTGCTTTTGTTGAGTTCGAAGATGCGCGGTGAGTAATGCGAATACACACAGCTGGCCCAGCGCCCCGGCGAAGACACCCAACTAATTCGCGACAACTGCTTCTCTTCCTTCCTTGACCATGGTCCATATCCTCTGTCTGCCCCTTCGCCCAATTCAGCGATGCCGACGATGCGGTGAAGGCGCGCGACGGCTACGACTACGATGGGTATCGTCTGCGAGTGGAGTTCCCCCGGGGCGGTGGTCCTGGAAGTTACCGCGGCGGCAATCGCAACGACCGCAGCCGCGACGGTGGCGGACGCATGGGCGGACGCGGACCGCCAGCCAAGCGCTCGCAGTACCGCGTCATGGTTACTGGACTGCCCGCCTCCGGATCGTGGCAAGATCTCAAGGATCACATGCGCGAGGCCGGCGACGTCTGCTTCGCAGACACATACAAGGATGGTTCCGGCGTTGTTGAGTTCCTGCGCCACGAGGACATGAAGTACGCAATCAAGAAATTGGACGACTCTCGCTTCCGTTCGCATGAGGTATGTAAATTGGCGAGTTCCAACTTTGTAAAATTCAAATGTATTCGGGTTTCAAGGTAGAGAATTTACCTTTGCATTTATTTTGACAGCATACATTATTTACAAGGTGGAATAATTAAATGCAATTTCAGGAATGACATTAAGTTATTTTGGTTTAGCTGCATAAATATAGTTTGCAATTCTTCTTGCGTTTTGAAAAATAGTTTGTTAAATTAGTCGACACTTTTTAAATTATATTAATATTTTTATTGCCTTTAGGGCGAGGTTGCCTACATTCGCGTACGCGAGGATAGCGGCGATAACGACAGAGGCGGTGGTGGTGGCGGCAGTGGTGGAGGTGGTGGCGGCAGCGGCGGAGGTGGAAGCCGTGACTACCGCGACAGGTAAACCAAATATTACCAAAGTTTATTGTTTAATATTTACTCTATGAATCCACCCAACAGATCCCGTTCGCGCTCATTCTCGTCGAGGCCGCGCCGTCGTGGTACTCCCACATACTCCCCAGTGCGACGTCAATCCTATTCCAGGTCTCGCTCACGTTCTAACTATTAAACACAACTAAGCATTATCCATTAATCTATAATATTTCAACGAGCAGGAAACAGGAAAAGCAAGCTATATTAGGAAATACCAATCAATATTTGTTCAAGACCCCTCAAATACCCCAATTGTAAATTTATTTGTAAATTGAAATCAACGACCAATCAAGTTTGTTCAGTCAAGTTGAGAACTCTCACCGAAGCCAACATATTTAAAAAAACACTTGCTTTTCCAATTTATCACACGTTCTAAGAAGCAGAAATGTTCTCTTAAGCTATAATCCACCGGGCAAAATTTAACAAAAACACTCCTAAAATGACAACTGTAAACCAAGGAATTCTCTTTGGCCACAAGCGCTCGGCATTCCTTGATTTGCTTTTGTTTTATTTTGAGCCTTTGCTCAGTCTGCTTCCTACATATTATATTATAAATCTTATTTTGGCTGCACGTTTTCCAAGATAATTTATTAGAATTTACCTTAACGAAAACAAGAAACATCGATACAGAATAAATATGTTTGTAATGAGAGAAAGAAATGAAACAGAAATCCGAACACAACGCAATGTCAACCACATTGATGAGCAAACTATTAATACTTTAATTTTTATTTTCTTCTCTTCCCCATTTTGCGCGTTTATGTTTGGAGAGTGATGAGGATTAATGGATGTGGAGGAGGAGAAGGATATTTTGATGTTGATTTTGGCGTGGATTGGATAAATTTGGATTGAATTTAGTGAAGGCAGGACCTGTCTATAGATCTTATAAATATGAAAATATTTATTCGATTGTAATCAGGATTGGATTTGGATTTAGGATTGTCCTGAGCCCTTCGCTAGGACAACGTGGGATGCAGTGTCCCATGGCTAACTCGCACCTCGGAGGAGGAGGAGGAGGAGGAGAAAGGAATTTCGCATTGTTGAAGGATTTTATGTGTGAACTTTGGTCGTGTTCAGGTTAACGGATGTTTGGAGGAGGAGAATGTCGATGGCATCGGTGACGGTGAGGAACACTTGCGTTGCCCTTGGACAGGACTAAAGCATACAGTTTCGGACTCGGCCGCATCTCTTCGAGCCTCGCCCCTTCTTCGGCATCTGCCTAACGGTTGGGATTAGGATTCGCTTGGACAGGCTCACACGCTTTGTTGTCGCCTTCTTTGGATCGCACTTCAGACACTAGCTCACCCAGGGAACCGCGTATTTCTTGGCCTTCGCGCCCCTGTCGTTGTCATTTCACGGATTTGCTGTGCATCATCCAACGTTGACTTGCGCCCAACGATGGATAGTGGATAGTGATTCTTGGTCTGGTCCGATCCGATACGTTCCGGTCTCCCTCTGTCTCGCCTCTCAGTGGTATGTTAGATTGCCACATCAATTTTTACTTTTAATTTGCGTTATTTAGTTTATAATTTATATATTCTTTACCCAAATCTTTCGTCTCCATTGATGTTGTTGCCTCCGAAATGTGGCGATTGTCGCGTGTGCGTTTTGTTTTCCATTTTTTGACTAGAAGGGCGAAAATTCATAAGCCCCGACTATAGCCCACACCCGCATCATTTGCATGAACTTTCGTTAACCTAATAAAATGTAATGCCACAGCAATTTTGGAACGGAGCAGTTCTCTCGTTCTCCTTGCTTATCGTTCAACCTATAAGCCATAGTCCTAACATATTTTTGAAATGAAATCCACATTTACAATAAATATTCATAAAAATTAAGAAAATATGATTCTTTTAATACTACATTATAGGATGGGTGCAAACAAATAGTTTTTTTCCTTTACTTATGGAGATTACATATTAAGTTTGGTTGTATTATCTGCGGGAAAGGCTTTTTATCAGATAGTCTAGATTTCACAACCTTTGCCTACCGCATCCAATTTTAAACTTCCCGCCCATGGATTTTTACAGAGGACTGTTAGTAAGGCAATGCTGCACGCCTTGTTTTAACGCAAAATCCCACATGTCTCTGCGCAAAAAACGATATTTGGTTATTTTGCAGCACGGCCACACTGGCAAACAAACTATATAAGCAACACGCGCATTTTGTTGTTGGGTTTTTCAAAAAATATTCGCCAGCTGTTCGGACGCGCGTGGGAACTGCGCTGTGTTTGTTGTTTTTTATAATTTCGAACGGAACGAACTGCTCGCACTCGGATTTTAATTTATATTTACGTACTAAACTAACGCGCGCTAACAAAATAAAAGTAGCGGCGAATTTCTAAAGTCAACCATCTGACACGAGAAAAGTGCGCCAAAAGTTCGGGAAAACCAAAGAAAACCCTGTGGAAAGTACGACTTGCATACCAAATTGCTGCTTACCCACGTAAATAATAAATAACAAGTAATTCGGAAAGTGCAATTTCGTGGGCAGTCATTCGACAGCTGAAGGAGAAGATATCCGACGGTCGTGGGATTCAATACAGTGCTTCACCAGATCGGCGGCCCTTCGTTTATGAATTGTGTTTTCCGGCGGTGTATCCAGCTTATCTCCGCCTTTTTCGGCTCCAGTTTTATTGAACTCGACCGGATCGGACGTACTACCTATCTGCGGCTAGTCAGTGGGACTGAGGAAGCTATTAATCGATCGCGATTGTACAACCAATTACCGGGTTTATCATCTAATTCGAAGTCGCTCGGCACGACGCGAACTATAAATAGAAGCTGAAGTGTCCAAATAATCGGTAGACAGCGCTCTTGATCACAATCGCAATAGTGTGTTAAAACTACAGATATATATAGGTATATATAGCCTGAGGTAAGAAGTGCATTTTATGGATGTTTTGCATGCCCACGGAACTGCTGAGATCATTAAAGTTGGCTATTGAAAGCGCAGCATCAGCGAATTCCCCCTAGGAGTCATTGTTCTCGCTTGAAACTTAAAAGGTTTTTTTATTGATCATAACTTGAAATTAGTTTTACGGTGGGAGATCGACTGATCCAAACAAATCTTGCGATTCTAGTCGTTGTTTATGGTACTCATCACGCATCCCATCTTGTTTGGTCTTTGTTCTACCGACTCAACAGCACTTCCTCAATATTCCTGAGTGAAAGTAAGGCTTGGCTTCGATCGCTTGACATTGGTAATGTGACCCACTTAGGAGTAGGGTGCTTCTTCGGTAACTCGATCTGCCAAGCCAAAGGTGTTGCCTTGTGGCTACTACCTAACTAACTGCTTGCAATACAACCTGCGTAGGGTCTTCAAGGTCTCCGCCCCGTCGGTTTCCTGTTCATCTAAGCAAACACTGTGAGAAAACTTGAGCTATCTGTAGGAGTACCTAGCATCAATATACAATTATGTGCGTAACATAAGCATCCGTATTCAGCAGTAATTTGTAGAATTTGTTTTAATAGCATCTATAGTTCCATACCGCTTATTTTGTATATTTCTTGCTAGTTATTTGTAGCAGTGCACATTTGTGCAGGCAGCTCGTTTGAATCCCTTGTGCGTCTCTAATCGGAGACCTGTCCATATGACCGGGCTCTGCTCTTTGTCCTCCCCGGCGTGTTAATCTTTTGTTGTGATGAGATGCTTATCACACCTACCGCCGCCTTGCGACAGGTGCATTCTGAAGTTTCCGCTGGAGCTGTAAGAAAAGGCGAACCGCAACTGGAAACTGGCAACTGGCAACTGGCAGCCGTGGAAATGGGAAACCCTTTTCGCTCGACCATTCAAGTGCCGCTGTTCGTTTGCCCGAATGATTGACGGGCGGCAACTGTGACCCCTTAACCCCTTGTTGCCGGCACTCAATGGGCCGCATCGCGTAAGCAATTTATGTTAATTGTTGTTTGCCTGTTGTGCCTTGCCTTTCCGACCGGGTCCATTCACTAATCGCTTGGAGGAAATTTAATTAAATGCGTATAACGAAACCACCCTTAATATTTACCGATTGCTGACTAATTGTGGGAATTTTTAAATAATACCGTGAATAATACCCAATAGCCCCGTTAGTTTTGATGCCAGACAACTTTTTGCCTTAACTGGAAATTCGAAGTAAAACAAAAGATTTGTTTGCCAGATGATATGATAAAGTCGCAACATCAAGAGATAAGATAATTTTTGTTTACATAGAAGAAATAATAGAAGAAATAATATCTCTGCAATTCTGCAAAAAATGGTGTCCTATAGTTTCAGGGAATAAATTTCAAAAGTTTCAAAAATACGTTACACACACAGAACTTTTGAATTTAAAGGGTATTTCGGTTTCGTTTAGCTTTGTTTGCATTAAAGCCCGTCGTATTTTCCGAAGCCAGTCTGGACAAGCATTTAATTAGACACTTTTTACTTTTCCCAGCACAAGACACAAACGCGAGTCTGGCCCGTCTGTCTTATTGTTTTGACTGTGGCAATTTCTCCTGGTCTTTTTAGAGTTGCAGTCCGAGTTGGAGTGTGGCGGCCAGGCGGCCAGGAACTGGTTTGCCCGCTCCACGCAATCCCAGAGCTTTAATTCGGTCAATTCAGCGGGAGCGGCATAAGGCGGCTAAGGCTCATGATGATGATGATGACGATGACTAACGCTGGCCCCAAGGCATCGACCAGGGCAACGAGAACGGTCCAATTTGGCCTTTTACCGCAATCAGGTTTTAGTTTTCGGTTTTGGTCCGCTCGATACGATACGTCAACGGGCCGACCGTATGGACGAATGAATGAATGCCCAGCTGAATGAGCGATTGGTGGCTGAGTTATTCAGCTGGCCGGCAATCCATCATGCTGTCCTCGGAACTGGTTGACCAACACCACTTAATGAGTGGACAAGGCGTCTCCGGCATTTCCCATTTGCATCCCCATTCCCCGACGATTCTTTCGATTCCCGAGCCCCATCCCCATCCCCATGCGGAGTCATTAGCCAGCCGCAAACTATGCCTATATGGGCTGATACCCCGTCAAACATGGCTCGCATTAAATACAGCCATAAAATCGGCCGGGAGGCGTGTTCCATGGGGCACGCGTTTGGGGCGCCGTTTAATTGCGGTGCGCGATTTGCAAGCGTTTTTAAACGCCTCAATTTGCATTTGCATACTCACTGTCTTCGCTCTATGAATGGAAAATGAAACGCCCAATGGAGCAGTTGGTTATGCATGTCACTATTATATAGGCAAGTGCAAATTAACACATGCACTCGGGCATCAATTTCAATTATTCTTTGTCCCTCTGAAAACTGATAAGGATAATGGGTGACGAACTTGCACTATCTTGGGTTAATTGAGTAGTGAATTAAGTTTTATTGAAATGTTTTAGAAACTATTACAGATAGGAAGCTGGACGCTGATCGGTGGTGGGACATTCAAATAGAGCATGCTAAATAATGGTTGTTTCGGCTAGAAACTATATACAATGTACATGTTAAATCATATATTTTATATCAAAATAACTAAATTAAAAGCCTGCATAGTTCGGGGGATTTGCGATTGGATTTATTTTTAGCTTTGACGCACCATTAACTTATCGTGCACCATCGGTTCGTAGTCCTATTTTACGACTTGGCCGCCTGTCTGGCCGCAAGGCGCGTTTAAAAACGCCAGTGAAAAGCCAGCAAATCGCGTCAAACATTAAAAACATTACCCTGAACCGAGAGGGTTGGCCCTGGTAATTGTAAGCGGCTATTAAAATAATTTAACGCGCCTCCGTTTGCAGGCTAAAGGCGGCAAGGACGGGGCAGAAAGCATTACCCAGCCAGCCCGAAGGGATTAACATAATTTTTGCTAATATTGTGAGCTTGGCTCGCAGCACATAATGCGCTTAGAAATATGAAATGAATAAAGACTGCATTAACCTGAATGGTGGCCACGGCAGCAGGAGCAGCTGCAGGAAGGATTGCGGCCACGGATTGTGGAATGGTGCACGCAGGCTGAGCTGAGCCCAAAACTTAAGGGTGACGAGGAGGCAGGCCGCGGAAAAAGGAGCATGATCCATGATGAGCTGTGCGGCAGGAATGCGCCAAAAGGCAGCGACGCCGACTGCATTAAAGTGGAAAATCCTGTCTGACAACATTTAAACCGAAAAGAAATATATATGTACACAAACCTATAGTAAATATGTGCAAAATAAAGCCTACAACAAAAAACCACAAACAACACATAATAAGCGTGAAAAAAAAGGCAAAATGAGAGCAAAACCAACCCAGTCCAATTCCCAGACTTGGTTCCACTCCGGGCCAGAAAGGATAAAGTGGGCAATGAATAGGGAGTGTGGCTAGGAGAGCAAACCACCAACAAACAAAGGAAAGGAAACAAAACGAGAAAATTGTCTTCAACTGCTAGACGGAATGAAATGATACCCTAGAAAAAGTAAACAATTTAAAGATTTTATCGTTTCCAAGAAAGAAAAACCAACGCAAAAGATCACATTCACACAAACTGAATATTCTGAAAAGGTAGTGATGTGGATCAATATTTACAATGTCTATCATTTTTGTAGTTCATGATTCAAAACGAACATAAAAGTAAATATTTTATAATCATGCAACCAAAGTAACAATTCCTATGCCGTTGTCATGGTTTATAGATCTATACTCTATCTATGCATGGCATTTAGATATAGTAAATCATCCAACAGATTACCCTACAATTCATAAATGTTCAAAGAGAATTAAAACATCATGCGATTATGATTAACCAATTGCTGAAAATACTTCGGACACCTGATCCCCAGGCACACTCAGCACTAAAAGCATTCCGATTTGCACATTTTCCGCGATTTCGTTTCCAAAGAAGGACGGCGCTAAGAACCGCATTTATAACATCAATAAAAGTTCGTGTTTGTTTACGTGCAAAACAAATTAATAATGGAAAATCACATGTGGTTTTCCACAAACCAAACACAAGTCGAATAATTCTCACACTCGCACATATACGAAGAAAAGCAATTAAAATCGCAAAAAAACACTAAATTGGTCAGATTTTGTTTTGGAAAATCGCCTTAAAATCAAAATAGGAAGTTAAAAATATGGCCAAATAGTATCCCTGCTAAATGAGCTTCAAACTACCACAATTGATGATTAATGATCCCTTGGTGAAGGCATATATTAATGTTTATGAATAATTTGTTCATATTAAACAGAACTCCTCGATGTTTAATAATTGCAAGCGAGTGCTAATTGAAAACGTTTCCAGGAATTCCAAGTGTGTTTCGTTCAAGCCATTTGTATTGCTGTCAACATATGCGCGTTCAATTTATCAGGTAGTTTGTGTGAGAAGTCCACCGGCATTGGTGGATTTCGTTTTCTGGTGAACCCATTCTTCGATATGAGGAACCACTCACTCCATCGTGTCATTTCCGTTCAAATTTCTACATTGACGAATTGACAAAAATATATCATGGCATTGTTTCCTGCAAATGTTATAGCACTCATTTTGTCAAAGTCCGCGGCAGAGAAAAAGGTAAAAAAAAAAGGGTCCGACCCAAAAGCTCTTTCTTGGCCTAAACATGTTTGTTCTTTGCCCTTTTTCGGGCCAACACTCTACCGGGAAAATTAACGACAACTGACAGGCACAGAACAAAGGATAGTGAACACAAGTCAACCAATTCAGTTCCAGTATCCATAAAAGTATCTCGCTGCCCAGAGCGCTCAATCAATTGTTAAATTGCTGAATAATTGATTCGGTTACAATGCTCTGCGAGGTAATCAATTAAAAGTCGCTCTCAAGAATGCAATGGAAAAACATTATTACAGCTATAAAAAAATGAATTAACAATCGCAATAATAATAATTCCTAATTGTGATTTGCATGCGCCATTTCGAATTCAATCAAAACTCAACTCTGACCGCGGGCGTTTATTACATTTTTCTGCGTGCGATTTACGAATATACAGTTTGCTCGTAGTATTGTTTATTGTTCAATATTATTTTTTTTTGCCATATAAACATTTTTTATTCGATTTATGACAGGCCATTTGATGGTGGGCTTTAATTGAAATAGTGCTTGATAATGGCTTGCGCTAATGTCTATAATTGTTAGATGCCTCGAAAGTTATGTGAATAATTCCATTAGCATGGATACTATGGAACACATTTTTTACCCACATCAGATGGAATGCTTTCTCGCAATCTGCCAACTGATGGTAATTGGTGCGTAACTTCCAGCCTTTCTTCCCTCTGATATTCAATGAAGCGTTACCAAAATCATTATTGTCTGCAATACGAATTGATTGTCTATTTGCATTGTTCATTTGGCTCCATGAAATCATCAACATGCAACTACCTGTTTTCCGTAATTTTTGTGCACAGCGAAAAATTCTGTTACCACTATGAAATTTATTTTAAATATTAGTTTAAACTAATTATAATTTGTGGCAAGAATGGGTGCAATCACTCAAAGTTGAACCAGTTTCTTTTTATTATCAATTACAAACTACTAATTGTTGTTGAAATTTATTGATATGATTTCCTGAGTGCGTTTCTGGGGCCAAATGCGCAATAGTCCGTCACAAGTATCCAAGTGTAAAGTCGCCAAGATCAATGACACCAGCAAACGGAGTTTGGTGGTGCGAAGCGGGTTCTGTGCGCTTATCAAAAGTTCTGGTCTGTTGATAAACAAGCGGCATGATAAATGGACAGCAATCAATAACGTAGAGTTGGGTGCTTCCTTGGCCAGCCAGTTAGTCAGTGGGTCGGTTTGTTTACCTGCAATCAAAACAGTTTATGTTTTTCCCTTTCATTCTGTTTGCCTGTCTCGCATGTAAATAAGTCCGTAAATACGCGGACCGGATAGGCAGGCAAATAAACCGTTGAATGTATTCCCCCCTTCACTTCTGTCGCACTTTGTTTGCCATCCTATTTGCGAACGCTGCGTATACGCAATGTGTGCAGTTGTTAGTTCGATCGCACGGTATTAGACTTAATTTAAATGCGATCAAGGTTGTGGGGGTAAAAAGTTAGCGCAAAGGTCCTGGTTGCATGTCAGAAAGGTGTTGCTGATAGCACAAAAAAAAGAAACCACCAAAAACTGGGTTAAAAGTTAACTTCTTAAGGGGGCGGTGTGCATTGCGCATACGCAACGTGGCGGCAGTAAAGTCGTAAAAACGAGAAAACAACTGCTCACCTGAACTCAGCTAAGCGGCAGCTGTTTGTTCAATAAAAGCCAAACAAGCTTGCCTTAACTCGAAAGCAACTTGAGAGAATTGAACGAAGTGGCTATACACTACTTGAAAGTCACTTTGCCTGCTTCGTCCATCAGCTGAAAGCCCATTAATCCGCATTTACATTCGCACTGCAGTCTCTTTTTCCATTGAGCTTATTTTTATTTTGCACTCAATTAAAATGCCAAGTTCAGCGCCTGCCAACTTTCAAAACTGACAGCTGACAGATGGAAATTGCCCGGCTAAGGAAAACTCCTGGCCGGGTCACGGACTCGTCACTCATTCCATGGGCCAACTATCAATCATTCCGCTCATTTGCCTGTGAGGCAGGTGCAAATGTGTCAGTTGTAAATGAGCAGAAAGTTCACGACAGCCTTTGCAGTTGGCTTCTTGAAAGTGTCGCCGGTCTTGAGTGGGGAACACGGACTGTTTTAATTGAGATGAATAAATGATAAGACTTTCCAGCTGTCTTTCTCCTTCGTTGCTACAATATTTCCTATCTCTTTCAAGGTGTTAATATTTTAATTCGGGTTTCTTTGAATTGCAGGAATACTGGCAGAGGCAAGAGGCAGTCGAAAATATTGAAAACCAGGGTGAGTTTCAAGCTAAAAATAAATTCCTTAATTTACACCAACCACCTCATTGTAGAAAAATTACGCGCTTTACCTTCGAGCAGGTAATTATCCAAAGCTGCGGTTCATAAAATCCGTTTCTTCGCACTTCGGTGAATGCAGTTGCCTTGTCCATTGAGTTCCTTTTGGCTGGCTGCTCTTGAATCCGATGCTCTGCCTGGCGGTTTGAACTCTCACCCCCACGAAATTCTGCGGTGAAATGGCCGCGAAGGGGGTTGCGCGTAATTAATGTGCAGAATCACGCGTCTGCATTTAATTCACTTTGGGGCATGGGAAATCGCCGAATCGAGAAAGCCACTCGAGCGACGTGGCAACATTGCTGCACGCACTTGGTCGATGCGATTGGGCAACCAATGGATTCCCAGCTTGGTTCGCTTCGTCTATTTAAGGGCATCGCCAGCTTTTTCCCAGTGATTGCGGAACACGCTGCTTTTGCTGCTGGCAATTGTCCTTTATTGCCATTCCTTCATTAGGCTGCCAGGTCTGGTATGGCATTTTAATGCAATTTTTATGCGCATTTTTGTGCGCTGTAAAGGCCTTATTCCCTACAACTCGACTTCCCCGTTGCCGATGGATGTGTCACTTGTAGGATCATTTGAATTGTAATTCATATAATTCGCCGTATTGTTGTCTGGATGGGCCTCTGTGACCGGCGGCGTAAGTGCCTGACTTTCGTTTCTGGTGAGTGCAACGTTGCCACAATTCACTCGAGCCTCAATTTGTTGGCCATTGAAATGATATATTCATTATGTATGTCTAAGTTCAACTGCTAAATACATTGTTCACAAGTGTATGCTCATACCAGGAATTCAAATTACAGCTGCTGCTTTCGGCCAAAATGTTTAATTGGGCATGAAACCAATTTTATCCAAGGAAGTGCATTAAAAACGCATAAACCGCCGGCGAGAAGTTAAACAAACATGTTCGGCATCCGAGCGAACACCACAAAAGCGCCATCAAAGTGTCAAAAATGGAACACATGTGGGGATTAGAAGCGCGCAGAGCTGGCGGAGACATAAATTAGCCCATAATAAAGTTCTAAATAAAGTCTGCTAGCCGCAGGGCACATATAAATAGTCTCCAGTGGCTCACCGAAGGGGGAATTAACCGCATTAAAAATTTGAGAAGACATAAATATGTTTCAATGTCTAGAAAAAAATGGCAATGCAGCCGCCGAATGCATTTACTCCTCATGCGGAAGTTAAATCGTAGAAAAACAAGAGAGAAAGCTGTAGTCGAGCTCCTCGACTACCAGATACCTTCTACCTGTTACGTACTTTTTTACTCGTATCAGTAACTTCAAACTGCCTTCCAATTTTGTAAAATGTTTGCAATATTTAAAAACTAATTCATCAGTTTATTTGAGGTCAACAGTTTATTGCACAAATAACAAATAGAAGCCACCTAGTAGGCCATGACATCGTGCACCCGGCGGAAGCGTTCGCCTGCCTGTCTTAGCGTCAATCCTCGGGTCTCTGGCATTAGAACGGCAAAAGCCACGAGGCCTATTACCATAATTATTCCGACAGCGACAAAGTACGTGTAAAAGGACTCGGCGGTGGGAACAAACTTGACAATCACAATGATGTGGATCACCTGCTCTAGACACACGATCAGGCCAATCAAGAAGGGTTTCACTCTCATCGGAAAGGCCTCGCCCAGATAAGCGGATGAGCTGCAGATGAAGAAACCGGCGAAGAACTGAAATGCCATGCCCAGACGGCACACCTGCCACATAAAGTAATCGTCGAAGATGTGCACGTAGTCCCCGTAGACTCCGGCCATGCCCAGCATTAATCCAGCCATGCACATAAGTCCAAGCAGTGAGACAAATTTCCGGCCCACGGTGTCCAGAACGGCGAAGGTGATTAGGGCACCGATCAGGCGTAGAAGCCCAAATATAATCGTGGGCCAGGAGTACTGGGTGCCCTCCACCAGTTCCGTGGTTGTCAGTATTGAATACGACAGTGGCACCGAGAAGGTGAAAGCAACGAAGCAGCGGAAAAGCAGCAGCTTAAGGAAGGGCATCATGGACTCTCCCAGCTGCTCGCCTACTCCCTGGGCGCTGCCCTCCACTACGTATAGCTTGGCCTCATCGTAGGCTCGATCTCCAGCCTCTCGAGTCCAATAGGATCCCATTAGCTGCTTCACACTGGCACGTGCCTTCTGCTCCTGGTTCTGGCGGATATAGAAGATAGGCGAGTCGATCGTAATGGCTACACTTCCCAGCGCAATGGCCGAAAAAACGATTCCAAAGATTCCGTGCACTCGGTTGATGGTCATGCCCAATCCCTGAGCCCACTGTGAGTCGTAGATTACTTGAATGGCCACTCCCAATGCCAGACCATATTGCTCCAATGCACAGCAGGTTCCTCTGTTGGTACTCGAAGCGATCTCTGCGCTGTGGATTAGGAATGGCACAGTGATTAACCCTATGCCCACTCCTCCCACATATCGGGCGGCCAGGATCGACTCGTACTCGTATGGAGCACTCACAAAGATAATGGCGTCAATTAGGTTCATCACACCACCCAAACCCTGCGAATTAACATAGATTTTAGTCCAGGAAATCTTCTTAAAGCTACCATTTTTCACTCACATAGAATATTATTTTGGGCAGAAATGCTGATGTAATGGCGGACACCACAGCTCCGATTATAACGCCAATAAACCAACTGTACTGGAACTCCAGGGTGTTGGCGAACACGGCAGTCAAGTTCCAACCAAGACCTTGGGCCATGTCCATACCAGCATAGACAAAGAGAAGGGTAGCTGTTTTTGAAGTACATTTTGGTTATTCATAAAATTATTTCTTAGTGCTGCTGATCCTACCTGCTGTTCCGGATTGCGTTTGAGAAGGGGTTGCCCATCGGCTGTTCGATTGGGTGGTGATGACCACCGTGGTTGGTGGAGGGGGCGGTTGTTGCTGGCGTCCATTGGTAATGTATGTGGTCTGCTGGGGTCCAGTGGTTATGTAGGTGGTTTGCTGGACGGGCACTGGACCCGCGGTGACATATGTGGTCGTCATAGTTTGCCTTATATAATAAACAGCGGTCTAAATGTACCTTGCCTTGCAAGGAGCTGGATCGATTCGTTCGGATTGGTGGCCACTGGCTGACTGGGCGAGCTTTTATGAAATATTTCCGCGTAAGTAGTAGCTATCAGCAAAAAAGATATCTGACAATTGATATATTTTATCAGCTGGTAGATACTCGCGTTCTCCGCTTTACGGTAGGCCTGTCGCTGGACGTGATTCATTTGAAGTAAGCCTCGATAAGTCGTGATAAAGTCACAGAAATATTCAAGGGCCATGGGTCCAGTGTTGTTACTCACCCCCATTGTGGTGTCCTGGCTGACTTGTTCTAATGGATCGGTTGGCGGGCACAAAGTTCAGCAGCCATCGTTTAGGGGTATACCCTCGAAAAATAAGAGACCTTCTGAACTAGTTAATTTGCACTGGATAAGCGGATGACGTGTTGGAGATACTTGGAAATGTGTTATCAATCCCATTTAATTGATTGATTTGATTAACAAATGTCAAAGATAACTTTTCGAGTGAAGTGCTGTTCGGTCTTGTATCAACCAAAAAATTTTATTTGTAAACAAACGTTCCTGTTTTTACTCTCAAATAGTTTAAGCAAAGTCCAATTTCAATTTCAAATTAATTTTTTAGTATTTATTAAAGGGGTTTCTTTATATTTATTAACTTAATTTTCATTTCCCTTGACTAGAATAATCGTATGTTCTGCAATCGCTGGAATCGCTTGGTAGCTTCCCGTAGTGTTGTTTTACTTGTTTCTGGGATAACGATTCCAAAGAAAACCACTCCAACAAGGAGAATGATACCCACTGACAGATAGTAGTGGTAAAAGAAGTTCTCGTAACCCTTGTTGTATCCGACAATATTAATGATGTGGATCGTTTGTTCGAAACCTATAATGTATCCCACAAAGAAGGGCTTCACTTTTATGGGAAACGCCTCGCCCAGATAGACGGATGAGCTGCAAACGAAGAGTCCTGCGAATGCCTGAAAAGCCACTCCCAGTCTCCACACCTGGTACATGTAGTAGGTCATTAGTGCATTAGCCGGGTTTGCATACGAGGCAGCCATGCAGAGCATAAGGATGGCCATGCAGAGTAGACCCACGAGTGAGATTAGCTTGCGCCCCAACTTGTCCATAGATCCTTGGGCTACTAGGGCTCCTAGCAAACGCACCAATCCCCACAGAGTCACTGGCCAACAGGAAATGAATCCTTCGGTCAGGAGAGCACTCTTGATAAGGGATTCGGAGAGGGGCAGGGAAAATGAGAAGGCGACGAATCCGCGGTAAAGCAGCAGTTTTATAAAGGGCACCACTGAGATCCATAGCTGCTGACAAAACGTCCTCTTCTGGCTCTCCGCTACATAAAGCTGAATCTCCTCAAATTCCTGATCCACTGAGTGGTTAAAGCTTCCCAATAGTTTCTCGTGGCATTTGCGAGCCTTCTCCTTCTGTTTGATTCGCAAATAGTATATGGGCGACTCTATCGAGAGGGCTGTCATTCCAAGACCAATAATAGAGAACACAATTCCTATTATGCCATGAACCTGGTTAACAGATGCTTCCTTGTCATCCACCCATTGAGTGTCATAGATAACCTGAAACATTATTAGCACATTTTATACGTTTCTTTATAAGAAGTCTAATGGATTAGAAACCTGGATGGCAATGCCCAAGGCCAGACCACACTGCTCCATTGATCCGCTAACCCCGCGATGGTTGTCCGTCGCCACTTCGGCACTATGAATAAGAAACGGTACGGTGATTAATCCGATTCCTGCTCCGGCCACGTAACGAGCAGCCAGAAGACATCCGTAATCAAAGGGTTTACACGTGAATATAATTGCTCCAGTCAATTGCATTAAACCGCCAAGAACCTGCATAATATTCGTATTGCATGTGTCTCAACTGGTATCATATTACTCACATAAAAAGGCAACTTTGGTAGGAAGGTCATGGTTAAGGAGGCCAAGGCTGCTCCAGCCAGGACTCCAATGAACCAACTGCATTTAAAAACTTGCGTGGCCGTGGTGTTTAAGGTCTGGTTCCAACCTGCACTGTGGGCAAAGTCCATGCCGCCGTAGACATACAGAAAAAACACTGACAAAAGGAGGAAAGTAACATCCTTTAAGTGCAAAATCTTCACATGCAATACCAACCTGCACAGGCCACGTTAAGTTGCTTGTTGATTTGCCTTACGGATGCTGGATTGCTGGCGGATGAATTTATTTGGATCGGAGGCTCCGGAGAAGGTGAATTTGGCTTGAATCCTTCGGTGTAGTCCCTGGTGGGAGAAGTATCCGGGCCAGCCGTAACGTATGCGATAGTCATGCTTCCTTCTTTCTTGTAACTTTTCGGGATGATGGCTTTTCTTCGATCCGCTCAACTTGATGGACAAGTGTGAACTACATGAGTTTTAAAAACCAATTGTAGTGGCGTGCACATTTCCTGAGGGATTAAAGTACGATTTTATAAGCTTTTAAATATAGTATTATGGCACTTTAAAGTAGTTCCGACAGTAAAAGTAAAACCCAATGAGGGTCGATAAAAATGTTGACTTTTAATTTGACGAACTGCTGAAGAAAGTTTCGCCAATAACAGTTTCTTGGCGTAAATAAGCTAACTAGGATTTTTCAATTGAATTATTTCTTGCTCGTTTACATTATTATATTTCTGTATCGAAAGCTTCTCGGGTTTTTTATGTTTACAAAACTAAGAAAAACTATTTGTCTGTTAATGCTTTATTTCTTATTCCAATTAAATGCTTTGCTATAATGCTTATCACAGAAAGACACTTTAAAAATATGTTTACGAATCTTATTTTATTAACTTAAATTAGTAAGAAATTAAATTGCAATTTAAAAAAATATGAGTTTGGAGTCATAGACCTAATACATCTGTAGGTCGTACCACTTCTGAAAACGTTGGCCAGCCTTCCTCAGCGTCATCTTCTTTGTCTCCGGCATAGACACGGTAAAGAAGATCATGCCCACCAGCATAATAATGCCAACGGCCAAAAAATACTGGAAGAAGAAGTCCTGGCTGGGCACAGAGCTTACGCAGGCAATTACCACGATATGGACGATCTGCTCAATGATGACAATCACTCCGACCAGGAACGACTTGACCCGCATGGGAAAAGCCTCGCCCATGTATGCGGATGAGCTGCACACGAAGAGTCCGGCGAATACCTGAAAGGCCAATCCGATATTGCAGGCTGAGGTCATTAAGTTAAAGCTAATTAAGTTGGTCACGTTGGCATATAGACCCGCCAGCCCGAGCATTAGTCCGGCCATAACGAGCAGACCCACCAAGGACACCGCCTTGCGACCCAAAGTGTCCACGAATAAGAAAGCCACCATGACTCCAATCCCACGAAGAACGCCAAATAAGTATATTGGCCAAAGACTGAGGCCCTTCTCCGCTACTGCGGTGCTCGAGATGATCGACATGGTCAACGGAAGTGAGAAGGAGAATGCCACGAGGCAGCGGAAGAGTAGCATTTTCAAGAAGGGCATCACCGAGGCCACCAGCTCCTCGCCCAGGGTCCGGTTGTCGCTTTCCGCCACGTACCTTCTGGCCTCCTTGAGAGCTGCACTAACGCCACCGGGATTATGGCTCAAAAGTTTCTCCTGGCTGTGCTTTGCCCTGTTCTCCATATTTCGACGCAGAAAGAAGATTGGCGACTCTACCACCAGGGCAGTCATCGCCAAACCAAACAATGAGACTATGATCCCTAGGATGCCATGGATCTCGTTTGGGTTTGAGTCAATTAATGAAGTCCACTCCGTAGTAAAAATCACTTGAAAGCAAATTCCGAGTGCAAGACCGCACTGCTCCATTCCGCCGTTGACTCCTCGTAAGTTGCTAGATGCCACCTCAGCGTTGTGAATGAGGAAGGGCACCGTAATGAGGCCAATCCCTAACCCGGCCAAATAGCGGGCGGCCAGGCAGGCCGAATAGTCTGCAGGTGCAGCCGTAAATATAATGGATCCAGTTAGTTGCATCAGAGCACCAAAAACCTAAAAATTGTTTTAATAAATCACATAAATATATATCTATACATACTGAGAATGACGCGTCTTCAACTTACATAGTAGACCAGCTTGGGCAAAAAAGTCATGGTGAGAGTGGCGGCCAGTGCTCCAATGATGACACCTACAAACCAACAGTACGAGTACTCCGTAAACAGGAGGACGCTGTAGGGTTGACTCCAGCCCAAGCTGGCTGCCAGGTCCATGCCACCATAGATGAATAGGAAGAAAACTGGAAGGAGAGTGTCTATAAAGACATCCACTTCTCGACTATGTAGTCCCATTTTCTCACCTGTATACGACGCATAATTCTGTTTATTGATGCGGGTAAAGTATCCTCTGTTATTAGTGGTCACAGCCGGTTTTCTGGGCTCAGGTGGTGGTGCGGCGGTGGCAATGATGATGGTTTCCTGTGGGGGGCTGGGTACTGGGTCCACAGTTGTGGTTTGCATACCACTCATTCTTACAAAGTCGATATTTTTCGTTCGGTAGCTCGGTCGTTACTGGGGACCACTACAAGTCCACAATCGTGCTTAAATCGGACAAAAGGTGGTCCGAACCTGGCGATACTGATATCTTGCTGATAAGTAAATGACATTATAATCAGTTTATAGATACTAGTGTCTTCACCGATTTTACTCGATTCGATTCAATTCAATTGGGCGTTTGGCCTTGAATATGATTCATGATCAGGGAAAATGGGGACTTTTCGGGTGGTCAACACGGTGGAGTAAACTAAAAATAGTTTTTATATATCATTGGCCTTTATTGGTTTTTAAGACATGTTGACTGATAACACATGTGCTTCTTTTATTTCCCACGTGTGGGAAATGCCATAAAAAAAGCGTTGCTATTTTTTCGAATTTTTTTATGACAGTAAATCACGGATTTATCCTCCGAAATAATGTTTTCCTCATACTTTTTTCAAACTATCCCAGACCTGGATGGATGCAGCCATCCATGTGTTGCATGATGACTCCCCAGCGCCTGTTCATCGTTTTCATTATGTTTGGCATTATAATTCCAGAGAGCAAGACAGCGACAAACTCATCAGGCTTAAAATAATAATCGTAATCATAATCATCCCAGTGGCGGCCACACTCGAGTGTTTGCTTGAGTTGTCTCAAATTGCGTAATGTCTGCACTGACATTGCCATTTCCATCCACACCCAACTTCAGTCCGGCCAGCCCAGCATCTTTGCGAGTCAATCTATCTTGTTGCGCCTCAAGCTGTCAAATTGCGCCACATGTCCACGGATTCGAGTGGTGGGGCATCGGGGAGACAGACTGTTGCCTTTTCCCTGTCATTTGACGCTGCTCGACAAATTAGCCAAACGCCTCGCCAAGGCATCCCAGCTCCAGATCCAGGCACATCAGCAGTGCCATCTCCATTTCGTTTCGAGGGATTCAAGTACATTTTAATGAGTTTATGCACAAAGTTGTCTAATGGCGTAAAAATTATGAGCGCCAACATGTGGCTACGGATATACGAGTGTGGGTAGGGGCGGGGTACGAGTATGGGTATGTCTGTAGATGGAGATAGATCTGGAGTGGCACATGGCTCCTAAGCACTTTGCATAAATTTCTGTACTGCTGCTTTCGGGTGGAACGCGGCGACGTCTGCCAGCCCACTAATGGAGTCTAATTACTCTAGCCGACAGCCTGACGCGAATCTCTTGGCTAATAAAAACGTATTAAGACAGCGCACAGACGTTCTCCAACTGTTGTTTATTCATCGGCTTCCTCGCAGCTCCTACAAATGAGACATATAGGAATCGTCATATGACCATCAAGTGAGTGCTTCTCCTCGGCTCTGCGATCCCACTTGTGCATTTACCGTCTGCATCTGGGCCAACTGGCTCTTGAAGGCCATCTCCAGGCACCTCTGGCTAAACTTCACAACCATCATTAAGTATACGCACTTCATCGAGAGGAACAGAACCCGCTTCCAGTTGAGGTGGGTGCGACTCCAGGACGAAGATTCTGGCATGCCGCTGATCTAGGGGAGGTTTGCCAGTGGAGACCTCAAACTTAACAATTTGAGTACTACGGGGGACCGACAAAGTGACACATAACTCAGATAACAATTTATATATATTTAAATTAAAAAGGCAAAATAATTTTAGGAAATGCATTAAAATAAATATTTCCCTATGTTTCCGCCCGGGATTGAACCGGGGGCCTTCCGCGTGTTAGGCGGATGTGATAACCACTACACCACGGAAACACGTGATGGGGTGGATTCACAGCTTTTCGGCTTTGAGGGTGATTAAAGTAATTTTAAATAAGATTTGGATAACGTTCACATTGAAATATCAGATCAGCATGCCCTTAAATTATTCCAAAATGTATATATTTTTTTATGCGAGTTCTGCTTTATTTGTGCAAAAATTAATATTGCCGAAACCCGGGATTGAACCGGGGACCTTTAGATCTTCAGTCTAACGCTCTCCCAACTGAGCTATTTCGGCTATTGGCAAAGACCGATTTCCAAAAAATAGATTTAAAAAAATATGACTTAAATTAAAAAATTATAAAAAATTAAAGAATGTCTTATTGATGTTTCCGCCCGGGATTGAACCGGGGGCCTTCCGCGTGTTAGGCGGATGTGATAACCACTACACCACGGAAACAGATGTTTGGGTGGTTTGAAAACTTTTGAATTTTAAATTTGATAAATTGCATATTATTTTAAAATGGTCAAGCTACCTTAAATTATTCACCAGAAAAAAAGTAATATTGCAAAATAGTAATTTGCCGAAACCCGGGATTGAACCGGGGACCTTTAGATCTTCAGTCTAACGCTCTCCCAACTGAGCTATTTCGGCCACTGGATTCTGCACATCAAAGTTGTGAATTTCGCGTACTTTGCCAATATATTTAAACCTTCCCTGTTTAAAAGTACAGGCATTACTTTTCAGTACATCTTATTTTTAAAGCGCATTTATGAAGACATACAAATAAATCTCTGAATTCATTTTACTTTTGCATTTTTAGCCTGTCACAAGCACTGACAGTTGCAAAAATGTATGTTGACACTTGCATGTCTTAAAGTCCACATCAATTTTACAAAGACTTATTGCAGCTGCCGGGTTTGGCCAGCTGAAATTTCTCTCTATAGGTGTGCTGAATACAAAATAAATGTTGTAGTGAGAAGAGTGTAATTATTACCTTAATATCTTTTTGATTTTCAATTTTTATTACGTTATGGTACATACATGACAATCCAAACAAGTATAATAATACGTTTTAGTACCGCGACGATGTCAACGAGGCGTATGCGTCACATGGCAAGGCTACATTATTTTGCGATCATTATTTTGGCAAAATTTCAGAAACAATATTGTGATCTTTAAACTTTTATCAAGCTTAAAATAAAAACAAGTGGAAACCAATAAACAAGTGAATATACAGACAAATCTCTTTTGTCGTAATGTATATATTAAAGAATTTATTGGTAATAGAAAATTAAAATGGAAACTTGCTCTAAATAATCAAGCTGATGAATGCACAGGTTGCCTATGCTCTTTTTGTTTTGCAATCAAATTTGAAGTCCGCTGTCCAGCGAACTCGTGTCGCTGATGGCATACAACCTGATCCTCTGTACATATACATATGTATGTATATTTTATACATATGTGGAGGAGCACCTTCCAGCTTGAGCCTTCGGGAGTGTGCAACTACTGCGGCTTCCGTTTGACGCCCGGCGCTGAAAGCTGAGCCCCAGTTGAAGTCCACTGAGTCAGCCGTCGTCTTCATCATCGTTCGCTGCTGCTATCCTGGCGTTTTTTTTTTAATGATTCACATTTTTGAAAGCAGATTCTTTGAAAGAGAATCCGAGCCAGAGCAGAGCAGAGCCTTGCCCCACGCCTTCGCCCCGCCCTGGCATTTTTTATGATTTATCGCCTGACCACAAGCCTTATATTTTGTGTGTTTTTGACCACTGTCCATTTGGTCCAAGGTGATCCGGTTTTTTTCTTCGTTTCCCCCGCATTATTATTATTATTTTAATTATTCGTTGTTCTGTGTGTCATCACTTTAGAATTCAGTGCTGGCCGCCTGGAGGCCTTTCTGTTTTGCAAACTATTTGCGAATCGAAGCACACATTCTTTTGATATGTCAAGAGAATGTTTAACATTTTCGCTAGAATTTCTATTTTTGGTGCTATTCATTTGGGACCAGACCTTGACGGCAATAAGAACTGGGAAGATTAGAGCAATTGTGAAGGGAAAGCGAAATTTATATTGTTTGCGTGTTTAATTTGCTGAAAATAAAATAGTTTTTGGGCATGTACATGTGTAGGTCTTTTAACTGATAACCAGCTTTTGTGATAAGAAAGCCCGAGTGTAAAATATCGATTTTCAAGCACATCGTGTAAAAAGGCTACCCTCAAAAGGTATCTCTTATATGCAAATGTCAGGCAACAATTTTCCTTCGCGAAACTCCTAATAGCCATGCATTTGGACGAGTGAAGTTGCCGCCGTTAGCTGACTTTTTGCAGGCAGTGTGAGTGTGTGTTGCAGTGGAATATGGCTAAGTGGGTCACAATTAGATTTGATTTGTTTATGCCACAGCGACAGGACTTGTTTCAGCCAGTCCCCTTTGACTTGCGAAGGGGCAGGACGTTGTGTGACAGCTTTAATAGAGCAATTGTAGGATATTTTCAACCCACTTACATATAATGCTAGCTGAGCTTGTTCAATCGCTTTTAACCTTTGCTGGCGATTTCGAATTGCATTTGCCGAGTGGTTTGGGCCTTCTGACCATAACTTGTAATTGAGTTAATTGCATAAATTCTTGTTTTTATGATTTTTTTTGTGCCAGCAGCAGCTGCAAAATAAGTTGCTAAAATGTGTGTAAAACAAATTGTAAGCGATTCCATTACAAAATAACTGCAGACATGTGCGCTTGAGTTAAAAACTAATTTGGCTGCTACTTTATTAAAAAGGAATAAATATTCATTTGGTAATGCGGCACGGCCATAAAGCCAATTGAAACCTTTAAAACGGAGCCCCGCCCAGGGCGTTGCCCTCTTGGGAATGAACCATTAATCGAGCTAAACGTGAATCTCGACACTTGGCTGGTGTCACTCTCCCTGTTATAATTCTGACAAAATGACAAACAGACATGCAAAAGTACAAAAAAGAAAACCCAAAAGATTTATTTGCTGTAGTTTCACAAACAATTTGTTGCCATTGAAATTTATTGTTGCGCCGGCGGAACACGATTTAAATATGTTCCGCTACAAGCACTCACTCACGACATTTGGTTTTTATTTCCATTAACAAATCGTTCCTAACCCACTCCGATCCGTGGGGATCTTTCGCATATATATTTATATATACGCGTATTTTGTTTATTTGTTCGGCTTCCTCGTCTAACACTTGTCGTCTGACTGACCGAATTCGGAACGTGCCTCAAAGTCATTCACATTGTGCTCTTTTTTTGCACATTATCTTGCCTTTCTCGAGTTTAATTTTCATACGAAAAAGTATTATTTAAATGGATTAAAGTGTGCACATAAGTTCATAATTTTCCGTCCCGAGTGCTGAATGATATTTTAACTTTGTCAAATAGATTCGAAGAGCACTTTAGCCTTCCTGAATAATAAACTCCTCCGCTTTAGCTTGATGATTCCCCTTAATGCAAGCTTCATAATCACCTGCTCAAGTGTCTGGCCAAAGCGAACTTAAATATTTCAAGTCCATTACAAAACTGTCACAACATGTTGGGGTTTTGCGGAGTTGAGTAAGCCAAAAACGCAAATTGGCTTACCGCAAGTCGACCCCAGCCACGCCCCCTTTAAGTGACACTTGCCACACGTTCTTGCCCCGACTGTGGATGTACAAAATAATGTAGGCGTTTCGGTTTAGGTTTTGGGGTCCCCATTAAATATGCATAAATCGAACCGGAAAAGCCGCAAGTAACGAAGACGCTGCTGCTGCACTCGGATGCGAGTGGGAGTTGCTCCGAGCTCCACGTTCCACGTTCCATGTTCCATGATGCATTCGCCACAGCGGAGCATGAGTTAGCTTTTAAATAGTTAGTTAAGCGTTAAATTGACTCGGCAAAAGGCATCAACTGGTCACATGTCAGACCCAATCCCTAGCCGCCTGGCTGCCTTGTTAATTGCATAATTAAGCGCAAAGTTGGACTTGGCAGGGGGCTCAGCCTACGCAGCCGCTGCTCCACATTTGTAGGCCCGGGTCTCCGGACTCTAGACTCTGCAGTCCAAACTCCCTACTCCCGACTTCCCTGCCCGCCAACTTTGGCCCACTTGAGTCTCGCTGACATGCCGGCTAATGAGTCGCCGCTCCAATCCGCAGTCATTACCAGGAACTGGGCTGATAACGAGGAATTTATAATTTGTTTGCCTGGCCGTCAGATTACTCAACATCACTATCTTTTTGCATATTCATAAGGAGCAGGAGTCTGCAGCTACTGTAACTCCACACTCTCAAATGGACTTTGACTCTACGATTTGTGTAATTGAATGCTTCCTTGTCGCATCTGGAGATTTATCTGATGGCTTTCCCTTTCCTGCCTGCTTTGGTTTTCCCGCCCGACTTCTTTTCACGTCGACTGTGTAATCATTTTGTACGCTGGATAAGAGACTTCGCCTTATTTGATATGCAATTGGATTGACACGTCTTACAGAGGTTTCGAAATTAATTAATTTTATTGGACTGGACTTGCCGTGACAAGACAACTTTGAAAATCTGGCGTAGAATAAGATGCAGATTGGGAATCGCTTTAAAATGCGCTACTTTTTTTAGCTGTTGATCTAGCATTTTTAGGGCCTGGCTTGCTTTTCAGTTTCTTTTAATATCTACAGAGTTTTTTTTTAAATCAACTTGCGCCTACAAATGTTGGTAATAAAATTTTATGATCACCTAGCAACAGGCACGATTTGAGATTGCAGAAAATGGAATTGAGGTGGGATTGTCTGAAGAATCGGGGAGTAAAGGAGAAGGACACAAGACCAAAGTCATGAAATTCATGAATGAATCAGGAAATCGTGTTGGCTTTCATCCTCCCTGCATGCCGCCAATCTCTCGACTCCTTCGGCTGAGTTTGGTGAGACAAGTTTGCTGGTGTTGCCAAGTCGGGAACACGTTCACTGTGGTCCAGACCGAAGAGGCCTCCCGCTCCCAACCGGCTGTCCCTGCCTCCTGCTCCAAGCATCCCCATCCCCACACCGATGCGATCTGAGCATGCGTGACGTCTGTCAGCAGGCGACAGGAAGATGCCGCACAAAAAGAACGAGAATCGGGCTCTTTCGGCCGCGTCTGTTTGCCGAGAAACATGTTTCCTTTTTTAGGGCCGGAGTTGTTGGGTCAGGCCTGACCCAAACTTGTTTCCATCTTGGCTGCTTGGGGCTGCACATGGGCCAGCCATCAAACCGTCCGAAAGCAGCCTTGGAGAAATAAGGAAGTTTCTTCAGTCAAGTGGATGAGGGTTTCCAGCTGCTTTCACAATGGATGCACTTCAGTTGGCTTTCCTTCGTTCTACTCAAGCTGGCCTGCAATTGCGATGGCAAATCTGCTACATTTAGATTGCGATTGGAAAGGGAAGAACGAAACATAATTGAGCATGAATAAATAAAATGCCTGGCAAAATATTGCATTTGCAATTGGGAAGGCGGTGGAGTGGGGGTGCTTTCTCTATTGTGCCACTCTCAAGTGGCTCATTGAGTTGGCTTCCAGCCATCCATATACCAATTCATCTTGCATCCACCGCCGGATGTTCGGCATCTCCATCTATCAGCTATTTGTGTTTCAACCTGCGTTGTATCGTTGCTGCCAGTTTTATTTTCTGTTGGCTTTATTTGTGTTGCATATTTAACTACAGTTTGGTTTTTTTTTTGCAGGAAGTTATTGTGGTTGTGCAACAGTTAAGTTGGGACTGAGCTTGAAGTGAAAAATTGCAGATTGGACAGGGCGACTTGGGATTGTATAGCAGAATGTGTATTAAAGTTCTTGCCAAATGGAGAGAATTCCTTAAAATATATTGAACTTATAGCAGTATATCATTACACTTTTGAGAAGCGCCGAGAACAGCTCTATTGGCAGAGAGTTCGTCACAGACCTTAAAGTTCAGCCTCGAAAGCTAAGACTATCTTGAAGTGCGATCTTTTTCTTTTGTTGTTGAATCGCTTAGCACACATCAAGGTCGAGTCAAAGCGTTAAGTGGCCTGCCGAATGCAGAAGGTCTTGACTTTCATGGTGTTCGAATCTTAAAGAAGCGGCTAAAGTGGAAGCCTAGTTCCTTTGGTGGAACTTGCAATGCAACAAACAGCGGCACTGCGACCACATAAATCACACTTAAACGGCCCCAGTAAACCTCTTTATTTCCCTCGCACCACTTAGTCTTCTTCGAGTTGGGCAGGTTGAGTGGGTGGTGGATTGCTTGGATTTTGGGATGGCAGCTCATTGCCAAGAAGGCATAAACTGCACAAGGAAATTTACGTGAATGTGCCGCAGGATAAGGGAAAAGCTACTGCGAATGCAGTTTTCACTTAACGGCAAGTGGCACATAAATTTCACCAAGGACGAAAATACACTTCACCAGAAACCAGGCGTTAGGTGAGTGGGTGGTTGGAAGGGCCTGGCAGTAAGCGACATTTGGTGATAAGTGGACAAAATGTGCATCGCTCTGATTTGCCGCTCTTGGACAAACAATCTTGGCAAATATTTGGTACCAAGGGCACTCGGGTAGAGGTCAACTGGTGCATGAAATTTCGAGGCAGGCAAAGCAGCTGCAGATTGCAAAGCAGCTGCAAAACCGGCAGCCAAAATCAGGTCCAAAAAAGATGCTTGAGTCGGCTTGAATCGCGGGGAAGAATATCTCTGAAGCCAAATTATTTCCACACTGTGGTTAAGCAAACGTTGCACCTTTAATGCCGCAAAGAGGTTAAAAGTTATATTCTATCATTCTCTTTACAGGCTACAAAAACATGAAGCAGTTTTTGGGTGAATCGCTGGCGTTTTGAGCGCGGCTGCAGAGGCGCTAGAATAGCGCCCGTGACTTGAAGCCTTACGTTCATTCCCACCTGCAACCATGATGCGGCACTCCAGTTTACGCCTTATAATTGGCGGCCTGATACTCCTCCTCTTCGTGCTTCATGTCTTCAGCAAGGAACAGGGATCTCATTCCCACAAACGCAGCCATTCGGCGAAGAGATTCTCGCGGGACTCGAACTCCGCACGTGAGCGACGCCCAAACATAATCCTCATTCTGACCGATGACCAGGATGTGGAGCTGGGCTCCCTAAACTTCATGCCGCGCACGCTGCGACTTCTTAGAGATGGAGGAGCCGAATTCCGACACGCCTATACCACCACACCCATGTGCTGTCCGGCGAGATCCTCCCTGCTGACTGGGATGTACGTCCACAACCACATGGTGTTTACCAACAATGACAACTGCTCCAGCCCACAGTGGCAGGCCACTCATGAGACGCGATCCTATGCCACATATCTCTCGAATGCAGGCTATCGCACCGGCTATTTTGGGAAGTATCTAAACAAGTACAATGGATCCTATATCCCACCAGGTTGGCGGGAGTGGGGAGGACTGATCATGAACTCCAAGTACTACAACTACAGCATCAACCTGAATGGACAAAAAATCAAGCACGGTTTTGACTACGCTAAGGACTACTATCCGGATTTGATAGCCAATGATTCGATTGCCTTCCTCCGCTCCTCAAAGCAACAGAACCAGCGGAAGCCAGTGCTGCTCACCATGAGTTTTCCTGCACCACATGGCCCCGAGGATTCGGCTCCTCAGTATAGTCATCTCTTCTTTAATGTGACAACCCATCAGTAAGTAAATGCCTTAACTACTAACAGCCGATACTAGGTCAACTTAATTCGTTAATTAATAAGTAACAAGTTGAAATTAGCGTTTCCTGGTATATAAAGTACTTATTATTGCATACGCTCTTAAAAAATATTTGGATTTCTGTTTCATCATTTGTTTCGGTTTGGCAAGTTTCTTTCTTTAAATATGCAAACAAATTCCCGCCCTGAACTCCAACTGGCCGAGTCTCTATGGTCAAGGAAATCGATAATATTGTTCTTTCTTGTTTTCAATAGTTTTTAACATTTACTTTGCACTTATAGCACTCCATCGTATGATCACGCCCCAAATCCAGACAAGCAATGGATCCTGAGGGTCACGGAACCCATGCAGCCTGTTCACAAAAGGTTCACCAATCTTCTCATGACGAAGCGCCTGCAAACGCTCCAAAGTGTCGACGTTGCCGTAGAGCGGGTTTATAACGAGCTAAAAGAACTCGGAGAGCTGGACAACACGTATATAGTTTACACTTCCGATCATGGTTATCATCTGGGACAGTTTGGACTTATAAAGGGAAAAAGTTTTCCGTTTGAGTTCGATGTCCGTGTGCCGTTCCTTATCCGTGGTCCAGGGATTCAGGCCTCCAAGGTGTAAGTAATTTGACTTTTTCGAGATCTTGAAGCTAATGATAAATTCTCCGGCAGGGTCAATGAGATTGTTTTGAATGTGGACCTGGCCCCCACTTTCCTGGACATGGGTGGTGTGCCAACGCCTCAGCACATGGATGGGCGCAGCATACTGCCACTGCTTCTGAGCAGAAATCGCGCTGTCCGAGACAACTGGCCAGATAGCTTCCTCATTGAAAGTTCCGGCAGGAGGGAGACAGCTGAGCAGATAGCCGAATCTCGTGCCCGCCTTCAAATCGAAAGGCGAAACATGAAACTGGTCAACAGTTCGCTGCTTGAAGATTTCCTTGAGGGAGCAGGCGAAAGTACCACCATTGTTTCGAGCAGCAGCACCGCTGCCACATTGATGAGCTCAACCGCTCAGCAGCCGGAGGATGGGGAAGAGGAAGTGGAAACGGACAACGAAGAGGATGATGTAGACGGTGATGGTGCCATGGACAGCTCAGCAGCAGCACTGGAAGAAGATGACCTCGACGATGCCGCCTTCGAGGAGGGTGATGAAGAGCTTGATCAGGAGTTTCAACAAAACAACGATCTTCCACTGGCTCCCTATATAACCAAGATGATGCGCCTTAACTCGGAGTGCTCTGACCCGGCGCTACTCAAAAACTGTCTACCTGGGCAAAAATGGAAGTGCGTCAATGAGGATGGACGTTGGCGGAAGCACAAGTGCAAATTCCATGTAAGTATTTATATAAAATTTTTTGGATGGTAGACCTTTTTATATTCAAATGTATAATTTATTTCAGCTCCAGTTAGAGCATCAGTTGGCTGCGATGCCCCGGAAGCAATATCAACGTAATTGTGCCTGTTTCACTCCCGACGGAGTAGTCTATACCAAGATTCGAGCCCCATCTGCTGGATTGCATCGCGTCAACAAGCGCACACATCACGGCCCAGGAAGGCGTCGAAACAAGCGGGAGGTCTTCCACACAGAGTTACCTGACGAGATGGAGGAGCTGTTGGATCTCCATCAGGTGGTAGATCAACTTGTTGATCATACGCATCGCAGCAAGCGTGATTTGCCCGCAAGCAGCAACGAGACTATTGCCCAGGTCATCCAGCAGATACAAAGCACCCTGGAGATCTTGGAGCTTAAATTTAACGAGCACGAGCTACACGCATCCAACTCTAGTGGAAACTCATATGATCGGGGAGAAAAGTACCCAAAATCTGGTGGCCATCGGTGCTTCGTGGATGCGATCACGGCTAAAGTGAACTGCTCAAATGTGATATACGACGACGAAAAGACGTGGCGTACTTCACGTACTCAAATTGATATGCTGATCAAGCTTTTAAAGGACAAGATTGGCAAGCTGAAGGAGATGAAGAAGCAGTTGAGGGAAAGCAATAAACAGGCCTTGGCGGCTGGCAGAAGAAATGATAACCGATGGCGTAATGATCCCAATGTGTTGGATAGCGGAGCCGGACCAGAATTCAACATGAGCTACTTTACTGAGATCAGCAGCACGCCAAGATCAAACGTCGTAGGTCAAAAGGAAGTATTCCGAGGATATGAAGGTGCAAACGTATTCGATTCATCGGAGCCAACGCAGTCGCATCGGTTTACACCGCGAGCAGAATGCTATTGCGAACCAGATGTAGGCGAGAAGTAAGTATAGCAATTTAATTGGATAATTTGGCCAATCTCACATATTATTTTCCACCTTTAGCCATGCAGACTCTAAGGAAATGGCGCGTGAGGCACGCCGGAAGCTTAAAGAGGAGCGACAGCGCAAGAAGGAAAGGAAGCGCATTAAGAAGGCTCGCCTGGAAAAGGAGTGTCTGTCCGAGAAGATGAACTGCTTCTCGCACGACAATCAGCACTGGCGAACGGCTCCTCTCTGGAACGACAGTCCATTTTGCTTCTGTATGAACGCCAATAACAACACCTACTCCTGCCTAAGGACCATCAATGGCACCCACAACTTTTTGTACTGCGAGTTTACCACAGGCCTTATAACCTTCTATAACCTGACCATTGGTAAGAGGCCACCATCAATAAATTAAAAAATAAAAGAAAAATATTTATGGATTTACTTTCGTCCCAATTAGATCGCTTTGAAACGATAAACCGTGCAGCAGGTTTAACGCCTGGAGAAAGATCACACATGCACGATGCTTTAGATCAGTTGAAGGGCTGTCGAGGACGCAGTTGCAGCATCCGGCGACACCAGAATCACCTGGACGGCGGATCCAGTGCTCCACTACTGCCCATCAATCAGGTGCACCGCAACAACAAACGAAAGCACTGTAAGCCTCTTAACTGAACAAATTGACAAATGATTTGTTATTTCCTGTTCCTCCTTGTTTCAGCTCCTCTCGCGGGTGCAGTTGGCAACTATGCCTTCGTAGGCCCACGACTGGATATGGAGGGACTGCCTCCGATAAAGCGGCGAAAGCTGTCCAAATACAACAGGTAAGTGGTGTCGACTAGAGTTAACAGAACACAAGTGCATCTTGTTATTCAAACTGTTTCAGATTGACTGGCTCGCAGCAGTCGCACATGAAGCGGCGTCCCTGGAAGCAGACGCCCCTTCAGCAGTCCCCCAGATTCTTGCGCACGCATTCTGTGACACCAGCCCAGACCTAAAGATTCGGCTGGACCTAGACACCACACATATCCAATGCGTATCTTTTGTACCTTGCTTGCCCGCTTCTAATCTTCGGTTTGCCCCATTTAATGTTTTCACACATAAATAAGACTGTGTTTTAATCTATCTTCTTATATTTAGATTTCTTTTATCAAACTGTGTGTAGTACAGTCCTTGCTACATTTGGCTTGCAATATTTATAGTTAGAGCTACATTTTTGACTAGCTCCTAGGCCACCTAATTTGTACATAAATTTAGTACCGAAATTTTACGTAAACTAAATAAATTATTTAGCGAATTGGTTAAAAGTTAAATTAGTTGAGCATACGTAGCAAAGATTTTATAAATTAAAGCGAACCCAAATGAAATTGTATTTATTGGCCAATGCTAACGGAAAAATGTTATTGTGTATTAGGGAACTAAAACCATATTTATGTCGAACTAGATACGTTCTAATTGTTAAGTACCCTACCCGAATTCCCAAAGACGTTTTGTAGCAGTCCAGCTTAAAATCGAACAAATATATGGTATTTGCCACGTTATAAATGTCATCAAATTAACTCAAGATTAATATAATAATTAATATAATTATTAAAGAGCGATCCAATAAAACTGCAAAGAATTAACTTTTATCACGAACAGACTTAGTACCATTATTTATTGTGGTGTTGGGGAAAAGTGAACATACTTTTAGGCATAGCCGACCTTTATTTCGCCTCGTAGGCAGTACAATTTTTGTAGAATTCCATACACGAATAAGTAATTTTTAAACAAGTATTCTTAGTACTTCTTGAAAACTGAGTGTATGTAAATAAATTAGTTTTTAATGACCAACTCTTTAACTAATAAGAGTGATCTTAACGCATATAAAACGAAAGTTCAATTTCGGAAATAACGTTTACTCACTACCGGTTATCAGAATCTCAATCAAAACATACAAGTTATATTTTTTTTGCTCACATCTTGTTTTTAGGCTATCGCATACCACTGCTTTATATGATTTACTGGCGGCACTCCTCTGTATATATGGTTCAAGAGCTCGAGTTCAAATGATAATATTGCCTATCAGCCAAGAATATTAGAGATTAGTGGTTCCGTTTGCCGTTAAGCCTTTAGCCCCACGATTTTGCCACACTTCATTGTGTGTGCACTCCGCTGAGATAGTCTTGATAACATCTGGGAGACGGATAGCGAAGGCGAAGAGAGAGTGATGCGCACCCGATAAGGTGATTTCCGTTGGATACAGCGGGGTGGGGTTGAGTTCCCAATAAGCTGAGCATCTTTGACATCGTCATTGGCAACAGCACAGATGTAAATAAGATCACCCGATGGCGCTAATTGAGCCACCAAGATGTTTTCATCGACAGCCGATGTTTACCGCCTGGCAAATTCACACTTGACACTTGACGCGCTAATTTCCGCTGCAGCCCGGACATTTGGGGATCGATGGGGGGGGGGGGGGGGGGGGGGGGGGGGGGCATGATGTTGGGCTCCAGCGGAGAACATGCGCTTATCGCAGTTATCAAAAAACAGAGAGATAGCGGTCCGTCTGGTGAGAAACAGCAGCGGGGCCAACTCGGAAACCGGTCTGCTGCGAGTTTTGTGGAGATATCGTGTAAAAAATGTACGCAAGCAACGAAGCTATCAGCTGAAAAATTGTATTTATTGTGGCCAATGCGACAAAACAAGACGATCACATGATAAACATATACCTGGCAACAAGGCCTCGTTCACAAATCCAAGCCACTTTACGATTCGCAAACTGTAGAGCAGTAGAGATATCGTGCTGAAATTTCACAATGCCGAGAATCGCACTCCCAAACGGGGCCTGCCGGCAATCTGATGGTGGAACTTTATGCCCAGGCACGTACTTAGGTTTATAGCGGATATTCTCGAAAAAATTCGTAAAAGCAATCAAACTTCAGAATTCAACCCAATTTGAAATGTCTGAAATATTTGTTTAGAGCACGTATAAACCGCTTACTCAGCTAATTAAGATACTATTAAGCCAAATTTTGAAATTAAACATACCTTAGCCTTATTGACATATTTTATTAATCAATCGATTTGGATTTGCTAATGACTTTTTCAATCTGATATCTCAGATCGATTGACTCAAACACGAGTATCTTCACTTTGTTACACGTAAGCGCTAACCACTGAATATGGGCAAATTTGATTTTCAGTTAATATGAAACCTAATTTACGACTGATCATTAATGTCGAATCACTAATTGTATTTATTGTTTAAGAGGAAAAACTTGTAAAAGCTACTTGAACATTAGAAAATATTAATAACATTTTATGTAGTTTCCTTTTTGAATTTTCTGGTTTTAAGTATAAGTTCACAAAAATAAATTATTTGTTTCTCTAAACTTTTGTATGTTATGTAGATGTCATAAATGTTATAAAACTCATAAAAGGCTGTGAAGGCCACAACTGACGGGCATAGATAAGAGTTCTACTTCTCTTATGCGTTTACTACTTTTTGACCCAGTTTAGCAATTGCATTTAATGTAAGGAATTAATCGATTCAGTTTTTTAATAATATATATTTTGTTTCTACTTTCACTATTTTTACACAGTACAAATATATAATACACATAAATACATATACACTTAGTATACCAAGGTTCTGCTGACCAGGGTACAAACTAGGCGTCCTTCTTGGGGTGTGCTTCAAGCAGTTTTTGGGTCACCTGCCGCAAGAGCTGCAGCTGCTGTTCATAGTTGTGAACCGTGGCCAGCTCCTCAGCGTGGTTGTGGTGGTGTGGATGATCATGGTCGTGCTCGTGGCCATGGGTGTGGCCCGATGCCGACCTGGTCTCAGTCTCAGTCTCTTGGTGGTTGTGTGTGTGTGTGTCCGACGAGGAGCAACTGCTGTGGCTGTGGCTATGACTATGTCCGCCGGAAGCTGTAAGCGGTACGGAAGGTTAGTTACACGTTCTAGGGTTGAACAATATATGCTGTTAAGAATGCCAATCCTTATCGGGTAGACCCTATTTCCTCATGGTGATTTACACACTTCTCTCTTGATTGCTTAACATTTTTTTCGTCATGGTAGCATGGGAATTCAATTCCAACAGCCCACTTCCAAGCAATGATTTATGAGCGTTTTGTCCTGCCTTATCTGGCCCTAGACCGTATAAAAACCTATCCGACTTTCGGTTAATCACATATTTGCTGCCTAAACTTCTCGTCTGATTTTTTATCCCGTGCTCATCAATACAAATGCGAGTGCGGTTTTCACGGTGCTTTTTCGCATGGGCAACCCCCTGAGTTTTGCGAGATGACTTCATGGCAGGGACGGGATTTTTATTTCACATGTACTCTAGGTACACAGACTGACACACCGTCTTGTATATGAGTATGCAAAATAAATCGCAGCAAGGTCTGTTACAAGGTCAACCACGCAGCATTTAGCAGATCAGCTATATAGAACCAGTTCCCAATTCCCCCGAATCGATTCCGGTTAAAGAATGTCATCTGACGCACCCGGCGACGATCATACTAAATACCGTTAAGCCTGGTTATTAATAAGTATCAGCGATTAAAGGATTAGTGATTAAAGCTTCAGTCTCTAAAGTCTAATGTGTCTATGCAATTCATAGAAATCAATGTAAGTGATTACAAAAAGTACAAAACAATATTCCTGGTTAAATAGCAAAATTTAAACTAATCATCATTGGATGTAAATTTACGTAATAAAAAGCAATATATAATTAATTGCAAACTGCCTTAAGTGACAAGACCGAGTCGTATTTAACATCGCAAATTTCTGTCTCACTAAATTTGCACTACAATTTGCATATTCAAAGGCCCCAACAAGTAATTATTATTTAAATGTGGTACTTACTCAACTGCTGCAGGCCAAACATGACAAGGAAGCCGACGAAGAGGGCCAAATAGGCACGCAGACCAGATCGATTTTTCGAGAGTATCTCGAAGAACACCACGTATATGAGCGTGCCACAGGCGAATCCCTGCAGTATGGCGGAGACCAGACTGGGTCCGGATGTCTCCTGGCCGTGATTTATCAAAATCCCGATTCCGATGCCCAGCGGGCTAACCACCGCAAAGGTCAGCACATAGAGAACGGCCAGTAACATCCGGGTCCTGGCCACGATCAGCTCGACGCCCACGCAGAAGGCCAGGACCAATTTGTGTGCGGAAACGGCGCCGAACATAAACCACACCGAACTGGCGGAACCCTCCAGGCCAATGGCCATGCCCTCAAAGAGTTCGTGCAGCGACAGAGCGGAAACGATGAAGAGTCCTCGCAGAGATGAAGCCAACATGTCCCCCGCATCGGCATCGTCTGCGATTACTGGTAGGTGGCTATGCCCATGTCCATGCCCGTGGCTGTGTCCGTGTCCATTAGCTTGTTGCTGTGGCTTGGTAGCAAACTTTTGCTGCTCCAGATCGTTCTGCAGGAGATTCTGCACCGACAGTGTTCCAAGTTCAGCGGTGCCAGCCAAAGGCGCCGGTGGGGCAGTGGGTGTGGTAGCGTTGCCTTCGGTGGGTTTCAGCAGGTGGCTGTTTCGGATGCTGTGACCCCGCTCGAAGGCGGCGCCAGCCTCATCCTTCTGATGATGATGGACATATGTGTGCATGGCCTCCTCGATGAAGTACATGAGGAAGAAGCCACAGCACATGAGCAGCTCGGCCAGCGGAAAAGTGAGCTCCCCGATGATCTCGCACTCCTGCAGCTCTTCGACGACCTCCTGAACTTCGGGCAAGAGATGGAGAAAGGTGGTGGCCAGTAGGACGCCTCCTCCAAAGTACAGCAGGCACTTGACCACAATGGCGGATCGTGCATTCGTTTGGTTTTCCGTCCAGCGATAGCAACGGTTGAGCAAGAAGGGAATGGATCCGCAGATCGCGCTGGCGCAAAATAGCACCACCATGGCTGTGACCTTGGCAACCAGAACGCCACTCTCGTCGTCCTCGTCATGATCATGATCATGATCATGATCATGGTCGTTATCATCGTGATCCTCCCCGTCGTGACGTGATGTCCAACGGTTGGACGGCTCATCGATTTGCAGGAAGCACTTGAGGAAATTATTCACTTGCGTTTGATTCATGTTGCTTTTGTTTTCTGTTTGTTTTGTTTCGATTTTACTTGGTTTGTTTGGTTTTCCACAGATCTCCCGAACCAGCTAAAAGACTCCGGGCTCCGGCTCTCCTCTCTGACCACTTGTGGTCGAAAACAAGCAGCTCTCTTGGCTAAAACTGTTATTCCAGCACCAGCAGCATGTGTCGCGTTTGGAATCTCAATCGACTGGGTTGTGGGTTGGGCTCATCTGGTTGGGCTGGGTTCTGCACTTGCATGCCGCTTTTCACTTTTTCAGTCACTTTTCTTTCACTTCGTTTGAGTTACGAGCCTGTGCTTATTGGTAGTACTGATTGGGTTGGATTGGTATTTAGGTAGGTTTCTGCTTTTTTCTAGCTGCGCACAGGTGTTGAGCGCTTGAGGCGACCTCGCAGACTGACGGAGTCGGGATTTGGTAGTTCACTTGAATATCTTGCGCGGGCTCGACGCTCCCGTGCTCCAATGCTCCAACGCTCTTTCCGATTCTCCCACTAACGAAGACCAGACATGAGCAGCAAGTTAAGCAGGTAAGTAGCAAGATAACTGCTTTTAAAGCTCGCTCTCCCACTCGCGAACGTTCACCTGTGCGCCGCTGTTTCATTTGGCAATAGCGCTAATTGTCTTGGGCCCAGCATAAATATATACATATATATACACATACACATATTGGCATATACAGACAATGCACAAAGGCCAGAGTAATTGAGTAATTGCATCCGTTCACTTTGGGCAGCATTAAAAGGCGCCTGACCTTAGCCAAGATGTAGGATCGCGACTTTTACTTTGGCGCTATTAAGATGGGCGGAAGCAAAAGCTCTGCTTTGCGGTCTGGGTTTGCGTCCCGGCTAATTGGTAGCACATGTAACTAACGGTTAGCAAAGTAAGCCTTAATTAGGGTTGCCACCTCTAAAGCAGAAAGTCTTTCCATCTTGATTAAATGAGGCAATGAAAATATCATTTGTATCAACTAAAAAGATGTATTGTAGATAGTAGGTATGGTATTCGTGAAATTAAAATCAATTGTTTTTTGTAACGGTTATAACGGAAACAAAGGCTACCTGAAAAACTACAATTTAATCGTGTTTGTGAAATGAGTCGGTAAAACCAGATGGGAGCGTGGACAGATCGTGAGGTATCTGTTAAAAACCCATGATCTATTAATTAGTATAATCAAGCACACCGTAATTGGTCTAATTCTTTTGTTTTTTTGTTGCACAGCTTATCATTTATAGTAATTTACTGAACAAAAAAATGCATCAATTAATAAAGCAGCTCCATTTATGGCCAAAAAAAACACAAACTTTTTGTAATAATTTTTCATTTATTTTGGTTTTAATTTTTTCTTGGTTTTTTTTAATTTTCATATTTTTTTCGTTCTTTTGTTGGTTGTTTTTCTTGGTTTGCTTACATTGTTTTAAGTTACCATTTGTGTTTGCTGTTATACTTATACATTAATAATAAACCATTTTTACACAATAATTCTGTTGTTATTTTACTTTATTCGCGTTCGCAAACGATATAATGCCTACAACATTCCTGTTGGAAAATATTTCTGAGTACGTCTTCGCTCGCTTTCTTTTTATTATTATTTAGCTCTATTATAATTAAATTGTTTCGCTTTACTTTTGTGTTAAAACTGCTTTGCCGCAGTTAACAATGTTAACTGCTATACCTGCAAATAGCAAAAGGCCTGCGTGCACTGCTTGCTTGCCAACCATTAAACGCTTTTTGTTATCTTTGATCTGCTCCGCACTCTGTCCTTTTTGAGTCGTAAATATGTAAATTTCCGTTCTTGAATACATTAATCATCAATGCATGGGTTATTTTTCATCTGGTTTTGGTTTTGTTTTTCAACATTTAAAGTCAATTATGTATGTATATTTTTTATAATTTACTTTATATAAACTAGTGCGGTTTTGTTGTTTTTCGGATTCCATTTTCGTCATAGAAATATTAATTTTAGCGTAATTTGTTTGTGTATCTTTAATATTTCATATATAATACAAATGAGTTTTTTAACTATACAGGAAATTTTGGTTAATTGTTTATGCAATGTTATTCATGTAAAATATGAAATTTGATTTGCTGGTTTTCAATGTTTTTCCTGCTTTTATATACTTAAAAGACTGCAAAAAAACACGAAAAATTTGCATTGTCCTTGTATAGTTAATGCTATATTTGTTTTCCTCGTTATATGTATATTTGTAATAAGTATAAAAAATTTGTTTAAAATATATATTTCCACATACAATTTATTGATTTTAGCTTTACTTTTCGCGTTTCATGGAGAAGTGTAGAGAAAAATCAAATTCGTTCAGAGTCGGAGATGTGTGTTTTTGGGAAGTGGGTATTAGCTGCAGGCAACTTTTTAGTAGTTTAGTACTCATATCACGTAATATCAAAGAAATGGCTCAGTACATTAGTATTTACCTATCAAGTGATTGATCTGTGCGGAAACTTGGTAAGTTTCCTAACAATTTATTCCGCTAACTTCGCACATCATAAACAAGGAATTATCTAGGAAACGATCCAAAATTAAATGCTCCAAATTAATTCGACTACCAAAAGCGATTTCTACATTTTGATTTATCCGATACATAGACGTGTATATATATCAAAATACTTGTGTATATATATGTACATATTAGGTATAGAAAAGTGCATTCAAAACAGAGCTAAACCAAGCTGCCTATTGATTCATACTGTATATCTAGTACATCATATAGCTATATACATATAGCCATTATCAGACAAATAGCGAATGTTTTGATCAATAAATAAACGGGTATTATTTTTCCGAGACGATTGGTACTAACAATAGATTGACAGGGTTATTTAGAACTTTTTAAAACCATTTTATTAATAAAAAACCATAAACTTGGATCGTTTAAGTACTTAAAACATCTGCTTCTTTTTAGGACAGTAAAAGTATATCACATCAACAAACCATTTTTATTTGGTATTTGTTTTCGGAAAACAAGTATCCCCTTCAGGATCTGAAAACAAAACCGATTAGCCAATGTCTTCCCACCAAGCTAATCTTTGAAATCACTTTTATTCTCTCCAAATTAAATTTCTTTAAATGGGAAGCCCATTAATCGAATTGTGTGTTATATATATTTTTTTTTTAATATTTGGTTGGGCACGGAAGCATTAACTATTGATTTCTTTTGTTTGCAAAATAATGACTTCCATATTTTCGCTCTTTATTTTTCCCCTAGCGAAAATTTAGGATTTCTCTGAAAATATTAATTTTTAGTCTCCAGGTCGTGTTGGTCCTATTCTCAAACAAAAGTCAATCGAAGAAGAATGGTAGAATATGGCGAAAGGTGGTATACGAATTCCATTAACACTGCATTGAATTCAATATACGACCTTTAATGCCTGACTATTTATCTGACGATGGTACACGTATAACGGCTAAGGTGATTTCATATGGCTTCATACATATACATACATATATTAAGTTGAATAGTTTTAAAAAATTATGTTTATTTTCGCTTTCTTTTCTTTCATTATAATTTACAAGTTTGTTGGTTGCGTATAAATATGTTCTTCTTTCTCTCATTAAATGATGCTGCACTAGTTTTGTTTTTGTCTCTTTTAATATGTATATAATATATAAATATGCTTTAAGTGGTGTTTGTGTGTTTAAGTTTCCTTCAGTTAAGAGCAATAGGGTTCTGAGGGGTATTGATAGTGGTAGTGGTTTTGGGGAGCTTTCTTTCCGATTCCCTTCACAAGACACCGACGGGAGGAGCTGCCCTGGCTGTGAGTGATTCTGGCTTGAGTCGCCGTGTCGATTCTAGTCGTTTTGAATTACGTTTGAATTTTGTTTTCTTTTTTATTTATAATAGCATTAATTAATAATATAATTAATAATTATAATAATTTATATAATAAACGCAAAATTGGTAAATAATAAAAATAATAATAAAATACAATCATTACAATAATTAATCAAAATTGGTTGCATTTTGTTTGTTTTTACTGTTTTTTAGTGTATTTAATGTATACGGGGTTCATTTGTTTTGTTTTGTTGGGTTTCGTTTAATATTTTTTTGTTGCTTTCTGCATTTTGCATCTGGCTTTATATTTATATAAATTACAACGGAAGTGTCGGTGTGTTTGTAGTTGGTGTTGGCGTCAACATCGACGCGGATGGAGGATAACGCAACGTATGCTGCGACGTTGCCTGCTGGATATAATCCTGACTCGGATTATTCAATACGCTATCCCGTGAGTTTGAATGTGAAGTGGCACGCAGCAGGGTGACTGCCTCGCGTTCTGGACTACATTGTACACCGTCTAGTCATTTTTGGCGCGTCGATTTCTTCTTCTTTCGTTTAAAGAAACAACAACATCTGGAATATAAGGAACCACTGGAGACAGTTAACCAAGGGACAGAAACGAGACGGATTCGGATTCGGATACGGATTCATAGGGGGAGACGTAGGCATAGGCAGAGGCAGTGGATTGGTCGGGGGAGAAAGAGAAAGAGAGAACGGAAAACGGAAGTTGCACATTAAAAACGACAAAGCAAAAAATTCTTTAAATATCTTGTGGATCTGTTAATCAATGTATCGATATATTCAGAAAGACTGCTTTCCAAAGCATACGTATTATTTTTGGTTTGTTGCTGGCATTACATTACATTACATCGTCTAAAACAAATAACACACCCCAAAAGATATGCTATGCAATTTCTTTAATTTACATGTAATACGCTACAACCGTGCCTCTAAAATTCTCCATTCTTTTATATCTGAGTATCTATAAACAAGTTTATTTTGTACAATGTTTTCTCTATACAAAGGTCAATCTGTTCCGCGACACATCTATCATTAAGCTACATATCGATATACCGATTAATTGACCGCCTGAGTAACACATACTTTGTTTCATCGACCACTTCGACTTCCGGCTGCTGTGTGATGGGCGTGTTTGAGTGTCCGGCCGTGGGATCGTCCGGATTTAGTTCGCCATTCGTGGAACTCACAACCTGCAAAGGAATGTTAAAGAGAAAAGAAAAGAAATACAATTGTAACATTAATTTCCATTCGTTTTTAACTTTTGTACTAAACATATAGTACGAGTATGTACAATAAGAAGTGATTATACATAATATAACGATTTAAACCGCTTTTTTAAATTACTAATCAAAAAAGAACCAGTTTAAGTACAGTCGATTTAAAAGTATCGATTGGATTGGCAGTACAGACATCACACAGAACAAAACTGTTATACAAACAACGACTTTCTTGGCAGCACTACAAAGCCAAGTAGACTACGAATGAAAAATTTTTAATTTTGCAATTTCAATACCTTTAACGGTTTGGAAAGGATTAATAAATATGAAGACCTATTTCGGAGATTGCCTGGATTGTCAGGACGTTTGGCAGATCATACATTTAGATGATGAATGGGCACAGCACAAGATCAGAGGACTAGGACAGACAAGTTATATTTCAAATACCTTGGAAAGCCCATTTAAAAGGAAGGTAAACAGGGTTTGTCTTGTCTTATGTCGTTTAAATTTAAAAAGAAGCTGTAGATGTGGTATTTGGGAGAATAGTAGAAGTGTTGGTGGTTCGTTGGTGTCCTATTTCTTAGGGTCGTCTTCGGGATCGCTTTTCTCATAATAAGCATCAAAGGGGCTATCATCATCCGAGCTTGAATCTTCAGGCAATCTCTGTAATAAGTTGTGTTTTGGTTTCGAATTTGATTCGATGCATCAAAAGTGGTCTTTTCGGATCGAAATAAATGCCAATGATTTCACTTTATGAAAAATGAATTTCCTCCAGCCGAATCTATTTATTGTTATAACTCTGCGGATATGTAAAGTGATCCATGCGTTTCTAGAATAGTGTTATGTATTGTGTGGCATGCAGTCAATAACATATACCGCTAAGTTGTGTTGGTTAATGCATTGCTAAAACTTGCATTAGTACCGTGCACAAGTAGAGAAAGGCTACGTTTCTTCTTTGTTATTCATGCAGATTTTATAAGGATCCTCTAGCATCAATCTTTTCAATGAAGGAATACTCTAGGTTCAAAAATAAGAGGAAGATCCGAGAAAAACACCCAAGAAGAAACTAACAAAACGTGTCGGAAAAATCAAATCAAACGTAACGGAAGTGAAATAAACTATAGTGGAGAGGAGTAGGAATAACACACGTTGGGAGGAGAGATTGTTGTTCAGTACCTTGTTGAGCTAATGTAGAGTAAATCAAGTGAAAACATTAGAATTGAAAAGGCCAAAAATATAACAGTCTGCGATAGATAATGTTTCGTTGTAATAGTTATAGAAAATATATTTAGGCAATTATGTACAGAATCACAGTCGAACAAGAATTCAATAACGTAATGAGGCGAATACAAATGTCTTTTATTTATATGTATGCTATGTCTTGCCAAGGAGCTGAAGTTTGCTAAGTTTGGATTATGTATGCACAAATACAGACTGTAGACTGAGCGGGCGAACGAGCGACATAACAGAAATAAAACGGAAACGGAAGAAAAGAAAAATCTTTTGTACAACACTGGCCGGTTGTCGCAACTTACCTGTACTGAACCATGCCGATCGGCCGGCGTTAGATTGCCCAGTGTTGCCCCCGGCTTTGGCACATCAGGCCACGCAGCAACACCTCCTTTGGCATTTGTCTGTGGTTGGGTTATGGTGGTGGTGGTTGAAGTGGTGGTGAAGGATTTGGACAGTTGGTTTTGATTATTTTTGTTCGGTACAGTTCAGTTCGGTTTGCGATCAGGCAATTGGTGGAAACGGATTTATGCAATTTGTTCAATAATTAATTTCAAGTTTAAAAAAAGTTGTATTTCTGTACAACATAGAGACAGACAGCTCTAATATTATATGCTATTTATAATTTAGGGATTGTGAGTGAGTCTAAGTAAAACTAAAGCAAGTCAAGAATGTGCTACAATAAAACCATAAAAAAATGTAGTCCATACAACAATCAAAGGCGAATTTAATTATAGTAAACAAGGGTTAAGTTAATAGCAAAGATTTAACCAAATTATAATAAAAATAATTTACAAATACCGTTCACCGATCGATTGAAGCATTTCTGTGCATTTTTAAAACTAGGTTAGTCGAGCATCTCTACCATCAGCTTTTCGATATTCTATATATTTCAAGCAGATATTTTAAGGCTTTTCCTTTTCAACATCCTAGCCTAGTATTCGCATTTTTCTCACTAAGAAAATGAGAATTAAACCCAAAGCATTTATAAACCTAGCAATGTAATCTACAACCAGACGTATATGTATGCTTAAAAGGAGTAGAAGAGCACTTTATTTCACACTAACCATTACAGAGATAATTTTCAAGTCTACAACGTCTAACCTGGAGTATTATATATTCTTCATTCTCATCATCAACTTCGTCATCAAAATCAAAATAAGAAACATCCTAAGTTTTATATCAAATGTGTGTTGGGAAGAAAAGTAGGATCAAAACAAAAGCGTTGAGCATAAGTAGAGAAAGAAGAGCAGTGAATAACGAATGTTAGAAGTAAAGAACTGAGTAACCAAAGTGAAAAAAGTTCGTTAAAGCTAGTATAATCAAGGATAACTGTTTATATCTTATAAACATATAAAATAATCAATTTAAATTTTGTCTGTGATCGAGAGTACAAATTTGATTCCTTTTCGGACTACTTAAGAAAAATGTTATTATATACATTACCTTAGCCGTAACATTATGACGATCTTTATTTGGTGAAATGATGACTTCATGGCCAGTTTGCAGAGATCCGACGGGCGTTGACTGTATTATGTCAGTGATGTGAATGCATGTATTAAATTTGATAACATGTTTATATATAGATGATTCAGTGGGTTTTATTAACACACAGAGTTACACGCACATGAAACGGTGGTGACAACCGAAAAAGAGAAGAGATCAAGGAGAGAAGAAAAGTGCTGTTATAAATGGCTTCACTTGGTTCCTTAAGTTTGTGTCATTAATTGTTTGTACTTAACATACGATAGCTTAACCACCTAAAGCAACGAGCTTACACACTGACAACAAGCCTTGACCAGCACTGAAAATGATCGAGCGTCATACGTAACTATGCAGTACTGATTTAGCTATAGAATTCAAAGATATATCTTGCCATTTGGGTTTCTTTTTTGTACCTTGTCAGACTTATTTTTGGCCAAATGCGAAGGCGGTGCATTCTTTATGACTTTCATTTGGTCCAGCTGTTCCTTGGTCTTAAAATCGAAACAGGAAAGGGCTTTAATATCAATACCGCTAAATTTTGGGGAAACACTTTTAAATATTAAAACAGCATTTTTCGGAGTTGATTATGGGTCTTTACTGTTTATATTGCGCTTTAATTTAAGATTCTATCTTGGATGTGGGTAAAGGCACTTTATAAAAATATATATTTCATTCAATTCGGTGAAGGCGGTAAAGTTAACACATGTCGTTGGGAACAGGAATCAAACTAAGAACAAACTGAGCCCAATCTTCTTTGCAGCAGCGGCGGGTGGCGGAAAACTGATAGCGCGACAGCAAGGATCCTGCCATGTTAGTAGTTTGTTACATTGACGTCATACAAACCGATAATTCCATGCGGCTTTCATTCATTTTTGGGTGAATTAAAATCATTCTTAGTGGGTTTAAAGGGCAATGGCGGCGGTTGGCTCAGTCAATCGATTTTTGATATCATGCTTGATACTTCCATCATTAGAAATGATTGTTCAGTTACATGATTATTAACTTAAAATATTTTGAGATTTCGAGACGTTATGGATATCAATTTATATATTTCTAAGTGCTTGCAATTCACTATGTCTCCTATGAATTAGATTAGGGGTCACGTTTTAGAATTCGGTGGTATGTTTTTTGGGAGTCTTAATGTTTAAGAACGTGTAATTTAAATGGGGTAGACGAATATATAGCTCACCATTGTCTTCCCTGTCCAGTCGAACTCGCCCTCGTCGGTGTAACCCTTACGATCGAATAAGTCTTGAAACAGTCTTCGCAGAAAATCATAGTCGGGAGTTTCGAAAAAATCTAACCGCCGTACATAACGCAAATATGTCGCAAACTCTTCCGGATGTCCATCACAAAGCACCTGGGTGTTGGAAATAAGACGTTAGTTCAAGGTTTAATGAGATTAAAGGAATTTTTGGGATATATTTCACCTCGATGGGCGTTGCTCGTTTCGTATCACCGATTTTTTGATATCTCTCCTTGAGTGTATCAGCCTTTAGGCCTTGCCACGGCAGTGAACCCCTTAAGAAATACATAAACATATGTCCCAATGCCTCCAGATCATCGCGTCGCGACTGCTCACGCCCCATGTGCGTGTTGATTGACATATAACGTGCTGTTCCAGTTAGGGATTTATGCTCCCGATATGGTATATGCCTATTTGTATCTAAATCAATGTATTCTTTGGCCAAACCGAAATCTGTTGATGATATTATGTTTAAATTTGCAGTACACGTTTAAAATTTCATCTAAGATCTTACCAATTATATGTATAATTTTTTCACGTTTTGTTGACGTTCTGCCAATGAGAAAGTTCTCTGGTTTCACATCCCTATATATTAAGTGCCGACTATGAACATATTCGATCCGGTGGAGCTATATTTTTATATGTGGACGGGTTTTTTGGGAAAATATTGAAAGAAAAATTAGTTAATTGTGCAAATTTTAAAAAGAGCATTATATAGGCTTTTTTGCTTATGAAATGCTCTTTTTAGCTTTTAATTTATAAAATAAAAATCTATTTGAACATTTTTCTGTAGTGTCTCAACTAGCTGTTTATGTTTTTCACTGTAAATTTGTTCTCTTTGATGGCATCGGATTTTATTATTAATCGCTGTTAAATCATAAATATAAAAACTCAGAAATATCTATATTGAGCTACAAATTGATGTGTGCATGCAAATTTATTTTAATTACAATGAACGTTGGTTTCTTCCTGTTTAGCTAATTTTTGTTATTTTAAAATATAAGATCATTTTCGGTAAGGAAGTATTTTTAGTGAATGATGCCTCGTAATGAATGCAAAAGAAGTTGTTACAAATAAAACCTCAACCAGGCGGCTATGATTATGACAGAAAGAGTGAGTCGGAGAGAGTCAGAATAGGGAGGCAGCGACCTATTGGTTTCTTGTTAGTAATGAACATTAAATAAATAGTAAATAAAAAGAGTTAAAACTATAAGCTAGTAACCAAGCAACTCTAATAAAAACGCAATTACACACCCCAACCCACACACACGCAAAACAAACAAAAGGTGTTTCGATCTTGATCTTAGCACTAGTGTTGGTTAATTTGGACCTCGGCTACCAGTGTTGTAAATGTGATTATGTGCAGAATTATGCGCGTGCTTAAGGAAAACTTTGCGATTGCAATATCTGTTGTTTTATGCTTCGTTGTTTAACTTTGTTTTGGTGGATTTTTTTGTGGTAGTACTTACTAATTGTATAGCTATCAGAAGTACGCTCTTCAAAGTGAAACGTCTGCCGCAAATATCGAATAAATCTTCAAGTGATGGACCAAGCAACTCCATAACAAGAGCATTGTATTTGCCGCAGGGGCCGAAGTAATATACTTCTGGTACACCCTCTGCTATCGATTGATCGATCGATTAATTGATTGATTGGTCGATTTTATTGTTGATTGTTCGGTTGGGTCGACATAGAATTTTGTTTGGAGGAAGCGAGCGAGTGTTATTATTTATTCGAGTGTTGGACAACGCACAAAAGATTTTTGGTTGATCGATTTGTTGTTTGTTGTTGTTTTTGTTGTATTTTTGCAAACAATTCGTGAGCAAGAGATAAAAAGAGAGATGGGAGAGAGAAGAAAAAAAGATGAGAGATACAAACTAGATTTTTTTTAAATAACAAGTCCTTGTTTTTTAAAGCTGCATTTCAATTGATATGACGGTTCGGGCACAAAAGAAGGAAAGAAACAGAGTGGGAAAGTGATGTGTAGAGAGCGATGGATTTGGCTCATGTTCTGGAGGTTAGTGTGACGCGTCTTACGATATTACCACCTTTCATTTGACAAAAATCGAGCGAAGGTAAAAATACTTATTCGGGCAACTGTGCTAAACACAACAAGAACAACAAAAATAGAGATTCTCGAAGCATATACACAAGGAAATGACTGCCGGAAGACCAACCTGGAGACGGGAACTCACCTACCAACTCATCCTCCTCCTCCGAACTTCATTTGACCTAACCAGTAGAAACTTTAACTCGGATATAACAGAGTTTTGTGTGTGCTTACAAATAATCTTAAAACTAAAATAGTTTCCATGGCGGTGTGTGTGGTGTGTATAACAGGTTTTGGTATTCTCTGAATTCTGATAAACAGTTCGATAGATCTTTTTGCAACTGTGTTAGTAGTTTTGGTTAAATTATATACATTGCACTTTTATGTCAAAGAGAAAAGAGAGACTACAAAAGTCAGTTTTGATAAATGATAAATTAAGTAAAGTTAAGTGTTAACAAGTTCAACAATGAAATTGTTATACTAATGACTTAATTTCAGTTGTTTTTAACTTGAAAACACTATGGAATAAAGGATTCCACTTGGGTTTATGTACAATTAGGTGTTTGATTAAATAATTAATTTTTAAACGACGCATTACATGCTTTAAAGGGATTGCTTTTTAGTGTTATAAGTTCATTGCAGATCCGTTAAACGATATTGAAAGTTGCAACATAAAAGTATTATTACCTTTACTACAGTTTCAACATATCTACAGTAAACTAAAAAGTTGACTAACGTTCATTGCATAGACTCTAAAACGTACTAAATCAAGAAAACAAAAATAAAACCTATATATTAGCCGTTGAGACACTTTTGTTTCAAAATTAAAAAAAAAATTGGTTCATGGACGAGATGCTGGCGGATTTCACAAGATATGACTGTTATACAGGACACTTCAAAATGTAATAGTTAATTTAATTTCCTGGCAATGAGATTTATAAGGGAGGCAGAAACGTAAACTGCGTTCTTTGTAAAAATCTAGCATTTTACAATTTCCCTGGAATAGCAAATTGTTTTCCCCACCCAATATTATTATTAGTATTTTTTTAATCAAGTGAAACCCGCTTTACTTTCGTCTACAACACCTTTTTGGTGATCTTTCCGTTCGTGGTGGATGCCACACTTACAAGTTGTTTCGCTATCATCAATACAGTCTTAAGTGAAAATTTACGGGCGCAAATATTAAAGAGATCTTCTAATGATAATCCCAATAACTCTAAAACCATGGCATTGTAACGGCCACCGCAAGTGCCCAAATGATAAATGCGTGGTATGCCATCTGGGGCGTTATCGGCTGCATTTCGATATTGATTCCGATGTCGCATTTATTTGTATTTCGTTCAGGATCAGACAAAATCCCATTCCAATTCCGATTTGGGGTCCAATTTAGTGGTGGGGATGGTGGTGAGGGGTTGGTTCATAGCATTATATTATAGCAAAATAGCATCACAATGTATTATGCAACAGTTGATTGTTGTTGGTTGGTTGTAGGTTGGTTCAATTCAGTTCATAATCGAGTTGGTTGTAATGTTGTGGTAGATTGCAGCAGACACGGGGAGAAATATATAGATAGATAGAGAGCAGCGCATGATGATTCGGATTCGGGTTTAAATTTTAATTTAGCGGTGTTTTTGTTCAATAATTCATAGTAAATATTTGGGGTATTTGGTGTTGTAGTAGTTGATGAATAATGGAGTAACAGAGAGCAAGATATTTAAATAAACAACAAATAATATTAAGCAACAGAAAACAGAGGAATTTAGAACAAAAAAACAAATAATGCAAGTTGGGCAATAGTTGAGAAATCTATATCTATATATATATATATATAAATATATACATATATATAAATAGTAGGATATATGTATATATGTATAGAGATTTAATTGATTTTCGAGCTGTTTTACATTGGCGGTAATAATAGTAGTTGGAGTTGTAGCCTGAGCTGTTTTACTACTGAAGTACAATAGACAAGGGACGTGGTGTTTTTACAGTTTTTGTTTTAAATAATTTTTTAATTTTTCACTTCACGCACCGACCGACCTCCGAAAATATGCTTGAGAAAATCTATTCATGTTTTTCTTTTCGTCGTATTCTTTCATCGCAGTGCGTTTACCACTAGCGAGGTACCAGAAGTGTTTTACAAAAATTATAAATATATTCGTTTACATATGAATCTAATAAAATGGTGGTAACGGTGCAAAACTTTACTTTCAGTAATTAGTTTGTTAGTAAAATATACGGGAAGGGAGGGTGGTAATAAAATGTGACTAGGAAAATAGAGACCGGCTTCGATAATCATGTACAAATCGTACGTCTTCAGAGCAATTGGAATTTTATTCCCTATAGGGGTCGTTGGACATTGGTTGTTAGTTTATTATTTAGTGTTAAGTGGGACGACAGCTTTGGAAGAAGTTATGGATCGTAGAACAGACGAGTTGTAAAGCGATAGATTACATACCATGTGATCCTAATAGTTTATAAAACCTATACTCTAAGTGTAGTTGCGGAGCCTTTGACTTCATAGGCTCCATTTTTATTGCTACATGTTCATTGTTGTAAAGGTTTTTGCCTGAAATAAAAGAAAAATTGCCATTAATTATATGTTTCTAAAGTAAGTTAAATAAATAAAACAACATTAATTTCAAATCTTCAACTCCAACACAAATGCCAAATAAGAAAAGAGACTTGTACGCACATGTGGCTTTACATGCCTAAGACTATCGCCAAGCACATGCATTCATCGCGTTTACCTGCCCCACCGTTATCAGTAGTGCCACGCCCATTACGCCCTCCGACACCACCACCAAAGCAACACATTCGCCGACCTAGCCAAATGGGGGAAAAATAATAGTAAGAAATTCATGCAATATTTTACAGCAGTCCACTTGTTCTCAACCCCAACTTCAATACTCAGATGATTTATTTTAAAACTATTGGTCATTGTTTTGTACTTTATTAAATTGTTACTTTAAAAAAATAATGTTGTATTTTCTGGCTAAGAACCTTTCCAAAATATACGAATTGTAGTGTGAAATTAAAACAAATCGTCCGGAAGCGAATTTGAGAACAAGGTCGTATATAATTCGAGAATTGCATTTTAGATACCACGATATGACGGAGCCTCAGACAGAAGCTGAGAGAAAATGTCAACAACGAACAGTGCGCTCATGTGCGAAATTATGTCATGAGAAAGTCGGCGAGAGAGCCCGCCAAGAATGTGTGGGTGGCTTGGGTTTGGCTTTTATGAGTTCGCTGGGTGAGTGGATGGGTGGGACAGACGTTGCTTATCAACAGACACAACATTGAAACGCTGATGATAGAGTAAGTCGTCGCACACACATACGCATATACACATAGATACAACAAAATCGGCGATAGGAAGCCGCATGATTTCGATTACATGCTAGAAAGTACCGCCAGCAATGCCTTTTTTATCCATCCATCCCTAGAAATGTTTTGTTTGCTGAATTCTTAGAACCCTCACTAAAACATGCGAGCAAAGAGTCAAAAATGCAAAATTAACAATTTGTTGGTCTGGAATTTTTTGTCTACGCAGACAAAAGAAAGATTTCTAGTCGATCGAAAACAATGTTAAATTTCTTTTGAAAGTGTGCACAGCAGATGTCAAACTTTAAATATAAGGTTAAATATCAAAGGTCTACGAGTATCATCCACAAATACCGTGACCTAACGCAATATAAAATATTTATCATTGTACAAATGCAAAAAATGGAAAATAAACTTCCAGAGATTCGTTGAAATAAACAATAAAATAGCTCACAGGAACTAAAACAATGAGAGAGAGAGAAACAATTTTTATAAAGGGCGTGCTACGCTAAACAAAAATAAAGCGAAAGTTCCCAAATTAAATGAGAAACGCCCACGCAAGGCGCCTATAAAAATGAGCCAAGAAAATGGGCGGAAAAGTATTTAGGTTGGTCAACGTTCTGGTTTCCCAAATGCTTTTACATTCATACTTATTCTTTGGGTTTGAAATGGGTAAATAACAAAAGAAACAGGCCTCCTAAAAATCAAAACAAAATTATGTCATTGGGACCGCAGATTTCGCGAAAATGCCCAAAATGTAAATTCCCTTTTATTTAAACGTCAGCACTAAACTAATTTAACAACAAAAGAAATTAGACAAGCAAACACACATTTTGCGAAGGGTATTTATAGACCACAAATAATAAAAATGATATCATAAGCGAAACGAAATGGGCTGTGCAACGTCATAGAAACGTATTTAATTTTAATTGAAAATAGGCAACCAGTACATTTCAAACTGTGCGATTATCATAATTTAAAAAGGCAATTAAACCAGCCAATTAAACACAGCTTTTAAGTGATTATTTTTGCTTTTTGTCACCGCTTCGGCCTAATGAGTCATACAATAACCCCACAAAACAAATGCAACAAAAAGTCTCGAGATGCTGAGGTGGAAACAAAGAAAGAGCATGGCTCAGACCGTCGGAAAGAGAAAGAATGAATGGCCGAGAAAGAGACAGTCTGATAAGTCTGAGAAGGAGACCTCGTGATAATTACAGTTTGAGAGACATAGCCCACGACAACCGACTAAGAATTAGCTAGACTTTATAGTACTACCTGTTGGCAATGTGACAACAAATGCACAAAAGGAAGTGGAAGGCCCCAAAAAAATAAACAACGGCCGAAGGGGCGGGGCCGGTATGAAACAACTTTATAAAAGCGCATTTAGCAAACAAAGCCAAAATGACGACAACGACGACGATGCCAAGAAAACAGATGGCGGAATGGAATGGCGTTTTGTGTTGTATTGTGCACTCTTCGCCGCCAGTGAAAAGGAGCGGGGAACCACTGTTCCCATTGTGGTTAACAGACCTGGAAAGGAATGCCCGTCGAAAGGAAGTGGCCAACGAAAAATAAAAAAAAAAGGTGCAAGAAAAATAAAACACCGAAGGTCCCAAACGCGACATTATTTGCATGCCAACAGGCAAAAATTCGGGGAGAGAATGGGTCAATGGGGTGGCGGACGGTACGCAGCATGGGGTTTTTTTTCTTAAAAACAAAAATTCGAATTATTTAAGCGGAAGTCTTTTCTCAAACGTAATGAGTTTTGGATCCTCTGGAATTTAAAATGATTTTTCAATACTCGGCGCTTGAGAACTTTGCAATGATAGCTGAAGAAACGTGAAATACAATCAGCATAACATCTTTTAAACGATTTTTTTCTTATTATAAATCTTCAATATCATATGCCCAATATCATGTGCCCAGAAAACCATTTGAAAACGTTCATACAAGTGTTAGCGTAATAAAATAATGATTGATTATTAGTGAATGTGTAATTTATTTAGACTTACCTAAACGCAATTCGCCAAAATTACCACAGCCAATTTTTTTACCGACACGAAAATTTGGTCCGACCATAAGTACACCGGTCGTGGTGCTTACAGATTGGCGGGTGGAATACATGTTATTGCTTGAGCTTTTACCACCGGCTAGGGCTGTGGTGGCATTTGCCACATTACCAGCGGATGGACCGGCAGTTGTCGTTTGTGGGCCACCGCCACTGCAAGGAAAGAGAACGGAAATCGATTAGTAACAAGTTGATTTGCAATAAAAATAAACATTTCACAGCGATGCAGACGCAGCGCAACAGCCACCTGATGTTGGCTTTAAGGGTGTTTAGCAGCATATGCTTAAAGTCGGGCACAATTTAAGTCCTAGTGTGCCCAACACTAAATGTCAAGATACTTAAATGCAAAAACGACGAGAAATTCGTCTTAATTCGCTACATCTTTGGTACAGTAAGCTAAAGGATTGACTAGAACTACGATATTAATACGTACTTTTCCGCCTTGATGTTTGTTTTTTGTATGTATATATATTTGCGCAACATTTAATTTTGAACGACCAAAAAGCCCCGGGTAGATAGGATCTAAACTATTGACACACGGAAATCAAGGTAGTAAAGTTCAAAAACCTGCCCGACCGAAACAGATATTGTGATATTGTTATAGGTGGGCGTTACTATCGACTCATAAATAAGTTTTTATTCTTGTCCCAGTAAGAGAAAAAAAAGAACCCAGGACAATGACACAGAAACTTTTTGCATTTTCAAGTGGCCCTGCACAGCGAAGAAAAATCGATTCGAATCGAGTTGTGTAGGCCAGGTGAGTTTCTGTTTACCTAAACGCTTGCAAGAGGGAATAGAGACCTAGCTGCTGGTTATGGCCACATGTCCAGAGAGCTCGCTCAGGCGTAACCGTTCATGGGCAGAGCAGGGCAGTTGGGGCAGAGAATTCGAATCGACTCCAGTCGAGTCGAGTGGATTGTAGTGGAGTGACTCATGGCCACCAGACAAGGGAAATATGTTTGATTAAGACAAAAGGTTTTGCTTTGTTGCAGCTCGGGTGGGTGTGGCCCCTGTAAGATCTCATATTTTCCCATGCTTTTCATTGTTGCCAAATTTAGTTCAATGTCGTCGGTTTAATCGGTACTTCAACTAGGCAGCAGTTGCTTAATTAAGTTAAGGGTAACACGTGGGCTTCTGTAAATGCGAGTCACGTTTACCAAAGATAATGTAAACCAAGTGAGTCACCCGAGAATGGAGACAATGTGACAAATATGACGGACACAATTAAAAGCAAATATAATATAAACAAAAAAAAATAAGGTGCTTCTTCATGCATTGACGAATTTTTGAAAGTTGGGCAGGGGATTTCCCATATTATAAAACTTAATTTGCTCAAAATACATAGTTACGAAAATTTACTAATCTCAAATTACTCAAATTACTAATCGCGCCACTGGATCAGCAAAGTAAATAGAAGACTCTTTTAATTTTAAGTTACAGCATCTGATTGGCCGGCATTTAAGTTAATAACGCTGATCACATACAAAACCGAATAGCAGACGGCCGTATCAAATTGGTTAACTGGTGGAAAGGAAAGCCTGAGTCTTGGTTACCGTTCCGCCCAAGACGATTAACAGGAAATAATTAGGTATTCCCACTCGTTTTGCGGTCGGGTTCACTCTCCTCTCCATTACCCTTTGCCTTAATTTCTACTTTCATCTAATATCAGTCTGCGCCCGCCCGTCTGTCTTCGATTGCTTGCCAGCTGCGAACGGGAGTCGGAAAATGTTATCTACCCACTAGTTTTTTTTCGCCAACGACAAACGAGAAGGCAAAACAACATACACACAACCAATAGTTGTACCGTTAGCCGGGGCCGTAAAAAAAATCACAAAGACTAAAAACCGCCGATAACAATTAAAGAGTATATTGCTGTGGGCAAAAGCAAAGACGATTGAGCAGTCGACGAAATGAATCAGAAACAAGTTCGAGTTCTACTCCGATTACAAGTTCCTTCGGTATCCCCCGACATCACCTCATCTTTAGATAACAGAACCACTTGCCTATGTTAAATGCACACCACGAAAATCGTCCACCAAACGGTTGTTTCACTTGGTCAAGTTAAAGAAAAGAAACTTTAATAAATCGACGAGAAGAATGCTTATGCTGATCAAGATTTTAATTATAAACATCCAGTAGGTTCTTCATGATACATTTTCCTTGTAAAATGAAAACAAAACGTATCTCGTCCATCAATAGCTAATTGGTCTGGTATTTCTAGTTGGTTGGCTTTCCTAGGGTATTTCATTGCCTCGGCAAGTCTCAGTTTTCATGCTTTTCTTGTTAATGCTTTGACTGTATTATGGCTTAATATCCTGGGGGTAAAACTGGTTCATACACACACCAGTATCTGTATCTCTGTGTACATATGGACGGGAATTAACGTATAAATGGCTGAATGTCCACCGATCGATCTCCGTTTGACTCTACTTCTTCGGCGTTTCTGGCTCCCCACTTAAACCCATTTGTATTTGGTTGGACTCCGCGTACTGTTTTTTCTTTTTTGTTTTTATTACTTTTTGGTGTCGGTTTGGTTTCTTAGCTTTCTACGCCTTTTGCTTCTGGCCTGGTATGAAAACGGGTTCGCATTTTGTCGCTCCCGGTTGTTCTTAAAGATAGCCTGTTTTTTCATGAATCAGAATGTAACAATGGCTCTTAGCTGGATATTGCACCTGGGGTTTTACACAAGGTTTCCGAATGGCCATGGGTTAAAAAGTAAGCACAGCACTCGATTATTGAAATTATGTATTCAGATTTAAAATTATTCCAAGACTGTAAGATGTAGTCGTACGGCATAATTGTTGTTAGAATTGGTCAAAATATCTGAGTTTTTAAAGACCACTAAGGAAACAGTTATAAACAATTTATTTTCATTAATGAAAGTTGGGAGCGAAAGTTCGCATTTCTGTGTGATAAAACAGTGTGACATAACATTACCAACAAATTAACACTTGTTGCAAAACCAAATGGGTTTCCTGAGTAATAAAACAATAAACCCGTTTTAAGAAAAGTGATTGAGAAAATAAAAAAAAAACACACAGGTTCCTAATATTCTATATTTTGTTTGTTGCGTTTGAAAGCAGGGAAAAACAAAATCAATAATTAAAAATAAACCAAACGCTATAAATAAAATTATGCACAAGGTGGGTTGACCAAACTCACTCATCAACACTACCACACGGAAAGGCACGTGTGTGTGTGTGTGCAAGACAATTTTATCTGTAGCTGTGTGTAGCTCATAAATAAATCAAGTGTAAATTGAACACAAATCCGAATATAAGAAGAAAGGGCGAGGAAAGGAGAGAATTAGAGCAGAGGACAGCGAATAGGAAAAACAGAGAACTTGCGCTGATGACGGCAATAGTAAAAACCGCAAAAAGCGGAAAATCCCAATTAGAATCCACAACATTAGTGACAACAATCACAACACAGAAAAAAAAGTGGGATCAATTTGATTAAAACACATTTGAATTTTAAAAAATCAAAATATTTAAAAAACTTTTTTAGCTCTAAAAGTTGAATACTACATGTTTAAAAAATGTACTAATGTTTAAAAAATTCCTATTCAGTACAGATTTGCCTTTGTTACTGTGTATCCCTGCCAGAAACAGCAAGATGAAACCGCAAAAGAATTCCACCTAATTGGACGGAATATTGATTGGAAATCAAGGTGACACAGTGATTTCTAAACTGTGACTAACTCACATAATTGCAAATTTAATTAAAGCCCAGAAAACCCACTTATACAGGAAGCCCCATAAAGCCCATAGGTGGTCACCAAAAATGAGGGAAATTACATAAGCAATCAAAGAAAACAAACGGCGCTTAAAATAAACAATGATAAGGAAAGTCGAGTGATAAGTGCGTGTGTCTATACTTGTTACTTGTGTGTTTGTTGGGTGACTTATCAGCTGGAGATTTGTGAGTCGTTTGTATGTATTTCACTTTTTTCCTCTTGAAGTGCATTACAATATATTTGTTGCTATAATTTCTATTTATAAAAACAAACAATTTCATTACAGTTTCCAGAACGAACAATTGAATTCCAATTATACAAATCAATTGAAAGGCTAACATACAAACATCTGCAATGGTTATGCCGTTAAATATTGTATTTATATTTAGATAAAAATTAGGGTTTCAATTTTGTCGATTTATATTTCAGTTTTTAGAGAAGTATCATTCCTTAAAAAAAAAAATTATTATTTTCAAGTTTTTCCAGTGGCCAATTTAACAGCTTTCATCAGAAACATTTATCAAATAATATTGGAAGTGTACATTAATTGCCGATGTGGATAAGTCAGCTCAATTGACAATATGCTACAAAGCGATTCAGCTTGTTGTTATTAATGTGATTTTTGTTGTTGGCAATCAAGTCGTAATTGAATTGCTATTACGCCCAGCATAACGACATAGCGTAACATGTCAATATCCATTTTCATTGGCATTTGACGCTTTGAAAGGCAAAGTGGCAGTATGAAGCACAACAAATACATATACAACTAAAACTAAATACAATGGCTGCATTCGCATATATTCACGAAACATAAATGAGCGCACAGTGGCGCTTTCTTCTTCTAGGTCTCCCCTCCTGCCATTCTCTCCATGCATCACACCAAATGACCTATCACACTGATAAGCGGAGAGAGCGCGAGACACACACACACACATACACATAGCAAAACCACTCGAGAGCCCCCACACACATACACACCAAAGTTGGCTAGATAAGCGCGCCTTGATTAGCAGCGACGTCAGACAATAGCGAGTCGAAATGAACGAGTGACAAGTGTGTAAAAGGAGAGTGGGAAGTAGGCGCTGCACATCTTAAAATGCGAGGTCAGCCCAAATGGGGAGGCAGGAAAAACGGGAAAGAGATGGAAATAGTTACGAATAGAGAGATGCAGGCGCCACTGCACCTTGCACAGTGGGCGGCATCACGGAATTAATTAATTTTTTAAGTCAGAGCTCTGTGTCTTTGATGGGCATAACCAATTATCTGTCTATGCCAATAGTTATAGTTACTAACGCTTACCAACACTTAAGTTGTTGGATTCGATTAGTTACGGATGTCATTCTAGATCATTATGAACAGCTGAGTAGATGTAGCTGGGACTGTCTGTCCTTCCGTCCGGCTGTTTCTAAGCCAACTAGTATATTAGCTGTAAACCTATCTGCATCGAACTTCTCAAGTCTTCATTTTATAAGTCAGAACGGGGCGGAACGTTGTTTTTGATCATAAAGTGCTTTTATAATGTATGCAAATTTTTTTATTATATTTTATATCTTAAATGCAAGGGTATACAAGCTTCGGCTTGACGAAGTAAGCTTTCTTGTTTTATTGTTTATTTGCCAATGTACCCCCCTGCGGCGTTCAATTTAGGGCTGGGCTAGCACGTCACCCATCCCACTTCCACATCCAAAGCAGAGACAACAATTCCATTGACGACGTAGTCTATCAACGCCACAGCCTCTAACTGAAATTGCACAATGATGTCCGTTACGTTTGTGTGTATGTGAGTGGATGTGTGTATGCATTTATGGGGGCGCCTCAATGGCCGATTGACCTTTGCATGTTAGATTAACATTGAATATGAAATCGAATACACACTCCCCTCCCTCCCACCAACTCACACATATCCTGTTTGTGGGGCATCTGCCCCTGTGAGCTTATGTGGCGAATGCTTTAATTAGTTTAGCCTCAGCTGGAACACGTACAAAAGCCAAGAGCTATGCAAATGGGTTCTACAGAGGTTAAATGGTATCCACTTTCTCTGGTAAGCATAGCAACAAAACCAACTGTTTAAACTACATATTCGGGTTGAATAATAGCACAAAAGATGTAATATGCGATTGATTTCTTCTGAGATTTATTTACACGCATTTGTTCCCACTTTTCGTACAAATTTTTTTAATCGCCCCAATGAACTGGCTTTCCCCAATTAATTTCGCCAAAGGTTTAAGGCAATTCTCTTTCTTCCTGTATTGCGTATATGCTTTTACCTTAAGCTCTCTTAATGTTATTTACTCAAGTGCAAGTGATTTTTCTGTCACTTTACGATGCGGAAATGTAAAACATTCTGGTTTACAGGAAATTAAGTTCATTAATTTGTTATTAAAGCATTGCTTAAAAACCCCAAGCTATTTTTAACGTAGAGGCAACAACATGAATTAAGACTTAACACAAAATTTTAAGTGAATCTTATCTATAATTTGTACTCTATAGCGAAAATATAAAAACCAACCTGATCCGACGGTTATTATGTACACCTCAACCGTATGGAAATTGTCGGTAATTTGCTTTCTAGTGTTTTCTTCCGGCATGCCTCAACCTTTCGGCTTATTTAGAACGGGTGAGAGTGACCCCGAGATAACCCCAATCCCAGCGATTCTCCTTCACCCGGGCAGCCCCCCTACGTCATTTACGCTTGATTCCTTCCTTCCGCCTTTGGTGGTCGTTTGGGAATTGACGTGGGCGTGGCTTTTCGACATTGAAAAACCTCACGTGCGTTTGCGTTGCCAACAGAAGTTTTGTTTCCTTCGGTTTTTATTTTTCTGTTTTTTTTTTTTTTTTTGCTGCAATGTTTGCAGCTTCTTGGCGAGTTCAATGTCGTGGCCAATGCAATTTGAGCAATGGCATTTTCACGTTTTTTCTTATTTATCTTTAATCGGCAGGTCTGTCAGTCGATTGCCGAATTGAAGGCCGGGAAAAGTCAATACAGTGCGGCCCTGTATAATAAGCATCAGCTAAATTCGGCGTTAAAGACTTTCGCACTTTCTCATCGACTGCGTATCATCAATAAGTAAGAAATGTAAGTTATCTAACATATTTTTTGCTACGCACATAAACTTTAGACTTAATTAAGTAATGGAAATTCAAAGTTATAACAGAGTGGAAAATATTCATCTCAGTTTGCAAATAATTGCTTTTCAAATATGGCTATTTATTTTATTTATTTACGGACTTGCTAAAACGGATGGCGAATAAACAAATACTGATTTGCTAGCATAAGCGTTAAAGTTGATTATTAAGTAACACAGCTGACAGTTTGAATCTTCTCTTTTACTGATATAAAAATTAAGTTACATTTATGTCTACATAAATTGCTTTCTTCGGTTACTGGTTCGGTTCATCGGTTTAGCGACGGTTTCTGAGAGCAATATCTGATTATCATTGAATTAGTTGTACTGATGCCCACGTAGTTATAATAGGCCACACAACTTTTAAAATACTCTGGTTACTGACATTATTTCCTGCTATAAACAAGATTGTGGTCACACTGCTGCAGTGTATCTGAAATAGTTTCCCACAACCCTTCTGTTGCATGTCATTCGAAACTGAGCCCTTAACATGTGTTTAACACAAGTAAGTGGACGATGTTTGGCAGACTCAGCAAGGAACAAACGAAAAAGTAATAAAAAATAAAATATATGAAAACTAACCCGGTGGACTCCGTGGAACGGTACTTTCAGTGGGAACGAGATGGCGAGAAGGGCCTCATGCATGGAATCCCGTGAAAGACGAAGAAGCAGAGCGTCGCGGGGGATCGCCGACGCCCAATGACTGTAAAACTGCAAGCAGCTGTTGTTGACTTTGAGGCCGTTCACTCTTCGTTGTTGTGTTTGTTGTATTTGTTGCTGCTGCTGTTGATTTAATGCTGTTGCGTTTGAGAACGTGTTTTAATTTTTATTGCCTTTGTTATAATTGTTTAGTTGGCAGCTTGGCTTGGATTTTTCACAATTTTAGCACTTTTATTGCACATCTGGTTGGCTTGAAAATTAACAAATAAACATTAATTTTATTTTGGCTTTGCAACCATATTTTTCAATAATTTTTCAGCTTTCTTCTCTTTACACTCTACACATTTCGGTATCAAAATTTTTATTACAAGTATTTTTGTGTTTGCTCATTTCGTACTATTATTAAATCCCAACTGGAAAATGTTTTTAATTTGCCATATCCGCTGCGCTTTGTCTTTCTATATGCATGTGTGTGCGATCGGGAAAGGGAGAGAAGTATGAAAGGAAGGGAAAGATCAGAAAATATGCAGCAATGTATGAGAAATCCGCTCAGCTTTCGCCACATTACGAAATTAATGCCAAAGCCGGAGACCCAAGCGCCCCCAACAAACTGATTTTAAACACTTTTTTGTTTAGTTACTTTTCTTTTGCAGGTCAAAAGTCTGAAAACAGAGGAGTGCGAGAGGGAGAGAGTGAGAGAGAAAGAGGGAGAAGGCCGCAGCAGATACAGATACCAAAAAGGCAGGCAAAATAAATTGTGGAAAAAAGTCATAAATAACTCGAAAAACCAGTTTATGTTGCCGGTGTACAAACAGGCAGCTCCAAAGCAGCAAAAGAAACAGCAACAGTAAACAAAGTGTGCAGCAAAACGAAGAAAAGTGCGAGCGAGCTAAGAATAGTACTTAACGAAAAAGAAACATTAACAGGAAGGGGGAAAACCAAACTCGTTAAAGCTGTGCAGGAGATGGAAAAATAAAGCACAGACAGCTGACTCAAAAAACTAAAAGATACACAAACACACACATACACAACAGAGCGAGAAGAGAGGATAGATAATTTTCCAGTTGTGGGCAGACTGTCAAGTCAAAGAAGATTGAGATAAGAGGTGTTTAGCAACAGTTTGACAGCCACAACTCTTTTCTGTTATGTTCCAGGCCATTATTTATTTTGTTCTCCAACTTTTGACACACACACACGCAGCAGAGCGCAACAAGAGCGAATAAAAAACGTGGCTGCACTGCATTGAAATTTATTTCGAAAGGAAACTGGAGCAAACACAATTTATTCAACGTCACAGCGATAAAGCGATTAACGCGTATAACACACACCACAAGTTCTCACAAGTATATGTACTGCACACCCGCAGCGCACCGTCAGATTTGCGAGAGAGCTGCGATTGCGAAAACAATGATACGGCGGAGGAGGAGACGGAATGACAACTGCCGCGCCGAGCGATCGAAAATCAAGTGAGCTCCGGCGCAAAGAACACACGATGCCGAAGCCAGCGGAAGAGAAGGAGAGAGCGCAAAATTAAACACACACGTAGAGAAATTATGGTAGATCATGAAGATCAATTGAGAGATTATAACATTCGCAGTAACAAAGTAAATGGATTCTTTTCTTTTGTAATCGATTGTATGAAATGAAAATATTCATTTTTATTTGAAAGGTTCATAAACTTCTGATTAGTACCTTGACTACGTTATTAGGCTGAATTTTTCTCTGTGTTGGGAAAAGAGAGATACAAAGCTTGTGTGATTGAGAGAGCGGACTAAAACACTTGTGAGCGTGTGAAAATGCGGCAATTGAGCAGTTTGTATTTGTATGTAATTATTGTTCATGCCGCTGCTGGTTGATGTTGTTGTTTCTGTTCTTGTCCCTGTACAGGGAGAAAAGCAACAACAACAGCCAGCTGCGAGAGCGAGCGACAAACTGATAATGACGTGCGACAGAGACAGATAGCGTTCATGCGTCAGAGGCCGAGAAACTATCGCGAGCAAACTCGTTACACAAACAAAACGCACCTGTCAAACACACAGAGACCCCAAAATGAGTTGGAGAATTGAGCACGGCGAACAGAGAACGAAAATCGGAATAAGTGAACCAAGCCGGTAAGAGAGGCTATGGTCTCCGGCTTTGGCTCAATGGGATTTCTTTGAAGCGCAGTCGCAACTGTGAAGTTTTTTACCATCGAGAGCGAGTCAGAGAAAAGGGGTGTGAGTGAGGGAGTGACTCATACAGCAGTGGCATGCCTGAACCGCGATAAGCTGTATGCCTGGCTGCCTTAACAGAGTCTGTTAGCAGAAGTCCCCTGAAATAGCCACAGTGGACTCGATAAGGTTGAACACATTTATCCATATAAATTCATTTATATCATATCTAGATATCTTATTAACAAACTAGTTATTTCTTAATAATTAGCATTACATTTTAACATTACAGCTGCCAAATTTAAAGAAAACGATCTAAAAATCTGGAAAAACCAATTACAGATTTATTTTTAAAGCGTACACGAGTAAACGTACACCACTATCTTGATATACTAGATATCGATTCCGCCGCCGGTCATAATTAAATGATTAAATATTTAGTTAAGGCTCTCAAGTGACTTAACCTTCAATCAAATAATTTTCTTTAAACTGCATGTCGATATACCCAGCTGGTGGTGTAATTATCAAAATGAAGAAACTGCAAAAACAAAACTCGAGCAACAGCATCGACTTTGGGTTAATTGAGCTCCCTCTCTCCGATTTTTTGTCTCGCTCAGAGGTTGCTGCAGTTGATATGCGACAACGCATTTGACCCCAATTGCAGAGGAGCGACAGAGGCGGCGATAGCTGGGGATGTCTGTAGAATTAACAGTGCGTTTCTGTGAGTTTTACTGTTGCTTTTGGATTTCTTTTGGTGTCCAGCAATTAATTAATTAAAATGTAATTTATGTTTGCTGTTTCAACGACATTTATTTGTTTTCGAAAATTAAAAACAATTATGAGTGGAAACCCAAGAGGCGAATACAAGAACAAAATCAACGGCACAAGGAAAAACCAGTTGGTGCCCTATTATCAGTAGACATGAGTGTAAAGTAGACGAATTACATACATGACTGACAATCTTGCGGCGAAGGAGAAGGACAAAGAGATAGGGGAAAAGAGTTCAAAGCCACCTCTTAGAGTTCATTGAAAATGACTGAAATCATTCTTTGACACACATCTTACTGTGGTAAGTACCTACAGCACAGAAAATCACGTGTGCGGGATTTTGAATGTTTCAGTTTCAGATTATATCGAAATTGATGAACGTTAAAAAATAAAATACTTTTGTAAATACAAATATGAACCTTATTCGGAATACTTGTATATTCAAATATAGATATACCTTTCAATATTACGAAGACTATGAGTACACAAAAGTTTCCATTCGTTATACCCCCAGACACTTGACAAATACTCGGCAAGAATCACAGAACAGAACGCAATGAGAGTGGTGGAGACAAAAGGAACTCAAACAAAACCCAGACTTGACCTGAGCATCTTTCTAGGCTCCTCTCCTCTCCAAAGCCACGTCTAATCTGTTTGTCCGCTTTTCCTTCCACTCTAGGAATTCCACGACTCCAGACACCGCGATATATACAGAGATGAAAAATTAACGCAAGTAGAAAGGGAGAGGGGCGGAGATTCAAGGGGTGGCACCGAGGAAGATAAAAGCGAACTTAAGCCAGCTGAGTTAGTTGAACAGCACTTGTCCCTTTTCATTTTCTTCATGGTGCTGCTCTTGAAATTTCAAGAGCTGGAGCAAGAAATTTGACAAGAATTTGTAGGGTTTTATTTTAAAAGACTTTTTAATCGTATTGTAAAGTTTAGGCTGCGATCAAAGATCGCATTTGTTTGTCTTTTTTACTCTGTTTATATCGAGTTTTTAAAGCGTGTGTGCTTTTGTACAACTTCAACCTTTACCCCTTTAGTCATAATTTAAAAAATCCCTGTAATCTACCATCTGACAATTACTTGATGATTCATTGACAAAGGCTTAAAACGATCCAACCGCAAGTCTGGGAAAAATAAAAAAGGAAAAAGAGGCACCGTTAAAGCTTAGTGTCAGCTGTTTGTATGTGAAATCCTATCGATTTGTTTGACAGGCTTTTACTTTCGCCCACGTGCACTCCCCACCTTTCATTTCCCTCGTTTCCCTTACGGGAATCGAGAATCTAATTTAATTAGAAGAAATTTTCGCAATATTGGTTTTTCTGTTTTCCTGCTTTTTGCTGACGTTGCTCTTCATGCATTTCAGTAGTTTTTTTTTCTTGTTTTAGCATTCATCTAAGACACAGGTAAACCAGCCAAGTGAAAGAAAAGCATTTCCTTGAGCACAGCAAAAGACAGTTGCTACAGCTACACCTGATATTTTTTATAATTCTTTAACAGAGCTTACGATTATTTTAGTAGTTGATAAGTGAAATTAAAAAACACTCAGCACTTACGTTAATGAAGTACACTAATCTAATTATTTATCATTTTGGTTATTTCGATACTCTTATAAAAAATTTAAGGGAAATGTGATAAAACAAAGTCTGAAATTAAACCGGTTTTTATCAATTACTAAAAGAAATTAATTTGTAAAGGCTATAGACTATTTAATTTTGTACCACCAGTTTTTCTTTCACTATGAGCAATATGTGCGGGCTTTTCTATAGCTCACAGAGAGAGAGAGGGAGAAAGAGAGAGCGAGAGAGAATGAAACACCCCCACGCAGTCTCAACCACTCACTCACTTGTGGAGCAAAATACATAAAAAAAAAACCAAGCGATTGACAGTCGACAACAGCCTAATGACGTCACCGGTAAATAGTGCGTGATGTGTGTGTGCAAATGTTTGATGGGTCACTTGTGCTTTGCTTTTTTACTTCGCCGTGTTCGCCTTTACATTCACAATAATTCTGCTAAATCCGCAATTTGTCCTTGCTTTTATGGGGCACCACAGCTGCCGCTCACTGGTCACCCAGTCCATCGCCCGCCATTATCCTCTTGCTTTCGTTCGCTTTTCATCAGCGTTTTTCTTGTATTGGAGCTACTTTTCGCTACACGCAACTCGGCTTTCTTTTTGCTGTTCTTTTTGCCTCATTCAATACAGTAAAGCTACCCTAGATTAAACTCGTAAATAAATCGCCAAATTATTTCAGAGGTAGGTTTCTTAAGTAGATTTAAAAAAAAAACAAAACTAGGGATTCTTTTCCTCGTAATTTCGACTATAAGGCTGACTAATTTAAAAATCTATTTTACCTATTTTAGCGTAATTATGGACTGTCCCTAACTTAATTTTAAATCATGTTTAAAGAAATATTGATACTAAACCAACAACGCTAGTTCGTGCTGTACGAATGGCTGGTGAAAAGACTGGCGTGGCCTACGTTATGTTGGTTGTGTTCTCGTTTTTAGCTGAGAATTTAGGTTATCCCCGTCGCCCCTGCACCGTTCACTTGTCATAAAAGCTCGGCTATTAAATAATAAAAAGTAATACAAAAAGTTTGTTTTTTATTACATTCGCTGTCTCCAACTAAAATGTGTGGAAATGTGAATATCTAGATGGGTGTGAGTAAGTTTGTTTTGTTGGCTAGCAACAAAATTACGTTAGTTTAGCTGGGTTAGTTGCTTTCCGTTTTCTTGTATTATGTACCGCCGGTGGAGTGGAAAATAAATGTTGTAACATGATTTCTGTTTTGCTTTTTCATACATTTCGTTGAGTAAACGTTGAAGAGAAAAGGCTCAATCACCACCAGTTGTTACTTAACCTAAATCTATTAAAACGGGTCATCAAACAGTCTTCATTTCCCAGATACCTTTTTGCCGCGGACAAAAACATTCAAGGTTCGTAGGACCAGAATCTACGTCTTCTGACTTCCCAGTTCAGCATTTCTCATATACCTAACTCCCAGAGGTCAACTAGTAAATCCCCGATAAAGTGCACCCTGAAGACCCCGTTTCGTAGCCATCATGATGAGCGACAAGCAAACAAGTGCTTTGTGTGAGTAAATATAGCTGGAAGACCCGAAAATGCAGACAGCAAACATTGGGAAGACCCAATGGCAAACATATGCGCGTATGTATGGACATACATATGTATAAAGAACTATAAAAAACCAAAACACATATACACAGACACAGGAAGACTTGGGCCCGACAAGAACCTAGAAATGTCAATAAGCGAACACGAGGTAAAATCGTCAGCAACGAAAGCTTTGGACCCACATTCAAGGCTAAAACGGCGGCTCTTCCGTCGGCCTGACACAAGGAGGCCGATCAACTAAAATACCTATAAAATATTTACAATGTGCGTGAGTTGTGTGCACTTCGTTTCCCGCTCTCCTACACAAAGACCGGTGCTATCTATCACGCACCCACATATGTATGTGGGTATTATGTATTGCATTGGAAACCCATTTCATTCACCCCCTTCCCATGGCTCTTCTTCTTAGTTTGGCTGGCGTGCCAGAGGCGAGAAAAAGCAGACGCCATAAGCCAAAAGCAACAAAAACACTTGCGAAAATAAAATAAAATCAAACACACAAGTTTAAATAGAAACATCTCTTTGCTAAAAATAAAATCGTTTGGCAAAAAAGGCAGCTACAACTAAAACTAAATCTGTTGCTTGAACTTTTGACAGTGTACAGTATTCGCTAGGAAATTAAAAGGAATTAGCTTTAAGGAAATTGATTTATGTTTATGTTGAACGTTAGAGATAAACGAAATAAAATTATTTAAAACCAGACTTATTTTCGTTAATAATTTTAAAAGTTTTATAAGTGGAAAAAGCTAGTTTTATTGGTTGACTAAACCAACAAAATCAAAAGTTTTTAGTTTTAAAACCTGCAAACACGCGTTTACCGACACAGCCATAATCTTATCGCTATCAAAATATCCAACCGCTTCTACGCCTGATAACAGTATACTATAGTACCGAATATGGAACATTTGTGAGAACAGGCGTCGCTTCCGTAGATAGAGGCAATGGTTTTCTAGCACGGCTTATCAATGCAAAATTATAAAAATAGTCGCAAGCCTATGGTCTGCACTCAAAATTTAGAGTACCGCTTGGAGTTGGAAGGTAAAGCTCTAGGGCGCACAAAAGATTCAGATTCAAAAGCAGGGTTAAAGCCAGAGGGATAGATTCGCGTATCTTGATTTTCGATTGACAATAGAAAACCAATAATGGGTTTCAATGCTGTAGCCAAAAGCAATGCCAACATAAATGGTAGGATTCATTTTTAATTTTTATGCATTTGGGGGATAATCGATATACAATTAGACAATCACAACTCACCTTGCTTGCCGTTCTCGTCGCTGCATTTCGCCTAGCTAATCTCGCTTGAATTTTGATCGCTTTTCCGTAATTTTGATAATGATTTTTTATCGGCTGCCGCTGCTGCTTTTGTTTTTGTTTCTAACGTTGCTGACAGGCAATTGGTTTGATCCGAAATGCTGACTCTGTTTGCCGAACAAACTGGAGGATCTGCAGGATCTGTGGGATGCGTGCGAATTGAGCGAATTATCCTCACCGCCCACACTCACACGCATTCGCGCACTCACTCACACTCACTTAGCGTCCGCGCATGTCGCGCATGCGAACAACACACACGGGAGATCCGTCGCTCTCTTTTGCTCTTTCCCCCGCTGGACGACAGGTGTGTGTACAGAGATTGCCTCTCTCCCTCTGTTCGCTAGCTTACAGTTATTCCAGTTGTTCCTTTTCCTTCTCTTTCAGCTGTTGTTGTTGTTGCTATGGGGTCGTTGTTATTTGACATCAAGTATGAAATTTGAGCAGCATCTCCTTGAAATTTCAGCTTTGGTGCTATACTTTCCGAATTTATTTTATGTTTTTGGTGAGCTGTGTTGTGGTAGTTTAGTTGTGTTCATATGTCAAAAGGCGGGCTATTTGTCGTAGGACTATTTTCCTATTATTAATCGGCTTCAGGTTCCGGTGAAAATTAGCCAAGGCGAGTGTGTTATGTTGTTAAGAATTAAGGAAAACAGCCTCGTGCTACGCTGAACAACTATGTAAACAAATAATTTTGGCTAAACAATTTGACAAACACACTTTCGCACATTTTATCCAACAATTTTTGTGACAACAAATCTGAATCTCCGAATTCATTCAGATTGTTGCTATGATTTTTTTCCTCCCAGTTTTTGATGACATTTTAGGCAAAAGTGACTATGCTGCTGTTTAAATATGTAGTTAAATTTCAGTTAAGGTAAATTTAACCGGTCAGTATCACGCCTAATCTTTTAATGCTCACGATCGTGGAAATCAAAGCAATCTGAAAAATAAGAAGTTAAAAATGACAATCGTCAGAAAAGTAAAGCGCTGAATAAAATAAATTGTATATAAAGGTTAATTCCAAGCGCTTTGCATGTTTTGACTTGGCATGATCATACAAAATATAAAAAACTCGTATTACCGACGATTTAAACATTTTTCATTCTGTATGGATAATAAAAATAGTAAATAGACTAATGAATGTAAGAAACTGCGGTATTTCTTTTGGTATGTTAGGCCAGCCATAGCGTATGCTGGTCACACTAAAAGCACTGATGAGAGCGCTAACTAACTTTGTTTTTTTTTTCAATTGATTTTCATTTAATTTCCTAAGTGTTTCTATTGACTAACTGAAAACTTTTAAAGTCATCGTCCTAGAAATGAAAGTTATTCTCTTCTAAACGGTACTGAATTAAAATTTAGAAAATTAGGCCAATTAGCTGCCACGGCCACCGCGCCGTGTAAAATGTTGGAAAAATGTCTGGGGCCGCAAGGTCGAAGTAAATATTTCCGTACGTGATTTCGTTTATTTTTATAAATTTTCAAGTTTTGTTATTCGATGCAAAAAATGAGCCAAGGCGGCGATGGCCAAAAACCTAAAGAGAATAAGAGAGAGAAAAGCGAGAAAGGTAGAGGGGCAAAGAGGCAGAGAGGGTGTAACTACTCGACTTTTGGCCATATTTTTTTCAATGGGCCGCCTTTCTGCCAACGCATCATTTTATAAGGTTTGCTTTGATCTTTACGCAATTGAACGACTTGTGGGCTTTATTAATAAGTCAACTTTTAACTGGCGATTTACCTTTTATACAGTTTTGCACGCATTTTCATTACGCCTCATTTTTCACCCATACACTCTCACACGCACGCACGCACGCACAGACACAGTTACACACGTTCGGACCGAATATTGAAATTTGCAAGTCGATTTGCTACTGTGCGCTCGTCAATTTCTGGATAACTACTTAGTTCACTACTTTATATATATTAAGCTGGGCTCGTGTTTAATTGATTTCCTACGAAACAATCCTCGAAAGACCAAAAAACGCACGCAAAAGAGCACGAGAAAAATGGTGCGATTTTTTCCCCTGCCTGCAAACACACACACACACGCTTATACATGGACTAAGACGGAGTAAGACCGTATAGAAAAAGGAGGGAAATACTGTAGGCTGATTTAATGCTGATTACAGGTCAAAGAAAATGGGATAATTAAATTAGCTTTTCCTGTTTATTTTAAATTGATAATTTATATACTTTTGGTAAAGGCAGAACTTACCCAAAGTCCTTTTTACATAAGATTATTTTGAACATATTTATGAAATAAAAATACTGTTTAAAATACTGTTTTTGGCGAAGCCAATTAGCCGGTAACTTTGTTTATCTACTCTTTATAACTTTAAGCCCACGGCAATATCTTTTGCGTTTTACTGATAATATGTTTTTATAATACGTCAAATTTTTATCTTATTTATTGGTCCTGGATCCAAGGATTTATCGGCAATTAGTATAGACACTTACACTTCACATTGACTAAATCTGTTAGTTATTCAATTACTGTGTACCGCAATATATTTTGCCCTAATTTATTTAGTGTATAATCCCTTTTCAACATTTTAATTATAATTACGTTCGATTTTTACACTTTGTTTTTGCGGCTGATTTGGGACTAAAAAACGATTCTGCCCACTTTTAGGGTGACCATCAAAAACCTATAATGAAATACCGAATTCTGAAATACCGCATCTGCAACACGTGCGAGTTTAGCTCTCTCTCCAGAAAGTAAATAAATTTCATATTATATGCGATTTGTACGAAGAAACATCATGCCAGGAAAGTTGGTAAGATAGTCTAGACCTATATGGAAAGTATTTGGCCTATAACTTACTTTGTTTAGGTGGGCTCCTCGGAGGAAGCCGCTCGAACAGGTACCCAAGCAAATGCACATGCCGAGGATCACAGCGACCTGGAGCACTCCGCTCCAAGTACAGACGATGGCTTTGATGAACCAAAACCCCCAATCGCCAAGAGTGTCCCACCGTCCACTGCCATACCAAAGAAGAACAACTTCAAGCATAGGGGTGATACCAAGAATGTAAAGCCGCCCACTTTGGAGGAGATGAAGGAGTTGCGAGACACCCAAAACCTCTTCCACTCCAATCTCTTTAAGCTTCAAGTTAAGGAAATGCTGGAGGAGCTGCAGTTAAAGCAGAAATACACAGATTTCATTGAAAACTGGCTGGAATCCTTTACGGTCTTTACCCGACAGCTAAAGGATGGCTTGATGGAGCGAACCCACTTGGAAGTCCCAATGAAGCTTTCTGAAAAGCCGACCGGATTTGTTTTCTCCAAGCCCACCAGGGAACCTTATCTGATCGGAGCCGCCGCAACGGGCACATTGCTGGGTCCCAAAATTGTAGTGGATGTGGCCTTGGAGATGCCAAAAGAATCCCTGCACAAAGAAGATTACCTGAACCTTCGCTATGACCAGAAGCGAGCTTTGTATCTTACATATGTGACGGAGAGGATGATGGAGTCCCAAAATTATGCACAAGATCAGTTTAATTTCAACTACTATGCTAACAACCCGCTTAAGCCGGTTCTGGAATTGATCCCAGTTACTAAACAAGTAAACAAGCATCTGCAAGTGCGTCTGTTCATCACTGCCCCGTTAAGCAGTTTTAAGCCTGGCAGATTTGTTCCCTGGAACAACAATATTCGGCCCTCGTTTTACGGTGACGAATGGGACGAGCAAGATCCGCTGCCCTCCACTCAACACTACAACGCAAACGTACTATTTGATCTAACTTTGTCCGAGAACCAGGCTCAATTGGATAAGGCATTTAAGAGCAGGCGTAATTTCCAGGACGGTCTGCTGCTCCTTAAAGTATGGTTGCGTCAGCGGCAACTGGATATAGGTTACAGTGGGTTTGGTGCCCACATCCTGGCCGCTTTCATTGTGTACCTAAATAAGCAGCGCATTCTGCATCAGTCAAGCAGCAGTTACCAAGTGGCACGCACTGTATGGAACCAATTGGCGAACACGGACTGGACGAAAGGCATTAGCCTGGCTGTTGATCCCATTCAAACGGAAGAACTAAACAAGTTTGCGAAACACTATGACGTTTGCTTTATAGACTTCACTGGCCAGCATAATCTATGCGCAAATATTCCGCTTTACCTGTATCAGAGAGTTCGAGAGGAGGCCAAACTGGCGGTGGAACTACTAAACGACATGAAGCTAAACAGTTTCCCGCTTATCTTTATGCAAAAGTGTCCACTGTACAGCAGGGTGGATAATATCTTAAAGTATGTGCAGCTAAAATGTTACTTATTCAATTATAAACTTTATTTTTTCCCCAGGATTTCCAATTATTCATGCATAAATCAAATGCTTACACTGCATTCCCAGCCTCGAATTAAGTACGATTTTGCTAATTATGGTTACCCGCAGCTGCTACATTTACTGACAGAGTGAGATAACTAAGCTATTCAGGCAACTTGCAAAGAAATAATAATCATAATTATAGGCTCCTTAAGAAGGGACTTGCTGAACGTGTCCACTCCATACTACCCCTAGAAACTGCGACAGCCGCCTGGCCTGTGGAAAACAAAGCGCCCGTTATAGGGAAGTATATTCAACTTGGCCTTATACTTCAGCCAGAGCACGCATACGAGGTGTTAAACAAAGGACCTGCTGCCAACGATGATCCTGCGGGAGCTGAAGAATTCCGACGGTTTTGGGGAGAGAAGTCAAACCTTCGTCGGTTTCAGGATGGCAGCATTACAGAAGCTGTGGTTTGGGGGACCGCCCAGGATTCACCCGCCAAGAAGCGACTAATTGTTCGCCATATTGTGCTGCATCTACTGGAGCATCACCTACAACTGGACAGCAAGGAAGTACAATACATAGGCGGCGAGTTGGACCAAGTCTACAAGCTGTCTCCTTGGTTTAAGGTCAATAAGCTAAAGACTAAGCTGTCACTGGATCAAGACACCGACGCAGAGGCACTTAGTCCGCACGTCATCCGCTGTTATGATGAGTTGGCACGTCAACTACACGGGCTGAATGATCTTCCTCTAGAGATAGTCTCCATATCAGGCGTCTCGCCTATTTTCCGATACTGCGAGCCGCAGCCCGTTCTCCCACAGGCGCTTCTGGTAGAAAACCGCATCCTGGCAAGCACCATTCAGCGTGTGGTTATACAGCTCGGGCAAAGCGGCAAGTGGCCCACTGAACTTAGTGCACTGCGTGCTCTTAAGACTGCCTTCCTTATTGAAATTGGCGAAAAGTTGGAGGCGCAGTGCCGGCTTCATTGGGTGATATCCGCCGACGGTCTTCTCGTACTCAAGCAAGGTTACTGCTTCCTTATAGAGCTGGCACACAACAAGGAGCTGGCGCTCCTGAAGCAGGAAGTTACTGAGCGTGGCATAACTACATATGTAGACAATGCAGCCAGTCGTTTCTTAGAGCGTCAACATTATATTCTACCCAAAGTAAGTGGGGCTCTACATTCGCTTCATCAAACTTACAGCGCATTTGGCTCCACTGTGCTGTTGGCCAAGCGCTGGCTGGCCACACAACTGCTGGACGATGGCTTGTGGCCTGATATGGCTACTGAGTTACTGGTGGCGCATCTCTTCCAGCAGCGATATGCACCACAGTCCATAGCGGCACCTCAAACTGGATTCATACGTTTCCTGCAGCTGCTTTCCCATAGCGATTTTAATGGAGAGCTCTTCCTGCTTAACTTCAACAATAGCTGGCAGGGTAAGTTCTTTGTCATCACTTAATAATTTTATAAAATAATTAAACTTTACGTTCTCAAGAACAACAAATTGCCGATCTGGAGCACAACTATCGCAGCAACCGTCAGAGTTATCCTCCTTTGGCTGTGGCCACCTCCTACGATATGCAGCATGCCGGACGATTGTGGACATCGGATCAGTCCCCCAGCCAACGGGTGCTTGGACATGTGACGCGACTGGCCCGCCGTGCGCTCGAGATTATCGAAACCAGCCTGATGTCGAAAGATCTGAGGTTTGTGCGGCCGGCCCAATTATTTCGAGCTTCCAACGAGGGCTACGATCTGGTTATACAATTCAAGCCAGATCTGGTGCCGAACTCTTTAAGCTACGATCTGGGGTCACCATTTGTTTCATTTAGCCAGCCAAACTTTAGCTTGCCCCGCGCGGGATCAGATTACATTGCCCGAATTGTGGGACTACTAAGAGTAAGATGTTATAAAGCAGACAGCTTTGTATTTGAAAATTCTCATTTCAACTCTTCTTGCCGGTAGTCTGCATACTCCGACTTTGCTGCGTTCTTTTACAATCCGCACGGAGGCAAGGAACTGGCCATTGTATGGCGGCCCACAACGGAATTCGCTGCAAAGCCTTTCAAGGTCACAGAGCTGCAGGCATGCAGTCCTTCTGGTAATGGAAAGGTCCAAGTTCTCAAGGAAACGCTGCTCGAGGACTTCAAACTCTTACTGAAAGATTTCTACCTGCGCATCGCCACACCAGAGGAGCTCAAGCGGGAACAGCGCGAGCATCAGAAGCCCATGCGATACTTTGAAGCCAACCAGGCAGTGGCGGAGTCGAAACCAAAGCCGAAAAAGCATGGGAAACGCAAGGGCACCGGGAAAGCAGCACCACCCAAAAAGAAACGCCTAATAAAAAGCTCGACCCTTAAGGCCTTGAAATAGTTATAGAAATATGTAGCTAAACCCTTACTAAGTTAAACAAATAGCTTTAATTTTGGTTAAAAAAACTGGCATATAGCAGCATAAGAAATTGCGAGAAACGGTGATATAAAAACAATAGCATTACTGATGTTTACTGATGGACGCGTTTTGCCTGAAGCTTTTCGTGATCACAATTGAGATTCGTCCAACCCGTATGTTGGCTTCCTTATTGACTTGGAGACTTGAGCTCGCGGATATAGATTTTGTCCCAATGGTATCGTCCTATAGAAATGAGGTTCCTCAAAGTTAGGACAATTATTAACCTGGGTGCAGGGATCGAAGCGGATATGTTTAGATGTGCAAGGATGCTCCTGTGGACGTACGGGCGACTGAACTTGAGGTTCCATTGGTACTATCAACGTCTGTTCCGTGCAGGTCTGTTGTGACTTACAGTGCTGACAGGGACAGGGACTAGTGCTTTCCGCCGATGAAGTGTAATAACAGTCAGCTGATGTGTAGGACTCTGCTGAGGCCGTTTCAAATGGGTCGCTATATGTACCGCATCCGGTGGAGTTTGTGTTGCGCTGAGCCTGGCATCTCAAATTTACGGGTTCATTCTTTATATGGGTTTTTGCACTGAGACAGCTCTGAGTTTGGCAACCCACATGCTGTGGCTCCTTCACAATAGAAGTTCTAGTTGCGGTGCCGGTGTCCTTCGTTTGGCAACTCGCATTCCGGTTTATCTCGCGCTCCAAAATTGTCTGCGTTTTGGCAAACATTTGAGTTTGACAGCTCGAGTGTTGCGTCTCGCACTTGGGGCAGTGCTGGCATCCAGTGTTTGTCATTAACCCGGATGTCGAGGTGCCGGCATCGTAGCAAAGTCGCAAACGGTGTTTAGAGTCTGACTTTTTCTTTGACCAGTCCAATTGAGTAGACAAACTTGCAACTGTCTTCAGCGAGTTCGAGGTTTCCCGTAGAAAAAGACATGTATCATTGGTCGACTTTGCAGGGTGCTTCACATCCTCATCGATGTCCATTTGCATACGGACCCTTTTGTCAGAAACATTGCGGAGAAGATCATCTAAAGTGCAGAAATGCGTGGGGTTTGGTGGGGGGGCATAAACTGCACCTGGTGAAGAAGTGTCCAAGGGAATAAACTGCCCGTTGGGTCCTAGACGACTGTAGCTAAGCAGCCGTGTGTCTTCCACACGACGAATGTCCTGCTGGGTGAGCACAAAGATCTCATTGCCCACCATTATGGGAACTTACCAAAGAAAAGTTAGTCAATACTCTGTATATTACAATGATCAATAACGATGCTCACTGTGCACAGCTGGTGCCATCTCCTCCGATACCTGCATCGCTTTTCTCGCGGTATAATTGTTCGCCATTGCCAAAGGATTACACAAATTTTGGGAAATATCAAATTCGATCTGAGAATTTAGCATTCGAATACAATTTTGTCTATAAAACTCAAAAGAAAAACGATACTTTGATTGGCCACAATTTTGATAATTTCGGAATCCGTTGAACAAAATAACGAATTTTATTTAGAAATATATTAATATGTTTTTTACAAAGCCCATAATCTGCATTCTGAGTGCTTTTAGTAGGCTTAAAAATCTTTATTACCGTGCCAAAGATCACAATCACAAGTTTGGAAAAACTTATTGGCCCATGTTTATATTTGCTTAAGTTAAACATACAGTTTGAATCATAAACTAATCCAATTTTGAGGCAGTTTAAATAAAGGAATTATAATGTCGACTTCCACAGTAATGTTGTCCCAGTCTTAAAGAAGCGATTATACGAAACTCAGAAAAATACTTAATTTAACATTCAAATTAATTCCTATTAAACCACTAAGCTTTGTTTAAGGAAATGATTATGTTTCTTTTCATATATATAAACTATAGTCCCAGCTTAAATTCGGTGTTCTCCGTGCCATTTTAACTGCGTACGGATTCCTCCTTAACATTGGGCGTAATACTGGCACCGGTCGTAACTGCGTCTTTGTCCTTGGTACCAAATTCCGGATACAGCTTGGCCACTTGACCCAACGGAGTGCAAAGGCGTCCCGAGAAATCCAATCGTTTGTTGGACTGACTTCGCTCTGCTGAGGATATAATATCTAGCAGGGATCTGGGGATAAATATCGGGTGAGTATTATTAAGGATTCTATCAAGAAATACAACATACCTTTGCCCACAACTAGACATGCGGCGCTTGCTCGCCTTGAGAAGGCTATTGGAGTTGCTGCTGCCACTAGCACCGACGCTACTGATGGGCTCCAGCCGTTCGGGAGAGAGTGGGGATTCCGTGAAAGAGCGCAGGAGACTTGCTCCAGGTTCCGACTTCAGCGGGGCATCGCCGTATGCGGCTCGCAAACTCTGTAGGCTTTCCAGCAGATTTTTATGGTGCATTGTGGTGGCATTTAGTTGGATAAGTTGCTCCAGTTCCCTATACAGCAAGCGGTACTGGTCTTTGGCCTTGGAAAGCTTTAGTCTAAAATGAGGTTATTAAATATTAAAAATTCGAAATATATAAAAGTTGTCTATAAAGTGCTTACCTTGCTCCATTGGTGTGGGTAAATGGTAGAACATCGCCACGCGAGGCGCTTTTGTACAGCTCGTGAATGTGCTGCTGGCACCGCACCTCGTCCTGCTTATCCATGTCCTCCTTAACCAAAAGATGGAGAAAATGCGGAAGCCAACTGATGTGGCGCTGTAGGTGGAACAGTATCGAAGAACTCGTGGTCAGGGGGAAATAGCGAGGCAACCTGCGCGTCAAGGGCGGAGCAGATGGATCCTTAACCTTGAGCGGAACCATGCGGGACATCTTGATCAGTTGACCAAGTTCGGCGGTGCGATAGTCCGAGACACGTCCTCCGGGGCCATCAGTAATTGATGGAGCCTCATCCATGCAGGAGCGCGTGATGCACAGGGAGTGCACAAAGATCTCGCCACCGCGAGCAGACAGCATATGGCTGGTGGCCTTCGAGCCGGTCTTGCGCGGCATTTCCAGCAAGACTGACCGTCCGTTAAGCAGAAAGTTAATCAAGCAGGAACTGGGCCGCGAGGTGACGTCCACCGGTGTCACGAGGAACTGACCCAGGCAGGGCTGTAGATCTGCAGAGCCGCAACCGCGCGGTGTGCACCACTTAAGAGTCACTGTTTCGTATGTGGCACCTTGCTTGATGCTCGTGGGTAGACTGAAATCTGGGCCACAGGTGATGGAGTGGGCCCTGCGGCTGTGCAGGATTTCCACATCGTAGTTGGCGCTGGAGTTGGCGTTTTGCTCCTCCTTCATGGGTATGTTGGTCACCGTGGTACTAGCTAGGTCATAATGGTTCAGTATGAGGTGCGTCAGCTTATAGGAAATATCCGGGGCACTGACTGTGTGGATCTCGACATCCAGCAGCGGCGAGATCTTGAGCAGGCTGCGATTGGTGACCAACGATTCAACGCCCAGCGGCACAATGTTGAGGATAACTAGATGGCAATGGTCGATGACCAGTCCCTTCTTGGCGGGCGGCGCTGCTAGGGTGTTCTGCTGCACCAGCACTGTGTTAAAGATGTCCTCCAGGCTTTTCATGCTGGTATTGTCACGCGCCGAAGTGATGCAGATGACGCGACCCTTGTTGGGAATGCGCGGCAGTTCGTCGGTCCCAAGGTCGGCCATCGCCGCCAACTGCTCATCTGTGGGCTCCGCCAGCGCTTCGATGGCGGCCCGCAGGCCATGGATTACCGAGTAGTCAGAAGATGTGGGTACGTTGCGCGACGGCACGCCCACCATTACCATTGCGTTCATCACGTGCGACATATTTTGCGTGCTGGGACTCCAAGTGTTCACGATATGCGCCGCCGTGTCCGAGACAATAAACCGCACATGCTTTTTGCCGGGAAAGAGATCCCACACCACGCGGCAGTACTCGATGGAGGATTCGCAGGCACATGTCCACAGGCTCTTGCTGAATTGGGATCCACCGCTGCCGGTTGCATTTCCCGCCGCTCCTGTTGCGCCGCCGTCTCCAGATGGTTTTCCCTTTAGGAAGTCCATCGAGATGTACTCCTCGCTGGCGATGCTAAAGTATCGGGTGTGGTCCAGCACAAAGATGGTCTTCTGGTTGCGTTCGAACATGGTGGACTCGTCTGGACAACTTAAATTGCCGGGAAATCAAACAAACGCAAACGTTGAATCCTAATTGTTTACAATCTTTGTTCACCACGAACAGCTGTTTTCGAATTTCAAATTCACCACTGCTAATTTTTTTATTTTTTTTTAACTTACCAAAAAGTGCTGAAAAGCTCCTTTTATAAATTCAACAAAAAAGCACACATTTTTAAAAAATATATCGATGTATCTATAGCTTTATACCAATTTGTCCGTCTCCAACTTACCGAATCTGGCAACGCTGCACAGTAGTAAGAATCACGTTGTCAAGCGAAAGCTGTCTAAATTTCGTAATATTTTCTAGATTGTTTTTTTTTCCCATACACTGAGTGAAAAGCGCGTAAAGCGCAAGCCAACGTATTAGGACAATGTCGTGGCTTTTGGGCAGGAACCGCCAACAGCCGCAGCCGGATCAGACCGCCGGCTTTTCGGATGGAGGAGGAGCTGCCGATCCGGAGGGCAGGACGGCCGGCGAGAAGTCCGGGGATTCGCAACTGAGCCGGGCGGAGCGCAAAGCCATGGAAGCGTACCGCTTCGATTCGTCGGCGCTGGAACGTGCAGCGGATGCTGCCAAAACCCTGGAGCGTTCAAGTAAGCAAACAAAATTTCATCAGCCAATTGCATAACCGACATGCGCCACGCTATCACAGCGTGCGTACGCGTCAGAGTCCATGTCCATAACCCATGTTAATCTTGTGCAGAACACGCCCGGGAGGCCCTCGAGCTGTCCAAGATGCAGGAGGCCACCCGGCAAACGGAGTACAACACCAAGGTCAAGGAGTACGAGGCTCATATCGAGCAGGCCAAGGTCGAGCAGAAGCGCATCGACCACGAGGAGCGCCGCAAAACTCTCATCGAGGAGACCAAGCAGCAGCAGCAGCGTGCCCAGTACCAGGATCAGCTGTCCCGCAAGCGGTATGAGGATCAGCTGCTGCAGCAGCAGCGGGTACAGGAGGAAAACCTGCGCAAGCAGGAGGAGAGCGTCCAGCGCCAAGAGGCCATGCGGCGCCAGACCATCGAGCACGAGATCGAGATGAAGGAGAAGAACCGGCTTAAGCTTCTGGAACACGAGTTGCGGGCCAAGGCACGAGTGGATCGCGAGAACCGGGATATCAATTTGGAGAAGATCCGTCTCAAGGCGCAGGAGCATCGAACAACCGTACTGGAGGGCATCAAGTGAGTAATACCCCAAACTAGGCAAGATGAAATAACTGATTTTGTATTACTTATCCACAGAACCGCCGGTACTGTCATCGGTGCCGGTGCTGAGGCTATGCTCACCGACTGGGACAAGGTGCTGACCGCCGCCGGAGGACTTTCGTTGTTGGCCCTGGGTGTGTACACGGCCAAGGGCGCCACCGGAGTGGTCTCTCGATATGTGGAGGCGCGCATTGGTAAACCTACGTTAGTTGGGGAGACGTCCCGCTTTGCCTTCCTGGACGCCCTTAAGAACCCGCTGCACTACCTGAAGAGGCTGCGCGCCAAGCCGACCGATGCCCTGCAGGGCGTTGTGCTAAATCCGAAGCTGGAGGAGCGGCTTCGTGACATTGCCATCGCCACAAAGAACACACGTATCAACAGGGGCATGTACAGGAACGTTTTGATGCACGGCCCACCAGGAACGGGCAAGACCATGTTCGCCAAGAAGCTGGCCGAGCACTCTGGCATGGACTTTGCCATCATGACCGGTGGCGATGTGGCGCCCATGGGCAAGGAGGGCGTAACCGCCATCCACAAAGTGTTCGACTGGTCGCACACCTCACGCCGCGGACTGCTGCTCTTCGTGGACGAAGCGGATGCATTCTTACGCAAACGTTCTTCTGAGAAAATCTCGGAGGACCTGCGTGCTGCCCTGAACGCCTTCCTGTACCGTACTTCCGAGCAGAATCCCAAGTTCATGCTTGTGTTGGCCTCCAACACTCCCGAGCAGTTTGATTATGCCATCAACGATCGTCTGGACGAGATGGTGGAGTTCACGCTGCCTGGCCTGGAGGAACGGGAACGCCTCTTGCGCCTTTACTTCGACAAATATGTGCTGCAGCCTGCCGCTGCGGGTGCCAAGTGAGTATTGCAGGAGCTCTTGCAGTTGGAACATTTTGTGGTAATTGCTTACTACCTTTTATAATCTTCTAGGCGGTTCAAGCTGGACACCTTTGATTACGGAAAGACGTGTTCGAAGATGGCAGCTCTGTGCGAGGGTATGTCGGGTCGAGAAATCTCCAAGCTGGGCGTGTCCTGGCAGGCGGCAGTCTATGCCTCCGAGGATGGTCTGCTCACCGAGAAGATGGTCCTGGACAGGTGCTACTCCGCTGCCCAGCAGCATAAGCAGAAGGTGGGTTCGAAAATGTTTATTAACTTATGTGCTTTGGTAACTTTCAACCATGTATCCTTTGCAGATGGCCTGGCTTTCGGATCAGGAGCGTGCTGATCACAAATCCATCACAGGCACAGCTGCCCCACCCCTCACCCTAACTGCCAACAAACTGTAAGGCGCGGAGGAGCCGATGCTGAAGTAGATGCAACCTGCATTCAAAACTTGTTTAGTTTTCTAATCACTTAACTTTAAGTTGGTACGCACAGGGCTTTATCTTACTAACGACCACCAACCAGCAGCCGAGACACCAAAATAGTGCATATCGGTTACGTGTATGCATTTAACAGCCTGTACATAATCGTTGCCGGGAAGATGTGTTCGTCTATATATGCAATTAAGTTTGACCCACTGACAATTGTATTATAAGCCTACATTCACTGTCTCAGTAGAATATACAATAAGAGGTATATATTTTAACTGCTGTCGTTGCATTTCGTATTAAAGCTTTGGACGTAGACTGTAAATTGAATTCGGTCGCGCCAGCACTGTGAGAGATTTATATTAAACTTCTCGCTGGCTCTTCCACCAATTTCACTTGTCCGCAGTGTTTTCCTATATATGAGTATGAAGTAAATATATATAAATTACCTGTTACAAATTGAATTTTTATTTCGCTTTGACAAGCGGACGAATAATGTTTGGGAAATTGGTTAAAAGAAAATCTTTCAATGCTCAAAAACACTTGGTTTTATTCATTTTTTAAAATTTATTTTAGATTAAACCAAATTGAAACCATCTCATGACTATTATTATTCGTTAAAATACCGCGCTACGATACGTGAAATTTTTGTTTTACACCACCTAGCGGAAGGTAGGAGTAGTAAGGTCGAGTTGCCAACTATATTTGTCAGTGCTTATTGAAGCGACATCTAAGGGCCAAAGCGCGCAACAGTTCTGTTAATGCCATGTCAACTTTATGTTTGCAATGTAAGCGTACATAATGCAAATTCTTCTCAATAGGTGTCGCAAAGTCTGATTGCAATTAAACTATTAAGCGGAATCCACTTTATCCAATTTTATATCTTCAATAACATGAATTTCTTTATTGCCAAAGGCGTTTGCTACAACAGCTTCGTTGTTTCACTAAAATCACTTGTTACAAGTTCTTGAAATTCATCATTTCCTGCATCGCAACTTAAAAGATTTGGGAATATGTATTTATACTCCAAGCGACTGTCCCAAATGTAAATCGATAACATAAAAGATTTAAAAAGCACCTAAAAAGTGTGACCCTTTATATGAGCAAGTTTATCCGGTGCATCCACTAGACAAGCAGTGTAAACTGCTTTGTATAGCAGAGACCCGTACCTAAAGAAATATTTTACAAGTAACGGCCACACTAAAACACAGGCTGGGAAAATAACGTTAACGCAACGCTTTGTCTGGATTGGCGCGCAATATTCAAATTTTGGCGGAGTGCGAAGGGAGAATTTTAATCATAGATGTGCGCGAATAAATCCTTTTCAGGATATGTTCAGCTGCAAAGAAAGTTTCCCAACCCAAAAACATTGAAAGATATTGTACTTTTTTTAACAAATTCTTTATATTTGCTTGCGTTTTTAATTTTTTTGTTATTTTTGTGATTTTTTTCGGTTGTTTTTTCTTTTATAAAACTTTGTTTTAAGTTGTTCTTTTGTTTGTTGTTTTCTGCGGTTTTGTATATAAATAATAATACTTATGGCTAGTAATATAGTAAACGTTTTTCGATTTTTCATCAATTTCGCCTTGCAAGCCAAATGCTGCATCGTCTGTAGGCCACCAAAACATAAATTTTGTTAATTGATTTGGGCTTTGAAAAATTTCCAACGGCCTTTTGTTGTTCGATTTGATGCTGTTGTTGTTCTTGTGTGGTGTTGAATCGAAAAACTGCAACAATTGCAACTAACAATGCTAAAGTTACGCTAATATAGAATTTTGTTTTGCTTCCGTTTCAAACTTACTTGGCTAGGAGTTCGCTGTTTTGCCTTAATACTAACAATATTTACACTTAGAAAAATTTGCTAATAGTTTTGCTTGCTCATTTGTCATATTCATTGTTCTGCCATTTCTTCGATTTCTCTTAAGAATTTCATTAAAGATTGCAATTAATTTGTGTCCCCGATTGCTTGTGTGAAGGAAGGGAGAGGGGTATTTAGGACCAAGAATATACATTTATATTCTCATGCACGTTCACAACCTGAGCACAATTAGCATTTAAGATCCCCTCAGCCCCTCCCCCATTTCGTCGATTCAATACTGCTTGGAATTGCTAGTGGGCGCCAGCAGGCGACGCGACCAGCACGCCGCCATCCGCTGGGGATCCGTCGCCGTCATCGTCTACAACTGATACTAACTGCCGACCATGATGTGGGCCGGGTGCTCCAGTTCGTTGTCGTGCAGGCGGGAGGCGGTCACAACCTGACCGCCCAATCCGCTCTTGAACAGATCCTCGGAGCTGAGCTTACAGCTGGGTACCAGCTCCGTGAACTCCGACCCCAGTCCGAATTCCATGTCCAGGAATCCGTACTCCCAGGTATTGGCGCCCGCCGAAACATTGGAGCTAATGCTGCTTACATAAGACGAGGTCAGCGAGTGGGTGGCCGAGGAGATGGTGGACAGGGTGGTGAATGTGGCGGTGGTGGAGCTGCTTCCGCAGGAACTGCTACTGCCGCCACTCGCTTGGACGGTGGTGAAGCTCCCACTGAATGCCAGCGTGGACCCCGAGGAGGAACTGGAACTGCTGGCTGGCACTGAAACTGGCACCGCTGTAGGTGTGGCCGCCGACGGAAGTATGCTAAACAAATCGTTGTTGTTGAGCGGATCCAGCGCCGATTGCGAACTGAGGCTCAGCACCGAACTCCAGTTGATGGATCGCGTGGAGTCGTCGTCCGCATAACCCGAATCGCTAGTATCGCAGTTGCTGCTGCTTGCGGTAGCTGCAACTGGCGTGGTGCCGTTGCTGCTCACAGTATTCCCACTACTGCTGCTCATCACCGTTGAGGAAGTGGTGTTGCTGCTAGTGCTGCTTGATGCGGGGGAACTGCTGATGTTGCTGCTCAGTGTTGTTGCTGCTCCTCCACTAGAAGCTGCTGCTGCTGCCGAAGCTGCTGCCGCTGCTGCTGTTGTGGTGGGGCAGGCCGGAAAGGGCGTTGCTCGACCAGATTGCGACTCCCGAAAGGGATAGTGATCGTAGGGGTGCAAACTACTGTTGCTGCTCACCGCCGTCGCTGAGGAATTGTTGCTGTTGCCGCTGGTATTGCTGCTACTTGCACCCGCTGATGTATCACAGTTGCTCGGCTGCGTGGCGAAGCTGCCCGCACCCGCTGCCACGCCCCTATAGGCGGGTTGGCTGTCCAAACGCTCGTGGTAGCCATGCGGTTGCGAAGGCTGCTGTTGCTGCTGGTGTTGGGGCTGGAAACTTAGTTGCTGGTAGTGATCCATGTTGGCCAAACGGGCACAGTTCAACACGGGCGCATAGTCCATCTGCTGCTGCGGATGCGGATGCAGAGGTGCTGGCGGGGATTGCTGCTGCTGCTGCTGGTAGGCAGGGTGGTACTGAGCTGCTTGTGCCGCCGCTGCTGCTGCTGCGGCTGCAGCTGCTGCCGCCTGTTGGTGGTGCTGTTGCGCCGCCTGGTGCAGCTCCTTGGCCTCTGCTTCGATCTCACGATCTATGCGCTTCAGCGTATTGCAAATGAGCACCGAGCGGTACAGCGACTGCTCGGAAACCTGCCGGAAACGGGAGAGCTTGAACATGGACAGATTGCGTATCTTCAGGCGCGTGTCCTTGTAGCAACTCCTGTTGGCACTGCACCAGCCACCGGGTCGTCCATCACAGCACCGTTTAAGGGGCAGGCCATGGAGAGGCAAGCCGGCGAACGGAACAACGGGCGCTGATGAGGGCGGCGGACTGATGGGCGATCCTCCAGCGTTTCCGGATGCGCCACTGCTGCAGCCCAGGTCCAGATAGGATTTGCCGTTCTCTGCACAACGAATAGTCTGCTGTGGCGCCGCTGGCGGGGCATAAGCTCCACCGTTGGTCGGCTCGTAGAACTGCTGGGGTCCCGATGAGGGATTGGCCGGACTGCTACCCGCTGTCGCCCACTGGGGTGGAGCGAAACCACGCGCCTGCTGCGGTGTCGGCGGTGATTGCGTCATGTGCTGCGGTCCTCCCGTCCGCGAGCAATTCTGCTGCGGGAAAGGCTCCGAGTAGTAGTTGGGTTGCCTGCTCCCATATCCGGGGGCATAGCTTCGCTGTTGCTGCGGATGTTGTTGCTGCTGCTGGGCGAGTTGCTGCTGCTGGGGATGTGGTTGTTGTTGGGAGAGCTGCTGCGGCTGCTGCTGGTGGGGATGGGACGGCAGCTGGTGCGGATGAGGGTGCGGATGCGGTACAAAGGGATGATAGCGCATGGGACAGTAGGTGGGTATGATGCTCTCCTCCTCCTCGTAGTCGTCCTCAAAATCATCATCATCGTCGTCCAGCTCATCGGCGCTGAGCAAAGTCGTGGCCAGAGTGGAGCGGGTGGCAATGCTACCCCAAGGATCACTGGGCACCGCGACGGCCTGCAGCTTGGAGATGCAATCCACAGGTTCCGCGGATGCAGCGGGTCCTGCCACCGCGGAAGGAGTAGTGGGCCCATTGCTCGTCCAGGGCTCACAAGGAACGGCTGAGGTGACCACCTCTAGCCTGGCGATACTGTCCTCCGGTATCGCCGCACTCGCTGTCGGCGGGAGTGGCACCTCCGCTTGACTTTTCATTGCTGCGACGGCGGTAGTAACTTCATGACCATTGCTAATACTTGGCTCCGTTGGCTTCAACGCATCCATGGATGCTTCTAAAACAATGTGGTTGTTGTTGGACTCAACAGCTGGCTCCGATGGCGATTGCTGCTGCTGTTGCTGCTCCTCGAGCGACTCCAGGTAGTTGTTGTTGCTGATGGCCCACTTGTTGGCCTTGACGGGGGGCGGGGCACAGTTGCCCGTGTAGGTGGTGTTGGCATCCTTGCTGTCGAAGGTCAGCTCATGCTTCCGCTTGGTAGCGGCTGTTGCTTGAAGACCCATCGCGGAATTCACCTGCAATAAGAGGGAATATAACATAAATTTAGTGATTTGCCGCCAAAATAAAAAGCAAGCTGCCAACAGCATGGCAAGTAAACTTAGAGAAATAATTGTGATGGACAGGAAAGCTACAACTAAATATTTCTGAAGTAGACCACAGATCTTTAAGCTACAATCGTTCTCAAATAAATTTCTTTATTTATAAGTTTTCGGTTCGGTATTTTCCCTCTGTGCATCATAAATTTCCTCACGGTTCGCACGAGCCAACAAAGGACACACAGCCAGCTAAAAACTTATCAAGAAAATGGAAGTCAGGCAGGGACTTGAACTCCCCCTTTCGCCCACTCAACCAGCCACCGCACCACCCTCGTTCCTTCCACCCACTCGAGCCATGAAAATGGAATGGAAAATGCCAGGCGGCAACAACAACAGCAGCCAAGCCAGGCAAGTCGAGGCTGTCTTTCCGTCAGTCAGCCACCCTGCGCCTCACCCCAGCCACCCACTCTCCACTCTACACCACCCCAGCCACAGCCCCACCACCACCGCCTCCTTTCGACTGATGGCATTGCTCATCGACGCTGCTCGAAATCTTCTTAAAATAAAACGCACAGAGACGAAAAGAGAGGGCTGAACCTCGAGAATCGTGTGGGCTGCCACGATTGCCGTAGTCTTCCCATTCTGAATGCTCTTCTTTTGCTGGCACTTTCCCATCAACTTCCGCCACATTTGCTGTGGGACTTTTTTCCGTTTCTTTTTTCTGTTTTGAAACTATTTTTAAGTTTTCGAGTTCTGCTCCAGTCAAGATTTTTGATCAACAGTGCAACCAAACAATGCTGGAGAATACTTTCTCGGAAAAACTAAATATATATCCATTAAACATACGTTTTATTTAAAGTTATAAAATTGTAGATAAAGTTTTTAGTTATCATATTGTATATACGTTATTTGGGGATCCCAATTACAAAAATCTAGATATAGTGTTTAGTATATACTCTTGGGCTTATAAATATAAAAATCCATCTGACATTTAAATGATCTATCCCTTAAATTTTGAGCTTCAATAAGCTTCCTTTTTCCCCATAGTGTCAGCACCCTTCTGCTTTAGACTATTTCTATCGATCGCGGAGTCTGGCTGGGGATTTCCAACTCACATTGCCCATATTTAAGAGTTGCCACCCTTCAATTGCCGGCACTCTGTTCAATTTTCGTGCCCTTCTTCACCGAGACTTTCCCCACTGAGTTTTGAACATCTGTGCGTAGTACGTCGGCCGAGGAACGGCCTTTGTCATATCCATATATCCATAAGGGTTGCCATATGCTCGCATATTTGCCAGTGCTGTTGCTGCGGCCGTGCCACTGATGTTGCTGCTGCTGCAGTTCCCTTCAGTACTGGGGGAATATAATACGAGAACCCGATTTGGAGGGTGAGTTTTCGTTTCGTTTTCAGTCCGCTGTGCTGTGTGCGCTGTGTGTTATCGTCATCGAGGTCGGTCGCCGTCGTCGCTGAGTCGCATGTGTTTCGCATTTTTCTACCCCCGGCCCTGCCAATGCCCCGTTCCCCTGCCCTTGCCTCTGTCCCTGTCCATGTCCCTGTGCTCTGCCCCGGTTTCCCTTGTTTGCCTGTCTGCCTCTGGGTTTGCCTTTGCCACTGCCGCATGTCTCATCATCGCATTTCATCCCTCGTCGTCGTACCGTTCTCGTTCGCGTCTGCAGCTGTATTTTCGGTGTTATTTTTGGTATAGGGGCTGGAGCGAGTCTAGACATGCTGGCCGTCCGGACTCCGGATGGTTCGCCCTTTTGGGAACGAACCAACCAAGCCACGAACCGTACAACGTCTTCTTTGGCGGCAGCGAGAAGTTCCCTTCTCGGAATTATTGGTTTTGCTCCGCACTCATTGCCATTCCGCCTCGGCTGACTCATTCTTATCATCGCCGTCGTCGTTTTAAAGGCGAGGCGGCGTTCACTCATTGCTCATTGTTCTGTTGACAACTGGTCGTATGTGTAATGCTGCCGAAGCTCGTTGCGCATACGTCGTGTGCGCTTAAAAGCTGCGCCAAAAACCAATCAGCTAAAAGCTCACCCCCTCAATCAAATCAAACCCCATCAGCTGAGCTTCGCAACGGGAAAACCAAAGCGAGCATCAACAGCACACACAAAAAATAAAAAGAAAAAGAAAACTTTCTACGCTAATTTTCGTTCGAATGGAGAAATGCTGGCCATCATTATAAGCCGCAACAGAAAACAAAATTTATACAATGCTGGCCATCATCTTGGGACTGGCTGACTGCCTGCCTGCCTGGCTGGCTGGCTGATGATGATGATTTTCGAGCTGCGTTCGCTGGCTATGTTGCTGGAAGTTGAATTTTATTGCCACACCAACATCACTCAGGCAGTTTCAAGCGGCAACAGCAACCAAGCACCGCAGCAGCAACACAAAAGCCAGTCCCCGTCAAGCGTTCGTTGCTTTTTACCCACCAGCAACATCTACAGCAACACTAGCGCAGCAATAACAACAACAGCAGCAAGCAGCAGCAGCATTTTACGCTTCGCCAGCAACTCGTTTCAGCTGGCACTGGCAGCGGACTGAAAACAGAAAACTGACTGAAAAGGCAGGAGGGGATTGGCGGAGCGCGGGGCGTTGGTCTCCGTCTCCGGCTCCGACTTCGACTGGCTCCAAATTGACGGCCCGAGTCTAAAGCTCGCACGCAGCGTCGCTGCAGTTGTTGTTGCTGCCGCTGCAGTAACAACAACAACATCGTCGCTACCTTCAAATTCCACAATATTCAAGTTTCAGGTTATGAGCCAACCAAGCAGCCAGCGAACAGAAACCAACCCAACCTGAGAGCCGGAGCCAGTCATCGTCAGCAGCAACAGCAAAAGCAACACGAAACGAAATGTTTGGCCGAAAGGCAGAGCCAAGAGCTAAGAGCCAGGCCACAGTGGGCTAAAACTGACCCAAAAGTGCTTTCTATATAATATATAATTAAATATGAATAAATACAAAAAATAATTACATTTTAGCACTAGATCAGATCTCCTATGTTTCTATTAAGGAATTATCAACGAATTTTAGAGTTTTATAACTAAATATAATAGTAATAATCTTGATTTGGCATAGATCTGAGTATTTTAAGAAACGATCTTAAGTTCGGGAGAAGTCTAAAGATTAGTTTACTAACAAATTGAACCCTTTTGGTTGAAAATAATTTTTTTTTTAAATTATATTGTATTATATTAAGACCCTAAATATTTTTTATGCTATTCCGTCCCATTGTGCCCGTTCGAGAGTCGACTTCCAAGCATTTAAGTCGGTCGCCGTTGTCGTTGTTGCTACCTCCAGTGCCTGGGCTCTGAAACTCCGGCTTTAACTCTGGGCTGTGGGCTTTGGCTTTGGGTCTGGCTACGACTGTGGCTCTGGCCCGATCCACTACGGTCGGAGCGGGTCTGGTGCTCTGGTCTGGGGCCCCACTTTGAATTCTTTGGCTGGGGCGCACGGCACAACGTGCGATAGCTGCGAATCGAGTCGGGTCGAGTCGAGCCGAGAGCCGCACATAAAAAACAACGTCAAGAGAAAAAAATAACAAGTAGAAGCAAAAAAAAAAGTCGAGTTTCGGCTTTCGAGCTGGGTTTGGGTTTAAGCCGCGATCTCCGCCAAAGCAATTTAGGTGTACGAGCCATAGAGGAAGAAGAAACTTTGGAAACATAAAAAAGAGCGCGCGGCCCGAAGACAACGACGATGGGGCATAATAAAAAAAATTACCAGCAAGCTGGGGTTCAACGGAGTTGAATAAGAAGAAGACGAAGACGCAGCGGCCGAGCGGTCTTCAGCTCATCATAATAAAAATGAATTGAATTGAAGACAGGGGCGAAGACGCACCACCCGCTCTCCCACTCTTCTTTCTCGAGCACAGCTCTCTTAGTTTCTTATGTTGGTGGATGTGGATGTGGATGGGAAGCTCGAGATGACGCCGATATGGTGGCTGGCTAGTCCCTCGGAGTTTCCCATGCTGGCTTAGTTATTTTTCCCTCCCTCATGGTGAAAACTTTGAATGCAAACACCCACAACAATAACAGAGCGGGCGAGCTATTTGCTTATAGCGGCACATGACGATGTGGGAACGGAAAGATTTTCGAGCCCGGCTTTTCCACTAACGTTGAACTTCCACAATCGGAGGTATAGCATTAGTAAAGTTTAAGTTTATACCAACTATACAATTAAAAGTTTAAAAGATTTTAAAAAATATGCAGTATAAGCTACTTATATTTTTAAAGTAGAGTTATGCTTACGAAAATATCTAAAAATACTTATTTCTTACAAATATTTTGGACTACAAGTCAACTGTATCGTTGAATATTTGTAAAATGATTGGGTCCATTCAATAGATGTAAGACTGTTTACCCAAACACGAATCAAGGCTGTGCTATCTATGGTTGGGCTATGCTTTTTGGGGTGGTGGGGAGTTTGTGGGTTGCGTTGTATGAGGCAGACTTTTTTGATGTGCGCATATTTTGCGTCGGCCATTTCATGTTGCCGCACCACGGAGTTCGCCGCACGACTGACAGACACAAAACCCCCGATTCCGATTCCGATACCGAGTTTCGAGTGCGAGTCCGAGTCCCCGTGTCGATGTGGGGACGTCGATTGGCAGCAGAGGCGGAGGCAGCGGTCGCGACGGAGACAGGAAGCCACCGCGACGGCGGCGTCGTCGACCAAATCAGCTGTTTTTGGCGAATTAGAGCAATTTTCAATGCGCGCCGCTTGCTGTTTCTGCCTTCTTCTTTTTTTGCGGCTTTTTGTTGCGCTTCATGTCGAAGATTTATAAGCAGCGACGCCGGCAGCGAAGTTGGCATCGCAATTGGTGACATTGAAAATTTGCAAGGCATCTCTCGCTCTTCCCACTTTGCGTACGTGAATGTGTATGGTGTATGTGATTTTGCGAAATGGGGGAACAGCTGACAGCATACATTACCCATACGAGAGGAGGCCAAGTGGGGGAAGTGGGGGTTAAGAATGGTAACTTTTGGTCAATGAACCATACCTCCCAACCTCGCCTCGTTTCCGGCAAAGGCAACTCAGCTGTTTGCGAGATGTGTACGGCAGAGTGAGGCATTTCGTGAAACGTGAGTCGAGACCCTCACAAATCCCAATACCAACCATCCAACCAACCCATATCATCCCATTCCATTGTAAGCCGCCCAAGGGTCGGGCGAGCATTTCTACCTAAGGTCGAGAACCATAATCCCCGAAAAGGATGCAGCGCATTAGACACGCCAGTGGGTTCGGGCTCAATTTCGGTTTTCTAGGATTGCTGCACTCACTTTCTACCTGACCATCCCAAGCGATCCATCAATATGTCATTCCGACTGTCGAGACTTTAAGGACGAATTCGACTGTGATTGAACCTTTGCCAAGTAGCGGGGCGACTCGAAATGGGAATGAAATTGCCAGGAAATCAACCTGTTGGTCGATTGATAGCCCAGCTAATAAGAAGTAGTCAGAGCAATACCTGTATGCTGGTGGGAACTTCCTTCGATAGGAATATTGACACCAACTTATTAGTTTTAAACTCAAATTTTATGATCATACAGATTCTGTAGCCAACTTTATGAAGTTAATATGTTAATATTAACAATAATATGAAAAAGTAACCTTTATATAACATCCGCCAGTATTTTATTTTTATGCGAATCTTATGTCGAGAGATCTCAAAAATCAGGCATCCAATTGTATCTGTTCCTTAATTTCTCTACCACTTTTAAGCCTTCGAAAGAAAAGGCAGAATAGTGATCCCCAGCTGATGGTCTCACGAACCCAATAGCTTCTTCTCCACTGGGCAGATAGCCGATGATCATCGATCTGCATGCAAAAATTTTTGCCGCACGGCTCTTATCACGCAGACCAGCTGATAAGACAAGAGAACGAGTAGAGCGAACAGAGCAAAAGAGCCAGGGCATTGCGTCAAGTGCGCTAATCGCTCCGAATCGGAACCAGGGCTACAGGCAACGAGCAACAACAATTGCCGTTAACAATTGTCGGAGCGACAGCACACTGCGCAAATTGCACGTCGCGCAGTGTACGAGGCAACAACAGCTATCAAGGCGTACGTACGTACATTCACCAAGCCGCTTGGTAAACACAAAATTACAAAAACAAAAAATACCATGGAAAAAACTGTGGGTATATATGTTTGAATGTACATACAGCCCCAACCAACAAAGACTCCACTCCACATCCCATGCCTACATATGTACATCCACAGCTACATCCAATGTTGCTGACTCGACTCACCGCATACATACAGACGCTCCGTTCGTATATATGTAAAAACATGTACAAGCGAACGAGCCGAACGACCGACACACGAAGTACAGTCGCACAGTTAAAAATAAAGTGTGGGCCGCTGCAACGCGGAGGGGTAAAGGGAGATGACACGAGAGAGAAGGAAGGCAAAGAGAAGAAGAAGAGAGCGAGCGAGGGCAAAACAACAAAGCGAATGCTGGTAAATAATGATGATGGAACCAGTGTGCTGTATATGTATGTAGGCATGTGTTCGTATGCGTGTGTGTGTGTATACTGCACAGTAAAATTTCATGTATTAAAATCGCTTGTTCGTGTATATGCACTGTACAGGGTAAGAGCTGCCATCGCTGTGCTGTTGATAGCGAGGGACGTAATATCGCAACTTTTGCCGTTCCAAAAGCACGGAGCCAAGCGAACGTTCGTTCGTTCGTTCGCTGGTTCGTTCGAGTTTAATTTTGTAGTACGTAGCAGGAAAAAAAAGAAACGAAAAAATAAATGATGGCGGCAACAACAACGACAACAACAGCGACGACTCGTCGTCGACTGAGTTGGCAGTGTTGCGTTCCGATTTTCGTCGAAAATATTTTTGTTTCTTTTTGCGTTTCGAAAACACTCGAAGTGCCAAAGAAAGAAGAGTAGAACGGGGAAGAAGAAGACGAACATGCAGAGGCTTACAGCGACCGTTTTTCTAGTGCGTTTCGCTTAGAATGGCAAAAATCTCAAAGGGGACGAAGAATTCCACCCAAAAACCCCCCACTTTCAGTTGTAGTATGGTAAGTGGTAAGTACGGCGCGCTCGTTTTAGCGAAGGTTGCTAGCGTGGTGGGATAACGGATGTTGGATATTGTATTCGTCGGATGTCGGACAACGGCCGCAGCGTAGCGCGCGCAAATTCACGTAGTTTGAATCGGATTCGGATTTGGACTCGCCAGCGCAGCGCCACAAAGCTAACGGATCGAACCAAGGTTGCCCGCTGGCATTTTCCTACGGCATGAGGCAATCAAAATGCGAAGATACTGTCGAAGTACACGGAATGAAAAAGACTATAGAAAGGAGGAGAATTGTTCACAGCTTTTAAGAATATGGTCTACATTAAATAATATAGTAGTAGTTTTATAAGATATCTTTGCCGTTTTTGTCGATAGTTTTAAGGTCGATATTGATCGTAAACAAATCAAAACAATTAAGACTACTTTTTATGGCCATAGTGATCTGATCGTATATTCCGATCAATGCTAAACATTCATAGCTACTTTCCTATCTCAGTTGATCTTGAAGTTTTGGATTTATCGCGGAACCTAATCTGTGTGTCCTTTATTTTACGGTTCCATGGTTAACACTCTTTAAGGGCTGCCTTGCCGCTTTAACCCATGTCCGCCCACGAGCGCCCATCCGTGACTATGACGCCAACTCCCGGACTCCCGCACTCGTATATTCCGGCTCTGCTTCGATACGGCCGCCCACACATACATACAACTCTCCCCCGATGTCAGTTCCCCCTTATAACACCGTGGACTGTTTATAAAATAACCTTATTTTGCACATGTACACGGGTATTCGTTGTGCTGGTGTGCGTGTAAGCTCCATCAGCCTCACGGAGGGTTGGGTGAATCCTCCTCTTCCCGAGACACCCCCTCTCTGCTTTTCCGTCTCTCTCTTTCTGGCACTTTATGCCTGACATTATTATAATATTATATTCTTTATAATAATGGGTTGGCAGCACAGGCAGCCGAAAACCACCTACATCCATATACCAGCCGCCCAACCACCCATCCACCATCAGCCCTCCCCATATCCTTCGCCTCATCCCAACCCCTCTCATCGAGTCGAGTTGGCGACCCTGCGCAGTAAAGTCGAGCCGGCTTTTCTCTATCGTACGACCCTACGCTCCATACTCCGACATCCCCCTTATAAAATCAACCCAAAACACCCACTCTGAATACTTCTCGTGTTGGGTGTGGTGAGATATGCCGTGTGACGTATAAAAGCTAAAAACGTTGGCAAATATAATGAAATTGGGTGAAATGCTATGCCACCCACTGTACCTCCCATTAACCCCCAAGTTCTGGCATAATAAAGCCTACCAAACAGGACGAGAAATGCGCTGGGTTTTGGCTGGATTGATGGTGGTGGTGCTGCTGCTCTGCTGTCGGCGCTAGTGGTGGTGGTGGTTTTGGGCCATCCACTAGTATGAAAACCACTTTTCCAATTGCACGTACACCACTACGTGGGCTGAGCAAAAGAGAAAGGGAGTGCGGAAGAGAGAAAGAGAGATGGAATGTTTCAAACCACTCCACTGCCTTCCCCTTTTTTGCCGTACTCAGTTGCTGCTGTTGTTGTTGTGTGGGTGGTGGGGCGGCTTTCAGAGAGAGAGCAGTGAGAGAAATGAAAATGGAAGCGAGGACATGCGGAGGAGGCAGGACGAACAAATGTACACGGTGGAAAATGAAATTAAAGGGGAATTTCTGTTATGCGTAGGTAGATTTGTATTTTAAAGGATGCCTTAAAGCTCTGCAAATGCTATCTGCAGAAACAAAATGTAAATCAGTGAAGATACCTTTTAGTTAAACGTATTGTATTTACTATCCTGGATTTCATAATTGAGAATTGGTTGACAAGCTCTGCTCTCGTTTCTAGTTTCATATTTCCAGTAGAACGATATTGGGTGCATTATTTTTGCCAGTGTGCTTGGGTGGGTGGAGAATTGGGGTGGACCATGTAGTGGTGAGCTGGGAGGGCCTTGCTCTGTCGCTGCTCTGCGTACGATAACTTTAATTTGGCTTAATGGAAATTTTCGCTGGCGCTCTCGTAGTACTGTTATCCTTAAGCAAACCCGTGAATGCTGCTCCTGTTTCGCTCTTCACCCCAGCCTCCGTCTCAGTTGCCCAACTGGCCATCGTCCATGGTCTATGGTCCGCGTGCTAAGTAGGTGACGCAACCGCAAATTTGCGGCTGGCGATTTAATAATGCTAATGGTGTGCGTGTGGAAGTGCATTGGTAGTTGGACATTGCACGTGTAGTGGCTTCTGTTGTTGTTGTTCGCGCCCTGGACCGTCTGAGAGTCACGTCATCATCACACGGCCGTCGTCGTCATCGTCGAGCCATTTACGTCGTCGCCAGCCGGTAATTCCCCGAACCCATAGCCATAGTCATAGCCATAGCCATAGCCATATAGCCACATCATCCCCCCTCAGGTGGTGCAAACAAGTGCAAGTGATGCGCATTCATTGATAAGATTTCGTGCCACAACTCGCCGCTGCCAGCTGTCTTTGTATGTTGCCCGTGGATGTGTGGGCATACATTAAGCCAAGGCGAGCCAAGTTAAGACCGCGTTGCCATATACGCTCTGTGCGAGCAAATCTTTCAATCGGTCAACAGGGGACCTAAAGAGGCACAGTGATTGTTTTACAGCCAACTTGCCACGCTCTCTGTTGTGGTTAAAAAACAGCTGTTAACAACGGCACAACTTGCATGTCATCAGTGAGTGATAAGCACGAGCTCTAGAAACGCTAGTGATCCGCCTTCAAATCCCTTAACTAGCCAACCTGAAATTTGTTGAACCCACCGCCTACGATAGCTCTTATCTAGGGATCTGAACTTAACCCTCGGCCCAATCGAAAGTCATTAACAGGGGGCTCGGTTTTATGGGGCTAATACAGCAACTGAAATATTAATTGGTGGACTACCGATAGTTATTAAAAGTGTGCAATGATAAAGCAATTCACAATGGGTCAAAGTTTAGGTATCATTGATTATATCTTAGTTGAGCGATACTCTCGTATAAGGCTTAAATAATTTCATGAAGGTTAAGAAACGAGTATTGAGATATTCTTGATACTTCGTACATTCCAGGTGTATCTAGCAGGTCCATAACTTAGTTTGGATTTCTTTCCTGTTTCACCTGCGGGACGACAAAAGTCGTGACTGGGACTCAAATCGCTCATGCGACGCGGTGCCATCGCCCGTCCCCTTTCGTGGCAGTCTTTTGTTTACATTTTTAGAAGACTGGTAACACAACAAAAGAAGGGAACAAAAATAAAGAAATACCAACTCCTCCTTCTCTTATTTGATTATACATTCCTCATTGAGCAATTTGCGTTTTCGTGTTGCACTTGACCCAAGGAGCCGGCAACAAGTTAAGATGCGAGGGCAAATTAAGGGAGCCAGAGCATCCAAGGATAATGGTATTAATGGGGCACACTCACACACACACACACGTACACCCTCCGTGGCGTGGTTGAAGCCCCCTGAAGGCATTTATTTTATGGCTGCCCCAGACACCAGACACATGTGTATGCGTATCCTTCGCTCCACTCACACACTCATGCAAATATAGCAGCGGCTATGTGGCTATATGTGCAACCAAAGCGTAACCAAAACCAAACCAACCAAGTCGCGATTTTCATTCATAAAATCGAAGAGCCAAAGAAAATGGGCAACGAAGGAAGCTGCTGCTGCTGCTGCTGGTGCTTGTGCTGCGCAGCCAACGTCGCTGCTACCAATAACTCAAAAGGCGCGCGCATTTCAGCGCACTTGTGTTAATGTATCTGAAAGTGAAATCACCATCACCAAAGGCGGCCGCCTCCTATATTCCATGTACACATCCGTGCCATGCCGGTCCGGCGCCAACTCCAAACTATTATTTGCCAGGCCCGTGCTTTTGCCTCTGTCTCTGCTGCTGCTTCTGCCACGGCCGCAGTCGCAGTCGCTGCCGCGGCTGACGGCGCTGCCTGCTCAATTAAGTGAATTAAGTCTCGTGCCGGAATTTGCACCACCCCAAAAACCCCAAACCAAACGAGCAGCCAAAACGACGAGGAGGAACGAAAACAACAACAATTCAGAGCAGCATATAACCATAAAGAACAATTAAAAAAGCAGACCAAGAAAAGGAATAAAGATAAGGCGCTCAGAATCAAGACTGCAACGAACGGGAAATGCCCTTTGGCTCTGGGAAGAAAGTAAACAATCGGTGGTGAAGGCGTTTGTGAGTTGCATTTATCACAACGGATTATTGTGCAATAGAGAAAGGTGTCGGACAGGGTGTGTGTTTTTAATGACACTTCCACTCGAAACTGCAACTTCCTCATGTCAAAACATAACTCGAAGAAAGAAAGGACGGGACCAATTCTTACTTGAAGATTTGACTTCTTATAAGCAGATTTGTAAGTCACATTAATAAATTATATGGAGAATTTTAAGTTTGAGGTCGTTGTGATTTAAATGCAACTGCCGAACCAAAAGATGTACGTTAGTAGTATAGTATATCATGTTATTTATCTGGATTAAATCTACAGGGAATAATCAACCTTTAATGCAATATTTGAAGTCTATTTTGGAGTTCTACGTAGTGGCCGGCAAATTTAGCATGAACTAAACGCATTGTAAAACTTTTTCTTACTGTCGAAAGAACTAAGAAATTAATGCGAGCTGCTCCGCTGCCGTCAACGAAAGAGAAAACGTAAACAGAGCAATGACGCTGACGCCGACGGCGACGCCAAAAAGTTTGTTGCTGTTTTCTGCGGGGGAGCAGGCGGAGCTGTGGGCGGGCGGTTGGCGAGGGGGCGGGCTGAGAGAGCGAGCATGAGGAGAGCCGAAAAAGAGCGTTTGCATGTAATTAATTAAAAGGCCCCAAAAGTCAGCTGTCTGCTGCTTTGCTGCTGCCGACGCTTGTTGCCGTTGCGTTGCATTAGACAAGCGCAGCGGCTAAGCCGGCGACAGCGACGCCAACGTAGACGTTGACGCAAGCAGCGGCTATTTAGCATATTGTGCGAATGTGTGCCAATAGATGGCGCTTCACGATGCCCGGCCTGGTCACAAAGTGCGAGGGAGAAGGACTGCCGCAGTTCAGACGGTTATTACTGCACTGAAAAGCGGGCAAGTGTTAGTTTTGCTCAGATACGGGGAATCCCACCAACGACTACCAAAAGCACAATATCTACCTAACTCGGCTTCTTTTATCTAATGTTTTGATATGAAGTTATTAAAGTATTTTAAATGGTTGTTGACTATAAATATACTGCTAGACTTTAAGAAGTTCCGTTTCTTTTAAATATTAAATACTTGGTGTCACCCCATTTCTTGCTGTGTTTCGTCAGGGGTTTCAGTTTGGGTGTTAAAGGGGCACTGGCCAGCCTGCTGGCTGCACGTGCAACTTGTGCATTGTTTACATTGCTGAATGGCAGCAGCCACCGAGAGCGGGCATTGTTGCTGTTCTTGGGTTCGCTGCCATGTCCCTTTGTTGCTGAGAACCTTCATTACTCCTTACCCCATGGCTTTGGCTGGTATTATCCCACCCACCTAAGTTTGCATGTCATGCCCAGAGCACCGCCACCATCATCATCATCGCCACCCACTCACTGAGTCAAACACTTGCCCACGCATTGCCAATAAGCTCACAAACCACATGTTGAAGCTACGCGCATTTCGCAAGGAGACGCTGCAGGTGCGGCATGCCACCTGAGAGATTCCCCAATTGGCAGAGGCGCAACCACAAAGTCGCCTTATCAGTTCTAGGGCGAACTGAACTTGTGGCAAGTTCAAGTTACTGATAAGTCAGTTTGAGGGATTGGTATTACTTGGAATTTGAGCCAGGCAATAATCTTACTTGTACTTCAACTCTTAACGGGGAATTCCGAACATCTTTGCTGTTTTCTTTAGTACTGATGAAACATATTGCAAGTTAAGTTAAGAAAATATCATTTTTTCAACTCATCCAGGATTTTAGCAAAGGCAATGGTCTATATAATGTTGTCAAATAATACAAAAAATAATGTTTTGAAATGCATATTTAATAATTTGATATTCTCATAATGCATCTATCACCTAAACGAACTGGAAATCCTTTTATCTATTAGTAAGAGAGAGAGCAAGCAACAAATTCAGCATTTCTAAACAGCAAGTGTTCAGACAAAACGGAAATTTCCTTTTAAGAAATGGCAAATTCTCCGAAAATCTTATATATAATTGGGATCCAATCCTGGCAGGACTTGGAAGACTCACCTCAGTGCACATTTTCGGCTGGGCCGTTCCCAGTTTCACAACGTTTATAGCCAAATAGATGGGAAACGAAAAAAAAGGTAACGCGTTGGAGTTTTTGTTCAGGGCGGTACGATCCCTTTCAGTCAGTCACTGGGCGGCGTGGGCGGATCAGAGGGCGGCCAGCAGGTGTCCCGAAGGAAAGCGGGACGAGCAGGCGTAGGAGCGACCCAAAGCGGCATCACAGAACTTGGACGACATGGCTGGCACTACTCAAACTGATCAATCTGTGTATAATGCAGTTCACTTTACTTTTTTTTTAAATATTTTTTTATATTCTCCAGTTGACTTGATTGAATATTTCACATTTAACGGTGTGCACTTTTTCCGGGAAACAGTGTTACGAGTTGATAACTTTGAATTACGCGCGCTTGGCGAACGGCTGGCGTTTACGTCGTTTTCGAATTGGAGCTGTCGAGCGGGCACGGAGCAAATGAGCGACGTGGACCTCGCAGCGCCGTGCTAAAATCACAAATAAAACGTTCGGCGCTCAAGAAGCAGGCAGCAGGCAGCCAAACGGCAGGCACGCACACAGACGCAAGTAAATGCACCCCTGTACGAGCACCGTTCGTGGTGAGTGCGAGCGAGCACTCTGCATACGCTGTCTCCCTTCCACGACGCGCACTTATGTAAAAAGCATTGAAACTGAACGAGTTTCTCGATAGCAGCGGGGGTGGGAGAGTAGAGAGAGCGGTGGAACTGACTGGGAGAGAGCGAGAGCGCACACACAACACAATCACAATACAGGGGCATTGCCAGCTGTGTGTGAGGCCGAGCGGCGTTGCCAGCCACCAATTTTAGTCCAGCAAGGCAGAAATCCCAACAGCGATATAACGAACTACGGAATAACGAACTACGAACAGCGAAGCGAAACGTTGTGCAAACCCAAAGCCAAAGCAAACCAAACCAGGCGCTTGGCCCGCCGGTTCGTTCGGTATTCGGTTCGATTGTGGGAGCGGGTATTCAAAAGATACAAGCAACTGTCGTGGCGTTGCCAGAGTGCAAGGCTCGATTTAAAAGTCGATTGGGATTTTGACATTTTGAGATAGCGATCGGGAAGGTTTTTTGAAACATTTCAGTGCTGACAAGGTATTTTAGAAGAGTTGTATAGATTTTACATTCTTGGAGATAGGCATATAGTAGTATTTATCAGAATGCTAGACCAACTTGTATATTCCAACAGTTTATGTTGAAAGTATCATGCTTAATGTTTGTTCATGGGTTTTGATAGTCATGTTTATTCTTAGTAATTGTCAGACATTTTTAAGCTCCTTGTTTTATTATTTTTCTATTTTTAACGTTGTAAAAAAAACTTTCTTTGAGTCTTGAAAATAATATCACAGCTTATAATCAATTGTTAGTTGATAGTACTGTGATCAAATAATAAGAATACTACAAACTACTCTACATATAACAACCATGGTTTTCAAGTCTATTATTCTTTTACTCTATCATTAGAGTCTATTATTAAAATTACGTTTTCGAAGCGGTCCTTCTTCAAGCGGTTCTATATATTCGTATAATACAAATATAATAATATAGGTATATGGCTTATTTTCTAAAACTAATGAACATATTTTTCGACCCAGTACTTTTCCGAACCCGCCAAAGAGTAAGCCCCATGACCGCGTAGATTTCGTCCATATGGCAACCCTATGCCGCACAAATGCTGACTAACAGTCTACACCAATACCACCAACGGTGTATCTCTCCGCTGTGTGTGCGTGTATCTGTGTGTCAGTCTTGCTTGTCAGTTGGGATTTTGTTTCGTTTCGTATCGGGTCGTTCGTTTTCGTTTATATAAAGGTACATTTCCACATGGGCACATGCATGGCAGTCTATGTCAGTGTGTGTGTGTGTGTGAGTGGTATGCGGCGAAGGCAGCGACAAAGCAAACTCAGGCAAAGCGACTGAAACGCTCGCTGGGAAAAGCAAAACTGAACTCGAGCTGCTATTGCTGTTGCTGTTTCGCTGGCGACGTCGGCTTCTTCTCTTCTGGTCTCTCTCTCCCTCTCCCCTTCTCTTCTCCTCACAACCCCTCTTTGTTAAAACATTTTTGTTTATTTCAGCGGCGCGGTCGTATCTGTATCTCAGATGTTGGCTGACTGGTTCGCTCCGCACACTGGCAGTCGTATCTGTATCTGCCAGGTACTTTTTGCCCGCTTCGTGTGCGCTCTGTGCTATTTTATGCGCTATTGCCAAGATTGCTGTGCGAATTTCGCCTTGAAACATTTTTTGTTTTTCGTTTTTTCCCTGCTTTTCGCGCAGCTTATCTCTTTTGGCCCAAAAAGTCGCCAAATGAAATGAAATAAAGACAACTGCATATTGGCCAGAAAGCGCGCGCCAATTCTAATTCGCCTGGCCAAAGCGAACTCTTGATTGAAGGTCAGCGCAGGAGAAGTCGAAGTCGGCCAGTCCGTCGCAGGCTGCGTACCAACGCTGACTGATTGTTTTCGAGCTGCTGCGGCTCGCAAATGGGATGGCCAAACCCAACCAAAATCCAACCCAACCTAACCAATTTTGCGTCGCATATTTAGCCGTATCCTGCTCCGCTGCTTCCGTCTCTGCCGCGTCTCAGTCGCTGATGTCATTACTTCGAGGCGAACGAGATTGGGGTTTATTTTTTATTCCCCATCGACAGGGGTACAAAGGTAGTTCGGGTTCTCGTCCAGCTGATGACGGACATGCAACTGGTCGAGGCTATCGCTATTGGTTATCAACGGCGGTACAATGGGTCCCCGGGTACTATGTATCTCGCGGGGAAGGGATGACTGTACCAGATGGTTGAAGGAAACCTTACTGTTATGGAATAGTTGGATAATATAATGGGATCTATGATCTTTGTGATTTGATGCAAACTTTGTATGATGGAAGAGTTCAGAATATAATCACTTTTTTGCCAGCAAGAAGGTGCTAACCTTAGCAGAGGCATAAAGCCTAACTAAAATGCAACTGCATGGTTTTTAGTTTAGTTTATTATAAAAGATCGACATGGGGTTCTAAAACTGTTGAGATCTTCAGAAATTTCATTTTCGAAGACCCATTTAATTTTTATAGATGATTAATAGTTTGATCTGCAATCCCTTAGCTATCTATTTATTCAATCTCTTGAGTTTGCTGACATTTTCCACAGCATACTTTTGACGATTCAAGCCCCCGATAGATAAATCGATCGATCGATCATTGCAATTGGAAGGCAGAAGTGGAACGAATCACCCCCGATTTCAGATTTTTTTTTCGTGAGTATCGCTGCGTCGGGAGCTCCTGTTCTTCTGTGCCACTTTGCTTGTTTAGTTTAATTCGTGACGCGAGGCAGTGCAGCAAATAAATCACAACAACGGCACGGCGGTGATAAAAAATCGCTTTTCACGTGAGAGTAAAAGCTCCGGATTCGAATGCTGCCCTGCCGACGGCGACAGTGACGTTGATGGTGCTGTTACAATGCCGCTGGCGGCGCTGTTGGCGATTTGAATATGTTATGATGTTGATGTTGCATGTTGGCCCGCGTCGCCAACTGGTTTTATTTTTATTCTCTATTTCTATTGCGTCTACTTCCGAGTTCAATGCAAGCGACGTCGGCTGAGGCGGCAGCTGCGACAGCGGTAGAGACGTCGGCAGCGACGTTGCGCAACCGCCCACACGCGCTGCGCCTGCCGCTGCCGTTAGCTTTTCTAAATGTGTATGCGTGTGTTTTGGCGAGGCTGCGTCGTGCAAATATTTTGCCAGCATTCGCTATTCACACATACACGTATGTTGGTGGCCCAGAGGCTGCGCCACCCCCTGAGGACAACACCCACCCACAAAAACACCACTGAACTGAACGGAACTGAACCGAACGAGCCACCCCCACCAAACGTGTCCCATTGAAAGCTAGCCGGCACTCACTCACTGGCAAACAACACACATGTTGCTTCGGTTTAGATTTAGACGAGTTTTGAATGCTGAATAAATGGCCCGAGTTGCAGAAGCAGCAGATGAAAGCAGAAGGGGGTTGGGGAGGAGGACTTTTCAGCAGCAGCACCACCACCATTATACTGCTACTGCTGCAACATCCACGGCAGCAACATCGGCAGCCCCGCTACAACAATAGCGATCGTGTTGCAAAAACAGGTGTCCGCTTTGCATAGTCTTGCCTTCCAGTTGAATATTTGGCATTCATAGTTGGGAAAAGACTGAATATGGTCAACTGGGAAGTTATCAACAGAGTTCAGTTATAGTCCTCATCAGATAATGATGGTATTTAAAAGCCTTACAATGATAAGATGACATGAAGTAGCATTTGAAAGTTCAAATTGTATATCAACTTATTGAAGATAATTGCAAGATACTTGTTATTAAGTCCCAATATTTTAATATTAAGCTAAAAACATCCAGAGCCATAACTCAAGCTAAAATACTTATAAATAGCCTAAGATATTTTCCAGATTTGGCAATATATTGTGTACAATAAGCTAATTAATCCGATTAAAAGGGTTAGATAGCACATGAACATTTTTTCCTATGGGCAGATTAATAATATATATTTTTTGTATTTTAACCTTCCGTTGTTTTGCCATCCTAGACCAAAACTGGCACTGCAATGTTTCTGTAATCTGAATTTAAAAGGAATTACATGATTTGTTTCCTAACAACTAATTACCTGCATCCTTACGAAGTTTATTACCTAATTACTGCTTGCATCACTCAGAATCGCACATGGGGCATATGGGTACTGCGTGCTACTCATTCCATACTATAAAGCAGAATAAAAGCAATCAGAAGAAGCGAGCGACGCTCAGTAATCGAATCAATTCAACGCCAATTATACAATCTGTCAACAGGAGCAGGAGAAAAAGAGGAGCAACCTGCAGCCACGAACTCCCCGAACCGACGACCCTGACCGATAGCATCGGGTGCAACCTGCTGATAAGAAACCATTCGAACAGGAAGCGCTCGCCGCCGTTGTGCAAGGAACAATAATCAACGGCAGCGTCAACACACAACTCATCTTCACTGAAAGAAACGGAGATACGCGAAAGTATGCCATTTGGTAAAATACCGAAGGAACGTCTTTATTAAATACTTAGGCAGGTGTAAGCTGGTGTTCTTTAAGTAACATCATCCATACTTAGACAGCAGTTCAGATGCATAGATAGATTTCCAGATAGATTCCCGATCAACGAAACTAAAAAAATCCGCAAATTGTTATTGCTATTTGTAATTTCCAGAAGGTTCCAGGTGGCAATTTAGAAGCTTAAAAAATAATTTAATCACTTTTTTAACTATTAGAGATCAGATACTCTACAGTATTTTTATATAAGACAGGTCCTAAGCAGTATAAAAAGATTTTCTGAAGAATATCCAATGAATACTAAAAATATAGAAGGGTACGTCTTTTCTCCCACAGTGTCCAGAAAAAGAATTGCATTAAGCACATAGACAACACGCTCCTTACCGATTCTGCACTTGTTCGCTCTGCCGCGAACCTATCGTCATCGGTCTATCCGATCCGATCCATTCATTTCCGCTTTAGGCCGGAGTTGGTTGTTGCTTCGGGGCAGCAACAATAACAACAGCAACTCTGCCACAAAGGCGACCATTCGGAACCGCCGAGCGAGAAACTATTGCACCTGATTGCCTTGAAAAGCGAGCAAACCCAAAGTGGCAGCAATAAACAAAAGCGATCCGTTCGCGGCGAATTCGACATATCGCTTTGCGGATCGCTTCGCCGCAAAACAAAAGGAAAGAGAATTCTCATTCACTTCCTGCTCTCTTCCTCTTGCAAAAACTACGAAAACTTAAAACCCAGCTGACGACGACGACGACAAGTTTTCAAACTGAAACGTACGAAACTCAATTGTTGTTGCTGCTGCTGGCTGGAAATTGCAGAGAAATTCCTTTGGCTTAATTAGCCTCTTTCGTTCGAGGCGAAAATATTTTCAAATGAGAAACGTACATACAGGCCGCCAAGAAAGCGGCACAACAACGACAACACCAGCAACAACAACAGCAGGAATGGCAGAAAAAAGAGTGTGGAACGTCAGGCTAAAGCAAAAACAACTCTGAGCTCAGAGCACAAATGAAACCAGTTTAGTTCATTTCGTTTCGTTTCGTTCATTAATTCAAAATTTCCATTTGAAACTTTTTTCCCTCTTCTGTTGCTGCTTCTTCTTCCTCTGCTTTATTTTGTGTGTGCGCTCTGCTCTTCTGTTGTTGTGCTGTCGTTGCTCATCCCCGATTCCCAACCGCCCGCTCCCCTCTTCAACATCCATTCCACCCGATGCCACCCCACCATTCACCCCGCAGCCCAACGTCATCGTCATAATCAGAGTTTTAACATTTTATGTACAGTGTGCACAGGCGGCTCTCGGTAAGAAATACGTCCGAGACTAAGACCTCGAGAGATAAAGATTGTATAATTTCAATTTAAACAGCTACCAGTTATTAATATAGTAATTGAACATTAATCTATTTTCAAGAACAAGAATAATAATTAGAATAAAATCATTCCTTTAGATATATCTTACAGAAACCTTTCTTTACTCAACAGTACTCACTGTATTTATACACTCCCCCACACACTGACGCCTCATACATAGCGTAAGAGCAAGAGAGAGAGGGCTGCAGAGCAAAGCTCGTTTTCGTTGCGACGACGAAGTTCGTTCGTTCGGTGTTTCGTTCGTTCTCTCCCACAATCGCAATGCTCCACCGCTCCACCGACCGCCAGCTATATACACATAACCTACAAAAATATATAGCCCGTACATACAACGTCGGATTGTATGTGCGCTGGCTGCTCGGCGATATTTGTGCGGCGCATCGTGTGCGCTGTCAGAGGCAAATGGCTTGATGGCCGTACAGTCGATGGCATGGGGCCGTGGCGGGGGCGGACGTGGTGCAGGAACGGTGAGCGGGTAGCGGGACATTGCAGGCTGGTTGGCAGACAGGCGGCATAACATCAGCAGAGGCAGCAGCAGCAGCAGCAGCTAAAGCAGCAACACAAGTGCACAGGGTTGCCAGGCGGTTGGCCATACGAAACGGCATTGAACCCTCGCAACGGGGTCCCATAGAGCAGATTGCGAGCAATATAACGAGTTCCTTGTAACCGTAGATTAGCTGGGCTTATATTTTAAGTAATACTAATAAGTAATATGTTAAAAAACAAATTGAAACTGCTAGGGCAGATCTAAACGGATGCATTTTATAGTACTACAAATTTAAGATCAGATTTTATGTAGATGGCTATATTATACTTGTGCCTATTTGATCTCAAACTTGGATGCATATAAAAAAGGTCACAAAATAAAAAATAAATATTTTACTAATGCAGTATTACAATCCTGAAACTTTTCCTCCGAGGAACGTATTTAGCTTTCCCAGCTACCCTGGCAACTCTGGCTGACGTAGTATCGGGTTTTATATGTACATACATGCGCTGACGCTGTCACGGCCTCTGCCGTTCCCCTTCCTTGCCCTCCCCCGACCGTTCATTGCCTCTCATCCCACACTCATTCTCGTTTCGTTCATTTCGACCGTCGAATAGTCCCATCGTCCCATCCGACCGACGACTGTGGGACTAAACGTCCAACCAACCAACAAACCATCCGACCGACCGTCGTTCGCCTCGGCGCGTCGTATGTGGGAACAAAATAATACCTATAAAAAAAATTCTTTTTCCCTCGGTTTTTTGCCCCGGCCTGTGCTTCTGCTTCTTCTTCTTCTTCTGGCTACAGAGCTACAGCGACAACGAAAAAGAGAAAGACTTGTGGGTAGAAAACCAACAAAGTACGACTATAAAGTACGGGGTCGACGGGACCGACCGATGGTGGATGGTGGCGGTTGGTGGGGGGTGGCACGGTTGAACAGAAAAATTTAAGATGCTTTTGCTAAAGCGAACCAAGATCTGTTGGCTGTGCTCGAGCTCGAGCTCTGTTAGAAGCATGTTGAAATGAAATTGCTGAACGGCGAGTTGAGCTGAGTTGAGTTGAGTTGAGTGCCAGGTCGAAGAGAATGGGGGAGCGCAAGAAAGAGGCCCCTGCGTAATGGTCTCTGCTGCTGCTGCCACTGCCTCTGCCGCCTGTGCTGCTACTGCGGGGGTGGGCAAATGTTTGGCAGCATTTTTGTATTAAAATTTTATGCGAGTGTGCGGCGGAGGCGGCTCTTGGTTGTTGTTTTTGTTGCTTGTGCTGGTTGTCGCCGTCGCATCCGAGAAACTTTGAACATGTTCGGTGCTGGTGCTGCTGAACTGATGTTGTTGTTGCCTGTGCTAGTTACTTGAAATATCAGCGCACAAAGGAGGTTTAAATGTTGCAACCGAAGCTTTAAATACCCTTGCAAGCCGCGTTTGTGTTTCTGATTGTGGGATCGTAGTATAAGTATTATTAACTTATTATATACGAATATATATTTAGTTCTATAGATATGACTGCGATTCTGTGCATATTGCAGCATAAAATACCAATTCCATCATTCAATTCTATATATAGCTGAAAAGCTGCTCAGTTATTAAGATTTGGAAAAGGTATCAAGCTCCTATAACAGTTATATTAGAAATTAAAGCTACTTTGCAAAATATTTAGCAAAATAAGAACCCCGTTCCACGGGTTAGGGTAAAACAGTGCTGCAGGTTTCGGCGGATTTTAGTGTGGATATGTTGCTCTGTGTGGATGTCGATGTGAATGTGGAACGACGAGCCGAAACAGAGCGAACGGAATGGATGCGACGCCAGCCAGGGACGTAGACGGGAATTGAAAAAGGGGGACGGAGGCGACAGCCACGGCGATGTTGGATGCTGGTGTCGATGAAGACGCAGATTCAGATTCAGAGATGCGGATTCGGGTCCAAAGACGAGCGACCAGCTGTTGGCCTTGTGTTCGTCGCACTGTTGTTGGCATTATTTTTGGAGACCTGCTTGCTCTCACCATCGCCATCGCCATCGCCTCGCCTTTGCAGACCGCGGAATGGACTGACTGGATGATGATGACTCGCTGCGATGCGATTGAGTAAAACTTATCCAAACAACAACAGAGGCATTAATAATGTTTGTGTTCGGAGGCGCTGGCTATTTTTGCCCGACCGCTGGCGAGGAATTGCGACTGTCGAAATGATCGGTACCATGGGTATACGTTTATGTATATGATCTCCTCTCCGGGGGCTGAACACCATTGATAACTGAGATCAGGTGCACAGCCAGGAATCGAGATGGCCTGAAATTGCTAATCTTGGGGTTTCCTATTGGCTGATTGGCGCCGCATTCGTTCCTTTATGAAGTGTTCTTTCATTTGGTTTCTGGGTCACCGGTTTGGGAATCACGAGAATAGATCTTTGTATTCATACCGAGCTGTTCGAAATTTTCTGACTTCGGGCTAAGTGTTCTTGGTGAAGAAAAAATCATAAGGTAGAGTATGGAAAATACTAAGCAGTTAGATATGAATATCTCTTATGGAATATAATGAATGTACATTGATTTCTATATATTTAAAACAAACTGATAACCTTAATGAAAATACGAAAATGATCTAATATTTAAATTAGAATTTCTATCTGCATTGGCTCTACTAGAAATGCATTGAATCGCCTGATCTTCTGGGTACTGTAACTGGTGTGTTTAAGCTTCTTAGTATTCAGTTTGTTCTACAAATGCTGGTTTTCATAGCCACTCTTCTAATGCCAGTTTCAATTTCCGAAAGCTTGCATTGCAGCCACCCACCTAGCATGATTCGTCTGCCCCACCCGTTTCCACAGGGCCCTTGGCATCCTGTTTCCCTGTTTCCCTGACCAATCTCTCTCTAGCCCTGCCAATTCCCAAGCCCCGTCCGAGTTGTCCCTGTCGGATTAGAGTTTTGGCCAGGGCCAAAAGCTGGTTACGTTCAGTTCAGTTCGCTTCGGTTATTGCTGCCGTGAGGGGACGCTTAGGGTATCAATGCAACTTCAGTTTTATGATTTTTCCCACTGGAAATGTGTATCTTATAACAACATGTTTGTTAGAGATATTTACAAATCTACGTAGTTTTGTAGTACTAACAACTATTTTCTAAGTATAACCTACATTTTGTAATTAATTAATTACTGTATTATAATATGTTTTCATAAAAACCTTACATTAAAAATAGATTGTTAAGAAATATAGTAAACAAACTACAGATCATAGTTTCCCCATGTGCTTGCGGTACTTCAAACTTTTCTTCGAGTGCAGCTGGCAATATGTAGGGGAATTGTGAAATAGAGAGGGTGTGGGCCACACAATTGGAGCTCCACGACCGCGCCACTCGAAGGAAGAAATGCGATTGCCGATTGGGGTTATAATGGATTTCGACAGTCCAAGAGTTTTGCTCCAGCAGCGCTGCCGGCGTCAGCGTCGCAGTTGCAGCGCTGCAATCGGTTCGCTGTTCCTTTTACGCTTATTAGTTTAATTTGCCGCTGCCAGGGATTGTGGATGCTGCAAGCTGAATGCTGACTGCGTTGCCGCTGCGGTTGTTGTTCAGTTGTTCAGTTTTTATTACGTTTATTTTTTGTTTTTCTGCTTATGGCATGCAACATGCTGCTGGCTTTGAAGTTCTTCGGCGACTGACGAGAGCGCTCTCTTCGAGGCGACTCCAAACAAGTTCGAATTCGCGACGTTGCAAGGTGCATTTGCCCCATTCCCGAAACGCTTGTGTGTGTGTGTGTGTGAGTGTGTTTTGGTCGGCCGTGGATTGTGTGCGGGCGATTTGCATATATGCAAAACACTTGGCAGCGCCGCAGAGCAGCCAAAAATCTGAGACTGCGACTGGGCAGACTCACATGTTGCATTCGCCTTTAATTTATGCCGATTGCCCGCCATCCCTCTCTGACTTGCTGGCTAGTGCCATCCGTCTACATACGAGTGTACATACGTTTGTGTGAAGAAATGTCTATCCAGCTCGCTCTGTCACAGCTCTTCGACTTGCAGCTCGGCGTTTACAGTTAAAGCTATCAATGTCAGCGCTTGACAGCAGACAGGCGGACAGGTAGTGCCACCTCACATGTCACCTAAGCTACAGTGGGTACTCGAAAACTGGAAATCAAGCGAATTATATTTCGGAGCCTAGTTTTGCTCTTCTAGTTCCTGTAAAAGTTCTGCATCACGAGTTACGTATATAAAACGAAGATGTGTATTTATGGCAGTAAGGTGCAATATTTATTTATACACAAATTAGTTATATTTGAGGGGAAGTCCCTCAGCAATAACTTAACTTGCGCGATGCTAACGAGTTTGACGAAGTCGAGAGAAGACCTTCGCATGCCAGAAGTTTTGGCCAAATAAAAACATTCGAGCTTCTAATTTGCGAGCGACCACTGTGCCGTTTATCTGTCTATGTTGTCGGCAGGGGTGAGAGGGTAGGAAGTTGAAGGTCGTTCGTTCTCCCTGTCACTCACACACACACACATATTCTCGGCCGTACTCATATTTATTTATTACTTTTTATGTTGTTTTAATGACGCCGACGACGACGACGACTCTGCTCTACTTCATCTGTTTCTCTGCCGCTGCTGTCTCTCCCTCTCCTTCGAGCCAACTATTGGCATCTCTGTCGCTCGCCCGCGATTATTTTCGGGTTATTAAACCAACCGCAACAACTCAGACGGCAAGCACAAGTCACACACACACACACATAACAACAAAAAGAGCCGAGCCACTTGCAGTTTTTGAATTGCTGATTAATTTTATTGCTTGTTGTAATGATAAATTCGTTTTTTGTCGGTTTTTGTTTTGATCACTTGGTTCGCCGCTCTACACGTGACTCGGCCCCCATCCCCCACCACTGGTCCTCTGCCGCAGCGCAGCTCTTGCCTTTTGGTCTCCGCCATTTCCTCTGCCGTCTATAATTTATTAATTGTGCTCAGAACGTGAATCGCTGTCGTCGCCTTTTTTGTTTTGATACGCCACTTCGTGCTGCCAAAGGGTTGGGTTGTCGGTCCGCAGGGGGCGGGGTTTTCTGGTGGCATGGGGGAACAAGTCTCGTTGTTTTTGCCTTTGCCGTTGCCATTGCACTTGGCTAAAGAGCGCCAGCCCCCAATCCTCGAAGAGGGGAATACTTTGGATGGCTCTGTGTACTTGTCAACTCAGACTTGGGCCGTCTGATGTGCTGCTGCACATTGTTTATGTAGTTTTTGTGACGCAAAGAGCCATCCACATTAGCTGAGCTTCGGCAGTTGATTAACAGCCGGCTAATTATGCAGCTAGTGTTACGGTAATCACTCGTTATTAAGTTCTTATCAACCACTAGGCAGATGAGTTTCGATAACGAACAACGTAAGAGTATATTAAATGAATCTATGAATCTATGGTAACATACTTAATTAATCGAAATGTAGTTATGTCTATGAAACTAAGGATATGCTTTTATATGGATTAGGTATACAAACATATGTTTTCGAAACCTTTTTTGACCATCTGATATTTCTTAAATCCAATTATACCGAGTATCTGGCGGCACTTGACACGACTTCTTTCCACTGACCCATTTGTATTCCCCATGCGATCCGCATTTGGTCTCGTCGTTATTGGAATCGCACTTTCGCTCTCGTTCGTCATTGCTCGCCGGTTTCGTTCATTCATTCCCATTCGATTGTCATTTATTAGGGGCCGATCATTACGTAGACATTTGTGTTTGACAATTTGAATGGGTTTTCTCACGCTAAGCAGCGCAGTCGACGGCGGCGCCGCTTTGTCTTCCAATTCACTCAGTCATTCAATTTCATGCCTCTTTCTGGCTTGTTTGCCTCCGTCGTCTGCCTTCTTTTTTACTGCTCTGCTCTGCTGAGCTGTCCGCTTTTTTTTTTCATTCATATTTATTTAGCTAATAATATAAGTCAAATCGAAATTATTTATGACACCCGGCATCGAACGCGAGTGTCTATGCGATTGTGAGTGAATCCGACTTCGACCCTACCCCAATCAGCTGGTGGCCGTGCTGCGGTGCTTTTGTTTTGATCGTTATGTAAATGGCTGAGAGATGATTTTTATTGTTTTTATAGCCACTGAATAATCGGCGTGGGTTGATAGTGAGTGAATTCTCGCGTGCCGACTGGTATGTGTGAACTCGTAGTAAATATTTGGCTTTGAAAAATTGCTCAATGAATGCCACGGACAGCTGATCTAATCGTTAATGCTTTTTACTATGAAGCGTTGTCGGGCTTCCCCCTTGATAATCTCGAAAATGTTTTGCTATTCATATCTTAAGATACATATCTATAGATATAATATTTAGGATTGTGTTAAGATAAGGTAATCATTGATTTCAATACATTCTTGATTATTACTAGCACTGTTAACTTATTTCAGTACTAGTTAGTGTCATTTAGTTAGTCTCTTATAATTCCTAATTCTTATTCACTATTTACCGAATCACTTATCTTTTTTCCACTCACGAAATGAACACTCAATCCGTAAATATGCTCAACCCTTGATAAGTCTGTCAATTTGTTTTCTGTTTCCCGCTTTGTGTCACTGTTTCGCACAACATAAAAAGGATTGCGGTGTTTTCACTATGCTAAATGCCAAAAAGAAATCTCACCGCCCCAAACCAAGAAAAAAGTAGCGGCATTTGGTTAGCTTTCATGTATTTCCTCTTGATTAGAAACTGCAAAGCAAAACAAAACCGGAAAAAGGGTTATTTTTTATTGCTCTCTGCCTGTGTGTCAGTGTATGTGAGTGCTTGTGTTTACTTCTTAACTTTCGGCGTTTCCCTTGGATTTTTCTTTTCTTTCTTATTATTATTATTATTGTCGCCGTCGCAGTAGGCGTCCCGGGCTTTTAGCATTTTTAAATTGACGTTTATTATGCGCGCTGCTTTCGTCGTTGCCGTTTTTTATTGTTTTCCTTTTATTTTGGTGTGTGCCTTTGTGTGTGTAGTCAACATTGTTTTTGTATCTCTCTCCTTGCGCCGCTGCCGCTGGCGTTGGCGTCGACGTTGACGTCGACTGCGACTGTGCCGCTGGCAGAGCTGCGCTGCGCCGTTTCTTTAGTTTGTTTTGGTTTTTAATTTAATCGTTTTTGTGGCCGCTCTTTGTTGTTGTTGTAGTTGTCGTTAAATGTGCTTAGCACGTGCTGCCGGCCTACTACCTCCCTCTCTCTCACTCCTGCACTGGTTATTGTTGACTCTTGCTTTTGCTGTTGCTTTTGCTTTTGCCCTTTTGTGTCTGCTCTTGATGCTTATTAGCGAGTGGCATTCACTCACTCTTTCAGCCAGTCACTCACCCTCCCATCCTCGTCCTCCGCCTCCTCCCCCTCCAACAACTCATTCTGCGTTCATTCATGACAGCAGGTTGCTCTGCCGTCGCTTAGAAACAAGTGGCCAATAAATTATGGTCGCAAAGAGCGAGAAGAAGAAGACTAGAGGCAGCACACTGTCCATTATTATTGCCCATTGAAAGCGTAATGGTAAATACGCATAAAGCCGTTATGCAGTCAAACATCACTAGATGGAATTGTCAAGATCTTGAACTCGACCGCCGAAGTGGGAAGACGTTTTTACCGAGCTCCGCACAAAATCGGTTGTTTTGAGTGAAGTGAACGCCAAAAAAAGTAAACTAAATAAAAAATCCGAAAGCGAAAGAGACGCTCTATGCGATGCAAGATCGCTTAATTATTTAGTGATTTGTTATCTTAAATTATAAAACTATGAGTCAGAACGACACTCGCGCTCAGCGACAGCGCGAGCAAGACGAACGTCGGCTCTCAATTCAACGCAACAACGCGTACTTCTCCTACGTCTCACCGACAATCCCAAACGCAGACATCGAGCGGTCAATAACCCATAGCCCAAAAAACCTTATTCTACCAACAAATCAAGAAAGAGCGCGCTCCTGCTCCCCCGCTCTCCTAGCTCCGACAGAAGCCCCGCTACCTCCGCTACCTCCAACAACAACAGCTGGAGACAGACCGACAGCCCGCTCTACCTCGTTATCGGCTGCACCCGCTCACGCTCTGACTGAGTCAGCGAAAGCAAAAACGCAAGCAATAAACGGTACTGCTGCACTACCAACAAAACTAAACGAAAACGTAAACAAAAAAGCTGGGTCGACCTGGCAAACTGGAATGGACCGCTACATTACAATAAAGCGAAAGCTCAGCCCGGAAAAATCAGATCTGGAAAACAAGCCGAAAAATACACGCGACAATTCTACCTTGATCAAAAATGTAGCCCCTGCAAATACCAACAGATTTGCCTTGCTGGTAGATACCGCTGAGGACGTGCCGCTGGGATCCGTTGATATCGAACCGAAGAAAACAAAACCTCCGCCAATATACATCCGCGAGAAGAGCACAAGCGGTTTTGTAAATACTTTGATTGGCCTTATTGGAAAAGATAGCTTTCATATAATTCCCCTCGTAAGAGGTACTATCAATGAAACCAAACTTCAGACGAAAACGGAGGACAACTACAGAAAAGTCACAAACTATTTTACCGCACAAAAAATAGGCTTCTACACCTACCAGCTTAAAAGCAGCAAGGGTCTGCAAGTAGTCCTGAAGGGCATTGAGTCTGATGTTACGCCCGAAGAGATAACTGAGGCGCTAAAGGAAAAGGGATTTTACGCCAAAAGCGTGTTCAATATCAAAAACAGAAACAGGCAACCCCAACCACTCTTCAAGATTGAGCTTGAACCAGAAAACAAGCCTCTTAGAAAAAACGAGGTTCACCCAATTTACAAACTCCAGCTCCTTCTGCACCGTAGGATCACGGTAGAAGAGCCGCACAAACGTATCGCTCCTGTACAATGTACAAACTGCCAAGAGTACGGCCACACAAGGTCGTATTGTACACTTCGCCCGGTGTGCGTAGTCTGTGGAGATCTCCACGACTCCAAACAGTGTCAAACTAACAAAAAAAATGCATGTGAGAAAAAATGCAATAACTGTGGGGGCAATCACACAGCAAACTACAGAGGCTGTCCAATCTACAAAGAGCTGAAAACCCGTCTTCACAAAAGAATGAACACGGCGCGGGCACACCAAGGAACAGCTACGCTGATACCATCAGAGACAAATCCTGAAGTAATTTTCTCGAAAGCAGCAAGTTTCGCTCCCTGGCCTACATCCAACACTAACAAGACAACATTTGCAAACGTTTTAAAATCAGGTATGACGCCTCCAACCCAAAATTCCCGAACTCCACATGAAGTGTACACAAAATTAGACACACAACAAAACTATAGCCCAGCTGCGCAGCAGGAAACAAAAACTGAAGCTATGATCCAAGCCTTACAACAGAGCATGATGGAATTTATGACATTCATGAAGACCACCATCCAAGACATGATGCGTAATCAAAACCTTTTAATACAAATGCTTGTAGCCCAACAAAACAAATAAACAATGGCTACCTTACGCATAGCTACGTGGAACGCCAATGGCGTCTCACAGCGCAAACTTGAGCTAGCTCAATTCCTACATGAGAAGCATATCGACGTTATGCTTCTTTCGGAAACTCATCTCACAAGCAAATACAATTTCCAAATAAGAGACTACCATTTCTACGGTACAAATCATCCCGACGGAAAAGCACACGGTGGCACCGCCATACTCATAAGGAACCGTATGAAGCACCACTTTTACAAAGAATTTGCGGAAAATCATCTTCAGGCCACATCCATCAACATTCAGCTGGAAGACAACACTCTCCTTACACTAGCGGCCGTATACTGCCCCCCCCGTTTCACAGTATTAGAAGATCAATTCCTGGATTTCTTCCAAGCACTAGGGCCACACTTCATTGCAGCAGGCGACTACAACGCTAAACACACTCACTGGGGATCGCGACTTGTGAACCCAAAAGGAAAACAGCTTTATAAGACTATAATTAAAGCCACTAATAAACTCGACCATGTTTCCCCCGGGAGTCCTACATACTGGCCATCAGACCTCAATAAGCTGCCTGACCTGATAGACTTCGCAGTTACGAAAAATATTTCCCGCAGTTTGGTTAAAGCTGAATGTCTGCCGGATCTGTCATCTGACCACTCGCCTGTACTAATTCACCTCCGCCGGCACGCAGAAAACGTTAAACCACCATCCAGACTGACTTCCCACAAAACAAACTGGCTCAGGTATAAAAAATATATAAGTTCACATATTGAGCTAAACCCAAAACTCAATACTGAATCTGATATAGAGAGCTGCACGTGTGCATTGCAATCCATCCTTACTGCAGCAGCTCTTACTGCAACGCCCAAAATAACAAATAATACAATTAATTCAAAAAAGACCAACGTACAAATCGAGCAACTCGTCCACGTAAAACGACGCTTACGCAGAGAATGGCAATCCTCCAGATCCCCAACTGCAAAACAAAAGCTAAAAGTAGCCACACGGAAACTGGCCAACGCTCTGAAACAAGAAGAGGACGACGATCAGCGCCGATACATAGAGCAACTCACACCAACAGGCACAAAACAAAAGTCACTGTGGCGAGCCCTCTCAACTCTTCGCCCACCGACTGAAACCGTTTTGCCGATAAGGAATTCCTCAGGTGGCTGGGCCCGTAGTGATGAAGACAGAGCCACCACATTTGCCGCTCACCTACAAAATGTGTTCACGCCAAACCAGGCTACTAGCACATTCGCGCTACCGTCCTATCCCGTAAACTGCCACCAGCAACACACCCCAATTGTGTTTCGCCCTAAAGAAGTAACTAAAATAATCAAAGACAATCTCAGCCCGAAAAAATCCCCCGGCTGCGACCTTATAACACCGGAAATGATCATCCAGCTGCCACATTCTGCAGTTCGCTACATAACCAAGCTCTTTAATGCCATCACCAAACTTGGTTACTTTCCACAACGATGGAAGAGGTCGATTATCATAATGATTCCAAAGCCTGGTAAGAACCACACAGTCGCTTCATCTTACAGACCAATAAGTCTACTCTCATGTATTTCGAAACTATTTGAAAAATGCCTGCTGATCCGACTTAATCAACATCTGATATACCACAATATAATCCCAGCCCACCAATTTGGATTTCGCGAAAGCCATGGAACCATTGAACAGGTGAATCGTATTACAACGGAAATAAGAACTGCATTTGAATATCGCGAATACTGTACAGCAGTATTTTTAGACGTATCCCAAGCATTCGACAGAGTCTGGCTCGACGGCCTAATGTTTAAAATTAAAACATCCCTACCCGAAAGCACACACAAACTTCTAAAGTCTTACCTCTATAACAGAAAGTTTGCAGTGCGGTGCAACACTGCCACTTCCACTGATCATACAATTGAGGCTGGAGTCCCCCAAGGCAGCGTTCTTGGGCCAACATTATACCTCATATATACAGCCGACATCCCTACAAATAGTCGCTTAACGGTATCCACATTTGCCGACGACACAGCTATCCTTAGCCGTTCAAGGTCCCCTATCCAAGCCACAGCACAGTTGGCACTGTACCTCATCGACATTGAGAAGTGGCTCTCTGACTGGCGAATAAAAGTAAACGAGCAAAAATGCAAGCACGTGACGTTTACGCTAAACAGACAAGACTGTCCTCCGCTCTTGTTGAACAACATACCACTCCCGAAAGCAGATGAGGTAGCATACCTAGGAGTACACCTTGACAGAAGACTCACATGGCGCAGGCACATTGAAGCCAAAAAAACCCAACTTAAACTCAAAGCCAACAACTTACACTGGCTCATCAACTCTGGTTCTCCGCTCAGCCTAGACCACAAGGTCTTGCTCTACAATTCTGTATTGAAACCTATCTGGACCTATGGCTCACAGTTATGGGGCAATGCCAGCAACAGCAATATTGACATCATACAGCGAGCACAATCAAAGATCCTGAGAACCATCACTGGGGCACCGTGGTACGTTCGGAGTGAAAACATCCAAAGAGACTTAAATATCCCATCAGTTACCAACGCAATCACGGAACTTAAGGAAAAATACCATAGCAAGCTTTACACGCACCCCAACCACCTAGCGCGAGGTCTAATCCAGCTCAGCAGCCGTTCCCGACTCCGGCGAAAGGACCTACCAACCCAGCGAATAAATTATTAGGGCCGCTTAATCATAGAACAGTTGGAAAAATAATACAACTGTTCAAAAAATACTTGTTATAGTTAAGATTTTTAAACTTATTGTTAGTTCTTATACAAGAAGATTCAATAAATAAAAGAAAAGCAAAAAAAAAAAAAAAAAAAAAATTGTCCGCATTAATTGTGCAAAAATACCACTCGTCACTCGTCGTTCATTACTCCGCGTTAATAATGCGAATAGGTACGTTTTAAAAACATCTATGTACAAACGATGATGAAAACGATAATGTTAAAATTGATTTAAAACATATTAATAACATAAATTTATGAACAGTGCATAAAAGATTACAAGTTTTTAAGATTTTATGCCACTCATATAATCAGTTTAAAATATTTTCAATTTAGAAGTGACAACTTTAAATTAAATACGAATATAAAAACAATTAGAACCTCTTTAAATGCGCAAAATGAAATGTAGAACTTGAATTCCCAATGGCGGCAATTGTTCATTCACCACATGTTTGCGGTTCGAGTTAGAGATTTCTGCCTGTATTTATAGCCCGGAAAAAAGGGTTCGTTCGCCGCCGGCTGCTGCCCCTCTCCCCGTGAATGTGTTTCGTATCCGGGCTTTTTTATGATACGGAAACTGACCTAAGGTATGCGACGGGCATTTGCATGGGACCGATAATGAAAATGAGTTGCCGGGGTGCCACGCCCACTGCCATCCCCCAGAAAGGAGCGGAACAAGCGCAAGTCATGATGCTATTATTATACAACGTTCGGACTTTGGTACGTCACTGTGTCAAGGACAAGTGGATTCCATTGCGGTGTGTGTGTGTGTGTGCGTAAATTGGTAAGAGGGGACTGGTACGTGTATTTATTGTTGATTTTCCGTTTTACGACCTTTGCCCTTGTTAATCATTTATGTGGAGCGGTCGAATCCGTTGACTTTTTAACAACAGCAACAACAATATACTTCATTTCCTTTAGCAGTTCTATTAACTAAACACCTCAAATAAAAAATTGAAAGATTACACATTTGAAACATTACCAAAACACCATAAAAGAATGTACACCTTGTTGAAGTTGAAGTCATATTAAAAACTATTAAATAAACTTTTAACTTGGTAAAACGATAACGAACCAAATATTTTTAAATAAAATGCTACCTGACAAATTCCTGGTAGCAAACATTTTACTCAAAGGCAGCATATCTACATATCTTGCATCGAACACTTTGTCCAATTGTGGGTCAAGTTTATTTCAAAAATGTATTTCCTCTTCGGGTTTTATTTGTTGGAGAACTTGGAAGTGAAGCCTGCAAAGAATCTTAAATGCCAATGCACTTTACATGCCCCGAACCAACCGCACCGCCCCATGCGATTGCCACCCCCTCGACGTGTATGACATTTTTGCCGTTTTTGTTTTGCTCGCCGGCTTCTACGCCTCTACCACCACAATCACCATCACGTTCGCACCACCCACCCGCCCCCTTTCATCATCCATCATCACAAAAACTTTCATTTAATTGCTGCAAGCGGTAGAAATAAAGAAAGAAAACAAAGAGGGAGAAAAAACCTTGATGTTGTTGGCTTTTGTTTACTTGGCTTCGATTGCGATGGGGGCTTGTCGGGAAAGACCCCAACTTGGGAATGGAAATCGTATCTGAATCGGAATCGGGCATCGAGAGAATCGGGGGATTCGAGGGAATCGAGCAAATGGCTAGCTGACGACGCGTGCTGTGCGTGCCTACTACAAATGCCCCACATGGATGTGCGTGCTGCTCCGCTGGAGGCCCCATCCTTGACCCCCCGATGCTCCCCAATCGTGCCACCCCACGCCAATCCATTGAACATTTCCCGGCCGTAGCCAAATGACTTTTCAATTGGATTCGCCGGTAAACGGCAAAGGAAACAAGCGCATAAAGCGTAAATGCCGATAGAAGAAACTCAAGAATCAAAACAAAGATAGCGAATGCACCTCACATGTGTACTCATATGCAATCATATCATACACGGCAATAAACCATATGTGATAGCATGGATCCAATAAATGTAGGGAAACTGAATGTTTATAATGTGGTGATACCATACCATATGAATGAAAATCAATTCTAAAAACATTGGTATATTCATAATATTTTTAAGAAATGTATATGTTCTGAGACATAGATTGAATAGCTTTAAATTACGAATGAATGAATTAGAATACGAATGATCAGAAAAATATATTATATGTAGTAAGTTAAGCTCAGATATCACACCCTATGCTGGACCAATTGAAATTGAAATAGTATTTTCTGATCATAGTTTGATCATTTCAATTAAGATTCAAGTGTAGACCATTGAGCTAGAACAAAGACGATGACAATAACCAATCGATGGCCAATATCATTGGACAAGATCAAGGTCGGTGCTTATAGAGTGTGCCATAGTAGGGCCTTATCACGATCTACTCACATTGGATTCCGTCCACATTTTCATGGTTTCCTGCGAAGTCTTGAGGAGGTAATCTCGGCTGGCGGTTATTTAAGTTTGGCGCCTTTTTCTGAGTCGCTGGTTGTTTTGGGTTCCGTGGTGTTCCTTAGCCCCAGCTCCACATGTTTGCGGGTTTGGGGGTGATGGGGAACTCGATCGCCGGGCCAAGAACGATTCACTATATAGCACACACAAAACACACACGCTCTGGCACAAACACACACGCAGACCGCTGGTCCGATGTTTTTGTTTTTGGCGCTGTTGTTCGACTGGGAAAATGGGGAAAATCGCTGTGGAAAATTTACGTAGTTTTTGCTCGGGCTCTGTGGCTTTGGCCGAGCGCCTTTGGCGTCGTCGTCGCTGGTCGCTTGGCGTCTTGTTGTGCGAAGTGCAGAGTTCGTACTGAACGCTTTCGGCCTGGCCAACACACTCGACAGCCGGGTGGCCAGGGTTGCCGTCGCCGCGCCTGGAAAACTCTCTGCGCTTTGGCAACTCTGCCACATGCGCGCGTTGTTGTTGCCAGCTTTTCCGACTCGAATTTTCGTATTTTCAGTTGCTCTGTGGAAAGCCACCAGGCTGGGACACAAGCGGGCGAAAGCCATGGCTCCAATCCCAATACCAAAACTCAGACCCACAATGCTTTCAATGTACCATGCCTTCCGCCCTCTCCGCTTCGCCCCAGCTCCACATTTTCATCATTTCCTGAACTATTTTAGTGGGCCCGACCAACAAACAAAGCCAACTCGCCTTGGCTCGGTTCAATTCGGATTGCTTCAGCTCAGCTCGTATGGGTTGTGCTTTGCTTTGGCCGCTTTGCTCGTTTTCATAAAGTCGATAATTGTGATTGGCGCCTAACGGTTTCTGCACGAAGCCAAGTACATAGATGTATCGATAATATTGGATCTTTGTTGATAATGGAGGATCGATATTTTTGTGCTAGAAATCGAACTTCTGCGGCTTGTAAAGTGTTTACAGTCATTCCATATATAACTTATACGCAACGTAAGCTCTTAATTAATTTTTTCTTTTTTTTTTTTGCTTTGTAAAATAAATCAAGATTTCCAACAGATTATTGACGATTATGTAAAATGAAGTGTCATGCAAACTGAAAACTACATATATTTCTACATGTTCTTTCTGCAAGGCTAACAGGGCGTATGATTGATATAGTGAAAATCATTATATCAATGACTTTGGAAGGAGTAAGAACAGTAAAACATTTTTCTGAAGATCGGTAGGGTTCATAAATAAATAAAACTGCAAAGTTGTATCTTAAAATACCATGACCTTAAAACAAATCTTAGAATTAGCCATATCTCCTGTATATGTTAGTATTAAATGATGATCAAATAAATTTATTTCGAATCAGTTCAAAGACGATCCTAAGTGCTCATATCATTTTTTCTGATTGCGAAGGCTGGCGGCATAACGTCGCACCTGATATCGCCGACTTTTATCAGTTGACAGTGAGTCAGGTGCTCTGCGGAGCGAAGCGACCACAGTGCCGAACGACCTTTTGCTGACTGATAAAAGTGGGCGGTTCGGGTGGCTAGGCTCTCTTTCCCCACACACAGTCACACTTACGAGAGCAATTCCCCACCCTCCGACCCCGCTGACTGCTGATTGCTTTGCTTGCTTCGCTGCACACACACACTCGCACACACCCACAGTGCTGAGGAGAGAGTTGGGTGGCTCTTTGTTTGGCCCAGGCTCTCCCACAGTTACCAACCGTCATCCACCTCCCTCTTTTCCTCTCTCTCTCTCTCGTTCATTTATGAGAGCCAGGCCGAACGAAGAGCCGAAGTTTCTGCTGCCAAGGCAAAAGCTAAAGCCGCACTTAAACAAGAATAGATAATAAAATAGTTAAAATTCTGATAAAAATTGATCAGGTAAGAAATATTCTAGATTATATGAAACTTGTTCATAAATTTAGGACATTATGCAAACGCTTGTTTTTTTAGTTTATGAATAATTTGCTTTGCAAAAGATTTTGTCCAGTGTAATGCCGGATTTCTAGTTCTGTCGTGGTCGCTGCTTTTGCCGCTGCCTCTGCTTCTGTCGCTGCCTCTGCTGGCGGAAAACTCCTGGTCCAAAGGCAGCCAAAACAACCGTCGACGGATGACGACGTTTTCCGACTAACAACGGACGCGCATTTTCCACCGTTTCGAGGCAAGAGCGCATTGAAATTTGTGCGACGCAGCGCAGCCTCGAAATTGGCAAAAGGGGGTTTTTTTTTGTGGGGATTTGAAAGAGGGGACAGCGCCGTGGTAATGGGCGGCCAGCAGAAAGGGGAGTCGGTTAAAGCTTTAACGATGTTGGCCACTCTGGCGGCTGTGGCATTCATTGTTCGCCTTCGAGCGCCAAGCGCTGAAATGCCATTTTCACTGAAAACAAATATGATGTTTTAGAAACTTCACAAAAAATGGGAAACAACTCTATGTATATTGCAGTAAATAGTATGGAAAACAAGAGCTTAAATCGTTAGCTCTACGGTTTTTAGGAAATTCTAAGGGTTAATAGTTTTTTAATATCTTTACATGCAATCTAAAAATCTATGTTATTAACATTTTTGTTTTATTTTAGAAATATTTAAAATGTACCTACTCAAAATCATATCATACTTATGTTTAATCATACTTATGTTTAATAATAATGCCTTTTATTTAAGAAAATACATTTCCGTATGAATGTTTGATCGCTCAGTGTGCTGATGTTGTTGCCGCTGTTATTCATCCACTTTGCGTATCCTTTGGCTGTGCTGCTGATTTGTGCGCAAAACTTTTACAACATCGCAGTGGCAGTGGCAGCGGCAGAAGCAGAAGCACCAGCAGGAACAGAGGAACAGAATCCAAAGCGGCAACAACAGCAAACAGCAACAGCAACGGCCACGGCAACTCGCAACTGGCAACCTATGGCTATGGCTATGGCCATGGTATCAGCAACATTAACGAGTCTCAGCAGCGACAGCGTCACCGTCGACGAGCGCCGTTGTTGTCGCGTGATTATTGCCGCCAGTTGCGGCTCTGCTTTGTCTACGAAAGGTCGAAGACGGAGTCTGTGGTCTGTCTCAGTCGCAGCTTCAGTCTAAGGGGACTCAGCCTGAAGTGACAGAGGCAGGGGCAGAAACAGGGATGGGGCGCTCCATCAGTCGCCTATGGCTTTGTCCGCTCTATCAAAAAGAAAAAAAAGTTCAAATATGCATTGCCTTGGGTTACGGGGTTCCCCCATAATAGGGGGCATAGGGAGAATATAGGATATGTAGAGATAGATGGGCGAATAGGTAGCTAGTCGGAATTTCCGGAAAGTTAAAACTGTCTAATAAAACAAGGGGGTATAATGACTTCTATCAATTAATCACAAATTGCGTAGAGATCCTAGAAAGGTAGATCAAGACAGTAAGTTAGAGAAATATGCAGATAAACCAGCATTAAGGGAGATATAAGTAAACCAATACTTTAGAAGCAAATCGTTAAGATTATAAACGTATCTTAAGAGATTATAAAATATCATTACTACAATAAGGATTTTGGATTAATAGGGAAGATGATCAACACATTATATTCTATTCGATATTATAAGATTAGATATGTACTTGAAAGTGGAAAATTGTATATAATAAAAACAAGCTAAAGTCTGCAACTACCATGATCCTCTGTTCATCTTGATCATGATCATTAAATGTAATGAAAGCCCCTCTTATGACCCCATAACCCTTTTCTATTGCTCAACTTCCATCATTAAAGTCTTAACCGACTTTGCCTACGGAAGGCTTTAATAATTCTGTGTTTCTAATAAAATTCTCTTGATTGCCCGAAATGTTAATCATTTATTGATATTTCATTTCTGCCACAGGCCTTTCTACGCGCTTCTCATGCCCGACTCGAGCCGTGTCCACATCGCATCCCATGCAGCCCGCTTCTTTCGTTCAGCTGGCTAGCTGGGGGTTGAGTGCTCGCTTTGATGATTTTGTTTTCGAGGCTTATCCACCCCACTCTGCCACAGTGGTCCCTGGCTTAGGGTCACCCTCATTTCTACGTTCGAATCTCCCCTCAGCGGAGTGAAAGAAATTGCAACGCAGGAATATCTCCCAAGTGGGATGGGTTGCCATTTATTGGGGGATCTCGGAAAAGGATTTCACCTGAGAGGCGGTGCAAGGGCATTTGTTAGAGCTTTCACTGTATGTGCCACAGCGTACACATACAATCGCTGGCCTTTATATACATGCATGATATACTCAAATACATATGCATCTATATGAACACACACAGAGACACACACACACCTCGGGCATATACACACATCTATAAGTAAGCATATGAAGGCAAACAAAACTGAAAATGCGGTAAGCCAGGGGCGTGGGCGTTTTGGTTGTTGAATAGGGACCTCTAAGAAATAATATATATATTTGCCTGCCCCAGAAGTGTATCCTCCATTGATGTAGCAGATGAAAATGTTTTTATTGTAAGATAGATAATTAATCTGAAACTGAAGGAAATTGAATAATATAAATAATTGTCATGATCTTAAACAAAATGGTAATAGTAAAACTGGCAAAGCGTGTCCTTTTTTTCTTTGAATTTTTCTAGTTTTCACATTTTCAATATTTAAGATCTAACCACTAAATGGGTTATATTTAAAAATCATTCAGTTATGTAAAAAATAATGCACCTACGAAAATGTTACTTTAACTACTTTAAAAGTAAAAAGTTAAAAGGAATATTTAAAAAGATTATCGCGAATTAAACCCCCTTTTGCTGCGGACGCCTCTGATGTTGCTGCTGTGATGCGTTGCCTGCCCTTGTTGTTGCTGTTGTCGTTGTTGTATTTTGCCGCAGCAACAACAGCAACGCCAACAAAAACATCAGCAAGAACAACAACGAACATTCGTTTCGTTCGTTAGATGACTGCCTCTGTGTGTATCTGTATCTCCGCCTGTACGTGTGTATATCTGTGTGTGTGGCGTGTGCTTGTGTGTGTATACAGTCCTACATTTCCATCGATTTAATCTATCTGACTACGACATCACCCAAACACACACACACACACACACACTTACCAAACCCACCCAAAAGGGGGCGGAGGGAGTCGTAGAGTGGGTTAGTGAGTGAGTCAGTGGGCGAGTGGGTGGGTTGGTGGGTTGGCGGGTTCGTCGGTCGACGGTTCGACAACGCCGACGATCCGTACAAATAACGAAATGGCAATGGGGTGTACTTGTACTGCGAATGAAAATGGGATTGGGATTGGGATTGGGATGAGATGGGAGTTGGGTTCTCGGAGTGGGAATGGCAATGGAACTGGGTGCTGTTTTTGCTGGTTGGTTGCTGTTGCCGTTGCCGTTGCCTCTACCTCTTCCTTTGCCGCTCCATGAGCAGTGACACGATGCTAGGGCACAGTGGGAGTGGGAATCAAAATGGGACGGAGTCGGACTGAGACTCCACTCGGGGACTGGGAATGGGCCAAATTTCGGTTCGTTTTGGTGCGACTATGGCTCCTAGCTTGGGTTCTGACTATGGCTCTGGCTCCGGTTCTGGCTGGTTCTACGGCTTGGATTGGATTGGACCCAGTGCTGTGTGCGCTGCTTTTTGGGCTGAGTTGGAGCCGCATAAATTTCGCTCGTCTAGTTGCCTCTGTGTGGCATTGTGTATGCCGACAACTACGACGGCGCCACAATTGAACTGTCAGTAAGCCGAGTTGGTATGGGGGACGGGGCTGGAAAATGATGAAGGGGAGTCGCTGGGAGGGTGGGATGGGGGCGGTACTGGAACAGAGTGTAACTCATAGTGCTGGAGTGTGCATAGTGTTGGAAAAGCACAAAAGGATTTCCCCCTCCAGCCAGGAAACGAATAAATTCATGACGAAACTGCAGTCTCTAGTCTCGCGAACTTCTGTGCAAAGCTTAGCCAGAGTTGCCACGTTTCGCTGAGCAGTTCATTAGTGATTCTGAATGTGGGTGCTCAGTCATCAATCTAAAGGAAATGCTCACGTTATCTGCTCCTCCTTAAAGCGAATGGTTTTTTTATATCTTCTTTCTTTTGATCCATGGTGGGGCTTAACTAGGGTTGCCACGTTCATAATGCAAGCAAATAAGCTCAGGTCATCATCAGAATTCTATTACATTTACAAAAAATATACCTCTGCATCTGCATCCGAATGTTATTTACTTGTACATATCTCTTTCAGAGTAATTTAGGTGAAATAATGCTTTTGTCCAAAAAATATTTTCGTATGTGATTCCGTCTTGATTCCTGATGAAACCGAATGCATTGGCATAATTTTGGTATCGTTTTAATTATATTCACACACAAAAAGAACTGAACTACTTTTTGTGGGCCAGTCTGCCAAGGACCTAGCCATCGCTCAGTGTATTCATATATTGCCATGGCGACAACAATGAAGCAACAATGCAACAAAGCGCGGCCCTTCGGTTAGAGAAGAAGTTTGCCAGCTTGGTGGAGAATCGGAAATGGAGGTAGAGCTGGAGCCATGGCCATAGTCGCATAGTAAAAGTAAGAGCTTTGGGCAGCAGTTCACTGATTGCCAGGGCAGCTGAGCGGGCTCTGAGTGGGGAAGTCTGTGTACTGAACTCGGGTCCCAAACTGAATGGAAGGCACTGTGGGGATGCAATGGTCGGTAGTTACTACCACTCCAACAACCATTCTGAATTTGGCCAACGGTCACCGATGGTCCAGAACTCTGGACTCTGGACTCTGGACTCTGGACTCCGGACTCCGGACCAAGTCACAACCGGAGGGGACATGTTGTGAGCTGGCAGGACGATGATGACTATTAGGACGAACAATTTCGGCATACCTCACTTTCTATGGACATGGGGATGCAATAGTTGCATGTTACGTATACGTACTGTAGTCTCCTGTGCATACGGTTATGTGTCCGTGTGTGTGTGTGTGTGTACGGGCAGACACAAATGCAAATACACAGATACGGATACGGACACCAGTACATAGATACAGATACTCATAAACATGAACACGGACACGTGCATATGAAATACTGACCGCTGCATAGGGAACTCGCACATTATGTTTGCGGCAAGCTCTCGGCTTTCGTCTCTCGATTTGACCAAAGATTCGAGTTGGGGATCAAAACCGAGTGAGTTTTGCCATGGCAACGCTCTGTGTTTTTGCTCCGTGGAACAATAGAGATATAAGATGGCTCGGAAAGAATTTGAGCTTAAATTCAATTGGCGACAATGGCTTTGTTGTGGCTTAAAGCTAGCTTTCAGGTGTTGGTTCACAGAACTATTATTATAATGTGTATTCTATGTCAGAATTTATCATTAACTTGCAGCTGAGATCAACACGCTGAGTAATTCGTTTTACTTTGGATGCTTCAATTAAAGTATCTAATATATATACTGTATATATGTTTATTTACTTTTTAGTCTTACATTTGCATGCGCAACTTCGCTGGAAGCAAATTCGACATGGATTTGTGTTTTAATGAAAACTACTCAACAGTTAAATCCTTGTACACCATTTTATCTATTGCATTTAGGGCTGAGCATAATTATGTCTAAATATACACCTTCATAGACATCCCACATTTGTGAAACAATATTCTCCGCTAATTAGCAATGCCGCCAAAGTGGTGAACTCTACTTAACGCCATTCTTGTTGTGGCTTTTTAGCCGCAGAAACTAAGGCAAACCTGATTTCGGTTCTGGCCATTAAGGTGAGGTGGGAGGGGGCAGAACCACTTGTTACTCGCGGGGGTCTCGATATATTTTTTCGCGCTGTCGTTTTGGGAAAGCGCCAAAGTCAAAGTGGCCGAAAGAGCATTGAACGTAACACTTTCGCTGATGACGTAGCAGCAGCAGCAGCAGCTGAAGCAGCGGCAACATCGGGGCAACAACAACAGCAACATTGACTAATGATAGATGGATGGATGGCTGTGGCGGTGTGTTGTTGAATGCTTTTTGGTGGTTTGATGTTGATGGTTTTGAGTGACAGGTTCGCCGGTTGTTCTGCCTGCCCCCTTGTCGCACCTTTTCATACTCCTGCCACTTGCATACATTACAAAGCGGCAGCGGCAGCAGCAGCAGCAACACCCATAAATAAATAAATAAATAAAAAGCAGCCAGAGGAGCAACAACAGCAAGTCGTGGGGCGGAGCGGGCCGTTTGGGGTCGGTGAGGCAGTAAATTGTTCAAGGTCGCCGCTTGTCTGCTGCTTTCGAGCATGAAAAATGCAAAACAAACGCCGCTGTCGACGCCGACCGCGACTGCGAAGCTGGCGTCGGAGGTGGCGGTGGCGCTGGGCTTTAGGCGTCTGCAGCGACAACAAAAGTCTGTCATAATTCACATGCGAGTGCCGAGCCCCTGCGCTGGCCCCCCTTGGCCCCATCCCCTCCAGCCCTTGGCGCCACTCCCCCCACCCACCTAACTCAACACCCTCGAAAAGGCAGTACCAGACATAGAAGGTTTAGTTTAGCAGCGCCAAACAGCTGGAAAAATGTATTAAAAGCAAACGCACCGAGCGGCAACAACAGCCGGAGATTCTGCGGCAGACGACGCATCACCCAACCTCAAGCCACCACCAACCAGCCACCCACCACCACCCCCTTTTGTGGGTGCATTGCCACATATGCACATACGTGTACATACACACGAACACACATATATGTATACTGGGTGAGTTTGGCTTCGCCGGAGTCTGAGTCTGCATACAAAACCATAAATTGAAAATACGCTCTGCCTTCGATGCTTGACGTCGGCGTCGACGTCTCTGCCGCTGCGCTGCGTCGTCGACGGCGGCGCTTAAAGGGGTTGGCTAAAGTTTTTCACTTTTCACGGCGGCGCAAAAAAAAAACAAAATAAATAATAAAAACCGAAATTGCTGCCTGCCAAGGAGCAGCGGCAAAAGAAACTTTCGCTTGAAAGGGGATCCGGGGACTTACACAAAGGAAAAAGCCCAGTTAAAATAATATATGTTACAATTTAACTAGTAAACATTCACGTATTTTATTAATTTTCAACTGCATCTTTAAAGCTGGCTAAATATTTGCCAATTTCACCATAATTTATTCGGCAAATAAACACTGCTACAAAACGATTATTTAAACCCCAAAGCTACCAAATGGTATATCACTGCAAATTTGAACAGTAAGTTTCAAGGGGTTAAGTTGTTTTAGTTTTAATTAAAATTCAAATTTATGCGTCAATTGCACAGATCTTGTCCGTACTGCTGTTAAATAAACAGTAAATATTCTCTGCTGATATCACAATCTTGCTAACGTATAGTGAAAACCAAGTTTATAGCGATAATATGGTCGACTAAACACAAAGCTATATGCTATATATCAGGTATATTTCGTTTTTTTCAGTCTACAGTGGAGATATGTGGGGTGAAGGACTTTCCCATCTCCACCCGCTGATTAAGCGCCGCAAGGAGTCGTCACCGTCTGCAGTCTCGCTTGGCATTGTTGTCCTCTGTTGCTGCGGTTTGCCAGACTCAGACCAGAAGGAATTGCGTGTGGGGGGTTGGGGTTAGGATCCCCGGGTAGGACGTGAAAGTGATGCAGCGGAAGGGGGATGCAGCGGTGTATGATGGCGAGGCGCTGATGCACCGCGGGGGGCTAAAGGGGAAACCGACACGAACTCCTACACTTCATGCATTTGCATAACTCCTCGACGCACTTTGACATGTGGCAGGCCAAGTGTTTGGCTTATATGAATGAACAGCCATTGTGTGTTGGTGCTGCTGTACATGTGTGCGAGTGTGTGTGTGCTGTTTGTTAGTATGTATTTGGGTCATATGCATACGCGCACGGGGCCACAGACAGCCGCCAACAAGGAGGCGGCAACAGCAGCAGCAGCAGCAGGAGCAGAAACAGCAGCAGGACACGGCTGGTTCTCGGCCAAATTGCACCGCAACCTGCGGTTGCCTTGGCTGACCTTTCGCACAGCGGGCGATGTCAGGTGGGCGGTGGGTGGTGGGAGGTGTGTGGTGCGCGGGCTGTGCGGGCAGCGGGTGAACGGGCGTTAAGCCATCATTGCCTTCGAGGTGTCATCGCATCTCACCTGCTGCCTGCGAACCCCGAAAACTTTTACCAGGTCAAGTCATTTCGTCGCTTTCTGCGCAAACCAATTAGTGGGTCATGTTACCGAATGTTTACTTGCTGCAATTCGGCAATAAATATTGTTATGCGGGCGAGAAAAGGGTTGTGACGGATCCACCAACACCCGTTTTAAATGCGAATATACTTTGCTAAAGAACATAAACTGCTAAATATGGAAAACAAATAGCTAAACAAAATCTAGTGGTTCATTTTGGGTTTAATCCTTGGCTTCCTTGCACCATTGATTTAGCTAACTGAAAGTCTTACCGCCTTAACAATTTTCGCAATATCATTAAACACTCATCACAGTGCGCAAGGGGTTGGTTTTGAAAATGAAGTGTCAGCAGGGAGTATAGCGCGATACTTATCGTCTTTTATCCGATCTGCGACACAGCTGTTGGCATTATAAAATGCCTAATCCGGGTTATTGTTTTTCAAGGGCACAAGGCACGTTATAGAAAATGAGATCAAAGACTAAATAGTTTTTTCGTTTAGTAACGAATGCGGTGGTTGCAGATTTATAAATCATCTTATTTTAACGTAGTCCGAATTAAGTATGTACTTTGTTCTTATTTAATTTAATTATTATTTAATTTAACGCATAAGAACTCTTTTCTTTGAGGATCTGATTGGTTATAATCCACCCATCAACAGACAACTATGGCACTCCTTCGAGATCACTATTATCCTGACCCCTCATTAAAAATATAATGCTCTTTCATTCTGCTAGATTGCATTTTGATTCTGTTCTTGTGCTTTGCTTTGTCTAGAGCGTCGGTTTTCCCAATTCCAAACAACAGCTCCAGCTTAAATGCCAGAAATTTAATAAACAATTCTAGTGGAATATATTTTCGGGCTCTGTGCTGCTACCAGCACGAGTCCTGCAACCCCAAGTCCTTTCCTTGACCCCATCCCAGCTCGACCTAACATCAATTCCTTCCACCGACCACCTCTGCCCCCCAGTTGGGCTTCCACTTCTTCTGCTGCTGCTGCCGCTGCTGCTGCTCCTCCATTGCTCCACTGTTTGTATAAAAACAAGGAGGCCAGGACATCTGGGGGGCGGGAATGGAGAAGCATTACGACAACACCAACGGCAACAACAAAAACAATGTGGATTATTGGCGTGTTAGACTTTGGCTCGGCAACAACAAGAAATTCGCTTCGAAATGAAACGAACGAAGCAAAGGACGTAGCTCTTCTTCTGCTGGTTTTCGGTCTGCACTCAACAAAAAGTATATCAAATATTTGGTCTCTAATAGTTAACACTCCCTTAAAAAGGAAACAATTAAAATAAACCCATTTTATTTTAAGTTTATCCTTTTTAGCATATCATTGCCTACTTTTTGGCGCGCTCAGTCAGTATTTCCTGGATACTAATTGCTTATTAAATCAGGCAAATTTCTTGATCAGTGATGGATATTAGTGTTTTATTATGAAAATCTAATCTTTACTTTTCCGACTTCTGACTGTATAAGCAATCTATTAATCTTTTTAAAATACAATCATGAGTTTTTCATAATAAATACATTCAATTTTTATACAAACCACATCTTTTCCTAATTTCAATAATTTTATTTAATTAAAGATTAAATAGTTCTAGAAGAAACAGAAATAATATATGCCAAAATACACGACGGCTAGTTGCTGCATTTCTCTCAGTGTGGACACATCCTCAGATTCAGCTTCAGTTCAGCTCGCTTCTATCTCTGCGCATCTCTGTAATCATCATCAACACCAAGGCGAGGCAAGGAACGGAATGGTAAGGCAAGGCAGCCAGGCAGTCAGGCAGCCATCCTGTCCTCGTGCGCAATATCCTTGTCGTCCTTTCACAGAGCCGCACACATATACACGCGGCAACTGCGAGACAGACCCGTACACATTTTCCATTTTCGTTTTCATTCTGGCCAAGTAGTCTTCCTCTGCCTGGCTATCCTCGTATCCTTGCCTGCCATCGTTGCCATCCTTGCCATCAGTGCCTTTCCTAGCCATGCCTTGCCTTGCCTTGCCTTGTGCTGAGTCGAGTCGAGTCCTTGCTGCTTCATTATTTCAGCATGCGGCTGCTCGATGCCTTTTCTATCTGATGGATACGTATACGTACCGTGGGCCACGTTCAGACTGCTGCTGCTGCTCTCCTTGTTGTTGCCGTGAATTTGCAGCATTTTATCCTTCGCTCAAGCATGGCTCTCTGTGTATGTGTTTGTGTTTGTGTGTGTGTGTGTGTGTGTGAGTTTGTGTCTGTTTGTGCTGACAATAAAAGTTTCGCACACACACAGACACGCTCACGGCTACAAACACACTCACATGAAAGCTTAATGCTTTGTCGCTGTTTGTTGCTGTGTGTGTGTATGCTTACCGGGTATGTATGTGTACATGGCGGTGTATATGTGCAGCCCATCGAATTTCAGAGCAAGTTTCATTTACCCTATAACCATGAAATCAGCAAAGAGTTCCAAAGCGATCCGCAATAGATTAAGTTAGAATGCGAAAACTAAGGATCGCCTCTAAATAATTAGTAAATAACTTTAGAAAATGTTATTACTAGGTATTATTTTTAATGCAATATATGAAATTTACTTTTATCTAGGAGGAATCTAGGAATCTAGGAGTTATTAACTTACATCAAAGTTTTAAAAAATATTTTATATCTTAATTGATCTTCTTGCGATATTTCGTATCCTTTTGTTTTTCTAGTACTGCTATTCCCTCTGCCACCAAGGGCATAATCCTTTTCGGCTATTCCCATCCTGTGCTGGCGTTCGTTATGCCGACAACGTAGCCCGTGTGGTGGAGATGGGTGGGTGATGGGTGGTGGGTCGGTGGTGCGGCTGCCTGACGTGGTGGGTGGCCGGCTTGATTGGGTGGCCGTGGTGATGGCTCTGCTGGGTGGGTGGATGGCATGGCAAGGGCGGCGTATGGAGTGTAGGGAACAGTGGGTGGTTGGTGGCATTGCGTTGCGTTGCTCTTGCCTGTCAGACATTTGGGCTTTGGCTCTGGCTCTCTACCAGCTGGGGGAGGCAGGGCGGACAGGCGGACAGGGGGCAGGCGGGCTCGTTGGACGGGCGGTGGTGTCTGTGGGTCGCATAACGGTTACAGTGAAACTTTTGCCCTATTGTGACAAACAAACGAGAAGGAGGGGAGGCCGGGGAGGCTGGCTGTGGGAGGACAAGCGACTGGCATTCACCCTTAGCCGTGCGCCTTGCGCCCGTCCTTTCCCCATTTACCCGCCCCCGCCCCCGCCCCGGGCCGTTGAATAGCAAAGTGAGCGACCGACTGACAGCCGAACCGGCCTGAAATGTGTGCCGCTAAACAGGGTGATTCTTTCTAGGATAATTTAAAGCATTCGCACCAAATTTAAACATTTAAATTATAAGGAATCAGGAATCAAACCAACGTGTTAATTTTGTCTCTTATTCATCGGTTATTTATATTAATATTCTTATTGTTTTTGATTGACTTTGAATCACATAGATACACAAAAGATGAAAGTTAAATGTCAGTGTTTTTTTTAATATTTGTTGTCAAGTAAGTACTGATCGATACAAATATATCATTTCTACTTTAATTATCAATCGTCAAGCTGTTTTTTTACTGAGCAGGCTCAAAATATAAGTGGCTTCGAAATATTTTGGATAAACTGTGAAGGAGCTGCGTTCGAAAGGATCACCCTTTATAATCTCCCCTGGCTTTTTATGCATTCGCCTGAGCGGCGGAGGAGGACGAGGACGATGGGCAGGGCACAATCTACCTAACAGCAAGGACTGCTGTCCCGTTTTCCCCCCGACCCCCAGGAACTATTGTTGCTTTGGCTGTACGAAAACTAAATGAATGAGGCGAGCAGTGGGTGGTGGTGGTGGCGGCGTTGATGGTGAAGCGTAGCTGATGGGCTAAAAGTGGGTGGCGCGGTCGAGATTGGTTTGGGGGGAAAATATCTGTGTGCGCCAACGGCTCGAAATCCTGCTCAAGGCTTGGTCCCTTCTGGAGGATTTCGACGGCGGCGCAAAAACGCTCCCCAAGGATCGCAGCCTGCGCAGTCTTGATTGAGCCATCGGCTCAAGTTCGCTGCTGGAAAGAGGGCATCACATCGAATCGCATCGCATCGCATGACGCATCGCCAACACTTTCAGGTTTTTATCGGCTGTTTCTCTTTCGGATGAAAAAACTGAACATAAAATGGAATTTTTTCGCGCTGCGTTGTTTGCTTGCCGAGTGACGAACCAAACCGTACCGTACCGAGCCTGAACTCTGGGAACGTCCCAAAAAAATATCTCATGGCAGTACTACACGCAGTTGACTTGGCATTGGTTCAACACCAACGAAAACAACAACAGCCAGTCGAAGGGGCTAGGCCCCATTGAGGCGAACCTAAGTGGGGCACATACTCCCAAGCACACACCGCTCGCACACATATTGGATTTAACTGTAATTCATGGTAGTACTTCGATGATTTATCGATTTTGTAATCGATTAAAGTGCATAGTTGCAATCAAATAAAATCAAACAGTCACAAGAGTTCAGTTATTGCCTTGAGTTATCTCCCAATTTACGATCTTAATGCAATGGTATATTAACTAAAAAAATGATCCATTGTTTGATTTAAATATTATGGGTCCTGGGAGAAATCGATGTAAGTGAAATATAAGCTTATTAAAATAAGATTTAGTTTAAGTTAAAGTTTTAAAGTTTAAATTTGTTAGAGAAAATTAATATGCTGAGGTCTTAAACAGAAATAATATCTGATTAGGTGACTCATTTTTATATACCTATCCCTAAAAAATTCTCACGAGGATTTTGTTATATTACATATGATTACACTAATCTAAAGATGCTTAAAGATGGTTTGGTGACTGCATGAGTTTCCAACACTCACAGCCAAGATTCGATCGCGCTCCTTATCCTTCTTAAATTGGTATTTGACATGTATTTATGGTGCTTGCTCTATATCCTATACTAATGCCGCCTTCATTTTTAATTGACCCATCTTAAATTTGGAGCAATCGATAGAGAGCACTCTCTATCTTTCCATTCCATTCCTGCCCGCCCACCCATTTCTCTGTCCCAGAACCACCCACTCGCTTTTCCGCAAAAGCTGAGTCCGCTACTATTTCTGTCCTCCACAGCGGATCGATGCTTCAAGTTGTGTGTGCGAGTGAGTTGGTTGTTATTGCCGCCGCTGGTTTCGTTTGGTTTGGTTATTTTGGTGGCGTTGCGCAAATGGCAAGTGGTCGTCACCGTCGTCATCGACGTCGTTGGCCATGTGCTGGCTGAGAACCAGAACCGGAGTCGCGCTCAGCCAGGCGGAGCCTGAAGTTCGAATCTCGAACTGAAGCTGGGCTTGAGTGCAAGGCACGAGAAGAGCCTGAAGTCGCAAATGGGATCGAAGCGGCAATAATAAAGCTCTGCACTGAAAAAAGAGAATTTGAAAATTTAGTTTAAGTTCAAGTATTATCACAATATTAATTATATATTCTATTCTCACTCTTTAAAAACTAATTCAATTATTTATGCTAAAATATATTGATTTTAAGTTGATTCCAAGGAAATAAGCAATTTGAATTTAGAATTAGGTTTTTCTTATCTTAATACATTGATGAATTTTAGGTTCAATTTCTTCTTTAGCTTAATTATGATATAGTTTGATCATTCTTACGAAAAAAATCTACAAATATTTCGAAATAATACAATAACTAATTTAACGTACTATAGCTTAAAGAGCTATATGAATATCATAAGATAAGACCCTGATTTGTCAGATGAGATCTTAGTAATTCTCTAAAAGATGGTTAGATGAACATTTAAAAACCATTTTTTTCAAATCTTGTATAATTGAAGGTGTCGATCGAACATTCATCCATATAATACATTTGGTAAAATACTTGGTCTGGTGAATTTTTTGCCGTTGTAGATTTGCAGGTTCTAGCTTGGGGCTCAGGGTAGCAGGACGAGATGCGAAGACAGTGGGTTCGATCTTGGGGCAGGAGGCGTGGTGTTGGGTCGGCGGCAAATGTGTTGTCACAGTAGTGTGGTATTTCCTTTATCGCAGCAGAATGAATGGTGGTGGTAGCCGAAGGACGGAGCAGGTGTGAGGGGAATATTTTAGGTCTTCGCACACTCGATTGCGGCCCGGCACCGCACCACCCTCCCCACCATGCCCTCTGTTCCAGCTGAATCTACCAGTACTCTTGGGTCGCCCACCGCCCACTCCTTGGCGCTCCATTTCGGTCCGGCCCGGTTCGTTTCGTTGCGTTCGCTCTTTCGTTCGTTTGTCTTGACATTTGCGTTTTGCCTCTGCCCTCAGCACCAGCTCCACTCCAAGCGCCCGCCCCGGTCCCACATCCTGCCTCGAAAAGAGGGGACAGTGGGACGATGTGGTTTTCGCTTAAAGAATGCCAGCAAATTGAGGCTAAGATGCGGTCAGCAAATCCAAACTATGAGTTACTATTTTGGGGTTATGCCTAGCAAAGGTTACGCAAATATCAGGAAATGAGCGCCAAAAATATAAATAAATTATTGATTATATAATAAAGTTTTACCTATTTAAAAATATTAAAAACTTAGTAAAATGGAAAATGTATCATTTATATGTGCACTTTTATATAAACGTGTAGACTAAATAAAGTTATAGTTTCTATGAACTTTTTTAAAATATAAATATTAACTTTCCTATAGTATTATTATTAAACAAAATAATTGTTAAATATGTTAAAAAGTTCTTAATTTAACAGATCTCTGCTCCACGGTGCACGGCTTAAGCGAATTTTCGTTTATTCTGATTACAAAAGGCGGCATGGGGGAAGGAAGGACGTTAGGTAGGGAGTGCTGTGGGTTGGGGGACTTGGGGAGGACAGAGCGCTGGTTGAGGCACAAATTCCAACTTTACTTTAACTTTAATGTTGGGTCGGGTCGGTCGGTCGGTCGGTTGGTTGGTTGGTCGGTTGGACGGTTGCTTGTCGTTGTTCATCGCCGCTCGCTGGTTGCTGCTTGCTGCTTGCTGGTAACTCTGGGTTCTCGGTCTCGGTCCCGGTCTCATTCTCGTTCTCATTCTCGTTTTCGGTCCGGTCTCTGTGTGTGCTGAGACCTCGGAGTAGTCGGTGCGGCAATGACGACAGCGCCGCCTTTGCCAATGACTACGACTTCGACTATGACTCTGGCTCTGGCGATATTCTGTTCTTTCGTTTGGAATACCCTGGGGATCCGGTGGGTATGCGTAATACAACGTACTTTTGTGTAGGTCTTAATATTTAATCTTTAATTTTTGGGGGTTTCCGTTTGGTCATAGTTTTTGAATACATTTCTTAGAATTTTGCATGAGTAGTTTTATTTATTTTTAAATGCGTGAAATAAATAAATTTATTTATTCTATTATTATATATTATTTATATTTCATTTGGTATTGGAAAAATGTTTCTAAATTGATTTTTTTACATGTTTGCATAAAGTCTTCCTATGTGGAAGATCATTCAATCATTTTTTATTTTGATATAATGTATAGATTGTTTGGCATATGAAAATCGCCTCGATCGGTTGGCAAGGGCATGCCCATTTCGGCGTGCTGACCAGCACTTGGAATTCTCGTTCTTGGCCAGGTCCGGTGCCTGGTGATGGCTGATGTTGCTGCTGCCGCTGGTTGCAGTTGCAAGAGTCGCCCGCGACGTCCTCGCAGATGTTGTTGCTGCCGCTTTCATTCAGCTGGTTCGTTGGTTCGTTCATTTGCTGGTTATATATATGACTTTTTTCCTCTTCTTATTCTCCATCAGCGACGCCGTCTTGCGGTACGGAGCCAGACCAGCCAAGCCATCCAAGCCAGCCAAGCCAGCCAAGCTATCCAAGCCAAACCGAACCGTACGGAGCCAGGCCAGGCCAACCAACGCCATCGCATGCTTCACCTTCGCCCCACCGCACACAGATACACACGCACACACCGGCACTTTGTGTGGCGGCCGCCTTCCCATTCAACTCACCATTCCCCCTACCTGCTCCCCCGGCCCCATCCCCTTGGGCCACTGCTGCTGGAGTTTCTTGTTTTCTTTCGACGTTTCGTCGTTGCTGCCCCCCATCCACTTGGCCAAGCAACCAGCCCAGCCACCGTCAACCTTCTGCCCCATCCCCAGCCCCATCCCCATCCACATCCCCATCCGCATACCCATTCCCACAGCCCACTGCTCTGGCTCTTTGCCTTGTCGTAATTTTACTTGGATTTTTTTGTTGTTCATTCGTTTTCTTTTTCTTTTCCTTTCAGCGCGCTGCTTTCTGCGCTGCCTGCGACTCGGTTTCGAAATAAACTTTAATGCGAGCCATTCGTTCGGTTTTGGGGTCTCAGTTTCTGCTGCTCTGTTAAATTTTCTGGTTAAATTTTGTGCGCAGTCAGCTCGCGATGCAGTTCGAGGCGGTGACTCGATTGGGGCTGTTCGCGGGGTTAAAATTGCCCAACTTGCTGGAATTGGATGGTTCCGAGTTCTGGGGGTTAAATGCTGAGGGTTTCGAGCTGGTTCTTTAAAGCGATTACAGTTGTTGAGGTCTTCATAATAACAGTGTAATCCTAGAGTCTATATAATGACTATAGATGCTTAGAAATCATGTTATGTGTAAAGGTTTTAGGGTTATTAGGGATTAGGATACAATATTGTACCTATTTTAAAAACATGTAATAGGTAATATATGAAATATGTTAAGGCAAAGACTTTACGATCCCCTTGACTCTAAATTTTTAGGAGCACCTTATTGTTCAAGGTCTTCTAGATGACTTTAATCCTTTGGCCAACGGGCTCGACTCCTTTTGCGCAGTCTCGCACTGAACAGCGAACTGTGCTGTTGCCAGTGACCGCGGCAGCATTGCAAGTTTGCCGGAATGCTGCTGCCGTTTATAGTTTTACTATAAGGCGCACATATGAATTTTGCATCGCTCGCTTTTTGGCACGCAAACGCACACAGCACGGCAGAGCCAAAGAGCCGGCCAGGCCAACCCAGTCAGCCATCTAGCGAACGTCCTCGACAAGCCCAGTCAGCCAGGCCAACGCCAACGGCAACAGCAACAGCAATAGCAACATCATCAGCAACAACAACAGCAGCAGCAGCAGCAGCAACCACTTCAGTACCTCCAACCCGCCAACCTCCATGGCCATGCTACTATACAATCTGAAAATATAGAAAAAGCAGCGACATTTGGGACGTTCGCTCGTTCGTTCGTTGGTTCGCTGGTTCGTTTGCCTGGTACGTTCCGTCGTTCGTTTTTGTTGGTATCGCGGTGCGGAGCGTTCAGAGCCGGAGCCCCAAACACCAGATACAGATACGAGCGCACATACTCGTGTATAGATACAGATACAGTGCCAGGCCGGGCAGCAACAACACAAACCTCCTATATGAGTGCGCCCCGTACATACATACATACATACATATATGTTCGAATGTATATTTATATAGAGTCGCAGCAACACGCGCACTGGATTCAACGACGGGCACAATGCTCTGTTTTCAGTTTGGCTACGACTGCAGATATAGATACGGACGGAGGGCTAGAATACTAAAATATGGGGTTGGATCTTGTTGGGGGGAAATGTTTTTTGGGAAACAATCAAGAAGGAAATCTGGGTTTTTGAAAAAGCGCGCCTTTGAAATATGTTGACTCTGGAATAGGCTTGGTTTTCAAAAATATCCCAATGTTTTCTAGGCAAAAAACACATTTGAATCCAATTTTTTTGAGGTAGCAACTGAACTTAAAAACTTAAATATTTTTAGGAATGTATAGAAAACATATGAGTCACAAAAAAATATTTGAAGCAATAACTGCCCAATATTCAAAAATTTTACTTTTTTCCGATTGGAATAATATGTAAAATGGAACAATACATACATGTATATGTTTTCCCGCGCTCTACTGTGCTCATTTTAAAACTTCCTAGAATTCAGTAAATTCTGCAGTAACATATCGCGATATGATTAATAAGTGGGAACCCACCGCAATATCTGCGCAGCGTTATATCAGCTCCGCAGAATTGCTCGAGTGACGCAGATGGAGGGCAGTTAAGAGACTCTGGACGGCAGTATGATTTTCTTGGGGCAGCGACATCGACGCGGACTGTGTGTCGTCATCCTCATCGCCTGAGCTGAATTTGAATGCAAAGTCGAGAGTTGCAGAGAGCTCTTGCTGCAATTGCTGTTGCTGCCGCTGCTGCTGCTTGTGATGTTGTCGTTGCTGTTGATGCTGCAGCAACAGCAGCAGCATCGGCTCGAGAGCAATGCGAATATAAAAATGGTGATTCTGTTCTTCCGCTCCGTTTCGGGGACGCCTCTCGGGTGTCCAGGTTTTTATTAGCACCCGACTAACGGACACTTGTCCGCTCGCTCTTCTTCCTCAGCAACTGCAGCTCAAACAAAGCCGCCAGCCGGTAACTAATTTTCAAAAAAGCCAAGATGATGACTACTCGTGGTTGCTGCGAGCTTAAGCTGTCTTGCTTGCATCCTGTTCGAGGTTGTAAAGTTGGAATCATTGTGCATTATATTTGTGTTATTGAGTGAATGTTTAGATGCACGCTGTATACTATTTTTTTGATAGTATATTTTTGAATAAAACTATTTTATGAGGTTGGTAATCTAAATAATATATCCTATTTCATGAAAAACTTAAACAATTTGCATTCACAAAAATTGAATATTAAGTTAGTTTTTAAACATCATAATTGTACCGAAAACACTACATATCTATATCATTTAACTTATATTTTTAAATATAATTTCCTTCTTTCTTTCTTAACGCTTATCCTATTTTAAATGAAACTATTTTAAATGAAATAACTACTTAGTTTTTTAAGTATTCAATCAAAAAGGTCACAGTGGCGCCCTCAGCATTTGTTTATTAAAATGCTGAACTAATGGAAATTGGCCACAATCAGTTGCTCACAGTGTGCGCTCCACCTCTTGGTCGAAATAAGCAACTATACAACGTAGTCAGTATCATCGCCACCTTTTGGATGTTATTTGAACTATGCACAGCTATCGTCTGGCGTCCTCTTTTGACCTATAATTGAACTAGATAGCTTATTTTGTATTCCGCAAGGGCAGTATGTGGCGAATTCGTTCGGAGGGGCGAATTTAATCTCCAAAAGCTAATTAATTTACCAAAATTATTAAATATTAAATAAAATACGCATATACGACCCTTTCTTTTATTTACTCACGAGCCGCATTTCACATCAATATGCAAATTAAGAAATAATATCGATATGCGATATTTTGTAAAAAAAACTCTCGCGCTACAATCGTGCATTTTCGTACATATCATCGATACATCGATATATTAATAATACAATCAAGATGCAACACACAAGGCGCATGGTAAGTAATATTATTAAAAAGCCGGTAAATTGCAAAATACAATGAACAAAAATGTTCTATTTCTTAGCTGAATCCCCTGTTGAGCGGCCTGCGAAATTTGCCGGCACGCGGGGCAACAACAACAACGGCAGCGGCTCCCGCCAAAGTTGAAAAAAGTGCGTTGTTCTTAGGTTTAGTTATGAAATTGCACTAATTGTTGAATAAATAATCACAGCTGTCAATACGGTGACCATATTGGGGCGAGTTGGCGCCGATCCGCAGCTGCGTGGATCCCAGGAGCATCCGGTGGTCACCTTTTCGGTTGCTACACACACTAACTACAAGTAAGTGCATTGGTGTGCGTTTTGCCGCCCAACATGCGTCTGCAACTGAACTTGAATCTCAGAGGAGGTAAAAACAATCATGCCACAAATCAAGCTACATAAATGTTGGCAGTTATGTTAGTTCTTAGCTTTAACCTCCAAGAAAATATCACGCTGAGCTGCTAATTCGTATTTATGTAATGATTTATTGAAATATTTGTTGTATGTAATTACCTAATGATAACGGCAATACTGTACATTGCCTTGTTCAATTAACTCAAGTTAATTTCTTCATATGAAAATATCAACCATTTCAGTTAAAAAACATGTATGAAATCTTGAAATCTATTTCCCCGCAGATATGAGAACGGCGACTGGGCCCAGCGCACCGACTGGCATCGTGTAGTGGTGTTCAAGCCCAATCTGCGTGACACCGTGCTGGAATACCTGAAGAAGGGACAGCGCACCATGGTGCAGGGAAAGATCACCTATGGAGAGATCACCGACCAGCAGGGCAACCAGAAGACGAGCACCAGTATCATAGCCGACGATGTGTTGTTTTTCCGTGATGCCAACAACTAAAATTTAAGCCCAGAACACCAAACCTAATCTTAAGCGAAAAGTTTAACTTGCAGCATTTATAATATTCGTTGGATATATTGTGTTATCAGATTACATGCGTAGTCGTACTTCAGTTGTGTCTTTTCGTTTTTAACTCCTTGATCTTTTTGCAGGGGCACATTGCGTGGAATTGACTTTCATATTCTTTATTAAGCAGCTCGAACTCCTTTTGAACTTGAGTGACCTGGTTCTGCAATTTTTCGATCTGCTTTTCCATAGACTCCAGTGTATTATTGTGGCAATCGATAAGCTTGGTCACCTGTTGTTGATACACTCACATTGGAAACTCTAAATACAACTTTTAGTCACTTTTAGTCATATCATACCAAATTTACGGAAGGCACCTTTGCGGATATTTGCTCATTATACGTCGCGACCTCCTCTTTGATCTGATTGCACTGCTCGGCTGTTTTTTTCGTAGACATGAGAATACTCAGCAAATCCTGATAAGTGGTACTTGCCAAAGGATACGTTTGGCCGGCCAGGATCTCCGGACTCGGATAGCTCTGCTCCAATTTCGTGACTGCTTTTTCCGCCTCTATAAGGTTAATCTCGTTTTCATGCAGCTCCATTTCTACCCTAAGCATGATGTGATTTACTGATTTCAGGGTTTCATCCACGGGAAGTGCCTGTTGTAGAATGACAAAATTATTTTCTGTTTACCTATGACCATTGAGTCTCACGTTTTGGGCATTGTCTAGGCAAATATGTTCCTGTTCCTTAAGAAATTTCAACTTGGTGTTGAAATCTGACTCCAATTCAAGGCTGTCCTGCATTAAAATATCCGCCAGCATATCCAAGTACAGGAATGTCGAAAGATCGGATAAGCTTGGCTCACACATAATTTTAAAATTAACTTCAAATGAATTTTATTTATTTTCGATCTGTGTTTTTGTGACTTATGTTTTGTTTGTCACTGAGTGTTAGGCAAACCCAAGCTTGCTAAGGATTGAGTTGTCTGATCGAATTCGAAGTGTAACCCTCTAAAGGATCCTTGCCAAGAAGCATCATTTATTTTCATACATCAAGGATCATCATGGTTCCATGATGATTATAGGTTTTGAAGCTCTTACCATCGCGCAGAGTAAGCTCTTTAGCTCCCAACTTTGGAGACCTCCACAAGCTCTCTTCGCTCGCGAGCTTGGAGCGACCTTATCGCCATTTACCACTCGGTTTTCTCGCTGAGCGGCACAGTTCGCAGTTAGTTTTTGCCAGTTCAAATGCTGCCGGCGGTCGGAAGAGTTGATAGCTGATCGAGCGCTCCGTTTGCGATTTTGTTTCACTCGAGCACGTTGTTTATCCCGGATTCGTTTTCCATCTTCGCGACCCGTAACTATCAACAGTGCTCCCACTGGTGTTCCATTCATGCATGCTCCACTTCTGCAGAAGATGACGATTTGTTAAGAAGCAACAGCAAACAGTTACTTTCATTTATTTTTGACTAGCAATAAAAAATCAAATATGGCTGTGGATTATGTGCTGGAGGACCTGATGGGGAAACTTGGTGAGTGGAATGGGCTTTTGGGAGCGAAGACTTTTGAAAGGTCAGCTGTTACGTTGCCAGGCGTCTCCATCCCGTGCTGATAAGAGCCTGGCGTTGTGCTTATCATTTTGAGAGGTCTTATCAGCGGTGCAAGCTACTCTATGGATAATATTTTGTTCCGCGCCGGCCAATGAGGTTTACCGCCCAACCTTCTGTTCTGCTTTTAAAATCTATAATTAATTTTTCCGTATTATGCCTTTAATCTCCGCCTAATCTATCTGGCTGGCTGTCCGTCACGTCAAGTGCTCAAAAGAAGCCGCCCATAATACTTTTTTAATTGCAACTATTTTCATTTTCATTTTGCACTATTCTTAATTTAATAAATCTTCGAGGCCGCCAAGTGACAGACACTTATGACAGCTTGATAGAGACTCCGACCTGTTGCTCTCCTTTTGACTATATACCATATGTAAGTATGTATGTATATATAGTCGACACATGTTCGTGTGGGCCAAGTTCTGAGCTGGAGGCTGTCTGACACTTGTTGAGCCTTCTTGGCTTTAGCACAGTGACGCTAAAACGAGTGTGGCGGCTAACAAGCAAACAAAAATAAGTCGAGTGCAAAAGGGGCGGTATCTGTCACAAGACTGTGAAGTAGGCTCGTCATAAAGATCTTGGGATCTACGGATATCTGGGTATTTGCTTATAATTTATTATATACTCTAATTGTGCGGTTCAAACATTGCAGCTAGCTTGTGGGAGCTACAAAATTAAGCCTGTTTATATGCAGTATGTAAAGTAGTTAAGATTAATTGAGGGAATACAGTGGAAGATCGATGAATGAACAGTTTTATTCGTCACGGCTGCAAATTAGAAATGTATGAGTCAAATAAAATATGAGTTGGAATATAAAATTATAAAATTTGTGTCAACGATTGTGCTAAAATTGTCGTTAATTAAAATAGAACAGTTTTTCCTGGGCAACAGTGCGAAACTGGTTTTGCATTTAGCACTCTCGAAACCGCAGCCTATAAGAAAGTGACAGGAGAGAGGGAGTAATAATCGCATTAGCGACTTTTTTATTCGTAATATATTCGCATACATTTGTATCTGTGAAATGCAAAAAACCTTAAACTGGTTTGCCCACACTCAACTGTATGGCAATCCCCCCCAGACATCAAAATTCACATATCGCTCTTTTATTTCTGTTTACTTTGTTGAAGGCCTATTGGCGAGCAGCAACTCTAATTACTTCGAATTTGGAGGCGTGTTGCATTGCTGAGTTCGTTGTTTTTTTTGGACGTAAGAAGGTTACCATGAAACCAGCAACTTAAAATGACTTTGAGAGCGCTTCCACACGTGCTATGTGGACAGCACAGAACAAGAACCAAATCGACCTTCAGTTGTCAGTAATCGCGGGAAGTGAAAATGCTGAAGTACGGTTGAACAAAAAGCGAAGGAAGCCTTAAAGTAGAGGTCTTAAACCATGATCTACCTCAATCAATCCAATCATGATATTTAGGCACAAAACAAATCTTAAAAGCTCTGAAATAACGTAACAGTTGATAGTAGATTAATAGTAGGTTAATATACATATGACTGCATTATTTTTTAATATACCTTGTCCTTATCAATCTCACTTATCGCCCAAAAGTTTGCCCAGAATAAACAACGGTCCAAACCTGCGCCATTTTCATTTTAATGTGCAAATTGTTGGTTTTGTACATCATAATAGCTGACGACAATTAAGAGCACAACAAACATCGACAGGGCCAAAAACAAATGTCGTACTCAAGGGCCACTTGGCAACAATTATACGGCTAGTTATATTGGACGGATGCAATAAATCTGAAGCAACAATATCACTGATATATGATCTAGCAGTTGTTGGCCTCTGATAATCCACTATGAGTTCCCCACATTAGTATTTACTATTCCGAGTTTAGTTATCACGATTTTGGCCTATCGATTTCGTAGATTGTGCTCAATTATACGCTGATTATGTCTATTGGGGGCGTAATTGAATTTCATTAGGCGTAGCGTCAAATTTTATAATTGAGATTAATTAAGTCAACCCGATGACATAATTTTACACTTCACGCAATCGTTTTAATTATGAAAAATGAAAATTCTCAGACGTTTAACTCATGACTTGTCGATTGTAACGTTCGCCGGGGTGAACGTAACTTTTCATTTGATGGCAAGAGTTTCGTTTAAACGATCAATAAACGTAACCCACAAATCAATTGAAACGGCTGATTGAACATTGGACCGTGATCAAGTGTCAAATTCTCGTATCTAGGCTACATACTGTCCATGTCGTTAGAAATTTACACAGCCCCTGGCCTCCATCAACGCGATCGCCCTGGACTCACTGACCACCAGCCAAGTCATAATCGATTCAGTGCATTCCTCCAAGACATCCGAGTCTCATTTCATGGGGTTCGAAAGCACACAGACTAAACCAAAACCAAACCAAACTGTGGGCAAATATTTGACGGGCTAGGCGAATGCGCTTCAATTGAAATCGAATTGAATAAATTCCACTTGATTTAATTGCAAAGCCTTTGGAGTGACGACAATTCCAGCGATACCCATTAAAAGTTCCCATCTACATAAAAGTCGGCTGTTTCTTTCGGTTGTGTTTTTATCGCAGCTACGTGGTATTCAAATTCAAATACTGAAATAATTATTCCAGTGAATAACATATATTTTTTAAATGTAATCGACATATGGCTAATAAAAACAGTGTTGAATAATTTTAGCTAGAACAGCTTATCTTACTTTCTTTTTATTAAATTTAATCGTAAACTGGGTGAATCATGGCTGCTACAGATAATCACTATCTGTTAAGCTCACTTTCGTTGTGCGCTCATAACCTTTCCCAAGACATTAATGATTGTGGTATGTCGTACTATCTTTCCAATTCCAGGGGAGTTTGGAAAGTACCAGTTCCTGCAGTTCTTCCTGCAGGTGCTCTCCGGCCTGACCGCTGGCATGCACATGCTATCGCTGGTCACGGTGGCCGCCGTGCCCGAGCATCGCTGCTTCATCGAGGGCGTGGACAACAGCATCTTGTCGGTGACACCATGGAACTCGAGCGCTATACTGGCCGCCATTCCGCTGAAGCCCAATGGCGAGCTGGAGTCCTGCCTCATGTTCGATCCCAGTAGTCCTGGCACCAATACGACCATCAATTGCGAACGTTACGTATACGACACGACGTACTACAAGACCTCGCGCACCATCGACTGGAACTTTGTGTGCGATCGCCGCTGGATGGGGGCCATTGTGCAGACCGTGTTCATGCTGGGCGTGTTCACGGGCGCAGTCACCCTTGGCGGACTCGCCGACAAAGTGGGTCGCAAAACCGTGTTCTGCTGGTCGGCCCTGTTCCAACTGATCATCGGTGTGGGTGTGGCCTTCATTCCCGAGTACTTCTCATTCATGGTGGCTCGCTACCTGTTGGGCATTGTGGGATCGGCGGGTGCCTACATCTGTGGATTCGTGCTGACCATGGAACTGGTGGGACCTACAAAGCGTACTGTGTGCGGTATTACCTTCCAGGTGAGAAAGACTTCAATAGATCTATAATTTTTCTAGTTAACTATCCAATATTTGTAGGCTGTTTTTGCTGGTGGCATCATGTTGGTGGCCGGATGGGGAGCACTTATCCCTGACCGCCAGTGGCTGCAGGTGATCTACGGACTGCATGGCTGTCTATTCCTGGGCCACTGGTGGTGGCTCGATGAATCTCCGCGCTGGCTGTGGATGCAGGGACGCGCCGCAGAGGCGGTGGATATTGTGGCCAAGGGCCTGAGGATCAACGGATCGGGCATCCCGGTGGACAAGGAGTACTATGTGCAGAAGGCCAAGCAGCAGGCGGCGGCCGAAGAAAAATCCAGCGCCGGATTGAGCGACCTCTTCCGCACGCCCAACCTGAGGATGAAGACTTTGAACGTGTGTCTCTGCTGGTTCGCCAATTCCCTGGTTTATTACGGACTATCGCTCAGTGCCGGCAAGCTGTATGGAAATCCCTACCTGATCCTGTTCATCATGGGCCTCGTGGAGTTCCCCAGCTACATAACCATTGTGTTCGTCCTGGATCGCCTGGGTCGTCGATCGATCACCTCCACCCTGATGTTGGGTGGCGGTCTGTGTTGCATTGTAGCCGCCTACATTGCCCAGGGCAGCACCACCTCCACGGCGGTGGTAATGGCAGGAAAGCTTCTCATCGCCGGCTCCTTTGCCGTAATATACAATTACTCAGCCGAACTGTTTCCCACCGTGGTGCGGAACTCGGCCATGGGATTGGGATCGATGTGTGCCCGTTTGTCGGGAGCCCTTACTCCGCTCATAACATTGCTGGACTCATTTGATCCGAAGATTCCGGCCGTGCTGTTTGGCGTGGTGGCCCTGATCTCGGGCTTCTGGGTTATGTTCCTGCCGGAGACAATGAACCAGCCCATGCCCGAGTCCATTGAGGATGGAGAGAACTTCGGAAAGGGAGATACTTGGTTCAGTCAGTGTGCTGGTCGCAAGAAGCGCCAGAACAGCGTATATCCCGACGATCCGGAGCAGATGGTGCCGCTCAAGAACATCGAGGTCAAGTAGAACCTAGCCAAAGACGATTGTTTCCCAAGTCCACAATCCAGTTCAAATTCCTTGTTACCCTGTGTTTTCTTGTTAAGAATTGTACTCTTCTGCCTAGTAGTAAGGTTTAATAGTTTCTATCCATTCCAAGTGAATAAAATGATGTGCAGAATGGGGTGAATCCCAATATGTGGATTCACTCGTTTCTGAGTGTCCCTTTGTTGTTTGTACGGATTTTTTCTTTTGTATCTTCGGCGGTTAAATTTGGTTTTAAAGAAATTTAAATGCTTGATTTCTATTGAATTGCATTGCCTACTTTTGGGCTCTGTCAATTTATGTGCAGATTTAAAATCTACAGTATCTTATAGCTTGAAGTTATTTTAATTGCAATTTTCTCTACGGTGAAACCAGTACACCAAAAAAATGATTTCCCAACTTTTCCCAATTAAAGTTTATTCTCCGACCGACACAGCCAATTCAGTTTCGTCTGGCCTTGCAAAGTTTCAGTAATTTCCACTCAATTGCACTATCGAATTGCCAATTGTCGACAGGGATTTCCAATGTCAAATCCATAACCCATCGCTTCCCTTTGCCCCAGATGATGTTTTCCTGCTGCAGCACCCGCTAATTAAAGTTTGTTTAAAGAGAGAGTTTTGGTTTTTCATTTTTTGTTTCTTGTTTGGTAATTCTTCATTTTGTTTTGTTTGGTACATTTGAGAACATTCATTTCGAATTTGAATATATTTTCCATTTAAATTTTAACTACACGTAGGCATATAGATTTATAAACGTATGTATGTGTATGCCGATATCTGATGCGATATCGTTACACCATTTCGCTGGCTTAGAATTACATTAACATTTACATAGATATAGTAGCTTTATATCTGGGATTTCGGATCGCGGTTCTCGGCAGCGCCTCTGTCAGCGATTTCCCGTCGAAGGTACACAGAGATATATGTAGATATTGTTAGCAGGTATTCGCGATGGCTTAACATCAATAATCTTACACATAGACACACTCAAATCGCGAGATAAACACATCTAGATGCGGTTGCTAGCCAATGAACTTGTATCAGAAGCCAACTGGGGTAAATGCTACGCTTGAAGGAAGGGTGGGAAAGTATGTCGGGTATGGGAGTTCGAGTGCCTAGTAATACAAACATACGAACGTAGCTAAATATATGTATGTGTAAATTAATCACAATTGAATCGGAAAATATTTACAAAAAATACTCAATCGAAGCCCCAACCATCCGCAGAGCATGAGTCCCAACCCGTTGTCCCGTTCGTTTGGTTTTACAACTCAGGTTTTCAGCTTTAGTTTCGTCTTCACCTAATGATTATGCCCGTTCCGGGCACTTGGTCTGGACAATTGGCGCCTTCACCTGCAGTCCCGGCCCGGTCTCCGCCAGCATGGCCGTGTGCACAATAATGGCCGGCTGGTCCTCGCTCTGAGGATGCAGCTCGTGCGACTCGCCGGGTGTGAGACTGGCCAACGCGGCCAGAAGATCATGGTTGACCAGTGGCTCGCCTTCCTCGCGTGGCTCCCAGCCGGCTGGCGGCGAGGCGGGCGGCGAGATGAGGAACTGTTTGACCGGTGCCGGTGGCTGCAGGTTCTTGTTGCTGACCGGTGTCACCGGCTGGGCAAAGTAGCAGGTGATAACCGTCTTCTTGTTAAACTCGTACTGGTGCAGCTTGATTCGCGCATTTGCCGCCGCAATGGCATTGTCATAGTTAACCCGCAGGCGACGGAAGCTGCGCAGCCACTGGAACGTGGCCGATTCGCTGAATGTGCGAAATAACTCCTCCATGGCGTGCTTCAGCTCTGGATTGGCAAACACCTCTGAGTGGATGTTGGTCACGATGATCGAGGTGGGTAGGTCGTCGAACGAGTCTGCATCCACCTCCGGCTCCGTGTCGCTATCCACGTCTCCCTCCTTGGGGAGCGACGGATGCTGATTGGGTAGACCGTCGGCGGCGTTGATGAAGATGTCCTGGTCTGGCGACAGCTTGTCTATGCTGCCGCCTCCACTGCTGTTCTGCGTCGACTTCAGTTTGTTCTTGCTTCTGCCGTTGGCGCTGTTGTTGTTGTTGTGATTGCCACGTGGAGATGTCGGAGTGGCTGCATGCGCCGCGTCAGCTTCGCCAGTGGCGTCAGGAGTGGCCGGATCAGGTGCATCGGCGGACGCATTGTTGTTGGACTTGGCCGCGTCGGACATGGCTGGCTGAAAAGGAAATTAAAGTGATTTTTAATAATGTCGAATATGGCGAATATCAGTCAAGAAATATACTTCTGTTAACGCATCCATTTATTATTTACGAAGCATAAACCCTTTTTATGTTGTTAAGCAAGTAATTATTGGGGTCAAATAAATGAATTCCTCATAAAGCTCATTTAATACAATGAGCTTGTTTTTAATGGCAAATGAATGTGGGAAGTTACCGCTGTTCAGGGGAGTTATTTTTGTGATAGCCATTACTGCTATATTTATGTTATACGGCCTTTAATTATAGCCCAACGAGCACGGACTTTACAGTAATTGGATTCAACAAGTCAGTGACATTCTCCATAAATAGAACTGTCAGCTAGTTAACCTTCACCTCCAAAACATTTTTAAAAAATTGGTAAACAGCACTCGCAAATTAATTCCGCACAAGCGCCGAGGGGGTTGGATAAACACCTCCACACAACGACAGGCTAGTATTTTTGTTTGCGTAATATATTTGTAACAAATTTCGAGCGCCACGCTACGGCAAAAGAATTGCTACCGCTTTCCACGGAACTGGCAGCCCTTCAAAGCAAACCAATTACGGTACCAAAAACTACAGACGTGTCTAAGTTTGGGAAGGAGCGGGAGGTACCACAAGGAAGTGGGTCTCCGGCAGGCGAGGACCTTAAGTATCGACACGTGAAGCTAATCAATAGGTCTACCAAAAGGGGTTGGAGTTCCACGGGGGATCTCCGCTGGTGACGCACTGTTGATTCACAACTGCTCCTGATTTTATTGTTATGCCTGCTCTTGCCACAAACTTATGGCGAAGGGAAAGCGGCAGACGGGTGATTAATAGTAGCGAAATTTTTATGAATGAATGAATTAGTGAGGAACTGGCGTCAGAATAAAAACGGTGACGTGTGTCTGCTTCTGCTTCGCACCTGTGACCGCCATGAAACCCATTCCCTGCGAATCCAGGGAGCTCCCCTTGGTGGGTTTCATTATAATAACTGCCAGTCGTAGTTCTGGATGGGTGCCCATTTGTATGCTATAAAAATAGCATTCTTCTTAGTGTTTTATTGTGGCCCATGAATCAGCAATATGCAGTGAGTTAATTATACGCTGTTTACCCGGACAGGGAGTTATTTCGAACAAATGCAAATGGGTTTTTGTGCTGGCTTGGGCTAACAAAATTGGCTTAGTTTTTGGGTGCGAAATGTGCAAAGTTTTTATGAGTTTCCATGCAAGGATTCGGCCCAGCAGCTGAAAATGTTTGCTTTGTATTTCTTAATTAATAATCTTGGCATAAATTAAATTTCCAAGAACTTTTAATGAATTTTAATTGGGGTTGGCATTTTATTGTACTCATAACTCAATTGATTTTATGCGGGTAACTATATTATAAGTTTGTTTTTGTTATTTCTTAGAATTTAAGCTGTAAAAAATGAAATTATACATATTTGTAAAGAAAAGCGAATAGAGTGTAAGAAGGATAACTAAAATAGCTCAAGGGTTATCCTTGGCGCTCAAATAATGTAAAAAACTTCAATTACTTCTTTAAACTAAACCGTTCTTCTTGTGAAGTGAATTGCTTTTTAAAGCGATTATATTGTAATACCATCTTTGTGCCAAGCTTATACTTATGATCTCCTGAAAATAAATAATCACTTGAAGAAATGACAAGGCCAAGGACTGGGGTTTTAAAGCTCGCCAGACGCGACGCAAGAACCTCTTTGGCTACTGAATTCCCATAGCTGATGCTTTGTTAGTGCTTTCACTTTCCTTTTATGGCCATTTTCTTTTTTGTTGACTTTCACCTCAACGCAGGCGAGCAGAGCAACAACAGCAAGCGGCGTAGCTAACAATAAAAACAAAGGCCAAAAAAGAATCCAACGACGAGTTGATCTATTTCCGTATGATTGATTTCCTTGAAAGGACACACCCACGCAATTGCGACTTTTGCTTTCAGCGGCAGTGGGAGATGCGACTGTTGTTCATGACGTGTGTACGTTGTTTGCCGTGCAGCTTGATCCCTATCTCAGGAGCAGCATGGGAATGAGGACGCCCGTAAGTGCAAGTCAGCATAAACGAGCTGCTGGCATGCAAATCGCATGTGCCGCGTGTGACGTCACCGTTCCTGCACGCAATCCATAAAAAAAAGCAAAGAAAGCGGGCCGATAGCGCACTTTAAACTAGACAAAAGTAGCTCTCAGCCCCGCCCACTTTCGGAAAGGGGAGGCGGTGCCGTGGTTTCGACATGATGATGAATTGCCTGCCGGTCGTTAGCCAACGACCTTCACTCATTCATAATTGCTGTCATCATTATATCAAGTGGTTGCTGCCCCCCACCAGCCTGCGACTCCTGCTCTCTAACCAACCATCCATATCCATGTAATCATTTGCCAATCCATCCATCCCGCCGCTCATCCCGCCATGTCAGGCTTTGCAGATTTTTAGCCATAAGTAGCCCGCATGTAAGCCACCTCAAAGACACGCAAAAGCTCTCTAAATCATTTGAGACGGCTTCAGTGGGCCACTCAAAAAAAAAATCAGCAACAAAGGGATATAAACAAATTTGTGTAACATTTTAAGCTGAACACTAATAAAATGACAGCGCTGCCTTTTATTACTTTAATAATATTGATCAGAAGCTCTAGGACATCCTTGAAACTCTTTTAAATGTTTAAGTTGCTATTTAATTGAAGCTCACGTCCCCCACTTCAAATTGATCGGATGTGTGCGAGGGAATACGAGTGTGAGTGAATTGTGGCCTTATTTACATTATCGTCCCGATTTCGTGACAAAAGGCAAATCCCACGAGTGCGTTTTCCACTCTCCATTACAGCTGCTGCTTTTGCATTTGCTGCTGCTGCTGCCGCTGCTGCAGTTGCAATTTCAGTTTACCCTATTTGAATGCAAATGCAAATAACGCTGGGGGAAGATTAATTTGATTTTCTGCTGAAATTTTAAACTTTCTCCTGGCAGATACCACCCGTCTGAGCCAGATATTTGCGATTGATGTAAACCGCTTGGAATTTAATTAAATTGTTCCTGGCCTTTTATAGAGAGCTCAAAGCGGCGCTCTGTTATTACAGCTCCTTGCGGTTGCCGGTGGAGGTTTTGCTGCTCATATTTGTGCCTGCAAGTGTCGGCTTCGTTTGCCACATGTCACATGTTGCTGCAACCGGAATCCTTTCAAGGCAACGGCAAAAGCAAAAGGTCAGGCGGTCAGGTACTGGTCGTTGGGCGGGCGAAGCGAGCATTACATCAGGAGTTCTGTGGCAGGGCAACACGCGAATCGTGTGCGAAACTTAAGATATTTTGCTGAAAGCTTCGTCAACTAAATTAATTGAATCCTAATTAGTTTGGAACTTCCCTTTGTTCACTGTTCAATCTGGCCTGGATTGCTTCTGCTGCTGCTGCTGGCTTAGTAATTTTCCACACACAATGCTGATTGTTGGAAATTTAAATACTCGTATCTGTGGGCTGCACCTGAAAGTATGCTATTCTTCCCACACACACGGAGATTCTCTGTAATTTAGCTCCACCAAACCAAACCAGCTTTGCTTTCACGGCTGCTGTGGCTGGATAATTACTACCAAAGGTGAAACGTTCACCGAAAACTCACCCAGCATCATGGGCGGTATTGCGTGGGAGTGGCACAACCTTGGTGAGTGGGTGGGTGTGGGCGGAACGGAACAAATACAGCTGATTGGCAGGACATCGATTGGCCGCATGAGCCATGTGTGTAAAATGCAAAATGCTTAAAAGCTTAGCTTTGGACTGCAGATCAGCGAGATTTATGTTTGCTGTGTATATACACAGCGGGATATTATTAATTCTAGCACTAGAAAAATCACAATTTAGCAGTAAAATATATCAGGTTAATTCACCATAATTATGCAGACCAATATATTTATAGGAAATCGAATTACCAGGAAATTTCAATTATAGTGAACTGACAATTTTCAATGCAGATTATAATTAACCCGAATTATGCAATATTTTAAGAATCCACTTATTTTTTTGATTTTAGTACGTAACAAATATTCTTACTAATTCTACGTGGAACTGTGTGGGTTTGCTTTGTGGAAACATTAAACGTAATCCCTTTATCCATTGGCCAGTTGTTCACCACCCGTCAACTGGTCACAAGAGGGCGTCCATGATAACAACTATATAGCTCTGTTAATGCCGAGAACTTTGTTGGCTGCGCACAGCATCCGAGGGGAAATCACTGAATTTGCTGAATTTACCTTTGGCATTGCATGACAATATCAGGTTTTCGTAATTACCCGACACTTCCAGGCATGAACTGTTAATTAAATCATTTACACACCGATGAATCGCACCGCAATTGGTTTGTAAACACATTTGTACCAAGTGAATTTATGAAAAATGGTTTCTATTTTTTGGGGTCAGAAAATTCCTGGCATTTCGATTGACCTTCGACGAAATTGTAAATTCTAATGTGGGCCCCACACACACACACACACACATAACAGCTCATCCACCCCCGCCCACTACTTTTACAAATTGGATTGTTATCACTCAAAGTCCTTGGGCGATTCCGAGGAGTTCTCACTCGCCTCAGACTCAAACTGATTCGACCAGCCCCTTTGTTGTCGCCTGTCACTCGCAACTGTGCGGCTCCAAGTGCAAATGTATCTGTGGCTTTCTGTGTGCGCGCCCGTCTTGTCAGCGCTTTGACATGAAAATAGTTTGGGCCAACTTGGCTATGCAAAAGCGATTTCTATTAGGAGCCGCCATCGCCGACATGTGCTGCCGAAATTCGGTGATTTGGGTAGGATGAAGAGATTACCAAAAGTTTACAGTGGTTCTTGCTTCCAAGCGTATGAATCAATATTGCACGCGAAGGAATTAAAATGCTGTTCAGCAAGTATAGCAATAAATCGCTTTTAAGCAAGTGTTATCAGCAGTTCAAGGTTGAGTTCAACCGGTTGAAACCCGCTGGTTATCGTAAATCATGGCCACGGTAGTCCCCTCGATTCGCCTCTTATCGCGACGACAGTCCCCACTGACGCACCAAATGGACGTATTTAGACTCCATAGATAACATTTGGCTATTGTTACTATGGTTAATTGAGACATTTACAGCTCAAGTATACCTCAAGTCATCCAGAACATACGTATGCGCGCATACACAGTCGAATGGAATCGACGTCGCTGCCAATCAGGCCGATGTGTTAAGTGAGTTAGGGGCACTTTTGCTTTTGGGACGTGACGTCAGTGCAAACTGCAGCTAGATCCAGTCAAGCCAATTGACGAAAGAGCCGACGGCAGCGGTCTGTACGTACTCAATTCATCAATTGGCAAAACCCAGGCAAAAAGGCAACAAACCGACGAAGCAGCAGGCAGGCAAAGAAGCTGGAAAACAAAACAAAAGCGAACGCAAACAGAAATAGCATAAAATGGACAACAGACGCGACAACACAGGCCCCAATCGTAGGGGCAAAAATTATGAGTTGCTTTTATTTTAAAATCGTTTCATTTATTTTGCGTCAGCAGCGCCTCTCAATGAGGAAACGCTGCGTATACATAATTTTCTGGCCACATATACACGCACTCCCATATCTTTCTCCCATCGATTCAGTGGTCGTTCGCAATCAAAGGCGCAGACGAGTGATCTTTCCTTGGCCTTTTGCGGTCTCTTAAAGTCGGGTTGTTTCAGAATGCTTTCGGTAATTTTTTATTGAACAACCCGTTCAGTAAATTTCACCAAAGGAAATGTTATCAGCGGGTATTTTAAAAATACCTCAATTTTTAACAACTTATTTTCGGATTCAATCACATCAAGCCGTAATCAGATAACTGATAACATTTTAGAGGAAATAGTTTGTACTGGCACATTAACAAGTTAATGGTTTTGTTATTTGCCTTATCTTGAAATACTGTGATTTTTAAATTGCTTTTCGAAATTTGTTGTTTACAATTGAATTTATCAGAGTGTTTTTTTTCCCCCGGGTAGAATTAATCACGAAGTGTGGTTATCCAGATTAACAAAAGAAAAAACATGTTTAAAATATAATATTAAGTCGCCATTATGCATGAGTAACAACTAACAAATTGCTATTAATAATAGAAGATAATCTTGAATACTGCTAGAAAGTATACAATGTAAGGCAATTAAATGTGCAATTAAATCAATTTTATTGTTATGTAAATATGATTGTATACAATAGTGACCAAGACCCTAACGTTAATAACCAACCACATTTCTTGGCTATTATCAATAGGTGCAATCTGCTGCTGGTTCTATCCAATATCTAATTCTAGATCTTCTTTGAATACGACCTTTTTGGCCATGAAACGATGATTTGCCACTTCATTCACAAGCATTAATTTGTCATGATTCTCTTAAGCGTGCACTTTATCTGAAACTCTGAACAGCTGGCTGCGAAATGGAATCCCCGGATTGGAAATGGCAAGTAAATCTGTCCTCGCTACAAACAAGTGGGCACCACTGGGCATTCAGGGAATAGGGATATGGGTAGGAATGGGGATATATTGTGGCATTGGCGAAAGGTCGCTATGCAAAGCCAAGGTCGAGACTTACACCCAGGTCATTGTGTTGTGCGGCTGGCAGTAGAAACGCCCACGCACACGCCCCTGTCAACTGGCCGGGTAAAAAATAGAATCAAATACATATGTATATAGAACAGGAGTTGAAGCAAAGCTCGCATTTTATTTGCATTTGTGAATTTATTGCTTTCGGTTACGTCTGCTTCGCCTTGCCACTTTTCCAAACTCGTTGTGCTGCTGCTGCTTGGGGAATTTTCGGAAATTCGAAGTGATTGGGTTTGGAGCAGTAGCCAAGGGCTTCTACTGTTGCTCAAAGCAATTAATATTTGAGAAAAAATAACGAAAACGAAGTCAGGCGGCAGCAACAAAGCGACCGCAACAGTGGCAACAAATCGACCCCCCTCCCCCCACCATACGTCTTCAGTTTTCAACCAAGGACTTGGCACGTTTAAAATTCAGCCAGCAGCCGCAGCAACGACCACGGACAGTGGGCGGAATTTAATTTCGAAAAACATATTACTTTATTGTTCACATCTTTACCCACCTTCCCATTGAGTACATACAATTCCACTGAAGCCAGTAAGCCTTCACTTAAAGTACCTTTTCCTCAACTTCGTTGAGTCTTTCTTGAACTAAAGACTTATTGTTACTTAAAAAGTAACAAGACAAGTTTTTAAACATTCCGTTGTTTTATCAAATTTGAAGGATTTAGTTAAGTATCATCTCTATAAATTTTTAATTTATTAAAGTGAGTAAAGAAACAGCTATAATGCGTCTTACTTCATACTGGTCATCCCGACCACAGTGCACTGGTTGCCAAAGTATGCGATAACAATAACATCGTCCACTATGTGGTCGTTGCTGGGGTTACGGGCAGTCAGTCACGGTCACGGCTACAACCCCTCCGCTCCGGCCAATACGAGTCCACAGAACAATGGCCAAGGACGAAGGGGGAAGGGGGGGAATTCAATAACAACAGCAGGAACAACAAACATTCTGCTCCCACGCAAGAGCAGCAGGAACTGTGGCAAAAACAGCTGCTGCAGGATCAACGAGGTGGGAGTGGATTCGAGGACTTTAAAACACGAGCCAGCTAAAAATATTCAGACACGCCGAAGCTAAAATACCCTTTTACCAGGGGGTTTATTCAAGTGGGCGATTTTACATAAACGGGGTTTATTCCATTTCTAAAAATTTCAAATGTCTTGATGCACTTATTTCTTGGTATTTGACTATAAATAAAAACAAATTTGCAGCTTTTGGGAAACTGATTCCTTGTTGACACAATAGAAGCCACCATCCACACCATCCACGCTACTGCAATAACTTAAACATTTAGAACAACAAAACAGGAAGGCACTTTTATCGGCAAATGATGGCGCATGCATAAAAATGAGGAGATCGAAAGTGGGTGGCTGGGGATGGGATAACCTTGTACTTCTTGTGATAAAAACAGTTCGGTATTTAGCAGCGGCTTATTACTGAATGTTTATAAACAAATCGAGCGAGAGAGCGATGCATGAATGGCATTTGAGGGGGGCTGGAGGGTGGTTGCAAAGGGGGTGACTTTTCGCAGACGCTGCGGCACCAACACAAGCAAAGCAACGGCAACAATTTGCACGTAAAACTCAGCTGCTGCTGCCGCTGCTGTTGCCGTTACATAAGAAACTCTTGCAAAAAGTGCAAATCTCAATTCGGTATGCAAATGGATCGCTGCCACAATGTACTCACCGTTTTTAGAAACTATTCAGTGGCCAAATTGCGATTCTGCTTTTATGCGCCAATAACAAACGGCTCTTCTCCCTCGTTGTTGTTGCTCTCCTCCTTGTTGTTGTGGTTGCAGCTTCTGCTTAGCGAAGCAGTTGTTATTGTTGTTGCGGCAACGGTAATTTGCAAGTGCACCGCTATTGTTGAATGTTTTTTAGCCGATTGTCATGCCAGTGGAAGCTTCCAGTCTGCGTCATTCGCGGAGACGCGTAGTTTCACGTTCGACGACACAACCGCTCACAGCGAATATTGTTTTCGGACTAGAGGTGAGAAACGGTGAATTTTGGTGCTTCTGGAAACATCGATTGGCCTGAAAACCGATAGGTTGCGACAAGCGGTCACATTCGCCGATGTGCGATAGGTTTGCTGCATTCGATTATATACTTATCGAAAAGAGCAAAGAGAAGCCGAATATTCGGCAATAAAAGTGAATTTTGTATTAAAATTAAGGAAATTAATAACGATACATCGCAGAACAGGGAGACATGGCCAACGTGGAGTCTATGATTGTGGAGGAAAAGACGCAGGTCAAGCAGATTGACCGCGAGAAGGTTTGTTTGGTGGCACCGGCCATGTTTACTTCGCGCTTGCCCTAGATATGTTAATAAGTTTATGTATTTTTCAGACCTGTCCGCTGCTGCTCCGCGTCTTCTGCTCTACGGGACGACACCACTCCGTGTCGGAGTATATGTTCGGCAACGTGCCCACCAACGAGCTTCAGATTTACACCTGGCAAGACGCCACCCTCCACGAACTGACCTCCCTGGTGCGCGACGTCAATCCGGATACCCGGAAGAAGGGCACCTACTTTGACTTTGCCGTCGTGTACCCCAACTTCCGGAGCAATCACTTCCAGATGCGCGAAATCGGAGTGACCTGCACGGGTCAAAAAGGAATCGATGATAATAAGACACTTGCACAGGCCAAATTCAGCATTGGAGACTTTCTGGACATCTCGATTACTCCGCCCAACCGACTGCCGCCCACTGCCAGGCGCCAGCGTCCCTACTGATTCTGCACTTTCATCTATTCTAATCATTTTAATCTTTCACTTGACACTCAATGGAGTATGGACATAATTATAAGTGGAATACAAGTAAGACGAACTACGAGCTGCTTGACTTAAGGGACTATATGTTGTGGGGAGTATCAGTTCCTGTAAAAGCCGTTCGGGCGCTTTGACTTCTTCTTGCCCAACTGCGTCATGTCGATCTCCAGGCCATTGGGCAGCACGGCGCGATTCTCTTCGTAGTTGACGAAGCCGTTCTCTTGTAACTCTTCCTCGTTGTTGCGGTTGTTAGGATCGCACTTGATACCAGTCTCGTAGTGGTACTCACGTTTGTTGCCATCTGGATCAACGTAGCCATAGGTTCCCCTGGTAAACGAGAAGTTGGGTAAGTATAATGGCATACAGAGATTGGATTCAATATGTTTTACTCACTTGGTGATGCAATCGGTGCCGATCAGCTCCTCCTTGAAGGATCCGTCGTCGTTCTCATAGCCCCATGTGATGCTTCCGTCCTCGTTTTCCTCACGCCACTTGCGAATGGTCTGGGAAACGGGCTGACGGCGACGCTGCTGCTGCTGGTCAACGTGATCGTCCTGTAGCTGATTTTGATCAATGATAGGACGCGGCTGGACGGGCTTAGGGCGAGGCCTGGCCACAGGCTGTGGTGCTGGTGGTTCAGGTCGTAGGGCAGCGGAAGATGCTGGTCTCGTTCGAATCACAGCCACCCGCTGGGGCTGTTGTTGCGGTGGTGGTGGCGCTGCTGCAGTGGGAGTAGGTCGCTCCAAGCCGAATCTCTGCGAGTTCTCAAACCGACCTATGCCAAAGTCATTGAAGGCAGAGGGACGGTTCAATGGTGTTGGAATAGATGGGCGTTCGGCGGGGAACCGAGAAGGAGGAGGCAGGATGGCAGCCGGCTGTGAGTCATCGGACTGAAGGAACTGCTGCACCGGCGAGGGTTGTTCAACGGGTTGTTGGCCGGCCAGGAAGGCGGCAGCTGCCTGCTGGAACTGCGATTGCTGGGCCTGGGCCAGCTGTTGTTCCCGCAGGAGATTAGGCAGATATGGCTCCGGCTGCTCATCCTCCGCTGACTCTGTCACAGGACGAGGCTCCTCAATGGCGATGCGCTGCGTCACTGCTGGAAGTATGGTATTCTGCTGGCGTAATGAAGCTCCTGGACGGCGTACTCTCAACACAGGCTGTCGGTGGGGCACTTGACCAGGTGATGCTACTGCTCCGGGAATGCTCAGACGCGGGGGATAGTTTTGGGCCTCTGTCAAAGCGATCGCGCTGCAAACGAGCTGGATTCGGAGGGGAAAAATGTATGTGATTAGTGCATTCCAAATGGGGATCAACTGTGCCAGTTGCCGAAACAAGGCGTTCCAATCGCTTTGGCCACCGCGTGCCACACGTGGCCAATTTGCCACTAACTGTTGATTCGCTTTTGGCAGTGCCCCTCTTAAGAAATTAGTTTTACATGCTCATTTTTGGCATGCTGCTTGCCCAACGACTTCTTAGAATTTTCATCACTTGCCGATTTGGGGGCGGAAAACAGCAAAGAATTTGGTCAATGAGTTCACAAGAAGACCAAAAACAAATATGGAATTCGAAATAAATGTTGTATATGTATTACAAAAATATGTAAGAGGTACACACATTATTCTAGACAGAAGTAATGAAATTCTCTTTAAAAATTGCTTTTATTATTGTGGGTATTTATTTATTTACCTACATATTCCAAACATTTCTCAAACTTTTTCTTTAGCCACAACTAATTAAATCGAATTCGGGGTTCGTAAAAAGCTCCACACTTGCAGCAGCCAGACTTTTGTGGCACTTCTTGGCTAACTGCACAACTCGCACCTTCGTAAACTGGTTTCAAATTTATCAACCGCTTATGAACAACTGCCGCAGCAATTTGTAGTTGTAACGGTGTGGCGGTGGCAACAAACACAGCAGCAGCAACAACAACTGTGGCAGTACTGTGTAATGGCTGTAAATGTGGAACATAAAACAAATCGCGATTTCTGCCCCGCCTCGCTGCCGATCGATCATAAAAGCCGAATCCAAAGCCAAAACAAGCTGAGCCCAAGCCAAAAGCGAGACCAAAAGCAGAAAGAAAAAAAAACGAAAACATTTCATACTTTGGCGTCTGAGTTGCGTAATTTGCATGGCCGGAGTTATGCGGCATGTAGCATGTGGCAAGCACATTGGCCAAAAGTTTCCGGTTCGCGAAAGAAGTCAAAGTCTAGGACAAATGACCGACCGCCTAGTCGTATACTTAATGCTAGCACGATTTTCAGTGCGACAACTTTTAATTAGTACTCGCCGTAGTTGCATAATTCTGAAACCGGGTGGAGGGGCATTTTTAGCCGGCTTATGGCTTTTCGCCCTCGGCTTCGGTTTCCATCTGGTCACAGATCAGATAACAATTTGGCCCACATTGGCATGGTAGCTTATATAAAGGAATTAATGTTTGGGGAAGTGAATAAAACTCGATACGGAATTACGATTGCCATTTGGGGTTCTTGGCAGGATTGGAAACCTGAGTAGGATTGTTTATTGAAATTGTGGTTTTGGTGGAATTATTATTCTAGCAACATTAAAGTTGAATTATTTCTTTTGTTATATTTGGAGTTCAGTTAGGTGGACAAGAACATTTTAAATCACAATAAAATCCTTATAAAACTATTATTCCACTAAGTTCGTTATTAAGTAACTATTTCCTAGTAGCTATAAACCCAGTTTGTATCTTAACTGTCGCACATAATTCAATTGTTCAAACATAAATAACTATTACGGCTTATAATAATCAATCGAATCAATGAAGCCTTCGGCTCATGCAGATTTTGTTATGCATGCAGTCGACACATTTTTTTACTATTATTAACCATTACTTTCCTGTATCTGAGCTATGGCTTTGTTTTTGCATCGTTTGTGTGTCTGGGGGAACCATTCAGCCATTCAAGCCGAACATTCCAGTGGCCAGCGGCTTGGCTGGCTGGCTGCCCAACTACCTGGTCAAGTGAACTACTTGGCTTAAAAATTAATAAAAGCCAGGCCAGAAAAACCAAAAAAAGTGTATAAGTGTATAAGCGCAAGGCCTGGTAGACACTTGCAGCTATTTATTTGGGTGCATTGCTCGGCAGGGGAACTTGATTTGATTTAATTGCTTTTATGACTCCGCCTTGCGTCTGCGTCTCAGTTCAAGGAAACCGAAAATTTCGTAGCCATGTGTAACTGTTCGCAATGGAAGGTGTTCCCAAATTGAAGCCCAGCCAGGTGGAGTCAAGCCAAGCCAAGCCCAGGTGGAGCTGAATGCAAACGTGGGTGTTCCTCTCATCATCATCGTCGTAAGCATCAGTGAAAGACAACAAAAGATGTTTATGATGCGGACCCCACTCCCGTGGGTTCATCATTAGTAACAATAACTTGGCTAAGGACTTCTGGCCCGGCCTTGACTGTCCACTGGCCATTGACCGAACGAACGAATGAGCAGCGGAATGAAATCGAAAATATGTCCTATTCCGACCGGGCATTTTTTTTTAGCTCGCTGGACTCGTTGCGCTGGAATAGTTGTCAGTGCACTTTCGAGCCGGCTTCGGTCTCAAATATGTAACACTTTATGCATGTATAAAAGCCTTATTTATGCAGGCATACATATATTCCCATATACCCGTCCATTACGTAATCCCAGCACAGTACGCCCAAATGCGTCGCAGTGTGGGCAAGTATCTGTATCTGTAGCTGTAGCTGTATCTGAATCTGAATCTGCAGCAGCGACAGCCACTGAAAAATGAATGGAGCGTGCGTGCCGAGAATTTGCATCGCCTTGGGTGCGTTTTGTGGATCCCAATCGCCCATAACTAGTTATTAGCTGCGGCACCGCCAACGACCTTGATACACATAATCGGGGCTAGCACAAAAATGGTATCGTGACGAACTGCTCCCAAACAATACTCCTGTAAATTGTGTCTTTCTTGTCATTAACAATTCATTTTCTGGTCCAAATTTTGGCAAGCTCATTAGGCCAGGTCCGTAATTTGGCCAAGTCAATCAATCAATCAAGCAAAAGCATGAAAATCTAATTGGAACCGCTGATTTATGGTGTTTTACAGATTTGTTTTAAAAATTTAATAATATAGTCTATAAAGAAGTTTCATTTAAAATTGCTATTTATATACAAAGTAATAATTTTTTATGTCTGGTATTTTTGGAACACAATTTTTAATAATTGGTCATTTTAAATTACTTGACGTTTGTAAAGCAAATTAATCTTTTAATTTGTGAATAGCAAGTTATATTAAGAAATGGTTTCCATCGCCAGCTTATTTTGATTGATTTTGTTTATTGTATCGCTAGTAATATAATTTATCTATCACATAATTGACAATTCATCAGCTTTGCGCGGTAGCAAAGATCTTTGATAATTTTTGGCAGCATAACAAATTGAACTTAAGTCAATTGTGTGCCCATTTTGAGAGCCCAATATTCAGGTTAATAATGGGGGCCGGGGGAATTTTGCAAAGTTAAGGCGGAGCTGGGCTTTAAGCCAACAAATGCTCGTTAAAATTTCTGACCCGAGGGCTGGGTTTGGTAATTCCTCAAACGGAATTCTTTGGCCAACAGTGAAAACCCAATACCTGGGTGATTGTATCGCCTATTTATGATGCGAGTTCCTTTGTTCGGTTCGATCTTAAGTTTTATGATGCCAAACGAAATTAAATGTCAATTGGCCAGCATTAATTGCTAATTGCATTGCATTGAGACATAGGTACAGGTAAACACAACTCGCGCACTTTCTATTAAATGCAAATACTCGTAAATATCCAGCAATGTCTCAATCTAAGATCGAGTATGAGCCTTAAGCTGGCCAACCAAACGACCTTGGCAACTGCATATTTATGATTCACTAACATGCTGAGGTGGTGACATGACCGAGAACACTAACACTTTTAATCCTTCCTCTGGCTTCCAACTTACCGCAATTAGTTGTATCTTCATGGTTGATCTGGACTAGTAATCTCCTTTTAACTTTCCTGTCCCTTTGTAACACTTCCGCAACGCGAAAAGAATAAATTTATCCACAGGTAAACCTAGGTAGTACTTCTTGGCCAACCGTTGATCGCTGAAATGCTGGGCACGCCAGGTGCGCAGGCGGCTTTATAGCTCCAGCTCCAACGCCAAACGGAGCTTTGGCCAGCAGCGGAAAATTTATGTGCGGCGTGTGTTTGGCATGGATATGCAATTAATGACCGGGCCAAAAGTGGAGCGCATCTCTCGATGAAGTAACGAAAGTGACAGGGCAGCCTTGTTGTTTTCTTTTTTTGCACTCTTGTGTGGACATGAGAATGGTTGGTCTCGAACAGCTCCGGGAACGTGATATAGTTTTAAATTACTTTTACCGTCTTTAACGGTTTTGTATTTATTATTCAGTGTGCTGGCAACGCTCGACACCAAGCTTTAAGTTAAGACCAACCAAACTAAAGTCTTACCAACGGAGCGTATGCGCAATGGTTGATGCATCGGCTATGTGTTAAAGTTAGACAGGCTTCAAACCCACCGTATTATAGCATCTTTTTATAGGAACGTCTTATTTAGACCTTTTAAGAATTAATCGTTTAAACCCTTTTTTATTGTTTTTACATTCGGAAACACCCAGTACTAAGAAATACTAATTAGTTAAGCATTTAATAAAAATACTTCGTTTTTAATGCAATGAAGGTATAAATAAAATCATATATCAACAATATAAAATCTGTGTTAATGGTGGAATGAGAAGAAACGATTTAGTGCGGGTGCGCAATGTCCCCAAAGGTCCAATAAATATCACAGTTAGGCATGTCAAAACGGAAAATCAGCTCTGGTTTCTCTTAAAATTCCAATTCCTATTGCAGCTCTTGGTTAGACCACATCCTTCATAAGGCTGATGGCAACGGCGCCAATCAGGCCACAAACTCCCATAACATTCAAGGGCAGCAGGGGATCAATGTGCTCCTGTGAAGTGGGGGAAATCAGATTGGTAAAATAAAGACCACACAGGTAAACGATTTGAGGACCCACCAGTTGCCAGAGGAAGGGAACAAGGATTAGGGCAATGCCCGATGCCAGGTTGCCCATGCCAACGCCAAAGTTTCGAACTATTGTGGGATATTGCATCGCTGTGTAGGTGGGTATGATGGCGTTGTTGGCTCCAATGAGACACTTGGCTGTGGGAACATATCATCATTTACAGATTGTTATTGTGTCAAAGATGTTAGGGCACAACTTACCTATGGTGGCCAGTGCAATCACACCCGTTTGATTCGACACCAAATTCGTGGCTAAGCAGCAAAGACCCGGCAACAACATGTAACCAATGAGACTTCGTCGGATTCCAACTTTCAAGACCACCAGGATGCTAATGCAAATGGACACGGCCTCCACGGTTCCAGCCACGGCACTATTGATGTAGATATTGCCACCCAAATTGCTGAGGTGCAACGTGAGTCCAAAGTAAATGATGATCAGTGTCAGCCAGATGACCAGGGTTAGGCATGTGGTGCGCCAGTACTTGGCGCTGAATACCACCAGCAGGGGATTCACAGGGCCACTTGCACTTGGATCCGGTGCATCCGCTTCGACTGCCTTCGACTCTACGCTGGTCGTTGCTTCTGGTGGAGATTGGACCGCCCGCGGTACCGCCGCCTCGAGGGTCTTGCGATAATTGCTCGGCAAACTGGCGCTGGTGCCATTCATTCGGGCCGCTCGCTCAATTAGCCCGCACAGCTCGTCCAGCCGGCCCTGGGCCAAAAGCCAGCGGGGAGACTCCGGCAGCCAGAACCTAAAAAGGAATGGAAGCGAAAGGATGGGGTTTGGTGTGAGAATCAATGTCATGATCCGGTATTTATTGGCTTTTAGGAATTTTTTCATTTCATTTCCAAGGCGGTCAGCTAATGTGGCTCTGTGTGGCCTGCTTGGCACCGGAGGATAAACACTGAGGAATGTCCTGGACACGGTTTCTTTGTCCCTGCCGGAATCTAATTGATCCGACCAATTGTGTTGTGTACGGTTTTATCTTGTCAATTCATTTAGTTGACTGACTGCTAAAAATGTTTACGCTTTGAAGTTGAAATGCATTCATCTGGGGTTTGAATTGATTTAAGTTTTTCTTTTGCCTTTAAAGTAGCATTGTTACTTATATTGAATTGTATAGAAAATGCAAAGCATTAAAGGTCATAAATTATGTAAAAATGTCTCTAAAATATTGCTACTAATACTAAAGATAGTTGTTAATTAAACGAAGGAAATACATGAGTTTAATTAATAAACAAATTTCGTTAATAAATATCATTTAGCCATTGATACAAATCAGAACTCAAAGCAAAATGCATAAAGAGACCTCGATTTCCCTTTAGCTGATTTTTCAATTACCAAATAAACGCCGCACTATGGCACTGCCCCACCCAGGATGCCCGCGCAGAACTTACCAAATGCTGAGCATGATTAGCCACGGCCAGGAGATGGCCAGCTGGAGGTGCCGCCAGTCGCGGATGAGGTAGGCCAGTCCGGCGGAGAGGACATAGGAGATGGCCACGGGCAGAATGTTGAGAATGCCGATTATGGTGCGCCACTTGCCGGAGACCAGCTCCACCACCAGCACGAAGCTCACAACAGTCACGGTCATTGATGCGAATCCAATTATAACACGTAGCGACATGAACATGGCCACCGATGTTGAGAAGGCCAAAATTCCACCTGCAACGGAGAGCAGAGAACCCATGCAGGCGGTGGCCAAAAAGGGTTGGCCAAAGCGGGTGGGGGGTGGCGGAATGTCAGTGGCAAGGTCGGGCACGTAAATAAGAGTGTAAAGTCAATTAAAATCGCAGCCGGGCCAGAGAGCAGGACAAATGCGAACGCAAATGCAGCTGTTAGTCCAACGATTCACGGACAAAGCTGCATATAAATGACAATTAGAAAATGAATCCCACTCAAATTGTCATGGTCAAAGGAACACTCGTCCTTCCAGTCCTTTAATCGGACTGTTGCAATTTCACTTGTATAATCTGCACTTGCAAAAATGGGGTCTACGCGATTATACATTTAAAAGAACTAAAAAAATTGATCTTAAATTTTTCCAAATTATTTTAGAAACACGAATAAGGAGTATCCCTTAAGTTTACAATAGGCATTACTCACCAAATACGCTCTGAATAGTGACGAATGCCATTAGCGTGTGCCTTCTGCCAAAGCGATCCGATATCCATCCGCTGAGAACCGCTCCCGCTGCCGCGCCCACCAGGAAGCAGGTTTCCACCAGGCTGAGGATATCGCGTCCGCAAACCAGATCAAATTCCTGCACCAGAGTCTTGGCCGATCCATCCTCGTCGGAGAACTCAAAGTGCCAGCACTGTCGGTAGCCCAAATTTGTGGCATTCTCGGGCCAGTTGATGAGTTGGTTGTTCTCGTAGGTCACCTGGGTGTAGTCCACATCGAGGAGCAGGCAGCCATTGGAGGACTGACTAATGTTGCGCCATTCGGAGACGCCCATCTGCATCAGGTTCTCGGGCCGGGCACACCAAAAGTCTTTCGGCGCAATCTATAAGATAAATTTCGGTTTTATGCGTAATTTAATGGACTTTTTTTTTCGATTAATATAGTTCGATTTATATAGTTCAATTAATATAGTTTGATTAATATAGTTCGATTAATATATTTATATTGTAAGTTTGTTTACTCAAATTAAAATTACTACTACTGGTTAAATGAATTAAGATATCGAATGACGCATAATAAGAACCCAAGTTTTTTAAGGGTTGACTTTCATAGGATCATAAATAACTCCGCACATAAAAATCCTATTAAAAATCGAAAAAGAAGCTTTTCGGCAGAATTTTGGCAACTCAATTTGAATGTAAATGAATTCAATTCACGTTTGTAGTTACGTGCACTAAATAAGAGATTTCCTCTTACCAACTTTCGAAGCAGCCAATCAAAGCTTGAACGCGATGATTGAGTGCTTGCGGAGCCATAAATCGAATCGCGCAGATCAGGCGGCTGGAAAACATTTTGTCGGGCACAATTTAAATCGGTAGTAAGCCGTTTAAATTTCTTCCGCATGTTGATTGCGGTTAACTCGCAGTTAGTTTGTTATACAGCAGCCCCATTTGTCATTTGGGTTTCGATTGCGAATGTTTCGTGACAGTTTAACACGGCTGAAATTACTGAATGTTGTTACAACACGAACGGCCATCTGATTGATGATCGCATCAATGAAAGCGGCTTATCAATCGAAAAGGTTGTTATCCACCGCCCACTGCGAAACTCCGCCCCATAATCGAACCCATAAACAAGTACAACCTACAACAGGTTGATAGCCTCGGCCGACATTGAACGTGCCTCAATTAAGCATTTAGTATGCGCTCCGAGGAAATGGTTTCAAGTTCAAGTTGAAGTGTAACAAGAAAGCGATACATTTTCAATAATTAATGAGAGGAGTGGTGGTACAGGTGCATTGCTAGCTTTTCCCTTTTCGCCCAGGTTTTTGGTTAGAATTCTGGCGAGCGTTGATCGCGTGGCAGGCTCTGATGTCATTTGTGGTAAAATGTGGCACTTGTTCGTTCTGTCGCCAGTCGGTTACATGTCACGTTTCAGGCATTTGCATAGCGAAACAGACTCTCGACCAACAATGGATTTCTGTGCCACAACGTGGGCAGCACTCGACTTTGGATCCGACTCTACGCGGCATGTAAATTTCGCTTGATAAATTGGTTTGCAGATATGTATGCACGAATTGCACCTGAGAGTGCGCTTTATTCTAATGACAGGCTGACAGGCACACTGGTTAAGGCTCAAATTACTCGTAATTCCTACTTTACAATCATATCAAGGAAACTATTTGTCAACTTACTAAATTTGATGAGCACTGACTTTAGTCCATCTTGCAGTTGATTTACCAGGTCAAGCACCCTGGCTAACTTTGCATAATAGATATCTCAGTTCAGATATGCAAGTAAAGGCACGATTAGTGACAAATACAAATACTATTGTTTCTAATAAAGTTAATGACATATCCGTAATTGAGTGTTTCGGATAGTTTAAGTCGATTTGCATTCAATGGCTTTGAAAGACGTCAGTGGAGTTTCTTTTCTTAGTCATACAAATCATTTCCTGGATCCTTTTTCAACAAAATCACGTCATAATGCTATTTGCAAAAAGTATATTTTGGAGTTTATGAGAACTTCTGATTTATTATAAATCTTATTATTGTTTTAGCATATTAACTTTGCTTAAAAGTATTTTAAGCGCCTCAAACTCCGCCTTATTTTTGACAATTCACATTAAAGTGATCAGGCTTTTAAAATTGTATTGAATTGATTTGACTATTAAGATGTGTTCTCTATAATCTTTTAAGAGATTTTCTGATTACACAAAACCAGAATGTTAAATACAATATAACGCCCATGTGGTCTAGGTGCTCATGGGTGATTGTTAACTTAATTGTTACAGGGTCATCTGACTGACCCTAGATAGAGAAAGTACTTGAATTGCTGTTTTAAATCTGAATTTGAATCTGAATTTGGTTTCTGCGACGAATTGGAGACCAGTGTGCCAGACAGAGTGTGGCTTACAAAGGTATTTCTCAGCATTTTATTATTATTGTTTAATTAATATACTTAGACAGTTAGCGGTCAATATTGGCCTGTGGCAGAGAGTAACCTTTCGAAGCCAACCTTGGGCTGGCTCGAACTCGGAGCAAACCACCGACACCACCGGCACCACCTGATATGGATCAGTTGGGAGTGGAAACTAATTGAAAAGTCTTGCCAGTACGGTGGGAAATCGTGTTGTCATGGTGTCGACCGCAGCGCCTAATCCACATAGCTGTCGTCTTCATAGCAAATAACACAAAAGCGTGCAATTTGCGGACATAGTCAATTAAGATAGGGTTATTCAGCACGAAGACTGTGTTTCAAATATCAACGCCATTAAATCAGTGTAAACAAAACAACGACTTTTGGGGTGGAAAAGTGGGCATATTGCAAACTCGTTTCGGCCTAAGCCAGTTCAAATTTGTTATTACTCCGCAGGCAATTATTGTGTGTCAATAATTAAGCCAGAAGTGGAACAATTAAGGTGGAAGAGTCCAAGGCGCATTTCAGCCTCATGAGTGTGTTAAAATATAAAGTAGCCCACTTTTGTAATTAAAATTATTTGTTAGAATACCAAAAAGAAGAGAAATAATACCTAAAGTACATATACATTTAAGCAACAACTGGTTTGCATGCAATGAAATTGCAAACCTTCAATGATTCTTCTATTCAATCGATCTTTGTAAAACATCCAGTTCAATAAACACATTTATTGAAGTATCTGAAGTTCCCGCATCCGAATTCGCTCAATGAAACAAATCTCGTAATCAATCGAGAGCGCGAACACGGGCAACAGGTTTGAGTGGCACACACACCTGCAATCGCAGTCACTTGAATTCACGTTATCACGGGAACGCGCTGATAACTGACATTGGCGGAGGAGGTACTAATGTACAGAACCTTGTCAATTGCGGTTGCGTTGTAGTTGGCCAATATTAGTTGGCAGTGGCGGTGCCAGCGATGATGGGCACAGGTGGCAGGCGATGGAGCGCAACGATGGCTACTGTTGTTGGCCAGAGGCCGACCGACTCACCTGGAACACGTAGACGAATATGTGGAAGGTGCAGATGGCCTGGAAGATCGAGAGCAGGGCGCACCACATGCCCTGCCATTTCGTTAGGCAGCCCAAGAGCCGCTCCAGGAGCTTGGTGTGCAACAGATCTAGGTCCTCCATGTTGCCATCGCCCAACATGGGCGAGGCCTCGCCCGATCTCACATCCGTTAGCTCCATTGTGGCCCGGTTCGAAGTGCAACCGTTTAAGCCGTGCGTTGCACGTCAACTGAGTTAGAATGTTGACTTTCGAAAAAATATCTTATGAAATTCAAATTGGTTTCGGATGCAAGATTCGGTGGGCCGGCGTTCTGAAGTGCTCCGAGGTGTCGAGAGCCGTGAGTGCGTGTGTCAGAGAGATTCGGCCGTGTCTCTGGTTTTTATGCAGGCGCGCCGTTGTTTCAGATTTCTGTGGGGGCCCTAAGATAATGTCCGAACACGGCGCGATGTTGCGATAGTCAAATTACTTGTTAGCTCCGTCATTAAAGAATCACTTGATGACTTTATAATTTTGTAGAGTGTCGACCTTTCTGGGGAGTGCCTTGACCAACTCCACCCACAAGGCTAATGCACACACTTCGAGGCGTCAATTTCATTTGGAGCATCTGGCCAACATAAAGTAATCTTTATAGCAGCGAACTTTCTTTCAGTTCGACAGTCGTTATCTTATCTGCGACTGTCTATTTTTGATTGCTTCATGTAAATTCAGAGAAGAGTTTTCATAGATTACAGTCTTAAACAATTGGTTATTGTTTGTCTTCCGCAAGATAACACAGTGGTTATCAAGGCAAAAAGAAGAATACAGAAACAATTAAATCAGTACCTCCTGTGCAATAGGCTTTATCAAAAAATTCTTATTTATTAACTATTTCGCTACTAGTCAATTAAGTCTCTATAAACGATTAAACAAATGCTTCAATATTTCAAGCTGATAGATGGGTTTGACAAGCCAGAAACTATAATATTGGGAAATGTCAAAGTATTTCCTCTAAGTATTTGATAATTGTTTCCAAATGAGCTAACACTTCCTCTCAGTTGCATCACACAACTTGCTGAGCTTAACCATTCCCCCCACTTATTCCCCAATTTACAGCCCCTCAATTGGTATAATTAACCTCTGCAAATAACTGTGCTCAGGCAAACGAACTTCTTGGGTTCTTTGAATGACCATTGCATTTGCCATTGGTTCTGGCCAAGCTCTATTACCCACCGTTCCGCAGATCGTGTGTGTCAAGGTCGCATGTGGTTTTTGCTCAGCTCCCTTCGATTTGGGTCTACTTTTTCAGTGGGACATTAGCACGATAGCCGATGATTACGCTGATTAGCTGTGGCATCGAAACTTCAAACCGTAGGCAAATGATGCACACGCAACCCGCATGCCGATAAATGGCTCCTAAGTACTCAGTGTTGTGACAGCCTCCCTGAAAGTTGGTCAAAGGTGCTCGAAGGTCAAGAGGCATTTCAAAAAATATTTCAAACAAAATCAAAGCCAAGTGGGTCTGGAATTTTTGGGCCAAAATTGGCATGCGTGCTGCTTTGATTGCTGGCCAACAAAGTCAAGTGGCAAGCTCTTCAGTGTGTTATCACTTGTTTTCTTACTGTTACTCGTTTATAGCAAACTCATTTGCTGATAACCTTTTTGTAATGCCAGACTCTCTTTCGTTTTCCACTCATTGTCAACACCTTTCCGATGATATACACATCCAATTAGCCGCCTATTATTAGTGCAAATTACTTTACAGAGTTTACAGCTATCAATCAATCAGTTGCATAATGTTTTCTTCCGGTCTAAGCACAAACTATCAAACATCCGGGGAAGTTTAGGAGGGGATTGGTGGGCGGGTGGTTTTAACGTACAAAAATATTTGATTTCGATGTTTTTTGGGCGACGCAATCAACTGGGCAAATATTTGCCAAGCCATAAAACCGAAACTCACCTGGAAGACAAACATGAACAGGTGGAAAGTGGTGGGCAGCTGGAACAGGCAGAGCAGCAGGGTCCAAAGGAAACTCCAGCGGGTGTAGTGGCCAAGGAAATTCGATATCACATCGCTGTCCTCATCCTGACTGAGATCCCTGCTCGGTGGCTGCTCCCCTTGCTCCGCTGAAGGTGGTTTCTTCAGGTCCTCGGAGTATCGTCGAAAGTCCAATGCTATGACACTGATTTCCGGAGTCTTTGGGCCGGGCCTTGTCTCGCGATATCCGCCATACAGGTTCGCCTCCAGGCTGCCCCTGCCCTTGTCCCGCGGCCCGCCAACACAATCGAAATTCAGGGAACCGCGACGCAGCACGCCACTCATATCGAGGTTTTATTTATATAGGTTCTTGTATATGGACGATATCAAGCGATTTTGAAAGACTCCGATTTTATTACTCCACTTGGTGCGCCAATCGATCGATTGGAAATGAGTAAAAACCGCGTTGATCGTTAGTAACTCGGCCGTCGGCGTCGATCTGGAACCGTTAACGGTTTGTAGCTCTGTTATAAGCACTCTGTAAATCTGCAAAAGAGCGAAAGCTATATGCAAGGCATTGCCAGTATCGAAAAAGCTCAACTCAAAGCTTCGACTACCCCACGATCAATTGATTTGGCATAGGCCTGCGAAAGCTTTCGCTCGACTTGAGTGAGATTCACTTCCGCCAGGACTATCCATATGAACACAATTGCTTTTGTTTTTATTTATTTATTTATTTATGTTTTATTTTGACACTATAATTGCGTTTGCTTTGGTAATTTTGATTTACAACAATTTTCATAAATTTATGTCAGTGTTTCGCTCAAACACTTTAACTTAACAATTAATTTAATGTTGTTTTAGATTCGGGTATTCCGTTTGTTTGAAGCTTAAAGAAATCTCTTACTAATGACAAATACATAACAAAGCTGATATGATCTTAGCGGGTAAGTACAATAGGCAACAAAAATAAATGTAAAATAAGCGACATAATATTGCGGAAAATAATACAAAATACAAATGGGCACATAACAACTTGGTAGGTAAGTACAACAAGTAATTCAACAGGTTGGCTTTCTCTAATTTGATTGTTTTTGTTTTTCTCTACATATACATACACAAACGCACACATATCCATATACACATAATTGTATACATTGTTAAATGCATTATATTGGAAATTTATTTGTTCATTTCATATACATATATTCTTTGATGGCTCCAAACAGTAAAACTCCTTGTATGTCCTGTGTCTCCGCACACGAACAGACAATATATACAAATCCATAATTGACCGATACTTAGAGACTGATCTGTTGTAGATACGTTTAAGGGTAGACTAAGGATTAATTGACTACGATTACTAGAGATTACAAATGGTCGCTTAAATCTGCCATTCTCATTTCTCTTTTCTCTGGAAGATTGAGCTGCTCTGCTTATTCATCTCGTATTTGGAAAACATTTATTAATAGACAACAAGAAGACGACGACGACGACGAGATTATGCATACGTTGAGATATTGACAAGACATATTGACAACATTATAAATTGTTTTTCTAAATTTTTCTTTGTGTGAACTTTAATTCGTTTGTAATTGAATTGGTAATTCCGTAATTAAAGCGCTCTGTGTTTACTGGGTAATTTCAAAAATGTTCCATTTATTATTTTTCCTAGGGAGCTTGTGGCGCAATTTCGTACAAAAAAATACTTCCTTATTTTTAAAACCATTTAAATAAAATTATGAAATAATATAATAAAGCTGTATTAAAATAAATTTGTAAACTCCCATTGCAAACCCTCCCTAAACTTGGGTCAAATTTATAACCTTCGATGGGAACCGAAGAACTTAAGCTACTTCGAGTGTTTTTGGTAACATTCTGGGTGTTCTGTGTGTTTTCAGTACTTAGATTATGACATAAGCTACAAGCCATTGTTGTTAGTTAATTGTTAAGATACATACTCACTACGTGCTACGCAAACAAGGTCCTGCCTGACATGTGACGTTCTCTAGCGAATTGGCATTACTTTTGGACATTCATCGAATCGTTACCATACATTTCAGGTGGCTTCAGGCGGTGGATATGTCGGGTGGCGTGGCAGGTTGGGGGTTAAGTGGGGGGCAGAGAGTCAGCAACTGCGTTGGCTACGCTGACTTCTAATCGGCATACTTTGGACCAGCCAAAATACTTTATTCCTCGGGGGCTGAGCAGGTTAGGATTGGCAATGGCGGTCATTACACCTGCTTGGCGGCACTGGCATTGGCACTTGAGCCACCCTGGTTGTCTGTCTTCTGACGCACAGCGGTTTCGGGCAGGAAGAGCACCACAAAGCCGCCAAAGATGCTCCAGGCGGTGAGCAGGGTCATCAAGAGGTGGCCCTCGATCTTGTTCTGAAAGACATAAGTTCAGGGTTAAGGGTAATCCTTATGAATATGTCTCTACAAGATGTAAACTCACCAGTAGCGACAGGTAAGGTGTGAGGATCAAGGCCAAACCGGCGGCCACATTGCAGGCACCCACGCCCACATTGCGTATGGGCGTGGGATACAGTTCCGCCGTGTACACCGGCATTATGGTATTGCCAGCACTGATGGTGAACTTGCCCATCATCAGGAATGTGATCTTCAGCCAGAGCAGATCCGCATGCCCCTCGGTGATCGCCGCACAGCAGCAGGCGACGCCGGCACAGATCAAAGTGGCGCAAAAGAGCCACTTCTTGCCCACTTTGGTGATGATGTACATGGCCACGGCGATGGCGGGTATTTCGACTAGGCCAGCTAGCGCCTGTGGAAAAGATAGATAAAACATAACATTCAGGAGGGGATGAGGACGAGCAGGGCAAGTGGACAAGATGTCAGCTGTCGGCTGGGCGCATTAAATCAGAGCGGCATCAAAGGTGCGCCCGGCGTTGTCAAAATAAATTATGCAATAAATTAGCTGAAAACCTCGCTGTCACGCCCATTGTCGAATGCTGGACAGTGCTGAGCAGATGGCTAGGAAAAGTCGAGAAAATCGGTCCCCAATGCCAATCATCAAGTTGGCCAAAAATAGTGTGGCTAAATAAACACATGTCGTGTAAGTGGATTATTAAGGTTATTTAGGATTTTTAGCTAATAAAAATATTGTAATGTAGTACATAGCTATTTAATTATACATTAAAACATTTTTACCTGTACAAAAATCTATAGTCATAGACATGTCTAGTGCGAACTGAACATCTTAAGCCCACTAATTCCATTAGCTTTTCGTTCCACACAAAAAAAAAAAAGAAGGAAAACAAACAAACATGGATTTCGGACAACATTAGGTGCTTAGTGCTTTAAAACAATCAAATCCCGAACAAATGCCAAACATGCCGAACATTTTGTACACTCAAGGCCCGTCAGCACTGTGCTCAACATTCTGCTGGCCATCTGCCAGGTGGAAGGGGCTAAGATGGCTGCGAGTGGCGCTGCGGCCGCGACAGGATTTATCTACTATATGGTGGATGGATTGGAGGTGGGTGTGGGTGTCGGCCAGTAACATTATAATTCGATTGCAAGCACATTTTCACACCGTCCAGCCAGTCGGAGAACACTTGACATCGAACAGACGACAGTCTTTAGTCAGCGTCTGATGGAATTGCTGACAAATCCAATTAGGTGACCATCAGTGCCACCGAAAATGGTGAACCTCTTGGCAGTGGCTAAATGCCTGATTGATCCTATATGTTAACAAGATTTCGGCTGAAGATTCCCATGCCGTCGTCGATGATTTGCCTAAGTGGATTTCCCTGCGCCCACTCTGCGTATACTTAATGTCTTAAAAACAGCGCAACTCACCGAATTCAAGTAGACATTGCCGCCAAAGGAGCTCATGTTAAGAATAATGCCGTAGTAGACCAGATTCATGGTGAACCAGATGCAGAAGAAGCAGATGGAGATGCGGCGCAGGTAACTGGAGCGGAACAGGTAGGTAACGTCCTGCGTACTGCTCTCCTGCGTCGGCGGCGTCAGCTGATAATCGGCGGGCAGCTGGCGACCATTGAACTTGGCGGCCGCCTCAATAATTCGACGCACTTCATCAATTCGACCCTTGACCAGCAGCCAGCGCGGCGATTCCGGCACCACAAACCTAACGTACAGAAGCATCCAAAATTAATCAAATCAAATTTAGCGCAGGAAACATGTGCCGCGGCAATTATGCCACTCTGTTTATAGTGGGGAAACACCCACGCGCTGTTTTCTTATTTATTCACATGGTCTGTGATCTATATACACATCTGTTTTCATGCCATATATTATGCTGATAGTTTACCTGCCCAAGACGATCAAAGACTTACCAAAGAAAGCACAGGAAGATCCCCGGAATGCCGATGCACAGCTGTAGGCGTTGATAATCCTGGGTGAGATAGGCCAGGCCCGAGATGATCATGTAGGAGATTGGCAGTGGAAACAGGTTGTACATTCCGGCGATGGTTCTCCACTTGCCATCCACATACTCAATGGCTAGGATCAGACCGGAGTAGGTGACCGATACCGATACCAGACCAAGCAGAGCGCGAAGTGTGAGATAAAGCTCAAAGGAGCTGCAGATATAGAGCCAGAGACCTAAATAAAATATACAACGAAAATGTAACAATTAAAAGTTATGATAATTTCTTAATTGGCTTAGGAAATGGCCCAAGATGAGATGAGAAAAATGCTACGACACTTTGAATATCACGTATACGACTAGTTGTAAGAATAAATCGAATGCCAGGCCAATGCTTCAAATTCAATGCTGCAGTTAAAATGTTTAAATTTGTAGTAATTTAAGGTTAGTGTGGTAATACGCTTAACAGTTAATTAACGCTTTGAGAAATTTCCTAGGAATCCCCAGCAGCCTCGCAATCAAAAGCAATTCCGCACACGTGCCCACCCTCGATGCCAGTCCCTCATTAGTAATGTCCTTTCGAATGCAAATTTCAATTATACATTGTGAGAGATTTAATCAACAAGGACAACAAGGCTGGCAAGAGCCAGTCAGCCACAACTGCAGCAACGACCACCTGACAGCCCGGCCCCACAAAACCCGCAGAGAGCCACTCGATGTGCTCGTGTTGACCCCCCGACATGGCCAAGTTCACAGTCAACGGAGGAGGACATCGTCAGGGCCAATGTCGGTGTGACTTCCGTATATTCAGGGGTATATATGAGGTGGATTGAGGTGGCCAGTGGTGTGTGTGTGTGAGTGTGCGAGGGGAATGAAATGGCCTTTAAGGCTCGAGAGACACTCACCGAATATGGTCTGCAGCACGGCCGATATGAAGAGCATTGTCTTGCGGCCGAACTTGTCCGATAAATAGCCGGAGATAATGCCACCTGTTGCCACGCCCAGCAGGAAGAACATCTCGGCCACGTTCTTTAGGTGCTCCTTCTCGCAGACCAGATCCCACTGCGATGTCCAGGTGTTGCCGACATTGTCGTTGGTCTCGTACTCCCATTTCTCGCAGGCCACCAACTTTTTATCCATCTCCGCTGGTGTCTAACTCAATAGGGATATTTTAGCTCATTCTGTTAATTTTAAGCATTCTAGGTTAGCGTCTTACCTTCCAGTCTGATGGCAGCGTGGTTTCATTGCTCACTTGACTCCAATCGATGCCCTCCCATCGCCGGCAGTTGTCGACGGAGCCACTTAAGTTCCGCCAGGTGGCCACTTGCATGTGCTGGAATTGCGCTGGGCGCTGGCACCAAAAGTCCTTGTTCGCCGCCTGGTAGATGGACGAGGATATGTGGAAGGTGTTGGGCACCTGGAAGAGCGACAGCAGCACCGTCATCAGCAACTGCCACTTGCCGTAGTGGCCCATCAGGTCGCCGATCACGTCGGTCTCGTCCTCATCGTCCGCCGGATCCAGTCCGCTCACCGCCGCTGCTGGCGACTGAGGCGTCGCTGCCTGCTGTTTGGGCGGGATGGTGGGGCTGGTTGTGGGGGATTGTTTGGCGGAGTCGTGCATGATGCACAAAGGAACTGAAATCAGAAAAGTGACAATGAATCATCAAGCAAGGAACTCTAGTAAGCAATATTTGACAAAATCATTTTAAGAATCTTTAATCTTTAATCATCTGTATAAACAATATACAGTTTGTTGGGTAATGAAATGAATGAAAGCTACTGACCTTATACTAAATAATCAAATCATAAGAACTAGTTACAAATGATTTATTTCTAATTTTCCATCAACCGATGATAAATAACTAGCAAAGATGCAGATTGACTTAGGGGAACATGCAAATAATCGACTTCTGCGGGCAGGGGAATTAATTTTATTGCCCGTGTCAGGAGCACACAAAGGAGCAATTAGTTAAGTGGTCAGTGACTGGCCATAAACCAACTCGGAGTCGGAGGCCAAAGCCTCTCAGAAACAGTCAAGTCCGAATGCAGTCAAGTCAAGCGGCTCTATTTCATTTATTAGGACAAGCCCCCTGCTTCCTGCCCCTTGAAGGGTTCTGATGCCCAAGTCCCGGTCATTGGTCAACCTGCGTTCGATGGAATTCAATCACGTTGGAGGCGATTAACTACAGCAGCCTGGTCTCCGGCAAAGGCAAAAGTTGGTGCCGAGCACCGAGGATGGAGAACTGAAGCGAACCGAGCCAGCTAGCACTACAAAGTAAAAGAATAATAGCCAAGATTTAATGTAATTGCGTCGGGGTGGACGGAGGCAGGAGGAGGATGAGGATGAGGTGGAGTAGATTGCTCCTGCCATGTTCGTGTCCCTTTGCTCAGTTTGCTAGTTGAACTTCTGCCCCATCCATTCCGTTCGCATCCTTTCTCCGCTTTGCTCTGTTTGCGTTTTCTTTTGTGGCCACTGACCAGTGGGGCTTTTGTAGCGCATTGGCTTTGTCTGGGATTTGCCCGGAATGGGTCCATATATACCAGATATAGCTGAATTGAGCCCGCGGCCCAAGTAGCCGAAGGTATCAATGCCCAAAAGTAGGCAGCAGGCGGGCAAAGTTTTCGTCTCGAATTAGCCGACTTAAATGTTTAATTCCGTTCAGTTGATTTATCTGCGGGGTATTAGTAAGCCAAATTAAGCAAGCACGCATCGAAAACGAAAAATTTAGTTTGAAAGGATTTGGAATTATTCAGTAAGTTTGTAGAATACTAACTCTATTATATGCCACAAAGTAGGATTTTCTTTCTTTTTTTTTTAGTTAAAGCACTGAATGCATTTAATACTCAATTTATTGAAAGGTAATGTTTAAAGTGATTACTAAGTTCTTTCTTTAAATCTGAAGTAATTAAATGTGCTTAAATTCATAGCGTTTAAAACTATGCACGATATCAAATCTCTCCTTTCACATGACTTGTCAACAGCAAGGATATCACTATGTGTCCCCATGAATCAAGTTCCCGCGCATATCAATCAACGGAGCCAACATTTATGGCACAATTCCCGGGAGCCGTTAGTTAAATTTGCAAATGCCCAGGCGGCGGGGGGCGTGTCCAAACCCCCGGAAGAGATATTCCATTTAGGAGGGGACTTAGCATATGTGGCCAGTGGCCACCACACCGCATCACAGTGGCTGCAGCAGCAGTGGTTGTGGCAGTAAAATTCACGCCATACGCCGCACGTGATAAGCAGTTGAGCGCACATTTTCACGCACTTGTAAACAGGAATAAGCGAAGCGTGTCCGCGAAAAGCCGCGGGCTGGAGCGACCGACCACCCAACCCATCCTATGCTGCCTGGCAGGATAATTAATTATCAATTTTATGGGCCACCCCCTCTTGGCCAGCTGCAGTTTGCAGTTGGCTCTAGCTTTTGGGCCAGCGGAGTTACTGGGCGGCTGCTGTCGCAGATGCAAGTGCCACTGGTGTCCGCCGAAGGTCGTCGCGACGTCGCCATGTCGTGTGGGCACAACGGCTCAATTTCAATGCTATAAACTACGTCGTCGTCGCCGTTTACCTTCAACTCGCGGCGCACATGGCGTATGTGCAATATCGTGGCACGCTGAAAATAACGCTAATTGCATTCAGCAGCTGTTGTCGCTCTGGTCACACCCCAGTTGTCCATTCGGGCCCCTATTCCTGCCCAGCTCCCCATTCGCTGGCACTTGCTGGTATGACAGACAAATCGACAGGTTCCTGGTTTGTGGGATTAAATCAATTTAATAAACTAATTGGAAGCTGTCGAAGATGGATTAGTCCTATAATTCGTCTCTGCACAGGCATTAATTGAAAATAATTGGCGCGCGGATTTAATTGGCTCAACTAGATAATTCGAAAAGTAACTTAAATAATGTATATATTTCATAATCCAATCATAAAGTAAAACATTTTATTGAAGTCAAGTGTATACTTTCTAAAAGTGATAAGCTTTTCAATTTATTGAATTTGCGTTCCGATGTGCACATTAATATTAATCGGATTTATATACATTCCAACGATAGATAAATGAATGTACCACTCAATCAATTGCCTAGTTAACCGACAGCTAGCCGTAATATGAGAAACTGGTTCAAATCGCTCTTTCCTTTTTTGTATGCATATCAGGCCCATTGTACTGCCAAAGATAGTACTATCTATATAGACAGTTTCACACCCCATGCAAATCAAACGGCAATGGCCCATGTCCAATTGGTAATTACGTTTACATTGCAGCCATAAATAACAAATTATAATGCCATGCACGATCATAAAAGTGCACACACATCCCGCTCCCACTGGTGGTGTCCACATATCTGCGGGTTCCCAGGGACCTGGCAAAGCTCCGGAGGCGGATGCGTCTGGGCGCGATCTCTTGACACGCTCCACCAGCGCCAGGGCGCCTCAATTGAACACGATCCACACAAGCTCCTCTAATAATGATTTGTTTCAATTGAAAAGTCAATGCCAGAGCTCTCTCCCACTGGCCATTAATAATTTGCTTAGCTTCCATTCGTGGTTAATTAAAAAAAAAGCGACCAAATGTGGCGCTAAAGACAATTGACAACGGGTGAAAGAGAGTGCGCGTCTATCTTGCTACTCATATTTGCATAAAAATGCGAAAAATTACTACCGCTGGTTGTAAAATATTAATGAATAACAAATTTAATTAGCCGAAAGTGTGCGTGAGAGCCAAGTTTCCATAGCATTAATGGCGTTTTGTATTTCATACAGATAATGGAAACTTTTTTTTTGGTATTTCCGTCTACTAAACATTAAAACTGACTAAAGGAAAATCCGAAAAGGTTTATAGTTTATAGTTAAGTATCATTTGTTAAAGATATATATATACGATTATTGATATATAATATAACATATAATGAAAGTCCAGATATTTATATACCTTTCCTTTACATTTAACTAACTGCTCCCGTTCATCTGAATTTTTGTGGCACTTTAAGCAGCACAATGACAAATTGAGGGGGCTTTCCCCAGGCAATTACGACCAGCCGAGTGTAGATAATCAGGAATGCGAAAGAATCTCATAAGCGTCATAGTCACAAAAGCCGAAATGTGCTAAATATTTCTAATACAAAGGCAAGCGTTTAGCTCTGGGGAGCGAAGAGGTGGGGTGGGGCGGCTTTTGGGTGGGTGGCTACTGGCAGGAGAGGCAGACAAATTGCCGCTGTAATTAGCCGTCATGCATATAAAAGTGCATTCACTTTCATGCCATGATAGAAAAGAGAATTGAGAGTGCCGAGGGCGGAATGGGATGGGAGGGGATGGTATGGGTTTGGGTTCGTTTGGGCTGGTGATGATGATGATAATGATGACGCCTGCATCTGCATTTGTGCAAGCATGGCTCGGTGACGTTGCCAGCTAATTTGCACATTTATAGGATTTGATTTGTTTATTATGCATTCACCGCCGCTGAAGGAAGCGACGGGGTGGCGAGCGAATGCTCTGCCAAGTGGGTAATAGTAATCTTCAGACACTTGCACGCAGCAACGAGCTGCGCTTCCGTTTCTCCGACAAGTGCCCTCGGTGCGGATGAGCGATGACGATGGCGGATGGCGGCTAGGGGTTGCAGGAGCGGGACGACATACCGCCGGATGACGGCTCGTCATCGTATAGCATTGGCCAGCCTCACTTCATCACTTGTCAGACTAATTGCAACTGTGTGGCAGCCGCTTTCGGATAAGTAACAGCATCGCTGCACCACGGGGCGTATGCGCAACGTCTAGCGAATTGCATTCAATTCCGCCGGCTGCTGGCTGCTGGCTGCTGGCTGCTAGTTGCCTGTGGCGATAGTAAATAATGGCAATTCAAATTCGATTTGCGCCCGCACAACGCACCATTTTCAGTATAAACAATTCAACTTTAACTTTCTATATCGCCGATTTGCGCACGAACGTGCTCGAAACGACCGATAATGGGTCGATCTTTTGGTTGGTGAAATTTACGACCCCACGCCTGGCCATTAACACAATTGATTTTGGCACTGGGTAAACAAATTCAAAAACGAATCCATAAACAACACGAATCCGATCCGGCCGCTTGAGCCAGAAAACTAATGCGACTAATTCCGAAGTAAATCAGCCAATAAACGAATTTACTCCCAAACCTTGCGTTTTACGGCCATTTTTCCGGTGAAAAACAAATGCAAAGAAAATATACGAATCGGCTCCGTCCAAAGAAAACTTTGACCGTCATTAAAAGGCAAATTTTAGGCATCATAAATTTTGAGAAAAACAAGTCTAGCGAAATATTCATAACATATTTTAGATACTTTTTCTTTAACATGTGTAAAACATTGTTTGAATATGAAATTCCTTTTTTAAGCCATTTAATTATCTCTTCTCATTTTATGATGTATAATTTGAAGTGGTATTGTCAAATTCTTACATAATTTTGTCAATTGCCTGCAAATTCACCTTATGTTTGGCAAATGAAGTCAAGTCCTGGCAATAAAAACGAGCATATGTCAGCATTTTTCATATCAATGCGAGAACACATTTGCAACTTTATAAGCCCAGCCAAAGCCACAAAACCCTCGAACACATTTGATTGCCACAAATTGAAGGCAGCTTGACAATTTTGTGTGATCGGATTTCGTAAAATGGCACATTTTCACAAATTTTCAAATGCCAAAATCATTACAATGAAGTGTGCTCCCCTTCGAACAAACCCAACCACGAACAAGGATCAAATCAATTCGAATCAATTGAAAAGGCAGCCACAAAGTATTTGAAAGTTTTTATGAGGTGGGCGTGTTGTTGCCACATGTGTGCGTGTGTGTGTCTGTTTGTCGATATATTATGCAAATTTCCGCTACCTTTGGGTGGCTCCAACCCGCCTCCATCACTTCATCGCACTCGCAACAAATTCATCTCAAAACCGTTCATCTGCGGATATCTTTTATTTAGCAAGAATTGCGAGTGGGGCATTTGGGTAGGTATATACCTATAGGTTGGTGGAAACATTGCAATATGGCAATTCCGTTTTGTTCTCGTTCACTTTTGAAGGGTCCTTACTGGCTTCCTTCCGCTTGCCGACTACCGTGCAGCTGCTGCTGGTATGTCCTGCCCAGTTCAGCTCAGTTCTGTTTGGTTTGGTTTGGCTCGGTTCGGTTCGGTTCAGTTGAGTCCGGCCCTGGCTGCATTTAGCTGTAAACAAAGTCAGAGATGCGATGCACAGGATACAACCGGACTCGCAGCCGGAATCGGTCCAGTGTTGTAGTGCAACACAAAAGAATATAGGTCATCAGCCATGGGCGAAATTTAGCTAACAAAAGGTATATGGGTACTCCATTTAAAATTAAGATGCTTTCTGTCAATAATGTTTAGTTAAACAAATATATGCTTTGCTAGTTGTAAATGGTTTCCAAGAAAGCTCTTTAGACGATAAGAGGAATGCCCATCCCACCGAGAAATACCCAAGTGGTCAAACATTTAACCACTGTCAATCAAAGAACCACTTTCGCATAGGGTATTTCCAATTTCGTTGGCCATATTTGGTATTTGGATTCATATTTGGTATCTGTTTAGCTAGACTCCTAATGTAAATCCGTATGGATGTCTAAGTGAGTGCCCGCTGCTGATCCATTGTTGTCAACATGAATTCACAATTCTATTTCCATTTGGTCTTGTCGGTGGCTGGCGATGGGCATATAGATGGGCCTTTGCCCATGCTCCGCGACTCGTGTCTTGTTAATCGAATAGCAAATCGTTTGGCAATTTCAAATTTTGCCAGCTAAGCAGCCATCTGCCTGCCCCTCGCCAGCCCCACCCCTCTATTGTGGGGTCGCGCGCCTTTTTGATTAGAATTTCCATTTCAAAGTGCGCACTGATTTGCTACTTTTATGCGCTTCCAATCAGTGGCAAGTCGAGAGTCAAAGCATCCGCCATTAGCATAATCTTACGGCAAGGAGTGGGTGGGCCAGGCGCCAGGTGATTGCCAGCTATGTTTGTTTGCCTGCCCCCCACCGCCCACCACCGTTGACCTCCGCCCCTGCGAATCATTGGCGTGCATTGTCAGGATTCCCATGCCCATTGGAATATGCTTGTGAGCTACTCAATATGTTCAATGCCGGGTTATGTGTCTCGGGACTCAGCCATGTGGAGTTTTCAATTTCATTTTCATGAGAACTCTTGGCTCCTTAGACATTTTCCTTGACTAAACTTAAGTCCTCGAAGGAATGTAAAAGCACTCTATATTTGTTTGCTTATGCCAGGCAAACGGCTTACAATGGCATATTTTATAAGTTCTCATGAAAATATATATCATTTTTATATTGAAAATAAATTACTGTTGTTTTTTAAAGGCAATATGAACCAACGCATTTTATGGAATCATAAAAGTTGCCATTATACATGCTAGTGGATATGAGCTGGCTACTTTTAAAGACTATTTCCGTTTATGTCATTTATGGTTACCATTTACGGGAAAATCCTCGAGGCAAATTCGGATCCTTGGAGTGGAATGAGCAGATTCTGCCCGAGGGCCTAAAGCTGCCTTCAACAATCTGTCAGGATAAAGTCATTGTCGTTGTCATTGTTGTTATTCTCATTGTTGTTATCCTGCTGTTGTTCTTCTTGTTGTTGCTGTTGTTGTTGCAAGAGCCAAACAAATAGACTCGGGCGGCGAAAAAAAAAAAAACAAAGTCACACACACAGACGCAGAGCAAGAAGCAAGGAAAAAAAGGCGCACAAATAAACAAACAAAGGAGAGCAAAGCAAATGTCGCTGGCGGCACGTCCGCGAGCAAGGATGCCAGGACATATATTCACACATCCCCCACTCCCCACCGATTTCTCCACTGTGTCCTGCCGCGTTGCCAACGTCGCCAGGCAGCCTGTGTGCGTAATGAGCTTACCTTATGGATAGACAAAACAAGTTGCTGCGGGTGTTGCTGTTGCTGCTGTGCTGCTGCTGCTGCTGGTGTCGCAGGTTCGGGCGCAGCCAATCCTGCAGCACGCGTCCTGCTGCACAATTGGCAGGGCTGATGGCGACTTCCTAGCCCGTTTCCTGCGGCTGGCTCTTTTTGTTTTGATGGTGTGTGTCTGTCTGTCTTGGCGCGGAAATCCGTCGCACGCTCGTCGTTTTTTTATTTTCTTTTTCTCTTTTTATTTTTTCTCACTTTTGGAATAAATTTACGGCTAGAGGCGCACTAAACGGAAACTGACACGTAAAATGCTGTCTGATTTTACGAGCGTCTACGGCCCTACGGTCTCTACGGAATATGCGATACACGTGGTCAGGTGGGGGTGCAGAGCACTTGCTTCGCTATTTATTCGATGCATTTCGGGGATTACTCATACGCAGCGTGGTACGCGGGGCATGGAAATTGATTCGCGCGCGCGTTTTCCGCCCGCTGAAGCAACAGCAATTTGCAATTTGAACAACCGTAAATAAGTGGCGAAGAGCAGCGGCACTCTAGTAAATAATAACGCGATATTATAATAACAATAATAGGTTGATATTATGAAATTTCAAGCGATTCTGTGTGGGCCGCTGCCACTGCCCGCTCGCATTATTTATGGGTTGTCCAAACATTGTCTGGCGGAATTGTCTTTGGGCGGAATCATGAGTCCTATGTGTTAGCACATCTCAACAACGGAACCCAGTATATATAGCATGATTGTTGCCACTCGCATTTGTTGCTGTTGCTGTTGCTGTGGCTCTTGTTTTATTTATTTAATTTTATACTATGCGCACTCACGCACCCACACCACGGATATCGGGATCTCGGAATCCCAGAATCTCAGAGTTTTTGAATTTCGGACCTCGTACCGCACTCGTACCGCTTGTCTTTTGGCTGCTGGCGGCAACAACAACGCTTCCTGCTCTTGATTCGCACTATTTGCTAGGCGCTGATGCTGAAAATGCGATTCGACTGGCGACGGCAAAGGGCGGCTGTTGCGGCGTTCAAGTTCATCACACAACGACTGACCAAGAGCAACTGAGCGCTCGTCTCCAAAGCGAAGAACTTTTATAACCTTCTCCCCACCGCCCCCAACGAACTGCGACGCCGGCAGCGACGTTGGCAGATTCGATGCTCGGATGCTGCCAGCTTGGACCATTCTCTTAACACGCTCTTCTGCGCTCTTTTGCTCTCGACTCGCGTGGCGCGCAAAACTGTTGCTGTTGTTATTTAATCGCCGGCAACGCTTCACTCGGCATTACTGCCATACACTACGCCCCAAAAGGGGACTCCCCGTCATATCGAAGCTCACGGGGAAAAGTAAAACAATAATTCATTTTTAAATGAAATCATAATGGACAATTAATTTAGAGATGCTAAGTACTTTTTACTATCAAATATTGTTGCAAATAAAATGATATCGTTACTAAAATGTTATACCTATTCAAATAAAATGATAGGTTTTTAGCATGAAATAGTGTGAACGTATTATAGTATTTTAATAATATAGAATAAATGATTCTTTTATAATACGAATTTGAAGATAAAACTATCTAACAAAATAAGAGTGTTCATCTTTCGATATCAACAAAGCACTGCAGCTCCCCTCCCCTTGCACTTCCGCCTGAGGTGTAATGATATAAATCAATTGATGAAAAATGAATGACTGTAGCTATATCCGATGTGTGAAGTGCAGTTTGACCGACACAAGGAACAGCGGACGGCGGCGGAGATCGGCGGCAAATCGGCGGAGCGTGCCGAAAGATCGCCCGCCAACCGGCGATCAGCGGGTGTTTGGGCCTAATGTATCTAGCCGTCAGCGGTCGCGACCAATTTGCCTGATAGATCACATCAAATATGATTCTGACAATTTGTTGACACTTCTGTGTGTAGTTTGTGGGTGCCTTTGTATTGTTTCTCGTATTTATTTTGGGGTAGTTAGTTGACGATGATTGTTTAATGGCAATGTACTATGATGCCTGGTGGTCGTTCATGGCGTTATGATTCTCATATTGACAGCGATCTCCCCAATCCCCCGAATCCCTCGTTTTTCTTTCGGCAATGCCCGAATTTTGTTACGCCGAAATTCGGCTGCTTTACGATTGATTTATGACTGCGGGGTCTGTGGGGTCTGCGCTTGTTTATTGTTCTTTCGTCTCATTACGCGAAAATTTGTTATTTATTTGCTTAGAATAAGACGAACGAGAAGACATAGTTGCAAAGGCATTCAAGCTTCCGTCAAAGATAACAAACAAGAATCGTTGTTCGGTGGCTAAATTGTTGCTAATTGAATGCCATAAATGGGTGCTAATTGTGAAGTCAAGCCCGAAGTCTAAATTACTATTGAGCTGTTAACTTTATTAACTATTTTTAAAGTGTTATCAGCTTAAGAGTAGAAAATATTTGTTTTCTGAAGGGTAGGTAAGTATATACCTTGATTAAGAATATGATTCATTTCAAATAGAATTCGGCGAAAATGAAATCATGATTCATTCATCCTGTTGATTTCCCTCATTCGTCTCAATGTTCTCAAAGAAAATGTAATAAATTTCTCATCGCAGACTGTCAATTGGGAATTTTGAGTGATTAGACTCGTTAAAATTAGGTCACAAAATATAAGAAGTGATAATAGAAAAAGTATATGATGATCGATTGGATGTTTATTAATTTATTTATTTATCTTGTAAAGCACTTTTAATAAGTTGTTACAAATATGTCAATTATTTTATTTTCGTGGAAAATTTGAGTTCCCATGAGTTGATAATAAATGCATTCGCATTGTTAATTTTAAAATTGTTTATCAGTTGTTACACTTATTCCATAACCTTTCCATTTCCAACTTCCCACCCTTATTAAACAAACATTCATTCACAGCTGAAAAAACCAAAGGTGGAAAATTTATCGCATGCGATTTTTCGACTTGCCTGCGAGAAGAAGTATTTCCTAATCAATTTAAAACGCTCGTACAATAAATGTGACTATTCGTTGTTGTTTTGGTTTGGTTTATTGCTTTTCTAGCGGGAGACAAATGGAATGCAAATTCTGCTGGATTTATTTATAATTTCCCAACGACAGAAATAATTAGCTATTGAGTGGGAAATCAAACAACACCGAGCTTTTATCAATGAACCGAACAGAAATGGGGTGGGGTGTTTCAATAAGGGAGGGGCTCGACTTGATTTGGCTGACAGTCGGTTTCAGTTTCAATTTCAGTCGAGAGTTTTGTTTGCTTTGATTTATACTAATATTCTAATTGGATTGGCGCTACACGTTTTCCATAAATTAAGTGGCATACAAATAATTCGCATTCACATTCGATCGGTGGGGATAACAAAGCCAAGTACGCAGTATAGTATAGCACCCAAAAACCCCTGCCTGCCCCTTACCCGCGAACAACTCCTTCTGTATTGCAACGTGCAAGTGTCACTGATTTATGGCCAAGTGCGAGTAAATGTGTGTGTGTGTGTGCTGTGCCAGTTAGCTTGTTTTGACCAAGTTAACTGGTTTAATGGCCCAATGGGGAGCAGTGGTGGCATACTCACTTGTCCCGCTCCTGCTCCGCTGACTCCGCTCCTGCGGCGCCAGCAGCGGCAGCTCCAGTTCCATCGACGGGCTGTCGTGGGTTAAGCTCTTGCGTTTGGCCATCGTTTTTGCCCGTCGTTTTGTTTATACTTCTAATATTGCCCCTTGATTAATGATCATATACTAATTATCGAGATACGCGAATTGGCAAGGCCAGTTTTGATTTCGAATTCTATTTCTAGTTCGGTTTCTGCACACACTCGCTTTACGACTTGGCGCCTTCTTCCCGCTCTTATCACGCTCGTGCGGCGCTTATCAAACCGGCATTGGCTGGGTTCCGCTGTTGACTGACTGGCCAGCTGGGCATGGACAGCTAGGGCGCTCGGAATAGGAGCTATTCACTCCGTTGCCCCACATAAATCACGTTCCAATTAACCGAAATTGGCCAGACGTGTTGGCATTCGGTGGCATTACTACTGTCCAAGTAGTTCCACAACAATGGCTCAATGGGATCCCCGATAAAAGTCGGGATGATCCAGGCACTACGGGATTGCTATTGCCTCTTGGCGCGACGTGTGAACTGAGCGGCGAACGGTGGCTAACTGACTGACCGACTATGGGCTGGCTGGTCAGCGAAGCCCCCAGAGTCTGAAGCGATTGGCGTCGCCTTCGGCTGGGGCTACCGAAATTCACGATTCAACGGAAACATTCCGCCGCAGAAGAGGGTACTGTATGATTTTTCATATGCTTGCAGCACGCCAGAACGAAAGCTGGCTAAATGCCTGGGTAATTAACACCACATCAGAAATTATTTAAAAAATTTTTTCAATCGCTATGGCCTAGGGTGTTTTGCATGATCCAACCATTTAAGAAACATAACCGTTAGCTTGAGCGGTCTTTCCTTTTCTTCCATTTAAAAGTCCCCCTTACACAACTTTAAAGCTCCCCAAAAATAATATTAAATGTATACAAACATAGGAAATTAGTATAATTAAAAATATAATAAATTTTGATATTTAAAAAAAGGTATTTTAGGAACTTACATCTTAAGTTTCAAAGAATATTCATGTTTTTTATTATTATTATTATTTAATAAGTAAGTAAGTAAGAGTATTTAAACTTCGCCTGCTCCCCAACTGCATGTCGTTTGCTTGTGTATTTTTTTTTTTGCACGGCTTGTTTGTTTTGGTTTTGTTTTACAATTCACAGCAAAAAGAACAGCAGCAAGTTCGTTTATTTGGGGGTTCATTAAAATGTATTTACACGTTCATTGATTACTAGTTTCGAACCGAAAGCTCACTTGTTTGCTCATTGAGAAGTGATGTGAAGTGCGCGGGCGACAGCTGAATGTCATCCGCGTCTGAATCTGTAAGCCTCATTGAACCCGGTCATCAATATGTTTCTGTGATTTCAGTTGCTCGTGATGATTTCGATTTGACAGGCTTTTATCGCGAAATATGCAAATTTCAAATAAGAGCGCTGAAGTTTGGCAAAACCGAGGACATGTTTAATAACCCAAATCCAAGATATATTATGAAATATTTGCTTGAATTATGTCACTTTTGATGAGTATTGTTTTTTTTGTAATTTTATTTGCTTAGCCAAAGAAATATGAAGCAGCTTAGATTGTCATTATATTTAAACTTTTGGATTTGCATGCCAGGATATCATCGAGTATCCTGCATGAAAAAGCTTAAGCGCAGGAAGACAGTTTCCCAACCAATTTTCCTTGTCAAGCTCCCACGAGAAGCTTTCGGTTTTCCCGTCAAAAACTCACCTCAACTTCCAACCCCAGGAATGTTTGCTTTTCCCAGGATATTCTGGCGCGGCGAATCGAAGCGCATGAAATGGCAGGGACTTAGCACGCATTAAACAACATCAAAATAAACAAACAATTTCGCAGACAATTGCTTCGAGGCAGTTTGAAGCAGCCGCAGCGAATTGCGGTCGAAGGTCGGGGCGAAATTCGGAGTGGGGTGGGATTATCCTTTTGGAAGAGTGCTCGTTGCTTGGGTCGTGTGCCGCCACAGAGATTCACAGAATGGATTTGCTCTGGTTTGGATGCAAGGCGCTAATCGATATGTACCAGACAAGGGTCCTTCGTCCTGTCAGCCACTTCAACGGGGATGGTCTGCGGTTGATGGTTGCGTTTGCAACTCCTTGACACCAGCAATCTGTTTTCTTTATTTGGCCAGTGTGTGAGAACCATTTGATTCAATTATGCCGACTGACTGATCTTAGATAATCGGTTGGTTGTTCGCAAAAAAACCTAGTTGGAATATTTTATGTTAGGAAAGTACAAGCACTGATTAGAAAGGTACTTTAATATAAACTTTGATTTACAGCTGTGCATGCAGATAGAAAACTAATTTAGTTTTAATCAGCTTGATTGGATGATTATTGTATCTGATTGTAAATCGCCAAGTTTTAGAGATTAGTTTTATATTACTATTTTAAGAACTTATTTTGGCAGATAGTCAAAGTTCTAAGTCCAGTCTAAACGCATAGGTCCAAATACTCAAGCATATTATTTTATATTCCCACAACCTTTCCATTTAAATTACCTTAACCCTAACTTACGTTTATAACCCTCAGTTAAATTGGCATGTTCCATACGGCTTAGACCTAAGGAACATTTCAAGTAATACTCTTATATGCAAATCAAATGGGTTTAGGATATTCATTCTATTTATTTTTGGTTTTCCCACAGTTCGTGATTTTCACTTCCTTGGGTGCACTCGTTTGAAATGCGATAATTTAATTGTGGTGCGATGACAAGTCCACCTCAGTGGGTTATGGGTTAGGGTTAGGATTAGGGGAAGTACCGGCCTAAAGGGCGGCTTTCCTGCGGCAATTGCAAAAGTTAAATTAACAATCGTGTTTACATTGGTTGGTAACAAGATTTCACTTAAGGACGTCAGCTTTGTTCGCGGCACCACAATTCTATCTTCAGCTCAATCGGTCTGAGCTCGAATTCTGTACAGGATTCGGGCACTTACCCTCCATCAAAACTGATTACTGTCATCAGAGTCCGGAGTTCTGGGTGCGAGGGGTGTGCGAAGTGTGCGCCGACGCGTGCGACAAGCAAATTTGTCTGGTAATGAAAAGGTTTGCGCATCCGCATCCCTGACATATTGCCAGTCCTTTTGTTCTGCGGATCGGTCTGCTCGGGATTTTCGCGCCTCGGGTTAGGGCACGCGACCAGGTCGCCCGACTGGGCGGGAATTCTCCACTTTGACGTGGCTGACGTAGCTAATTTGCAAGCAAACCAAAACATCAAATAAACATAATTCAATTTCAACAATTGCCCCGTGACGATTGCGCTGACAAAGACTGCGGCTTCGAGTGGTTCCAGATCCCGATTCTAATCCTGATCCTGTTTCTGGTTCTGGTTAGGTTAAATGAGCCGTGAAATGTAGCGACCAGCTATCTGCCTTAGATCTAATTGCCCTGACTCTGCTTTGTGTCCTCGTCCCGTGGGAATCGAACTTTAGTCGAGTCAAATCAACAGGTCCATGGGCCCCTATATCGTACTCCGATTACCAGCAGATTTCATCGCATATCTCTTTCCCCATATGGTTGTAAAAACTGACTTTAGTAGGGGAAATGGCAGGATTATTTGGCGTAGGGTTAGACGGGTCTCCTGCCTCCGGAAAGCTCCACTCGTCCTCCCCCATCATCAAAGCGGCGGACTCAAACATGGCGACTTCCTGCTGTGCGAAATATAATGGCAGAATGTCAAAAACAGGTGAAGGAAGCACAAAGCGAATGGAGCTGGATCGTAAAGGGGAGTGGCTGGAATGGTATGGTGTCGGCTAGGGTGACTTAAGGCTGTGCTACAATAAACGAACCAATTTTGTGCATTAAAGAAATGTATAAATTAATCTTAATATATATTTTAAAAGGTGTGAAATCACAATACAAATATTTGTATTTATTAATTTTGATAAAAATAACTTAAAACTCGAACATGTAGTGGCTTGCATAAAAGATGAACAAATATCAGAGTCATTCAGATTTAAAAGTAGCTGGGCAAATCAACTACCATAATTAACTCGAAGTCTAGATCTACGCCCAGCAATTGAAGGGTAGCCAGAGGCGAATTAGTCCAACGAATTTCCCACAGCATCCGTTCCATTTTGCAGGGGCAAACACCCTGTACTTGCTAAGCTCCGCCCATCTCGTAGAGGGCGCACGGTAACTGGCTGCAAGGACGTTTAGGGGTGGAAAGGTCCTGGCCAGAGTTGTGGCACTTCCAATTGGATCTGCGGCACTATAAAAGGCTCGCAATTCCCGGGAGATGGACTCACTAAAGTTTTTAACTTATTGGACAGCGGAAGTGCGTAGAAGTGTCGGAAAAGTTAATAGTCTCTCTAGATTTTAATTAAATTAATATTGTTCAGTGAGTAAATAAGAAATTTGATAAGAAAATGTCGCGAAATCAATTGCCAGATTCATCGTCTTCGCCGCCCATTAGGTACGGATGTCTAAAATATATATAAAATATCTAAATATATGATTATAATTAAACATTATCCTTAATAAAATTCAAAATTGTTTTATTGTGCGACATAAAAGAAGAACCTATGCCATATTTATTTAATCAAATAACTGAATAATTGCTCAAATATACAGTCTTATTTAATAAAAAATAAATATAATTATTTACATACATGCGCAGAAGTGGAGTCACATACACAGTGCCGTCGGTATCTCGATTTGATTAAATAAACGGATACAAAATTAAAGACTTTAGACTTCACAATACAGTCTTAATCATCAAATGTTCAATTCTTACCTTTAACGAATTAATTAATTTCACAATTAATAATGCGATTTATTTTCGCCGACAGCCATTTACCCTTCCACAATTTCGACGATGATCTGATCAACGATTTGCCCTCCTGCATTTATGCGGGTCAGCATCAAGGCGGAGGCGCCACCGGTGGAGGTGGTGGATCTGGAGGTGCCGGTGGCAGTTCTGGGCTGCGTCTGAGCTCCAACAACCTGCGTCACATCCAGCAGCATTATATGCAACATAGCGGTGGTAAGACGGAGACAAAATATACCTCAAGACACCTTGAATATCTGTCTGAAATCCCGCAGAAAATCTACTTGACTCCTCTACCAACCCAATGGGGGTGCACAATTCCGGGGGAGGAGCACCCTTAATGTGCAACAGCCCCAGTGCCAGCAGCAGTGGAGGAGGTTGCGGCAACGCAGGATCTGCTACTCCTGGCGGTGCAGGTGGTCCCAATCCTGGATATGGATCCGTGGGAGCTGCAACTGCGTCCAGCTACAAAATGCAGCGACAGGCGGCCAATGTGCGGGAAAGGAAACGCATCCAGAGGTCCGCCCCAACTGGGTACACCAAATGGTCTTTTCCATTTTACAAATTGCTATCCCACGATCCCTTAACCAGAAGTTATAACTAACAAGCTTTCCTTTATTTTTTATATTTCTTGCGCTTTGCAGCAGCATCAATTCGGCTTTCGATGAGCTAAGGGTCCATGTACCCACATTTCCGTACGAGAAACGTCTGAGCAAGATCGACACTCTGCGGCTTGCCATCGCCTATATATCTCTGCTCCGTGAGGTACTACAAACCGACTACGATCCCCTGACCTATGTGGAGAAGTGTCTGCGCGGGGAGATCAAAGCGGACAGGGCTAATTGGAATACGAGTGGTGAGTAGAGAATTTGGTCGGAATATCAATGGTCAATAAACGGTTCGCTTCGCAGATCTCACAGCTCGTCTGTCCTGGATCAACTGGGAGAATCTCGGAGTACATCCTGGTAGGCGAACACTGCTTACCTCGTTGGCTCTGTCCTCGGAACCCATGTGCGGAGCTCATTGCGGAATGCCGTAGATTCACCCTATAAATTTGAGGCTTAGCCTATCAACTGCTGAAAGCACTTACCACTTAAGCCTCTGATCTTCCCCAAAAATACAAAGTCTTCCCTTTAGGTTTTGATCTCCCAATTAAGTTTAAGGCTGTACATATTTCTACAGTTACTAACAGTTAGCAATAGTATTTTATTTGAAAAGCGTCTCGGCTGCACGAAATACAAGACCCATCTGCCATTGAAGCCCACTACTGTGTTTAATAAATAGTTATTGGTTTCAAAGGCGCGCGGGATAATGCATTTACAAATCAATTCCTCAAATTATATTTCAGGATAAATCTTTTGTAAATAGTATTGAGTATTGGGCAACCGATTTGACAAACCGGTTGCAGCTAACAGACGTTTTACAGTTAGTCAACTATGTAACAACTTTAAAAATAAAATATATATTATATTATATTATAATATATATAAAATATATATTATAAAAGTAAATACATGTTTCAACTAGACGTAGACATTAACATAGCTCCCTATCAAAGTACACATACTCGAAAATAAATACTTCTTTGATCAACAAGATAACTTAGAACACAAACTGTTTGTTGTTGGGTAAAACGAGGGCTAAATGCGCTGCCGATGGTTAGGCATGTGTGTATATATAATAGGTATGTACTTGCTCTATTTGGACTACATGCGGAAGATATCAACTAGAAACTTTTGGCTACTACTCCTACGGCATAGGTACGTATGTACATATGCGGTTAAACTAATCTGTTCAATTCTGTTCCATTTTTAATTTCGCTTTGGTAACTCGACCAGATTTCGTTGGCTAATACTCAAATTGTGTTGGCCTTGGCTACAATGGTAATACAAATGCGCGCACATATAGGTATGTACTAAATAGAAACGATTACATAATGCACACTCACAATAATGAACATAAACACAATGACACGGTTGAACTACGCTCCTAATAATTGAATTTTCGATTGCTTCTCCAATTTGTTTTTGGTTTTGTTGCTGTTGTTTGATCTATTGGTCGTGGAGCCCTTTCCACACTGGCTCCTTAGGCCGGATTAAGCACGGCCACTTTGCGTAGGCTCTCCAGCTCGCTTCTCTTCAAACGCAGACTGAACATGGCCTCAACAAAGCCATGACAGTCCGTCACAATGTTGTCCTGGATCATGGTATCCCGGAATAGGTTGGCCAGGGCAGCAATATCATCGCAGCCCAGAATGGCGTTCTTGTGAGTGACGAACATGGTTAGGGCGGCACGAAAAACGATCTTGTAGCCCTCGGCAAAGACGCAGTCCCATATGCGTAGCACAGTCTCCACGGGCAGCACCTCGGCAAAGATGCAGATGAACCATTTGCTGGCGATCACCGGATAGGGCAGGCCTACAATAAAAAATATGTTAGCAACCGATTATGGCCTTAGTTTTTTAACCTAAGTCTTACCCAAGTTATCCACATGCCGATTTACAGCGGGAATTCGCCGGATGACCAATTCCCGGAACACGGCTAGATCCCTCAGCAGATTGGCCATATTATGCGAATGGTATTGCGGCACGATGTTTTCAACGATATGCTTGAGGAGCCAGAAGGACTTCTCCTCATCGTCGGTGACGATCAGCAGCAGGCCGGCTATGTAGTTGAGACCTTGGCAGTAACCCACGTCCCGATTGTGATGGGCGTAGGCGATGAGAATGTTGTACAACCGCTGCTTCTTCATATCGAAGTGAATATTGTCGGGAAAGGTACGAGGTAGATCGATTGATATGGAATCGCTGATTTCTTTGTCGAAGGGCTCGGTGCGCAGCAGGTTGCGAAAGAGATCCGGCGACCGACGCTGTGCGGCAGCAGCTCCAGATATCTTCATCCAGACGTCGGGACGGTACGGACCAGGAATGCCCTTCCGAATGTAACGCTTCAGCTTGGCGTCCACCTGGGTGAGATCGGTGTTTTGCTGCAGAATGGCCTCCCATTTCATGCGGCGTCGCGTTAACGTTTTCAGGTAACCATCCATGAACTTTGAGTAGTTGTTATAGTCGAAGTGGTCGCCACGCTTGAAGCCATATTCGTCCACATCGCTAACCACGTGCGGTTTAGATGCGTAAAGACATGCGTAAGTGAAAATAATTGCTATATAACTGACTGCTCACCTGAACTTTGAACTTGCGGTAGCATCCATATGAACTATTGACTAGAGTTTCTATTGCTCACAGTGGAGAAGTGTGGATTTCTTCGACGTTGGCCACGATTTCCTGTCAGCCGCTCGTGGCTCGTGGCATGGCCCCAAAAAAAGATTTCGTATTCGGCGCACGTTGTGCGGTTACGTCGCTGCCTGCGCCTCTGCCGCTTCCGCTGCAACTGCAACGAATTGAACCTTCTGCAAAAGTCAATAAATATTGCCTTTAACTGGGGGCCCTTCATTTATTTATAAGCCCATTTGGCCTTCGCTGGCACTACCTCTGCCTACGCCTCGTCCTTGAGCGATGGGTGGCCTTTTGTGCGCGCCCACTCGACGTTGTTGCTGCCTCCGCTGCTGAACTGATAACATTAACGGACCGACGACCGATTTGGGTGGGCGGCCAACGGACAGGTGACAAGGGGGTGGGCGTGGGCGAGTGCGTTGACTCTGCTTAACGCGCGCTTGCAGATGGTCAAAGGCAGATTATTTAAAAGTAGTGATTTCATTGAAGATTGCTGGTCCGCTTATCAGTGGGCTTAAGTTTTCATATTTTTGTTCTTACTGGTTAATAAAATTCGCGTCTTGTGGAGAGTGACCAGAGTCACGAGCTGGGAAAATGGCACAACGGGGAACTAGTTCAAATCTACGATATTTGTGATGCGATATATCGAACATATCGCTTAAATTCAAAATAGTTACCATAAATAGGAAATAAACGGTGGATGGCATTTAAATTATCTTCACATTATGATATATGATTTGAAGCAAAAATTTGAAAATTTTGATTAGTTTATATCGTCAAATGCAGAAAATAGGTGACCTAACATATTAAGCTAATAGCACTGCCGATATATCGGGTAGTGACCACCCTCACACGTGACAGCTGTGAACATCTGTTGCACGAATCACCCACTGCTTTCATTCATCGTCATGCGTCATTCAGTCGCATCGTGCTGTGACAAATTACGCAATGTCTAACAACTGATGTAAAATAAGCAATTTACCAAACAGTTGGCCAAATTCCGTGTGTACACACACTCCGATCGACCCAGCGAGGCACTTTATCCACCTCCTGACCACTTCGAAATGCTGCGCAGAACGGCAACGATGGGAATCATGGCGGCAGTTGCCGTTAAAGCGGCTCCCGAGCCCCAGAAACCAGCCTCCAGTGCGACGGACTGCAGCCTGGTGTGCCGGCCCAGCGAGCTGCCCATCTACGGCAGCTTGCGCAAGACAGAGTGAGTGACCCAATGCAGGGAAAAGGTCCCAGCCTAAACGATACTCCTTCAATGCTCCCGCAGACCCAAGCCAGAGCGTCATCCACCACAAGACTCTGTGCTGCACAAGAACCTGGAGGCCGGAGTCCGCTTTGTGCGCGAGGAGGTGCAGTCTGGATATAAGGCGGTGGCCGATCAGGCCGGCGTTGTCGGCCATTACGTGGAGACCGCCAAGGCACACACCCAGTCCACCATCGACATGCTGAACGAGCCCCAGAACTCCCTGCACCGCAGCGGAGCCATTGTGGTGGGCGGTCTGGCTGGTTTCATCTTCGCCGCCCGTGGAGGCTTCATCAAGAAGGTGTTGTATTCGGGCATTGGAGCAGGTGCAGTCGCCTCCATGTGCTACCCCCGCCAGGCGGAAGAGAACTGCCGCGTGGTACTCTACGAGGGCCGTAAGATCTTCGCCGTGGCCTACAACTTCATCAAGGGCGTGAAGCCAGGAGAGGAAGTGCCCGCAGTGCCCTTCCCTACCTCGCTGGAGGACCTTAAGTACATGGCCAGCGACCTGTACGATGAGGCAAAGGATCTTATCTTCCCCAAAAAGAAGTAGGAAGTGCCCGCTCCCGCTAAAGGGGAACTCCTAGTCCACCTCCATCCGGCCGTGAAGTGTGCATCGATTTAAGTTGTATGAAGCTTGAATTCTATCCGACAGTAGTTATCTCTTTTCTTGTTGCCAGAAATAAATTGGCCTCGCGTCCCAAAAGTGAAACGGCGGTTTAACTTGGCAAATGTGTGTGGGCCGTGGCGAGAACCCGCTCTCACATGAATCTTCGAGTGATTAATTGAGGTGTTGGTGTCAAGTCAAATGTCACGCCAGTGAGCTGTTGAAAAGTGAAATCCGGAGGAAAGTGTCGGCTGCGGATGTCTCCCATCCTCCATCTCCCCACGTGCAAAACCGATTGTGCCAATCATCATCGTCAATGACCATGGCCCGCAGCCGAACATGGCGATGACTACAAATTGTGTGAATGGTCTTGGCCGTCCATTCGCGGTGCCCTCGGGGGCTGCCATTGCTGAGGAGGAAATCGGCTCTTATAGCGATGGGTATCTCGAGCGGACCAATTCTCCGATTGCGGCATTATTTATTAGACAATATTTTCAGTAATCTTTTATTGCTCTCGAGCTTTCGCATCGCTATAGATAGACTTGTTCTTTGGGCAAGATACAAACAACGTTCGGATGTCTGCATGCATTTGTTTACAATAAATATAGATTTAGTTAATTGTTAAATATTACTACACTAAAATACCAACAACTTGTGGACATGCAAATGACTCCCAATCCCCCCTACCCCTCCCAAACCCCCTATCCCTTCGGCTATGTACAAATAGATAATCCCATTCGAAATCCGACCGATTTCCTTGTTAGACAACTTACGGTGCTAACATTTCGCTAGACTAAATTAGTGGGCGTTGACTGTGTGTGTGTGTGTGTAAGTGAGTGGGTGAGTGCGGATAGGGGCGTGGCAGTGGCCCACAAGGCCAAGCTGTTAAAATTGTTAAATTGAAGCTAACTACGCTTAACATTCCTTTAAGATAAATCACACAAGACTTATAGATACAACTGATAAATTAAAACAAATAACAAAAGTCGATCTGCCGTCGTCAGTATCTTCTGATCATCATCTGACATGCTCCAGTATCCACGGCGTAAACTTGGAGATTCTCGTACAGACTCCGGGCAAATTGGCCTCGGCACAGCCAATGCCCCAGGAGATGATCCCGGCCAGAAAGAAGCGCCCATCCTGCGACTTGGCCTGCGAAATTTGTATTAGCATATATCTCATAGGTTTGCTTCATCCGGCATCTTACCTGCAGTGGACCTCCTGAATCGCCCTGACAGGAGTCCTGCCCTCCCGTTTCATAGCCCGCACACAGGAATATATCCGGAATGAACTCCTGGCGACCAGCTCGCATGAACATCGATTTGCAATTGTCGTTACTTACAATCGGCACGGAGACCTATTAAAATGTATTAGATTACATCAGTGTCTCGCATTTAACTTTATTTTTAGATTTATGATATAGATCTGAAGGTTTTTATGATCTCTCTGACTTTTCCTAATTGCAATCGCCCCATTTAGAACCACACCGACAATCTTTTGCGTTCGATTCGCAGCGGTTATCATTGTCGCTGCATTCTAAAAATGAACCTTAAAGTCGTGTTAACACTCACCTCTTGGAGGACGGAGGGCAGGGTGCCGCCCTCGCTGAGACGACCCCAGCCGGTGACCGTGGCGTTCATGCCAATTAGGAGGCTGTCCGTCTCGGGCAGGCAAATGGGACTGACATGCGGAGCGAATTCGAGCGGCTGCTCCAGCTTGACCAGCGCCAGGTCGTACTCGTACGTGAGGAAGCTATACTTGGGATGCACCACCTTCTTGGCCACCCCGCGCTCTATGTAGGGCAGCTGTTCCTGCACATGCGAGAAGTCGTACTCGCCCACGCGGATGCGTATCTGCGAGATGAGCAGGCTGCAAATGGAAGAGGGGCAGGGATTAGCTCGATCTGGATCTGGATCTGGTCCGGTTTTGGGCTGATCCACTCACTCGTCCACGCAATGTCCGGCGGTGGCTATCCAGTTCTCGTTGATCAAAGCGCCACCGCAACGGTGGGTGCTCGAGAATCCAAAGAAGGAGGTGCGCCGCACCGACACCTGCCAGGGCCAACGACCGAAGGCCGCGCTCTTACCGCCCACGATTCGCGTCTCGGGCCGCGCCAAAGTCGGTACTCCGCACTCTGCAATTGCAGCAATAACAAATTGCATTGTCAGTATGGGTGCTAGCGAAGTCAGTTGTACATATCAATGTATCTTATTTGGGGAACTGTATCTCGAAACCTCTCACAAATTGATTCTTTAACAGTCTACAGAGTTATTTTATAAAGAAAATAACTCTTATTTGAAATTGAGTTTGCTCCTATCGAAACTTGAGTTAAATATTGAAATATATCTTTAAAAAATAAAAAAATTCCCTATCAGAAAACAATTGTAACCAGAATTGTAGATATCGTATATCTTTAAAATATACCCAATTATTTCAGATTTTTGAAAGCACATAAATTATGTCTAATAAGCTATCATCTACAATGAGCAAGCATATATGGAAGGGTCATTCAAATGGCTTCCCCAAGTGCAAGGGCTTGTCACTCACCACTGCGAGCCGCCGAAATGGTCTTCACATGGCCCAGAGCTCCGGCGTCGGGGATGGAGGAGTCTGCTATCTCGTTGGTCTCGATGCCGGAGGTGGCCAGAACCGGCGGACGGTGCGTAGGCTGCGTTGGCCGTTGGGAGCTGGTGACGATTCCGCTGCTGCTGCTGGAGCTAATCGGCCTGGTCGTGGTGGGAGTCTTGCTCGAAGTAGTGGAGGTGCTCGTGCTGGAGATCGCCGTGGTGGGCCGCTGGTAGGGCCTGGTGGGCTTGTTTGTCGTGGTCCTCCTCGTTGTGGTCGCCGGTGTGGTTGTCCGACGTGTAGTTGTTGTCGTGGTTGTGGATGTGGTGGATGAGGTGGTTGACGATGGCCAGTGTGAGGACGAGGATGCGGCTAATGATGTGCCCGGCGACAGCTGCAAGGAAGGCCAAAGTGGTAAACATTATGCTAAAATACTCGACCAGGGTCGTCCGGCGGCAAATCATTCTCCATTGCCCGTTCCCATTCCATTTCCATTCCCATTCCACGCAAAGAATCAATTTTTCATTTCGCCGCTAAATCTGCATTAACTATGCAACCTTCTAGAGGTTTTAAATGAATGTTTGGATGCTCTAACAAAATAAAGTGTGATTCGACTTTTAAAACAGAATTCAATTGAGCATTTACAACCCATTAACATGATCTTTAAAATTAACTGGGCTGCATAAACATTTACCCAGCTCATTTCAGTTTTCTTCGAATTCCCATTTATGCTAATCTTATTCCTGAGCTTCAAGTTAGTGGCAAGTGGCATGCTCTGCTTAAGGTACCCATTCCTGGAAGAGTCCTAAATTCCACACACACCCCTGAGAGCGGCAGGCGAATCTTACATCAACTTTTGGCTCCGGCTCCGCATTGTGCAAACAATAAAATGTCCCCCAAGGCTGTGGCCTGCCATTATGGAGCTGAGGTTGGAGGCCCAGTCCCAGTCGCAGTCGAGGAGTAAATGACCTCGTGGCTCGTTTGTTTCGCTTTCGACATCAATGCATCACCCAGAACCCAGAACATGAACCTGGACCTGGACCCAAAAGCCGAACCAGACTCGTATTTACATACCTGCGGCCTGGTGGGGCGATGCGGCTGCGGGGGATGCGTCTGGCCCGGCCAAATCAGCGACGTTGATGTCGTCGAGGTGGATGTGGACGGTAGGACGGACGGCGGCGGTGGCGGTGTCCGGTCGTAGACAATCGGTTTCTTTGTGGGCTTCGACGGCTTGGAGGGTCGCGCGGGCATTGGCAAATTGACGATGCCGGGCTTGGTCCAGCCGGTGGGTCGCGGCTTGGTAATAAAGCTCGGCTCGGTGGTCATCTGCCAGTGGTTCTGCTGATTCTGCTGATGCTGCTGCTGCTGCTGCTGGGTCGATGTATGCCAAATGCTATCTGCGGATAGTATTTGTTTGTTACAATTCATGCTAACAATGCATCACCGCTGGGCGGGGGCGCCAAGCCCAGCCTCATTGCGCTCCACTTACTGGGATTCGAACTAGAGCTGGAGCTGGAACTGGAGCTGGGATGCGAGGCTGAGCCCTGCAGATCCGAGGCAGTGGTGGGCTTGCTCTGGTAGGGCGGCGGATGCGGGCGCGCCAGTGTGCCCTGGTGGTGCGGACCCGAAGGACGAATCACAAGGGTGCCAGCGCCATGAGGCCGCTCGATGGTGGTCATGCCGCTGCGGACGGTAATTCATCGGGAAATAAGTAAGACGTATACTTATAAAATTATAATAATTTAGATATATTATGCTATATTTCAATCCGCTTTTATATACACTATTTGTTAATCTGATGAAGTTATACTGACATAGTATAACTGATCTTAAATCTTTATTGACATTCGTAGCAGAACACAAGTTACCAACAGTTGCTAATCTCTTACCTGATCATCGGTTTGTAGGGCGCTGCCGGCGGTCGCGGGCGGAGCGTGAGCGGCTTGGTGGGCCTCGTGTAGGAGAAGGCCGTCTGGGGCAGGACGATGTTGTCGGTGTAGTTGTGCGTGCAGCAGGAGCCGAACATGAAGGAGTCGACGCACATGCCCACGTGCTTGCCCTCGGACTTGATGCACTCCCACACGAACATGCAGGTGCCCTCGACGCGGCCAAAGGAGCACGGCTTGGGGCTGATCTTGAAGTTCTGGCCGCGCTGCAGCTGCTGCAACTGCGGATAGCCCTCCAGGCGGTGCGGGCTGCGGTAGAAGCCGCTAGTCATGTCATCGTCGTCCTCGGAGGAGGAGGCGGAGGATGACGGGATGCCCAGGGAGCCCAGTGACTCGAGGCTGTCGGGCGGTGTGATCAGCGCCGCTGCTGCTGTGGCCAGGCAATTGACTACGATTAAGGCTACTAATACTTCTACTATTTGGTCTAGACTGCGCCTGCTCCGCGCCGCAGCTCCTCCTGATCCTCGCGAGCCCGCTGCTCTGTTGTTGACTAGCCAATGCCTTTTGGGACACATCTTGGTGGCTGCCGCTGGTGTGCTTCTTCTGCAAGGAACGGGCATGACAGTTTTCGGACATTAGTCTTGTTTCGCCTGCCGGAACCCATCCACCAGAACCCTGTTTGGGTTTGGGACCACCCCCCGCCGTTGGGTCCACCACTAATTAAGCGCACTTGTCGCCACAAAAAGTGGCAGCAAGAAAAAAAAGCCAAAGTCAGGCAACGATTTCTACTCTTTATGATTGTTGCTGCCGCTGCTGCTGCTGCAGTTGCTGCTGCTGCTGCTGCATATGTTGCTGCAGTTTGTTTTTGTGCTGCTCGCCGTGCAGTCAGTGACTGGTTTAATTACAACTTTTCACTTTTGCTTCATAATCAGCTTTTTTCGTGGCTCTTGTCTTGTTTTATTGTTGAACAAGACTGGAAAAAATTTATTGCGATCGCACGACGGCGACGTCAAACGACACATGCTACAATTAATAATTTCATGTCCCAAAAGCAAGTGCACCCCAGTGCTGCCCCACCCCTTTCGTACTCCTCTTCGCTGCAGCTCATCAAAGCGGAATAGCTATTTTTTCTTTTCAACAAATTTAATTAAAGTTTAGCCAATCCATTGCTGGCCAAATTAGATGTTTGCCTTTATGGTTTGTAACCTAAACTGGTAGCACACATCGCTGCCTCCCCAGTTGCACGTGCCCCCTTATATACCCCATCCAACCAACCCCCCCTCGGGTTGTCAACTCACCTGTGTCTGAGTCTGGGTCTGATTAAAGTTGGCTGCTTCATCGGTAACGTGCCGGGCGCATGTCTGCAATGGATTGCACGGAGAATGGTAATAATCAGTATGGTTAGCCAAAGTTTGTTGTTAGAAAATCGTATGCTCTTTTTTATTGTGCCAAGAGCTATGGTTTATGTTTGTACTGCCATCGAGAATGCCGGGCGCAATGAGCTCCGGCTGTAATTAGTAGGCTAACTGCGGGATGTCTAACTTTAGTTTGGCATGCATGTGGTGGTGCCGGTGGAGCTGGTGGTGCTTCAAACGGCCCACCCACCAGACAACCCACACACACGAGATTGCGGCATTAGCCGGCCACAGATCGTAATCACAAGATCGCCATCATCATGATGATGGTCATATGCAACGATGATAACGGGGGGAAAGGCGGAAAGGAGTCTTGTGAATGGATGTGCTGACAACACTTTGGGGGCGGGATCGTGGCAATTATGTGACACTTGGGAATATTATGCAACTCATGGATGGCTGAGGTGAAGGAACTTCCAAATAGAGGTTCGAGTGAGTAAATAGTCAGTAATTGGTAGAACTTTATTTAAATGGACTAACGTAATCAATCCATTATGATTAAAATAAAATATCAAACATAGCTCGATGGGATGACAATAGAAAGTAAGGACAGGTTAAGGTGAACCATTAAAAACAAAAAATTTACATACTTAAATTAATTTATATATTCATACGAATATGTATGGAGCAAACCACTCCCATGGAATAATTCATATTTATCGAACACTCATTGGAAAATGTAGATACCCAAACATCATTCATTCGACACACTCATACATGAGATACTCAAAGCGCGGCCCCAGCCAAATCCCGTTTATCGCCTAATCATCTTAATGTTGATTATAATTACAAATCGTTTGAATGCAATTTGATACCAAATACTTTGTGCACATCATTGGCTTGGAAAACGCTTCATGTCCATGTTGATTGAAACCGAAATTGATATTGATGTTGGAGTTTGAGTTGGAGTTGATGTGGATGTGGATGTGGAAGCGGCGGATGAACATGTGCCTCGAGATTAATTTCAGCTTTGGCCCCGAACATTTTTCCCCACATCGTGTGTCCGACTTCGAGTCGAGTTCTTCATGGGTCGCTCGAATCGATTCATCAATTGGCCGGGTCTGCAGACTCCTTTGAGCCAGAAACGCAAACGAAACGTTAGCGCTGCTCACTTCTAATAACTCTATTTCCAATTGGGCGCGGGGGGTAAAGATGTGCTTGCCCCTGCCACACGCCGGCTGTAGACCTATGAAGCTATGAAGTTTGTGTCCATATAGCGCATGAACCGTTGGAAATCGATTTCGTTACGTTTTCATTTCCTCAACGAAAGTAGCAGCAGCAGCAGCCGAAGTTTTTACTTCTCTTCAATTTCGTTGCCTTCTTTAGATTTGGGCTTATTTTTCGCAGAGAACTGGTCGAAAAATAGCCGAAACGTAATTACCCCGTTTAAACGCCCCAAAACAGAAGCGGGTAAAAAATAGTAGCAGTAGTAGCAGCAGCAACAGCAATCTCTCGTGCTAATGACTATCTTTAGTAGCCCAAAACGAGCCAAAGACGAGTAGCACCAGTGCTCTTCTGACAAACAGTCAAATGGGCAGACATCGACTCAAGACCAGACAGACAAAGACTCAAATCCAGCCCAGGGGCCAAATGATTTTCCAGCAAAATGCTAGAGCTATTAGAAAAATGTTAGCCCAACTCTGCTGAGTTTCAACATGACCTGCCAGTGTTAGTCGGCTCTTTGGGAAGTCTGGAGCACTCACTGCCAAAAATAATCTCTAGATACTTAAATTAATTAAAGGTAAGTAGTTGGAATATTATATCTATGCTAACAACGGATTCTCTAGATTTCTTTGGTTCATATCTGCATTGAAGCGCAGATAGAAGTTGGTTTAAACTGTACTTTTATCGAAAGTGGCTTCATAATTGTTCTGCTCTGGTTTTCACTTTCATTAAATCCGTTTGGTTGCTATTTTGACTTTTTCCAAGAATTTTCATTTATGAAATAATGTAGTTCAAGTTGTAGAAGAACTAGCTACTTTCACACTGTCTTCAAAGAATCTCCAACCTTTTTCGCTAAGTGCAAGTACGTGCTGAGTAGCTGACTTGAACTCAAAGCTGGGCTTGCAGCAGCCGACTTAGTAGAAAAGAGTAATTGTAATAACAATTGCGCAATTTGCGTCAGTCACTTAAGTTCCGCCGCCCCCTGCCCTTTTCCACTTCCATTGGCGTGTGGTAAAGTGAGGAAAGTCTCAGTTCGTTTAGTTAAGAGCACTCCCGTCCGGGGGCATCGGCATCTGGCCAGCCACTAGCTTCCAGCTTCCAGCTTCATCTCCAGCTCCAGCAAGTGGTATCTGCTATCAGCTCTGGAGGACGAGGAAGACGCTTACACGGTAGGCGTTTTGTCAATCGACAGGCGACGGCACAGATGACAGGCCGCCCAGCTTAATGAAAAAGATAAACAACTGGATTGCACTAGCCACAAGCGACTTAAGCAGCCAGATACTCAGGTAAAGGGGTACACTGGAAAATAGTTACTTTGCATATTGATTTGTTATATGATCAAAAGGCTTAGTAGAAACTAACAAACATTCCTTAAGACAAATTTTTTGTGTGTATGTAGAAGGGTTTCTTTAGAAGGGGGCAAGGGCCATTACAGCCCAGATGAAGCTGGGCTGGCGGCATCTTTTGAGATAGTGAAAGAGGCCTGGCGAGCGAGAAAAAGTGAAGAAGGGGCTCAAAGCTTGTTATAATCACTGCGCGTAACGCAAACACAATTTTTGAGTGGCCGGCCATGTGAAATCCATGCCATCCATACCTGGAGGCGGTCGCTCGATGCTACGACGACTGCCTTACCACTTGGGATGGGGAATCCGAGTTGGGAACGATATGAGTACTTAGAACAGTGAGGGGGAAAAGTCGTTGCACCTGAGTCGACCGCTTATCAATGTGAAAATCAAAAAAGCTAAGCGAAACGAGTCTCGAACAGCGGAAGCAGTGCAGTAAATTGAAAGAAGTGTTTAAAATCTCGTTATAACTGAGAATAGCTGTAGGAAATATGGAGCTCTATAATCGGGCATGATAAATGACAGCCATTTGATATAGGGATTAATGGCCAGAAACCGTTTTACGAGCCAAGCCAAAGTTCTTGATGAATAATGTATGACTCAAAGATGCAGTTATAATTTAACAGTGATTCCGAGATGCATGACATCACTTTTATCCCAAATAAAATCAATTATTCACCTAGGTCATTAAGTTGAGAGAGTAATGTTGTTAAATTTTACGAGTCTTTTACACATTAAACACATGGAGTCTAATGGCTTTATTGATGAAATTGTGATTTAATTTGAAACGTATAATGCATAGATCCAGTACCTGGCACTTTCCTATTGAGTTGTTAAATCTTTTCACATTTTCTCTTTATTTCTTGCAATTTAGCTTTAAGTTATTTCGTTTGCAAGTAATAAATACCTCAGGATGCTGTTTATTCCCCGACTTTCCTTTTTCGAGCTCGTCAGTAAACTTTATGGAGCGACTGTTGCAGCCTGGCGCCCGTTCGCTGATTGAAATCAAATGCGAGCGCTAATTAATTGCATTTGCAGCCTGTTGGCGCATTACGCATACGCAATGTGTAACGCATCCTCCGACAAGTCATTGGCCGGAGGCATCAGTTTCGGCTTTAGCCGATCTGTATGTCGGTCCGAAATTAAAGCAACACGTTTCCAACCTGTTAAGTTTCCGAGACTGGGCCACAAACATAAATCACCTCGAGAGTGGGCTTGGTTGGTTTCCCCTGGTTTATTAACCTCACGCGGCTAATGGCCAATGGTCAGCCAGTCGGGCAGCGGTTGGTGGCCACCAATGGCCAGTGGGCATGGTCAAGTGCTATGCAACTCCACTCGCTGCTGCACTTGCACCTCTGACTGACCGCAGAGTTTAGTTGCCCCGAGGGCCCCCAGCTGTTATTGTTGTCGGTTTGTTGTTTGTTTGTTTTCCCTCCTTTTCTTCGCTTTGTGGGCATGGGCATGGGCTTTCCCGCTGCCAAAGAATCACATAAAAGGGGTGAGCTGGCTGGGCATTGTCCAAACATTTACTTTGTCTTGGCCAGGCTCTAGCCGCATGACGGGGCAGCTTTTAAGGTCGGGTTCTAAAGTGACTTCTCGTAATTTATTTTCCATTCTGCGGCATAATTAATTCGGTTTTCATTTCCAGTTGGCTTTTCTCCCAGCACCTATTCTAAATGGCTTCATTTTCGATTTCATAACGGTCGCTGAGGGCCCGCCAGTTGAATGGATTGGTAAATTGAAAGACCTCATTTCGTTCACGATCATGATCGGGCCCAGTTCCAGTTCCAGTCGCAGTCCCTTGAGGAAGTTACGGCAACACGTGCGTAACCGTAACGCTCCGAATTGACCGTAAATGAGGGCCTCAATCACGGCAAAAAAAAGAAGCAGAGTTTCGAAAAGTAACAGTCTCTGCATCGCAAGCGTAACAATTTCGGCCCGAAAAAATGCCAGGCAAAAATGTTTGAGCCAAAGTCGTGCAGGGGCAATCACTTTTTGCCACTTTTAGTTTGGTGTGTGACAATTTGACAGATTGAAAGTGAAAAGAGCTCGAAGTAAATGTCCCTAAGTGCTGTTACTGCAAGGGATAGACACCGCCTGTCTTATCGTTAATTTGCATGAAGTGCACGTTGCCATCACTTTTGAGCATGCCCGCAGCGGATGGTAGCGATCCCATGGCCATGGATCGTACCCATCCAGTGGGTCAATCAGCATTCACTTGTCCCATTCGCGGACAACTCGAGTGGCCGCCAAGAGGGCCTCCGGGCAGATGAGCTGCAGAAAGTTAGAAAAGAAAAGTGGCGAAAATAGAATGGCCGGTGGCCGAGAAGGAGTGCCGCATTGCCCCGATGGATGGACTCAAGCCCATTCACACCTCCAGAGACTCATTTTAACTGGGTCTTCGGCTCCGCAAAATGAGTGTCAAGAGTGTTAATTGCTGTGTTCGCAATTAATGCAGAAATAATTATACATCTGTGTTGGCCATTCATAATCACAGGCCGCTCGTTCATTCATTCATTCATTCACTCGCCACTTCGGCCACTCATTCGGAGGCTCTCTGTTGGCCAATGATTAATTCAGCGATTGCATTCGTCGTCTAGACTTTGATTGCGGCTTATAGCTGTAAATTGTATCTTGTATCTGTGTTGATGTCATAAAATCACCTTAATGGATAATAACTGACTGATGTGTGTTTTTATGTGACCCGAACCTGGTCAAGATTCTATTGTTCTCATTTATTGATTGACTGCAAACGACATTTATGGAGTAACAATGAAGCCACTTAGATAATTCCTTTAAAGTAAACTCCCCTCGTGACCCCGATTATACTCAAAGTCATTCTTTACAGTCATTGTTTTTGGTGGGAATTTCTTGGCTTATATCATACATTTCTTTCTATGCTGTAACTTGCAGAGTTACAATTGCTTTATATTACATTAAAGTACTACTTAAGCATGACATTTAAACGTGGTTAGAATGTGAACAAAAGAGGGAATACATTTTAATGAAATATACAATTTAACAAATGAATTCTACCTCTTACGATAGACAATGACTAAGGACCTGTAATAGCTTAATAATCAAATAACCGAAAATAGTAAATGTGAAAAGCAAACAATCAATTTGACTGAGTGATGCCCAAGGGCACTGCACTTTTGTTGTATAACTTCCCCCCCACAGACCAAGGTATTTCCCAATCGCCGTAATAGTCAGAAATTATACTATCGCACTGATATTATTTCACCATTTCCCAAAGCGACAGAAATTTTTGACGCATTTAAATAATTTTTCGCCTGAAGTTGTACAAATGGAATAATGGGTTCGGAAAATTATATAACCCCCGTAGGCATCCGAAAGACGGTCACAGTTTGCTGACTGCCGCTTGCCAACACTGCAATTGGTGGGCCAAAAGGCCCAGAGACACCGAAATTGGTTAAGAGCAGGAGTACAAATTTGGTTTTACGCGCAAGTGAATTGCGCTTTATGAGCGCTCGCTTTGATTGCCGCATGATGGTGATGGGATTGTAAGGTATGGTATCTTATAGGATGGAAGTCGTATTGGTATATGGCATATGGCACATGGATGGAACCGGAGGGAAGACGTCCACATTGCAACAATTATTCTGCTCGATGACTTTCGCTAATAAAACGACACACGCTGTGGCAAAAGACAGCCCCGAGGTTGACACAATCCAGTCGGACTGGAAGACGACATCGACTGGGGATTGACTGTTGATTTTATAACACTCCACTCCGTCGGATAACCGCATGCAATCCGGCAGACTCTGATTTGCAGTCAAGTCTCTCGATGGGGTAACCGAGTATTGCGAAATTAGAATGGCTGGGCGAATTGAGCGGGGCCAACAGCAAAACTAAATTAGTTGGGAAAATTGCACCTGACGAAGGTGTAAACAATTTTGGGGAATTAATACACAATATTTAGGGAGTTCTCAAGCGACAAGAATACTTTGTAAATTAGGCAACCGACCTAACGGGCGATTTACTAATTAAGAGACTTGCTAAAATGGATGGGGTCATTAAAAATATTAGTCTGGGATGAGAACCGTGAAAAGAGATTTTGTTGGAGGGGCTTTGATTTTTTTTTTTTAATTTCGGTGTTATATGCGATGTTTTCGGGCTAAACTCAAGTTATCTGCGAAAAGCATCGTTAAATTTGTTGATGCTACATAGGTGAAAGCTTGGACAATAAAGATAATAAATACTTAAACTTACTAGGCTTTCAGTTCAGTTTCGGCTATTTGCTATTTGGCTGCGATTGTAAAGTTTACGCCTTGCTTTATTAGTCGGTTAAATGTTTAATTATCTTTGTAGAACGGCAAACTTTTTGATGGATTTTTAAATTTGATTTTCACTCCTTGCCATTTTTTTCACTTGGCCGTTTTTCCATTTACGATTGAACTCTTCTTGCTTTCATTCGAAATGATTGCACGCACAAGTTGGGGAATTCTCGTTAATTATTTTTAAATATGTATTTTTTAGAGTCGCGGACTTTCCATCGTTTTCATGGTCAATAAAACACATCAAATCCTCGGGTAATGGCAAATCAAATTGTAACGAAAATTTCTTTTCGTTTTTAACTCCTTTTTTTCTTTTGTTTTAACAATACATATGATGTTTAATTGATTTGCATTTCACTGCGAAGTCGTAAAAGTCTTTTGTAAATACATGTGAGCTAGTTTTTTGTTATTGTTATAGCTGCACCACACTCTTAATTAATTGTTACTGAGGCCTTTATTTTTTGTTTTCTTTCGAACTTTATTTGTTTTCTTTATTGCGACGTCTCGAATTGAAAATATTTTTTCTCCTGCTATTGAGTTAAGCTTTTATTGCACCGTGGTTTTCCGTGGCCTTTATTGTTTTTCACTTTTGTTTCGGTTGATTTCTTTTTATTTCACTGCCTTTCTTCAGTCGTGGGCGTATGTATTGTGGGCTGCAAAACAAAACAGAAGTGGAGCTGTTAATGAAAATGGGCCAACGATCATCGAATTAGAAATCACCCAGCCCAGCCTAGCATCGTTTTTCGGCTTCACTCTTGGCCAGCCGAAATTTATGCAAAAAGCCCTCGACAGCCATGTGATTAGGCCAAAAACGCTCCGCTCCGCTCGGCGGACCCTATTTGCATTCGATTCGCTGGTAGCCGAACGGAATTGCCAAAAATTGATGCATATCAGCTGGCCGATCGGATCGTGGGGAGTCCGCACCGTGGAACAGGTTCGAGCTGCCCAGGCTGCCAGTCGGCCTGTTAGCCAAGTTAGCCAAGTAGCCAAGTTAGCCAAAGACCCAAAATTGATGGCTATCTTGAGTTATGAGGCGTTATGGAAATGGAAATTGCATTTTACATTCGCGGACCACTCAAAAGTGACAGTTGAAAGCGTCGACGACGATTTAACGAATTAATGTTTCGTGTTTATAATTTTGGATCTCCGATTCGAAAGCTTCAACCGAAGGGGGTCCCCTCCCAATTGACGGTCTTTAAATGCAAAGATGCTTAACTGGGTGAGAGGAACATTATCACACCTGTAATTGGGCTAACGAATTGTGTTTTCTCTGACGCGAGAAAATTAGTCGATATAAAAGCACCATAAAAAGCAAACTCGATTCATTTGGGTAAAATGATGGAAGTATACAAAGAGTAATAAAAGACGCATCTAAACCGAATGGTGCATTATGCTTAAGTATATCTTTGTAGTTAGCTAGAATTTATAGTCAAATAAATCATTGTGTAGTTTAAATTTTCGAATAATATAATAATCCCAGAATCTAGCCTTTAAAGGACTAGTTAAAAATAATTATCTAATCATATACTTTATACTCTTTCATTTTATTTTTATGATTGATATTTATTCTTAATATCATGCAGCATGTATGTTGATTTTATCTTTATAATTTGCATGTGAATGGAGCCTTAGAAAAAATTAAACTGTAAAAAAGTTTATGGCTGAATAGTTTTTATGTTATTAAATTTCTTTAAAGCAATAATTTGCTGTTTACCACTTATTTCCCTTGTTTATCTTTTCCCTGTGGCAATCGCACTTGCAGCCGACCACAGGAATCACTTTCAGCTGGCTGAAGCCGCAGCTTCCTGCCCCTTTACCCCTTCTGCACACCCGCCGTCCCCTGCCCGGGGGCTCATTAAATGTGAATTTGCACTTCTTTGCCGCTTAATGGTATGCTTCCTTGTGGCACGAAGACGACGACGAGTGGAAGTTGTCAACGGCCAACAATTAACTGGTGCAGCGCCTTAGCCACGCTGCTGGCCAGTTAGCTCTTGGCCACTTGGCCACCCGATCTTTTGTTGCCCCATCCCCTTGCCTTAATTGTGCCAAAGTGGTGCCAATTTTTATTGCCGACTTATCGCTTGAGATTTCCCCCCTGCACCCGTCCTCTTTTCCACATTTGCAGCGGCTGCTGTGTTGTACTTTACTTAATGAATCCCGTTAGGCAGTTGCAGCCACAAGTTGATTTTTCGCAACGCATTTGCAGAACAAACATCAAACTGCTGCTGCTTCTGGTACTGGCGACTCCGTGGAACGCTATCAAAACTAATTTATATGCAAATGCAGTTCAAGTAGCTGCAACAAAAGACAAAGTCAAAGACTTTGGTGTGGAGTCCCGGGTGAAAAATCCACGGCACCAGCTTTGGCGGTGGAGAAGTCTTCAATAAACAGTGGGAAGTAAGCAGTGCTCTGATCGGAGTTCTTCTGCCTTCGCTACACAACGAGAAATGGGATCGAATTGGTTGTTTTTAAAGTTCATATTCATACAATATAACTTAGATATATGGAACATTATATATAGTTCATATTTTGATTTGACTGCTGTGCTTTAAGTTAATCACTATGAAGTGAATGATTATTTTAGCAGTAAAACAAGTGTTTTTTGTTTTGCAGAAAAAGTTCTGTGAGGAACTTTAAAAGGAGTTACTACAGAATTCAATGAAACATATTCTGTTATATGAACTTTCTTTTTAGATAATGGTAATATCTCAAAGCCCTTCATATGTGTTTTTTCCGTATGGCACATACTTGTACTCTCTGTGCGAAAATTCTCCCGAGGAAGCAAAGAGCCAGCACACACGGCATGATTTACCGTAGAGAACAACAAAGAAATTAATTAACTGCACTTGTATTAGATCCCTGACCGGCTGGCACCGCGTGTGCGCCTGTGTTGGTGAGTATCTGTGAGTGAGTGCATTAGCTTGGCAGTTAAATGCCTCACGAGCAAGTCGCCCAGCCCGCGAGTTGGCATTTGACAGTGTCGGGAGCAGGAAAAACTGGCTGCCGCGGCATTAACTCACTTTGCATTTGCAGCTGAAGCTGAAGTTGCAGCAATAGCTAAAGCTGAAAAGCGTTTTTCGTTGTTCTCGGTTCGTGATTTTTGTCTCAGTTGTTTTTGTTTTTTTTTTTTTTTTGGCCAACAAGTGCCAAGTTGAGCGGCGATTGCAGTTTGCATTTAGCAGGGGCCTGCGACTAATTAGTGCTCATGTCGCCTGCCAAAAGTTATCGACTGGCAGCTCCGGAGTTCATTATCCTGTCTAGCTCTGTTATCCTGCTGTCAGCATTTGCTGCGCCCGATAAGGCTTTATTTCTTAATTAGCAGCCCGAGTGCTCCAGTTTGTGCGCCCCTCGGGGTGTTAATTTCAAAATCTCAACGCGTGCCGCAAGCAGAAAATGCTGCTGCCACAGCTGCAATGCGTTGACAGCGAATGCAATTTGAACTTGATGGCCGGCAACGTGACACGCATATTAAGCAGCTTGTGGAGCTCCGGTTTTGTAATATACGAGGAGTATGCATATGTGAGGCATAAGTTGTCGAGGCGGCGCTTTAAATACGCACAAAGCGGCCTCGCATGCGCAATTAGTCGTGATTGAGTCGCAAGTTTGTTTAAGCATCGAGAAGAGGGAGCCCAAGATGAAGAAACTACGGCAAAATTACCTCGAACATGGGCACGAACGAGGAAAACTCTCACTTTTCGGCGGCTCGGTCTTGTGGCTTTATTTCTTAACAGTTTCTACCATTTTGTGTAATTTTCGATTAACAATTTCGATTAGGTTTTGCGTCTTTTTGATTGATTGAAATGTCTTGTCGGTTTCGGTTACTTCTTATTATTTTATTTTTTATTTTTTCGGCTTGATCTTTTTTTTTGTGGGTTTCTAGCCGCTGGGCTGAATGTTAAAGTGTGTAACAAAATTAGGCACCTTTTCGTGAATTTCTTCTTGTGCTTTTTTCCCATATAGAATGGAGCTGCAAGTGTGCGAACCGAAAAGCGAACAGCAAACAGCGAAATCGAAACCGAATCCGAATCGGAAACCGATCTGAACCGCACTCGAGCGCTGTGAAAACCAAACTGCGGCCGGCAAAGCATCAGCCAGCGCATAAAACTGCGCCAGGTGCCCAGAGAAAAGCCCGCTCGAAGAGTGCTGGAAAGAAGAGAGCCGAAGCCAGAGAACCGCAGACTTCGGCGCCGAAGAGAGATTTATGACGGGCAAGCTTGTGCCTTAAGTCTTTCGTTTGAACAGCTGATTGCGAGCTCTTTGCCTGGCAAATTGATAAGTGCACAAATGTTTACGGCTGCGGCGACCTCGACCCCCCAGGCTCGCTGGTAAACAAACAGCCGTGTGCACATACACATTTGGCTAGCAATTTGGCCCGAATGCTTTTGGCCACTTTCCCGCCCATTCCCAGACTTTGTCACTGGACTGGCACCCCCCACCCTGAAAAGCACACCCCCACCTTCTGGGGTGATTCATGGATCGGCGATTATTTAATCTGCGTATTAGCGCAAGCTCTTTTATTTTGCGACCCGTGTGCGGTTTCTTTATTGACTCACCGACTTTTGAAAGTGGGTCAGTGTTAAAGATTTTTCGCCTCTCATTTGTTGGGATTTTTTATGAGTTATCAGTATAACTGTTACATAACACTGAGTGCAGCCTATTGTTGACGTTTTTATGGGGGATGCCAAGAGCGGCCGAACCGATGATTCAGTTCAATTCACGCCGGGATGCTGAAATACTGGTAGCACAGGGGGAATTATTATAGCCAGTCGTGGGCCAGTTGTCATTCCACATCTAAATGAGTTTCCAAAGGAGCACATATGTAAATAGTATTTAAAACGGATTTTAAATAGGAGAAATCGCACATGTACATAGATACTATTATTACTGTTAGGCCGATGGCTATCTTGCGAAATCTTAGAGAAGAGTTTGAGCTTACTTTCTTGAAATAAAAGTCAAACATAAATTATTTGCAACCTTTTACTTACAAAATGGGGTAACTAGAAATCACGTATCTAAAAAGCCTACGTTTACGTTTTTGCACAGATCATTGATCACTCCAGATTTCTGGAAAGAATAACGATTTGCATGACGGCGTTCGCCAACTCCTAGCAAATTTATCTGAAATTGCCTATAATCTCTTATGGCTAACCGGCTTGAAAAATTAACACTCGAACATTGTAAATGGTCTGCTGATCGGTTTAGTGCAGTTCAACGAACGTCGTTGGGTTCTCGAGCGCTGATCTTGGCCAAATGAAGAGAAACATTCATTCATGGCTAACTGCGCGCTGATAAATAGATCTTCCAATGGATTCCAACACAGCAGAGCAGTTCAATGACAGAAATCTCAACACTGATCGTTGATCGTCGACGACTCGAGATCGAGGATCCATGCCAATTGCTGAGTTCTTACTACTGAATTACTCAGACATCGATTGAGCCCAGATCATTTAACACTGTCTTCGCTTAACGATCATAAATCAGCTGGAAATGAAGTTGTAAATAAGGGGTAACAGCGAGTTATTGGAAAAATAATAAAGTTGTTCTTAGGAATGGAAGGGGCGAAAGTTTTTTAAATTGAACAATTTGTCGCTTACTCATTAGTTGGACTATTAAAAACATAATTTACTAATTTTCTACTAATTTCTATAAATAAATAAGCAAAAAAAAGCATGCATTTTTATCTTTTATTATAAAATTGACCGCTAATTTAGCCTATCCGGTTTAATGGGTCTGGTTTAACGCTCTTTTCTTCTACCCACATTTTTTCCATTTTATAATTCCAACTGTTATGGGTCTGCCAATTTAGCCCGAAACTAAAATATCTCAATTCTGCCATAAAAACTCCCCATGACATCTTTTTTTTACTAATATTTAATTTGGCTCTAAGCGTTCGATGTAAGCCGAAAATCGAATTCCACCTTACTGACCCATTTATCCAGCTCCTCAACCCCGCGGCTGGCGAACCAAACGCAGCAAGTGGCACTCTTCGACTGGCGAAGAGGTGGTTACCAGTGGCAAGGGGGCAGGTGGAAGGATCGGAGCCAGTTGGAGTCGGACTCTCTGCTTGGGACTTGATTAATCGTTTACACGTGAATCAAACCTCGAATCGTTAATTTAAATGTGTAACACAATGAATGGAGCTTGAAACAAAATGCTGCCAATATATTTGCCAATTATGCCGGCTCCCATGGTTGCAGACAAAGTAAGTTTGGGTTACATTAAAAGAAAAAGCTTGATAATCTTAACGAATATAAATACCCAAAAAAAAATCTATCTCTGCTCCGAAGAAAATTAACTTTTAATCTATAAATTTTAAAATTTCAAATTTTATAATCAGCATTTTGTTAAGTAAAAATTTTTGAGCCGCATTTAGTTTAATGCTAGTGTAGACCTTGGTGTTTAGGATCCTGTCAACGCTTCTCTGATTGACATTTGCATAATATGGACCCGCTGAAGATCTCGTGATCCGTGTGTGAACTACGGGCTTTGGGTCTGGGCTGGTTCAAAGTGAAAGTCAGTGTCAAGATTAATGGGTCGCAATTTGTCATGCCAATGAGGCCTCACTCCACTCCTCTTCAGTCGATGGAAGAGTATGCTCTGGTTAAGCCCGATCTTGGCGTGCACATCATGTCATTTTCATTTGGAATCGTTTTGTGCTGTCAACAATGCCACAAAAGCGCTGCAAATGACATGTACGAACTCAATCGATTATCGAGTAGGAAGTGGAAAGCGAGGCGAGTTTGTGCCTTAAGTCTTTCGTTCGGGTTCCGCAAAAAGAGAGAAGCGGAGCTGTAGTTGGCTGGCGCGATGGCTAAAGACGATGGAATGCGGTAATTAATTAAGCCAAAAGCAAGAACTGCCAACGGCAGCTGACGAAGAATTTTTCTTTCATTTCCAGCTGGAAAAGCCACCAAGCTGCGGTGCGATAGGGCGACGAAGGGTAGGACATGGTGGGCGGTCGATTCCTAAGAATCCAAACATTGCATGCATGAAATGAGCGTAATTATTAAGTACAAGCCAGGCAGCTGGGCACTAAGCCCCATTGCTACCACCGTCTCTTGGCCGTCTTGGCCATGTCTTTATTTAATAGTTGTGTAAGTATTTTTCACAGCAATATTGAATTTTCCGCACACACATGTGACATGGGTCAGTAACCTAGAAATGAAAATAACACCTTGCTGGGGCTGCGGCTTTGGCTGCGGCTATGGCTGTGGCTGCCAACTGCCATAAATGTGGACGGAATGGAGATGGACATGGGATGGAGCCGGGACTGGAGCTGGAGCTGAAGCTGAAACTGAAGCTATAGCTGGAGCTGGAGCTGGAAATGTAGAGGCTCGCTGCAAACGAAACGAACCCACCTAGCCACTGCCAGCGACCCCCCTCCGGTGTGTGTGCGAGTTTGCTAACGTTTCAAGACCATATCTATATCTAAGCAAGTGTACGGCAGCCCAAGAGAAAAACTGCCAGCGCAACGGAGACAGGGAGAACCTGTATGGAGAGACAAGACCGAGACCCAAGCCAAGACAAGACCCAGGCCAGGCCAAGCCACATCTCCAGAAAATTTGTTAAACCGCAGCAGAGAAATGTTGAAAACATAAACCGAAAACCGCAAAATGTGGCAAAAAATAATAATACATACCATGTGGAAAACCAGCAGTAGCAACAATGAAAAGAACAATAACAACAATAAAATGGTAGCAAGCTCTGGAGGCAAATTAAATTGAAAGCACTCACAAATGTAACCCTAAACATTGTCTAATGGCCAAAAAGAATACAAAAGGCCCAAAATGTGTGGCAACGCGGGGGAATAGACATCAAAATGGGCATGACAACAGGAAGCCAAAATTATTACGCAAGAAATAGAATATTGTATGCGCTATCCACGAGGCTACAACGTTAAATAATAAAACCTAAGACACAAAATTAACCCAAGCTTAAAATAAAACAAATAGCCCCTTTATATAAAATTTTAAGCCATTTGAATAAAACGATATATTGTCTAGACAACTTATAATGATATACCATATCGTGAGCATGCTTTTAATTATATAGAAAGCCATAAATGATACAATATGCTCCACCAAGCAAAGGTTATGCTATAAACATCACAGAACGTTCTTACGCAAATATTTCCTACCCGAGAGAGCCAACCTATGATTAATATTCAACAGAAGGTCTATTAATTGCCATTCACGTTGTTCTAGTTCTGATAAGCCCACCTTTCCTCGTAGCCACCATGCCATGCGCTAAACCCCAAGATCGGAGGCCGGTCTGCCAAAGTATAACCGTCGGGGCAGTGACTCTCCTGGTGAACTCTTAGTCGGAGGCAGACGGTCACAGTCAGTAAACAGTTGGTGTTATGATGATATAATAAACAGTGATGGTCCCAGCGAATGGCACGGAGTGCTGAGACCGGGCTGGAACAGATTGATGGGGTAGATTAAAGGCAGGTCATGTCAGGAAAGAGACGGAGTCAGCAGTCAGCAGTCAGCGCTTTGGCATGCGTTTGAATTTGGGTGTCAGAGCGGGAAGAGTCGCAAACAAATCACCCAACACTCGGGATGGCGGACTCGTGTTGGACGCAGATTAATTTCAGGTGACAAATTACACATGAATTTCTAACGGCAGTCCAATATTTATGGGAATCTTCCCACTGGCCCGCAACGTCATGCGTGCTCCCCAACCAGATCCAACCTGAAGTGGAGCGATGTGGAAAAACACTCTGCCAGGTTCCTACTCCGGTTGACAGCTGAAATTGAGATTAATTGTGCTAAATTAAGTGAGTGAGAAATTACGAAATTATTGCAGCGTGTGTTGCAGTTAGAAATCGCAATCAGTTTGCCCGAATCAGTTGGCCCCGTCCGGACTGGACCGGCCCCAGAAGGTCCTACAAATTGTCTTCGTCGCGATCCGTAAACAGGAGTTGAGTTGGGTGTAAATTACAGGTGTGTGGTGGCCAGCGCGAAAGGTGTGAAGCCGGATGGAACCCCGATCCCCAAGAATCGAGAATCGAGAACCCAGCTCCAGTTGAGGGAGAACGTCGGTGCAATTGGGTGAACGCCCAGTTTTCGACCGGAGGAGGGTGGGGCAGCTGATGACTGATGATAGAGTTGATTGAAAGTTAACAGCCAGGCAAAGGGATACTTGGGCAGGCATTACCTTTAAATGTACCCAAGGGATACCTCGCGAATTTCAAACATATTCCTCTAATGGGTAACACACTGAACTTGATGGGGTTGAGAAGGCTAGTTGTAATTTTGATCAGATAGCTTCGTATCTTAAGCCCGTAATTTTACATATTTAATTTCTATTAGAGGTAATTAGAAGTACTTAAGGGGATCTGCATGTAAAATGCCCGTCCTCAAAGAAGTGTATATCAACACATTAAGATTGATGATAGAGCTGATTGAAGGTTGTACACGCACTGAGAAATTCCAGGCACGCAATTAAATATTTTTAGATTTTCAGATAAAAGAGCTCTAGAAAGTTTCAAGAAGCAGCTAGCAAAGGTTTATTGATCAAGGCAAGTACTAGGTAAAAGGCAGAAATGGGAAAGGTTTAGAATTTATATTCACATTAGCGAACTTGTTACTGCAATTTGGAAAAGCTTGCAAATATAAGTTTCATTGTTGTTTATTGGTCTTTTTTATCTCTTGGCCATCCTCTAAAGTTGAGCTACTGAATTAAATTGAACGAGTGTTATTAGAGTTGATTGTAGAGAACGTCGCTCCCAAAGGCATTCGAATTCTTTCTCAAAGGCTTCCTCTTGAAGAAAGTATGCACACGTCCAGAACCGCATTCCACGTGCCACAAAAAGCAGCCCAAGCAACACCCACTATTCCCAAAGGTGACACATCACAATCGGAGCAGCAGCAAGAGCAGTCCAGTGGAAATGGGTTTTGGCAATGGCCATGGCAAGAAGGGATTGATAGGGCGTGGTCAGGCAGTCGGCTGCAGTCTGTTGCAGTAGCAGTTGCATTTCGCAGCTCCCGGCTGAAGGAAAAACGGATGATGTCACGGGGGCAGGTGGCACGGGACAGGGGGCAGCAAGCGTCAAAAGCTGTTACAAATTGTGCAATTGGTTTTGGGCTAATGCCAGGCAGAAGGCACATGGAAAGCCAACCGCCTGTGCAACTTGGAGGCCGTTGCATCGAATGCTGCAGTTGCATGTGTGAGGAAGCGCAACAAACCGAAAATGGTATACGACCACTGCAACCTGTTTAGGCCATGGGGCTGTATGAGGCTAAAGCTGGAGATGGAGTCAGAGACCGCGTCGCACTTTACAGTTTGATTTCTCACGAGGCAGACGCGGCATCTGCCGCAGGACCGTTACTTACATGCATCTGGTTCCGCACTTCAAGTTCAGGTTCGGGCCAAGCCACTTTTCGGGTGAGGGAAGCGAGGCTGGAGGATGGGCGGGAGTCCGACTTGGATACGGGTACTAGGTTTATGGAGGGAGCGATTTGAATAGGGATTTTGTTTTCACTTGTGTCTGGGTCGCCAGCCGGCCACTTCAAGTGGCACAAGGTCAACTGTGAGCCAGATGAAGATGTTTTGGGCCAGGGAAGAGATGTTTTTGCCACGGGAAAACCTGCTGCCCGTAAACATCTTCATTGCCATCTCCTTTGCCGCTCATAATGATGATGGTGATGATAATGATGTTGGGGATGGGGATGGCGGCGGGGCAGCGTAATGAGTTCAAATCACAGTTGCATCCATGAGATATCGCTGCTCGTGTAATTGTTGGCATTGGCATTTGTCAAACGTTTTGCCCAGCAAGTAACCGACCGACCAACCGGCAGATGCAGTGCAGCAATTAAAAAAGAAATAGAAGAGAGTCCAGCACTGGGATTCGAACTGGGATGCTGGGACGTTGGGATGTTGGGATGCTGGGATGTTGGGATGTTGGGATGTTGAGATGCTGGGAACTTGAGACTGAGGCGAACTGCTGAAGACGGACGTGATTGAACTGCAAGTGGGGAACCTGTTTGCTTGTCTATATTAGATATGAGGCAGCGATAAGTGGAGCGTTCTCTCTCTGTCGCTCGGTTGAAGCCAAGAGTTGAGATCGTCAATACAAACATGGCCAAGATATCAGCGACAAGCTGACATTCTCTAATAATTGGCCACTGGCATTCCTTCGCGCTTTGAATTTACAGAATTTATGGTCAGTGAGGAAAGATCCAATGCGATGGCTCACCCAAATCCAATTCCCATCGTCAGAAGCATCCGCTGCTGATCAAAGCCCCCTCTTACATGTCCCGCATGTCCGCCAATCCCGAACGCCATATCCAAACGCAAGGCCATTACTCCAAATTAAGTGGCACAGCCGTATGCAAGTTTACAGCCTCGCAACCCATTAACACAGCCAACTCCTGAACTCTCCTGGGCCCGCTTCTGATGTCTGGAGGCGCCTCCAGCTCGGATCTACGCCAGGGAGCTGCCATAAACACAGGTATGAATATATGGCCGCATATCCATGTTGGTCCCATCACTCAACGCCACTCTGGGCAATTAGCCGAGTGAAATTCAACACTCGCCAGTGGTACCATTGTCCAAATGGGGCTGGGTTTGGCCAGGTGATTTGGTCATCGAGCGAATGCCTTTCGGAAAAGTGGATGCAGGCCAATTTACTTGATCACCCGTTTCCTGCTTCGCATATTTCGGATATTCTAGGGGTTGCAAAATGGGATTAACTATTTTGGCTGGTACTATATCTTGCCTCATAATAAAGATTTTAAAGATCAATGAAATACAATGGAATATTGTAAGTCTGCACTTGATATTTCATAGTGAAATTCTGGTTACCATTTTCTTCCCTTTAATTATATAAGGAAAAAACTAAGTTCTTTAAACTTCCTAATCTTCAAAGGCATGAATAACTTTTCCAAGAAGTCCCTTGAAATGCAACTTGTTTCTCAGTAAAACGTGAACACAGTCGCATCCCAAGTAACTTGGCAATGGCAACAACTTCATTTGCCGCTGCGGCTGGCATCTATTTTTATTAGCCAGGCAATTTGGCCAAAGGCAACAGGAAAAATAATAAAATAAGTCTGCGACGAGGAGATGCGAAGGAAGGAGACTATGCCGGATGATGGCAAGACCTCAATCCCAGAAAACCCAACCGTTGGGACACACAAAAAAAAAGTAAAACGGTTTCTGGAGAGACACCTGTCATGAGAGCCTCTTAACAACGGCCATCAGCGGAGGCAGCAACACCTCTATTCAAATAAGCCACAGACTCAGATTTAGGATCGCGTCCGTATCGGTGTCGCCACTTGTCGAGTGGACTCGCCGTGGACTTTAGTGGTTCGCAGCAGTCTGTGGTCCATGGTGCATGGTCCGTTGTATTTTGTCTGGGCCATGCGTGGTCCCATTTCCCAGCGAAAACCACTCGCGGTTGACCCAATGCTAAGCGGGCTAAGTTGGACAATGGCCCACAGCGCAGTTTAACGGATGCTTCCTCATCGTCGTTGCGGTGAAGAACATAAAGGGTGGAACGGGTCTGGAGGCATGTTGCTCCATGGATCGCGGATCGCGGATCGCGGATCGCCACTCGAACTCGTTCCGCGGAAACGTGTTTGCTGTTTGCAGTTTGGTGCCTGGTTGACCACCACACGAGCGACCAGGCCAGGCCAACCAAGTGCAAGTCCAAGTCGCGTCTTGGACCAGTTGCATATGGCCGGCCAGTTGGGTTGTGCCCCGAAGTGTGGCCACAAATCGAATTGTTGTTAATTAATAACAGCGAAACACCTTTGTCTGGGCCCCATTCCCAGTTGCCTACCCCCGCCCCCAATCCCCCTGGCTGCCACAAACAGGTGCTCCTAATTTGGGGTGGCGCCCCAATGTTGACGCCCTTTTCTGGCTCGGTTTCGGTTGCGAATTACTGGCGGCCAGCTTGTTAGCATGGACTTTTGGCCACAAAGTCCAGTTAGCCAAGCACTCCCAGTCGCGCAAATTCTATCGCCATCTCTCTCCCCGGTTAATTTGTGGCATAACTCGTTTCGTAATTGAGAATTACATTAGATTCGTGACGAGTGCGTGCAACAGAACTAGTTCCACCAGCAGCTACTATTGAGTCATTTGCCAGCGCACAGAAAAGAAAACAAGAAAGACAGTATTTGGGCGGTATCGAAATATCTAATACCTTGTACTAGTACGCCTATAAATTAGAATTATTGACTCCACATATATACACAAGAGAAAGCTCTGTTTTAGGAATCATTTGTTGTTACAGAAACATTAAAAATATTTGTTTCGAAGTTACCTCTACTAGGGTATGTCATAGTCGTGGCTACAAATTTTGCCAAGATAAGCCGAGCGTATGCCAATACTTATACGTATACGTGGTGCTCTCCATTCGTTCTGATGATCAACGGCTGATAGTCGGTACCCAAACATATCTATATTTTATTGCACGCAATTTCCTTTCAGCTCAATTCGTTTGCCAAATCATTTCCCCAGTTCCAGGCAAAGATTTGGAGTGCTCCTCCAGCCGCTCCTGGAGATAATCAGCGTTCGTAGAGGAGCCCGAGCTACCAAAACGAGCTACCTGATTGCCCCTGGAGTGAGAGAGCGGAATGGAATGATAGCTAAGTGCCAAGTGGATCTCGCTCTGTGTGGGTATTAGCTTGGGTAATCGGAGATGGGGCACAGCCCTCTTAGGAGGAGGGTAACTATGGCAAAATGGAACAGCAGAAAGGTTGATAGAAGCTGCCGATCGGAGATAATGAGTGCCCGAAGGATACAACACCATAAAACGCAGATAGGTATAAGATCTGATTAGATGCAAGGGTTTCAAGAAAGCCTCCTATGTTAGGTGCCTAATGGTAAATGTATTTGTAATAAGAAAAAGGTATTATTAATGTCGAAGTCTAAGTAAAAGTTGTAAAAACTGCTGACGAGGCAACTTATACCGTATCGCATTGAAAACATTCCGACATTTTCATCTTGATTTCCTACCGCAAAGTGGAAGAAGGCAGTGGTTTGCAAATCAAATCACATATAAAATCATCCATCAATGGACAGCTAACACTATCGGTTTGAACTTCCTGTGTGCCAGTGGCTTTATCTGGCAGCATCCACCACCCTAGCCACCTTTATTACGGCTAACCACTGGCCACTTGGATATGGGCCGCCAATTGATTCCATTGCTAATGACTGCTAACGGTTCCACAGACACTTGCCGCAGCTTCGATTGCGGCTGAGGAAAGGAAGCCAGCGGTTACCGCTGCAACGCCCAAGTCGCCGGTAGCCTCTGCCATCTACAGATCTCGACGCACTTCACCTGCGGCACAGTGAGAACGGGCGGGAAGGATCAGTGATTGCTCAAATTATTATTGATCGGTTGTAGGAAATATTTGATGATCATACAAAGGAATAAGTATTAGTAACTAATTACAAGCAATCTAATTAAATTGGTGGATTCCCAATTAATTATCTTAAGTTATTACTCAAAATAAGAAGTAGGATTAGCCAACGCTGCGTATGAGTAATACAATAAGTTCTGATTCTTCAGTGAGATTCCCCTGGGACAAATTTACATTCCCTATCTAACTTCACCTGTTCTAGCAAATCCCTTTTAAGATCCTCCTTCTCGAGTCCCCACTGTCGCTGGGCAGCAGCACGTTTGCGTGTGGCTTCCGCGGCCGCCCGTCCAAGATTGATTGGGCACTCGTTTATTGTCAGTGGAGCTGGGCTTATCGCATCAGTGCAATTTGTTTGCGCCGCTGCTGCTGGCGTTGTAGCAGATTCCCCCCAACGAGAGGTGCTGGCGCAACAAGTGGGTTTGTGGCCGGACACCTGCGACCGCCCCTTTTGCCTCACAGAGAGAGAACTAAGGGGCAAGGATGAAGGACGGTGTAGGGTATCCTCCACTGCCAATGGACTCGCACGCAACGAGGCTTAATGACCCCGCAAGCCTTAATTAAGGCCCAAACTAAAACACTTTGATTGATTTACGCTTGCCAACTGCCCGAGGACAGGGACAGTAGTGATATGGGGATGGCCACAATTAAGAGAGCGGTGGGGTTGGAAAACGAATCCGGCTGCTTGCATAATTACCCCGTAAGACTCAATTAACTGTAAATTAAAGAAAATGCTCGCTTACATTATGGCTGCACTTAATGTCGCGTGTGATAATGGTGCAGATCTTCCTCTGGCACTCAGTGCGACTTTGCGAATCCACTGAAATTGGGAAGCCGAAGCTGGGAATACTTCAACCAGGTGAGCAGGTGAGCCCTTGTTGATATTTTTGATACTTGTATATATAGGTAGATACCTCTATTTAGTCACATAATATCATAGATAAATAACACATTTTTGGTTTTATGATTTTCTGATACCTGATAGTTTGAAGATTTCCCAACATGTTGAATATGATTATTGCTTTTCAAAATTGCACTGCCAGCAGATTGGCTATAATACCCGTGGAAAGGGTACATTTTAAGATCATCGCAGAGTAAGAGCATTTTTGTTGCTTCTGTTGCTTTTGATGCTTTTGTTTTTTGCTTCCACAGCGGCAATGCCACCGACCACCCCCCGCGCTCACCACACATGGAATTAGAGCGGGTAAAAATGTACGAGGAGATAAAAGAGAGGCGAATTAAGTAACAAGGCACTTAACGTTAACACTTAACAAGGCAATGTCGTGGCTGTCTTGACTGAGGCCTGAAACCTGCGCCATGCACCGTGCACGGGGAAGTTGGCCATAAAAGTTGGAGCTGGAACTTTGGCCGCGACGGGAAGCCGGAGGAACGAAATGCCATTAAGTGTCATTGCTCATTCCGGCGAAAGATTGATATCGGGCTTTAAATATGCGTACCGCGATGGTATGGGATGGGATCGGATAGGACTGGATAGAATGGTACATCAACACTGTCACGGGGTCGCCAGAAGTGTGAGTGACGATGGTAGTGACTGCAGATCCCCGAACTGCATGGCCGCCAAACTTCCCATAAAAGCAGCAGGCGCAAGACATTCCGAACGGAAGCAACTGCCCTGTAATTACGTACTTTTCGAGGAATGAATTATATGTCTGCAATTCACATACAACATTCTCAGGGATAATCACTCTTTTATTTTAGCAAAAATAAACTTTAAGTATGAACTCTAAACGCATCTATCGTATCATGACGAAATGGTACCACTTTTTTGTATGCCAAAATGTTATTATAGAACTTTTGCAAACTCAAAAGAATAGATTTGCTATTGTGCATAGGAATGGAACATATGTTTAAAACACCTGAACGAAAACTATGATTGATTGCAGCTTTGCAAACTGAAGAACCGCAGAGCTGGCGTCCAAATACATACCCAAAAACTGATCGCCAGGTGGGGCCGCCACAGTTGGCCCACAGTGAACTCCAAGCTGGCTGAGAGTGGCAGCCAAAGGCAGTTTGCGGTTAAAGCGGCTTATCACATTAGCACACTTCCAGACATCCAGACATCCAGACTTGCGGACTTGCAGGCCTTTGAGCGAAGACAGAAAGACCCGAACGTGGCTAAAAGAGCCGCTGGAGAACCGTTAGCGATCGCGACATTCGCATCCTGCTTGGGATCCTTCGCACACACGCACACGTAGAACCGAACTGACTCAGATATATCTTCGTACTGGGTGCAGATGCTGCCGAGATATACGAGTACGAGTTCGAGTACCGGCCGGCTGCACTTAACTCTTCGCCTGGACGAGATCTTAACAAAACTAACTCGATCGCCATTGATCGGACGCATTTCAACTTAAAGTCAAGTGGAGAATGCCGGCGCTGGCGTCGAAGTCGACGGCGACGTCCGCGTCGGCAGCGAACTGCATTCCCAAACCGAGTCGCGTTTTACTCACAAAATAAATAAGACAGAAACAGAAACAGAATGATACAAACACAAAAAAAAAACAATAAAAAAAAAACTAAGCCAAACCGAACTGTGTGCAGAATTTATGGCTTGGGCTGTGGCCGTCCGGAGAAATGCTCTACAAGGCGGGCACTCAATAGATCTTGGGTCTTCCCAATGAATCAATAGCTTTCCCGGAGCCACAAAACGAATCTCGCTTGCGTAAGACAAAAGAAACTGGGGAAACCCGCCTGAGTTCAAGATCAATCTAAAAAGGTCCCAAAGAAAGTGGCGCTCGTGTGGGTGGAGGGGGGAGACCACCCTATGGAAGTGATGGAAAACTTGAGATCGTATACGGAAGATCTCGAGTAACAGTTCCTATTGTCTGCATTTGGAGGAAGAATTTAGAGATCTCATTTCTTTAATTATTTTAGAGATTATAATGCAAAAGTTATTAAAAGTAGTAACTTATACAAAGAGCTCAATTGGCCCCACAAATGATTCATACAACAGATTAAGGTCTCCTTCGACATAATTCACAAGGAAAAACCTGAATGAATTCCCTCCACGTCATAACTCCAATACTTTGTGTTGATCCTCCGTTGACATTATTTATGGAAGCTCTTAGAAAACCGAGGAGCCCAAAATACCTCCATGTAGCGCACAACAAAGTGTGGAAGAAAAGCAACGTTCTGCGGTGCTGCTCATTTTGTGTGGTTGCATGGCTGTGTTGCAGATGGAGCAGGTGGAGCAGTGGCAGGGGCAGGGGCAGGGGCAAGAGCAACGGGGCAGCAGCACAATCGAGTTTCCACCAATGTGAATTAAATAGTTGGCCAAAAGAGAGGCGACAGAGAGCTCAAATTCCGCTAAAAACGCAGCAAATCCCAGACGATGGCCACAAAGTAATGGAAATATTGAGAATTCCTTAGCCGCCACTTCGACGTGGTCTCCATCTCGGTTAGAGTCTGGGTCTGAGTCTTGGATGTGGCATAGCCGTAACTCAAACCGACCATTAGAAACGAACATTAGCAGAAGACGTCTAAGAGCTGCAAATGCTGCAAAGGAAAAAGAACTAACGAACCTTGACAATTAAGTTTGCGCCACTCTGCCAAACCCAATTGGAATTCAATGTGCATGCAATGGCAGAGGCAGAAGCAGAAGCAGCAGCAGCAGATGCAGCCAGCAGGGACACCGGGATGGAGGAGGATGCGACTCAGACGGAGCAGGAGGCGCATCTGACGTTGATGATGCTCCCCGGCCTCCGCATCGGACCGAAGCCGGAGTCGCCAGTCGCACAAAAACCCATACTCCATACCCCCAAACTCCAAGCGCAAAACGCCAAACTCCCAACTGGAGTCGCTGTCTGTCGCTTGCTAATTCCCCAACAAATGTTTGCTGTTGCTGTTGGCGGCTTCTGCAACATGTGTTGCAACAAATCGGCAAGCGACTGCAGCTGGAAAGTCGCGTGATGATGCGCCAAGTGGAGAGGAAAAATCTCGTTAAAGGTCGTGTCACAAATTCTGCAGCACTCAGCGGCGAAAAGGGGACAATGCCAAGTGCCAAAAAGCAGAAACAACAACAACATCAGTCGCTAGTTGCAACAACGGCTGCCGCAGCAGCAGCAACGGCAACAGCAGATGCAAACTCGTGCCGCTGCTAACACAATAAATTTTCTCTTTCAGCCCGGGCGAATCTGGCGTTGAACTGCGTACATGGGTGGCCAAGTGATGCTTCTCCTCCGGCTCCACTTGCTGCCTCTTTTGGACGCCAGTAAATGGCTACAGAAACAATCTGAATAAATTTGTCGCTAACTCTGGAGCTAGTGGTCCACGGGAGCGGGTGGACAAATTTATGAACCCGTTGATAGGCGCTGATGGAGATCTTTCCGGGAAATACTTAGATGGGAAGTTGTGTTGGCCATGGACGGATTAACCTATTGAGTAATTTATTGCAGTGGGTGTGGCTTAAAGAAAAAATTTATTTGAACTTCAGTTTTTTATCTCTAATTTGCAAATCGTTTATTTAATCTCCATGGTTTACTTAATATATACCTCACCACATGCGGACTACCATACGCTGTTAAGTTCAATGAATTAACCTTTTTCCTGCCATTACGACTTTAAAATAATAACCAGGCCGTCAATGATCTTATCTATGGGCCAGCTAATAATACCAGGACGGAACCTAACACAGTCTTGGCTTTTAATAGCCCACCATTTAATGTAAGCCATTTCGTTTGATTTCTGCTTTGAATCAACCCCACCCATCAATATTATCCTTAATACAGTGCAAATTCCGAGTTAAGTACTTGCCATTAAGCATCATTGCAGTAACTTTGTCTTGGCCATAACTCGGCACCGAGTACCCTCATCGGGGTCTTTAATCTCCCGCGGTCCGGCTGCCGTCAACCGGGCCCCATCCTCCAGACTTTCCACGTCCGCAGCTTCATGCGTGACCCCGATTCCCACAAGACTGGAAATGTGTCGGATTGGGAGGTGGGGATCTGTTCGGATCGGGATTGGGTTAGGGATATGGATGGGCTGCGATAAGCGATCACGGAATGAGGGATAACTGGTCGGTTAATGAATGGGTTCGCAATAATTGATGCCACTTTAAATTGGCCAAATGTTGATGGCCCGGCTCTGGCTGCGAGAACGGCCGAGAACAGGAAGGGAAAGTTGGCCAAGGGACTGGAGGCTGTCCCATCGCAGCGAGTGTTGCAGGTGATACTGGGACATGGAGCCGGAGTGATATTTCAACCTTTCTCCCGCTACCCAAAAGCGAAAACATTTTGCGAACGTGATTGGGGATGTGGATGTTTGGACATTGCCTTTTAATCAAGCCCACATTGCGAGCCAAGTGATTTTATGCCTTGCATTTCAGCATTTCAGCATTTCAGAGCTCACTGACCAATTTAGCCGGCTGAGCACAAAATTTCACCGCAAGATCATCGCACTTGGCGGCACGCAACCCGAAAGCCGGGCCCAAAAAACCCAACTCCCAACTTGGCACTGGACGCGGCGGCCTGATGTTTATGTATGAGTTCAGTCACATTTTGGGCCAAGCCAAACGGCTAGTTGGATGCTGAAAATTTGAAAATGGGATCACTGCTGCGCTGCACTGGCTCGCTGACTGGCACTCGTATGCTCCAATTAGTGCAGCAATGGGATGGGATGGGATGGTATGGTATGGGATGGGATGGGATGGGTTCGCTGTACGGCAATCCAGCTGTCACTCCCGGTTATATCATCCAAAGCCGAAATGCAGTTGAATGCACCCGCCAGCGGGAAAGCGCGAATTCCATTGACCTCTGACTCCTGGGAAGCTGTGCACATCGACTGCAACACATCTTGGCCAAAAAGCATCTTGGACGGCAGTCTGCTGCAGTGAGCAGACAACATCACTCATACGTGAATGATTCAATGATTGCATGATCACGAGGCAGATGCACCAGCAACGCCGGCAACCACAACCACCCACCTGTCCATCTTCGCTGGCCGCTGGGGTGTTGCATGAATTTGCGCAAATCTCTTAAAATTTAATTAAAAACAATTATTTAAAAATAAAATTTAATTAATTGCAATGTTGCATGAGTAGACACCCCGCTGCTGATACTGTAACGGTGGCACTGGCCTCGCCGCATGGGGCATCCACACCTCCAGCTCACGGGTGGCACCATCCCACCTCCTCCGCCTCTTAATCCTCCCCAGCTGCATGCGAAATGAAATGCAGTATGCTATATGGCCTATATAGCCAAGTCGGTGTGGCACGGGAATAATTAAGTTATGCTATCTGCTACCTCGTTGCATAATCAACTGGATGAGGAGGGCTGGAGAGGAGAGGAACTCGGACCACAGATTGGAGGTAATGGAATGAATAACATTCTTCGGATTAGGATTAGCTTCAACTTGTTTATTGAGCGGAGAGAAATGAATAATAAAATGCAGAACAAAGAACTATAAAGTAACCGAGCTGAATTGATTTCTTATGACATGGAAAAGATTGAGATAGAAAGATAGATAAAGAAATTGTAGATTAAATTTATTTCAGCTTGGAGTGATAAATCCTATTAAAAAAGTGATTATGCTAAAACTAGTGCATGCTAATTTATTGAAACATTTTTAAATAAAGTAGGATAGCAAATTTAAATTGAGACTTTTATACCCAGATGCTACTATTATTAAAAGAAATATGATTGCATTATTATTAAGTGGCCATTGAAAAATGTAATAATTTGATAATTAATTTATAAATATTTTATTGATAAGCGCAGAAGGTTTGTATTGGTAAAAATTCAAGTAATCAACACTAACATTAGTACAATATGTATTTTATGAGGTGCAACCAGAAAGATAAATACAAATGTGTAAAGTTCTTGATAAAAAATCTGAGCTGTCAGTGTTAAATTAGATTAAATCGCTTATTTACATACCACAGATGTGGATCCAAGCACTAACCACCTGAGGAAAGCTGCCCCATCCACAAAAGTTCTCCGGCTGCCTACATGCTGTCCGAAGCTGGGAATAAAGAAATTAACATGTTGCCACAAAACTGCAGTTATGCCCCGGAACGATCGGCAACAAGGCTGAATCGGAGCTCTAATCACTGATGTTGGCCGAAAGGGGCAGCAGGCAACACATTTAAGAAATGCGCCCAAAATATGCCGAGAACAAGGAAATGTTTACTTTGGACCGCTCCACTTGGGCCCAATAATTGCCGACCAGAAACTAAATAACAGCCCAACATGGTCTTGGCCGGGTGCTGTACGCATAAATTTAGCCTTAATTGGCTTAAATATTATGTTGTCAGCCAAAAAAAAAATAAAAAACTAAAAAACCACAAAAAAGAAAGAAACCGAAATCAGCAACGCCAATCAAAAAGGGACAGGATGGGAAACGGAATTCAGACAGGATCGAGGCAATGAGAATGGAACTTGTGCTGGAACTCGGACAAGACTCGCCAAATGTGGCACGTTTTCGGATGCCACGGTGTTGGGCTTAATCAGCGGTTTCCATGCAATTGCCGAAAAAAAAATGTCTTACACAAAAGAGGTGGAATGGGCCAAAAGATGCAGATATGCATGTGAAAGTAAAGAACAGACCCTTAAATAAGCCCAGATCACAGTGATTGCCATGGCAATGCGAATGATGATGATGATGGGTCAGGCATCGGACTCCGCCACACCGCCAACCTGCCATGCCCATACCCATACCCCTTCTCTTCCTGGCCAACAGTATGTTGGCCTTTTTGGCGCATTAACGGCTAGCCAGACTGGGTAAAAAGCGAAGATGGGCGGCGAGAGGTGTGCGGCAGCGGGTCGGATGATGGGGCAACCTTTTAGACAGCCAGGTTCAATGCCACCCAATGCGACGAAGGCAATAAAAACAAACTACCAAATTTGAGGCAGAAAAAACCCAGCTGGGCAAGAAGCACAAGTGGAAGACGTAAAAACTACCCAACGTTTATATAGCAATTACCAACTGTGCTCGTGTTTCGGATCATATGCAAGCCGCACTCTTTTAGCGACTGTGCTGGTGTTACATCACAGCCAGAGATGATCTAGTGCTGAGGGATTAGAGTAGCAAATAGGGCTTAAGTAAAAAGATTATATTTTTATAACCTATTACGATAGGCTAGAATCTATGGATTTGATCTATGAATAGAATCTAAGCTATTGCAATACATTTTATATGCTAATAAATTACTCTCATTAAAAGCGACTTTATGGGAAGTCCTTCCATGCGGATTATGTTATAATGTTGCACTGGAACCCATCGCTCTCCCAGCAGGAATTAGCCCATTTCACTTACTCATCTCTGGCCACGGTCAGCTGCTACTTTGTGGGGATTACTTTGTAGTTGCTGCTGGGATATAGCTATGTACATAGATGCAGATGCATCGGTGGTGTTTGTGTGTGTGTTTGTATCTATGGTCTCGGAGATTCGGCTCTGCTGGCCAGCAACTGCATCAAAAGTTCATTATGCGCGCTCGCGAATCGTGACATTGCATAATGGCAGCTGCAAGTGGACTGCAAGTGGCCGGGCGGACATGCAAGGCGCCGCCGACGTCTTCGTCGTCTTGGCCGTTCCCCAGTCAAAGGTGGTGGTGTACTGGCGTACTGGATACTAAGTCCAGCAAGATAGCACACACGTTTGTTTGGAAAGAGGAGCCGGGCAGGTGCCACACCTACCAGGTAGGTGGAGGAACTGCTCGGGCTGGGAAATTGATTCCCCGCCTAACGGCAGAGTCAGCCGCCCGCTGATCCCTGTCCACATTCACATCCACGTCTTCATCGCATCCCCATCAGTCAGCTCATCATCTTCAGCAGCTACCGCACACAGCGAATAGATCCGCATATGCCTTCAAGTTTGGACCACCTTAGCCTCGTGCCCGGGCGTCGATTCCTACACAAGGCCCATTTTGTTACCCTCTTTGATACAAAAAATCAGTTTTTTAAGTTTTTAAGTTTTGCTACTGGTAAAAAAGTATTTTATTTGGGTTTATTATTATTATTTAAAAAATACAATCAATATTAAGTCTCTAATATAACCATAAAATTAACTTAAATCTCAGCATGTACAAAGCGATCCACAAAACAATCGATTTGATGATGAGTTCTTGGAAGACTTTTCTCCAAGTGCTTCCTTGCATCAGATCCTTTGTCCAGGTTGCAATTAGAATCTTTGTCGTGTCGCTGGCTTATCGGCGCACACTTTCCGACATTTTCGAGGTGTGTTCGAGCAGCTTTCTTCTGTCTTGCCAGCCCATTCCGGCCCATCTGCGACCATCCCATAGTATCCCATACCAACCCATACCACACCATGCCATACCATTCCGATTGCCATTCGGATTTCCCCTCCTGCAAGAGATAAAAAAGAATATGTTGGATATTTTTTGCCATTTCTCTTTCTAGGTTATCGCATATAACAACTTGTACATGGCTCTTTTTGTCATACTTCATGGACTGCGACTATGAGTTTAGACGGAGTCATATAATAAAGGCGTTCCAAGGCATGCTCGGAAATTGTCCAACGTCTATATTTGGCGTCTATGCTGTGTTCTGTTCTGCCCCGAACCGCACATCCCGAGATCCCTCCACTCTGCTGACCGACCACAACTTGACCACGGTGCCAGAGTTGGAGTCAAAGACTCTCCTTCGGAATGGGAGTAGAGATGTGTGCCATGTTGACCCGTTTTTATTATGTTAACATGCGGAGGAGGAGCAGAGGAGGCAGGCGGTGGCCAACTGGAACGCTTGACATGTGCACCGAAGCCAATCCAAAATGCTGTGTTGAACACGGCCAAAATATTCGCAATGCGGTCAAAGTTGAAAAGGTTCGCGGCAACTGGAGTGAGTGCATCTAGTTGGTCAGTGGTTGGATGAATGCTTGTTTGTAGATAACCAAATGTAAGCTACTGAATCGGAATCTGGAGTGAGTGAGGTTGTTTGTACCAGTGGCAATCGCATAGATAGTTGCAACAATTTCGGAGTGTGTAGGTGGCGATTGTTCCTTAGAGATATTACTTGGAAAGGGGATTGAATTTAAGCACTTTGAAAAGTTTTCTACAGCATTTCATCATTTTAATTTTGTTTTAAAAAGCTAAGCTTTTACTAATTAGCTGCTCACACAAACATCCAACTACTTGCCATTCCCGGATTGTTGCCTTTTATCTAAACTATAATCTGCAGACGAATGGCAAAGTGGATCATCGTTAGGCCATTAGTTGATCATTAGCAGATCACACATAACTCATCACGAAAAAAGTGGATCAGTTGTCGCCACACTTTCCCCCACTCCGGCAGCAATTAGCCGCCGGATTCGAGAGCCATCTATTCCCCATTCGATTGGATGGACGGACGTGGGGCTACCGCAGAGCCTCCTCTCAATCAGCCTCAATCAAAGATTGTCCGATGGACAATCGATGTATAGCTGCTATAAACGAACCCCTTAAAAGCGAACAAACAAAATTGCAGCGAAATCGGCGTATAACGCGCGAAACAAATAAATAATTGCCCGCTAAAAAGTCAAACAAATCTTCGGCAAACACCAAAAAGGAGTAACAACAGCCAAATACTGACAATGCCGATATATATATATATATATATATCTAAGCAACAAACAATATTAACAACCGACGAACAGCAACACAAACGCCGATCAATCAATCAATCATTTTCACTTCGGATGTCGATGGCTGGATTGAGTTGAATCCAGCCGGCTGGTCTTGCCCTATGGATTTGATATGGCCATAACCCATAAACCAGGGGCCCCTGGCCCCGGCTCTTCTGAGCCATCTTCTGTCTGGACTGGGCGGCTGTGCAATTAAATAAACGAAAGTTTTTCATTAATTTCGATTGCAGCTAGACGACACTTAGACCAGGGCCTTCTCCCTCTCCTCATACTCGCCATGCTACCCGGTTCCTCCTCTTCCGATCTTTGAACACTACCAATTCATTAGCCACGCTTTGGCTGGGCTTTTGGGCCTGCTTGGCAGTGGCTGGGAAGCCTGTTTTTGGTGGACCTGGCCTCGGTCTTGATGGTACTCTTGGTCCCAGACCTGATCCGCTCTGGAGTGGGGCGTGCTCTCGTGCTGCTCATAAATGTCTGATGGATGTGACGTGCCTTGATGTATTTCACTTTTCTTCTCCGCTTTTCCTAGACTCCATGCTGGAGTTGTTAAGTGCCAGCACATACTCACGTATATGTATGTTGCTGCTGCCCAACAGCAACAACAAATAGTTGTTTGTTATTTTTCTAGTTTCAGAAATTTTCACATTACTATAAAGCAAAGAGAGCCCCGAGAGCTGGAGGTGAAAATAGAAAAATTGCTTGGCAAATGAAAAGCGCGAAAAACGCGCGTAGCGAACAAAGCAAACGAGCCGCTTCCCTCCTGCCAACATCCATTGGAGGGATGAGGCCATAAGTTGGTAGGAAAACAATGATGGATCCAGTACACAGTTTCAAAATACGTTGCCGATTTCCCAAGTGCACACAAGTCTCTAATTAGCAGTTGTTAGCCTCGTCAATATCGAGTTGGTAGTTGGTGGCACGAGGTTTTATTAAGTTCAACTTTTCAACTTCAACATTTTTTAAATATTTTAGAAGAAATTCTGATCACTATAAATTTATGCATGTCGAAAATCATATAAGTTTATATAATAATCTCTTCACCCAAAAAAAAGACGATAAAAATGCCTGTAAAATGGTATCTGACCATCGTACAAACTTTATTAAGTAATTTGTAATAATCTTAAACAGTTTCCTAGAAATAATTATACTAATTTAATTTAGAGATACAATCCTAACTATCTTAAAACTAATGCCAGAATAAATATCGGCCCAGAGCATTTTCCATTCGTTGCAATCATTTTCCAATGCTGGCTTTCGTTTGGATTCGGTGTTTGCAATTTCATTTGTCGTCTTATCCGTCATAAGCTCTCCATTTCGGCTCAGTTAAGCTAAACTTGACTTGGGCAGCTCCCAAAAAGGGAAAGTACAAATCGCATCGCACTTTCCTAAGCACTTAGGGCTTGCCAATGGCAATCTACTGCGAGTAGTCAATGCAACATTGGCCTAAGGATGCAACCCAACCCAGAAACGAGCTCGAGTCTCGAACCTAGCCCAGTCCATAAAACGTATCTCAAGTTCAATATGATTCACTTTCGCTTTCGATGCGTTCCAAAATTAAATTTCTTCTCTTTGTCTCGGCTATTTTGGATGGGCGCAGTTGCTAAAAATTAATAGCTTTGTGTCGCGTTAAGTACGCGCTTATATCCGCTTGAATTTGCGGGCTGGAGCGACACACATTCTGTCTGTATATACTATATATATATACTCGAGGTTAGGGGAAAGCTGCCTCCACTGCGTTCGCCACTCTCTGTGGCCCCCAAGATTGCGATGCAATTAATCATCGGACAAAACGCATTGTTCGCGTTCCCTGGCACCGGCGATGGGATCGGGCGTGGGGATCTGAAGGTGGAAGTCGGACCCCGGGCCTGCCCACTCCTCGGATTCGAGCTGCTGCTCCCGAATACGTAAGTCGGTCATTGGCGCTTGGCCAGTGCGTTTTTTTCCGCTTCCTCCATTTCCACATCCACTTCAGATGCTACCTCGTTTTTACATAGTTTTCTTGACCTAATTTTGCTGTAGGACGAGGTGAAAAGAATTTTTATTGCTAAGAGGTTTACGTAACAGTTAAGCTATGCGAAAAGTATTTCCACATCAATATAAAGCAGGATAATTAAAATCATTAAATTCGGAAAAGTCAGGAGCACAAAACGTGTCCAATATCCCAAAAAAAACCTTTTGCACAGTAGTTTGGTTTTATGTAGTTTTATTATTATGTTTTCACTGTATAATAAACTAGGTTTGAATGCATGTATATGTATGTTTTAGTTCGATCTTGAATCGTTTTATAAATCAGCTTAGTCATTATTATCTTTATTTAATATAATTAATAATTAAAACTGTGCGAAACTCGCATTTTCGCCTATCAAAAATTACTCCTAATCAAATTTTCGGTTAGTATTGGGGGCTGGATCTGGATCTGGATCTCGGTTGTTGGAACGGGGTTATCTTTTTTCTATTTTACAATACAAAAAACAACTCAAGTTGCTCGAGATGATCTATGATCTGACTGGTTATATCTCTCTCGGTTTCTTTCTATATATAGTCCATTTTAAACCATGTTGTTTTATTATATCGCTTTAGAACACATTGTAGTTTGCAGTTCGTGTAAGTTTGTGTTTTTCAAATCGAAACCAAAAATTGTCTCACACAACTCAGTAAACTTAGACAACTATTTTGAAAGGTTTCTTTCGTCCCCTTCGACGGGTAGAAAATGCTTCGATTTGGGATACCAGAGATGTTGACGTTCACTAAGGCTAGTATTCAATTTGCTTCGGATGTCCCTAACCGATTTCTAAGTCTTTGCTTTAGATTTCTAGCTGGTTGCAGACTTGCCTAACGAGTCTGTCAGAAGGTTTAATGGGCTGGTTGAAGTCGATTCTCGGGTTGTATGTCTAGTAAGCCATGCTTAGGGTTTCTATATTTTGTCTATGTATTGCTTGATCGATCTGAGATTGATATTGGCTAGCCTAGATGTCAGCCGCAAACTTGGTGAGCAGAAAGCAAGGACTTCAAGCTGTTCAAGGATATAAGGATTGGTTCAATCGGAGCTATCTGATATCTCTCCTCGGCTTAGGCTGGCTTTAGCTAGTTAGTTCGTTCCTCGTCATGATTTGGAACCATTGTCATCACAAGTCCAAGACTCCAACCGAAACATCCCGACTGGCTAGCTGCTCCTCAATTCTCGGTTCTCCTCGAGTTCCACCTAACTTCGCCGCTTCTTTGGCATTTTTATCGTTTCTATATCCCTTCGTTTTCGATTTGCTGTTTATTGTAATCATCGATTGATAGGATTTGTTTAACATTTAGAAGAGAGATTATGCTTTCAATTTCTTTGTTTTCAGTTGAAATGCCCGAACTTGATTTTATTTAATAATTTTTATTTACAATATTTATTTTGTTTTCTTTACGAAATATAAAATAACTTTTTGTTTCGTTTTATTCTTGATTTTTGTTTTTATTGCGCATATAAAAATATCAAAAATTCTTTATTTTCTTTTAGGTTTTTTTTCTGTTTATATAATTTTTAATCTTCCTTTTGGAACTATTTGTAAGTCTGTTGTGGTTGATTTATATATATTTTTTGCTGACTTGCTCTAAGTATACAAAACTTGTTATGAACTTTTTCAATGCCAAAAATTAAATGACAAAGATAAATTTTTTATTGTGTCAAAGGTTAAACCTTTTCTGTGGCCTCAAATGGTGACTTCCATTTTCCACCCGACACATACATCCTTTGTTTTTTTGTTGCATTTACTCATTTGAAAGTTTTTGCTTTTTTATAAATATTTACAAATATATATTTTTCGTAAAAAATTATAATAAAAAATGGCGTCAATTGTAATCATTTTGCTGTTGCCGTTATTGTTTCGAAATATGTTTCTGCCTGAATATAACTTTTAGTTGTTTGCTAATTATTGGCGCCTATAAACTGCATTGATGTATGTTTCCCTCGTTTATTAACTATTAGTTTGTTTGTTTCTGTTGTTGTAGTTTTGCATAAAGCACAGCACATTAGAGGCAATTTTAACATTATATATAACTTGTAATTGTTTCTGTTTCTTTTTTGCTTCTTTGGAGTATAAATAATTTATATATACGAGTGTTGCATGTGGGGGCGGTGTTGAATATGTGTATTTCGATTTGTTGCTGTCAAGTTAACTAAACTTCATGTTCGCTATATGCTAAGTGGCTGTGTGAGTGCTGTCTGCGTGAATAATCTGTATAATCAATCAGCTTAAGCGACCCCTAGAGGATGCGATCCCATGATGCATGCCTTTATCCTAGCACTAGAACGCACCGCTCTAAGTCGCTTGGTTAAATGTTTTCCTTGCGTTTAAAATTAACTAATCACTTCAAGCGCTATGCCCCAAGTGTTATATTTAGTTGTATATATAATTATGTATATATATATATATATATATTTATATATACGTGTATAATCATATGTAGTAAATTATTTTCCTCGTCTTCGGCTGTTGCCCTTTCGTTCAACGTTCCCTTTCTCGTTATACAAAAATAAGTTACTATCAATTCAATTCTCTTATTATTGGTGTATATAAACTAGCAAGAAAACCCTTTGCTTGCCTTCGTTATCATGGTATAATTAATATTTAATATATTCTTGCTGTTGTTTTCTTTTGCCCATTTCTATGTGTTATAGGTATAGTATAGTAATAGGTGATGAAGCAGAACATGATGTGTGCTGGTAAAAGTTTGTAAACTTGTTCTATTGCATCGATGCGAGACTTGTGGAAGTACTAATGTGCGACGAGGTGCCCAACGTGGAGGCCATGTCTCCTTGGTAGCTGAACTGTGGCGGTGAAACCAAAAAATCGGATGAGCATACAGAACCCCACTGTAAATGTTTCCAACTTGCTCTTACCTGCGGGAAAAGCGGTTCTTCGGCTATGGAGCCCAGAGGTCCAGTGGGATCCGGCGGCGTCAACTCCACACTCTCTCCCGTAAACTCCTTGTCGAAGTACCTTGTATCCGTATCGGATGTGACCTGAGGCTTGAAAGGCGGCGGTATCTACGGTAAGCATTTTAAATTCGATTAATATATACAAATAGGTAACCGACAGGTTTTCTGTGCCCTACTTTTTTCTGCACTAGGTCTGTCCAGTTAATACTCGCAAAGAACGGATGTGCTTGTATCTCCTTGACATCATCCTTGCCACCTCCCAAACGCTTCTTGGGATCCTTAGCTAGAAGGCCTGCTAGCAGATTTTTCGCCTCATCTGTGATATTACGCGGGAATTTTACCTCCTCCACCAAAATCAATGTAAAGAGCACATCATGATCACGATTGTAAAACGGAAGACGACCACAGATCTGTAAGAAATTATATTTGTTTTAAATACTTGTTACTAGTATTTGCAGATGCAACGAACTCACCATCTCATACATGACCACGCCAGTGCCCCACCAGTCCACCGCTTGGCCATAATCATTGTCATCTAATACTTCCGGAGCTAGGTATTCCGGTGTACCGCAGAAGGTTTTCGTTGTGCGGCCGTAGGTGATGTCCTCCTTGCACAGACCGAAGTCTGCGACCTTGATGTGACCATCTTTGTCCAGCAAAAGATTTTCCAGCTTCAAGTCGCGATAAATGATGCCCTGTGAATGCAGATAGCCCAGAGCAGAAATAATCTCTGCCCCATAGAAACGGGTTCGATCCTCAGTAAATATGCGTTCGTGGCTTAAATGCCAAAAGAGCTCGCCACCGTTCACGTACTGCATCACAAAACACAGGCGGTCGTTGGTTTGAAACGAATATTTGAGTGACTGCAAAAGAGGGAAAACATATCTTAGTTTGTTAACGTAAGTTATATATTACTAGCAATACTTACAATGAGGAACGGATGATTTGTGGACTTGAGCACACGACTCTCGGTCAGGGTGTGGGCCACCTCGTCCTTTTGGATAATAACCTCCTTTTTAAGAATTTTGATCGCGTACAGCTTGGCGGTTGCCTTCTCGCGACACAGAATAACCTTACCAAAGGTGCCCTTGCCGAGCACCTTGAGGAACTCAAAATTCTCCAAAGTCTACAAGGAGATAAGATGGAGTCAGCTCGATCACGCCCTTGGTCAATGACCATGTCACCCGGTGAGTGGTACTTACCACTTTCTTAACGCCGCTGCTATTACAAGTCGTTCCCTGTACGGAGAACTGCTCGGAAAGCTCGTCCTCGGCAATGGTGGCCATGTCCACGTCTGTCATGTCTGTCTGTTCCGATGGCGTCATAGCCACCTCACCCACATCAATGAGCCGGCTGGATACGTTGCGAATGGCCTCCGTCCACTGCTGGCGCTCCAATTCCGATTCGACGGCGAATGTCCTCTCGATTACCGTGGTCCATTGCAGGCCGCGGATGATGAAGGTGAATGGCTTGGGCCGATCGACGGTCATGATCTGGCAGCCGCGCACCGTAAAGTTGTTGAGCAGGAAGTCCGATGGCGTGCTGGCACTATCTGCCGGCTTGCTGCGGTAGCCCATCAGTCTTCCATCGGAGTGGAGCACGAAGTAGCGCTGGCGCCAATTCTTTATGTGCTCGCCCCTCTTCATCAGCCACCCCTCCTTTACGACCTGATTCTGTTCCGTAAGCGCATGACCCGATGTAACGCTGGGCGAGCTGAGGTCGTAAGTTGTGTTTATTGACATGGTTCCGGAATCGTGTGTAGGGGCCGCGGAGGTCCTGCTTGGCCAGGATTGCTGCCAGCTGAATTTCTCTGCACTGCCGCTGGTGGGGCTGCTGTTTGGATGGTTGGATTGACTGTAGATTATGTTAATGATGTTGCTGCTGCCTGTCGTGGTGGGCGATTCCGGGATCCTAGAGGCAGATCCTGGCGCTGGGGCGCTGGCAACCACAGTCGATCGCCGCTGAAGAACAAACGGTAGGTAATTCGTGTTGAGGCTGTTTCACTAACCCTACGGACAAGCGAATGGGGGACCTGTAAGAGGAGAACAGTGAATCCTTTATAATCATGCTGAGTTTGAAGAAGAAACCGGGTTTAATAGAGGATTCGTCTACCTTCAGGGGTTCAACATGTAAATATTGGCTGATCCGCACACTGTGGACATAAACTAGTCCAAGTGGACAAATAGAGTTCCCAAATGAGCTAACTATCAATAAAAGGGAAACAGCTAATAAAATGCTGCCAAGTCTATCCAGATATGCACTTCCCACAAAATCGCCTATCTCACGCTGATAGTTTATGACAAATGCATGTTTATGACAAATGCAGTTGGCGCTTGCGTCAGCAGCTGGTGCAAAACATTTGCGGCATTTCCGCCGCCAGAAAGGGATTGAATTGGATTGAGGACTGTGATTGTGATTGTATCGAATTGGATGGGTTGGTATGGTGTGGCATGGTATGGGATTGGATTCTTAGTCACTGGCCCACATGCAGATGTAGGCGCCATCGTCGCCTTGTTGTTGCTGGCACTTTCGGCTTCAAACGAAATTCCCCGCCATGTTACGCAGCGACACAGCGATACGAGTGAAAATTGTTCGCGATTGCATTTAGCGCGAAATTAAATCAAAACAAGTCGACGGCGGCGACTGTTCATGAACTTATGTATATGCATATATACATACATACATATACATATGTACATATACAGGGGACTCACAGGCGGCACTCGCACTCGTACTCGCACTCACACTCGCACAGCTGCAAAAGCAAAAGCATATTCATTTACAATTTGCGAAAATGTCAACGACGGATGGCCGCCGGCTGTACAAATGTCGCTATCTATCTAAAACTGTAAACAAATGTACATAAAATAAAAATCGACAAAATACACACACAGGCATAAGCGGACAGGCGCTCGCACACCGAGGCAGTCACACAGACAGGGCTGCATTGCAAAGTGCGAGTGAGGCCAGACTGTGGGTGCGAGGGGGAGGGAGACAGACAGTACGCGTGTCTGCCACAAAGGTGTATGAGTGTGAGTGTGTGTGTGAGTGTCTGGCCGTGTGCGTGTGATTGTCTGGCCGTGTGGGTGTGAGTGGCTGAGTGAGTGAGCCACCGAGTGTGCGAGTGTGTGTGGGCAGCGGCGACCTAGCAGCGCAACATGTCAAATCACTTCGTGGAAATGGAAATTGTGGAAATGCTGGTGAAAAATCCGACGAGAACCCACCTAGTTTTGTAAAAAAAAAACGCGACTTTTGCTTTCCCTACTGCACTGCGGTTTGTTTTCCTACTCGTTTTGGTATTTTCCTTTTGATGGTGACGGCAGCGACAACGTCACGGGCCTTCTTATTATTGTGCGTATGTTGTTGTTGCTGCTGCTTGTTTTTGTTGTTGTTGCTGCTGTAGTTGTTGTTGTGTTAAGGTGCCAGACACCAGAGGACGGAACGAAACACACACACAATCTCGCACTCGCGCACTGGAAGTCGATTTCCGCCACCCGGGCGTTTCCACTTGCTGTTTTCTTGCCTTCCAACGCAACGTTGCATCAATTGCAAATGCTTAAAAACGTAGTTTTCATAAACAGAAGCACGCACACAGGCAAAGTAAATTTTCCAAGTACCGTTTAGTTTTTACGCTTCACTTTTTTTCGATAACTGGCTCGATAACTGATTCAATCCGCGCTGCCACCAGTTTTAGCGATAGTTAGGCGATAGTTATGCCGGAAAGATGCCAGATAGGCACATAAGGCACGAAAATACCGCTTAAATTTAAATTTAAATTTAATATTTTAAAAGGTAATAGTTCTGAAGCTGAAGAAAAAATATCGTAAACTTTGTTTTGTGACTGTCTAAGCCGACACTTTATCAACAATTTACCTTCAATTTTAATGTATGAAGTGCGGATGAATCATAATGCTGTACTGTTCTTTAATGCATTTCAATGAACTTTCTTTGACGTGCTATGCATTCAAAACTATTTATAATATCTAAAAATTTTTATAACTTTTTAAAGCATAATTGATCAAAATTTAGGCAGCCCTCAATTTCGTGTATGGTTCCTGCCCACACTAAATAAAGGTTGGGGACTCTGCTAAGTATGACCATGTGTAAGTGGCTGGAAAAAGTCATTACTCTTTGCCAGTTTCCATGATGTATTTTGATATTCACCTCTTTGGGCACACTTGCTCAGATTTGTTTATGCAGAACGCGAAGTCTCCTTTGAATCCGAAAAAAACAAAAAACGAGTAGCGAATAAAGTGCCCCATTGGCACAAAACGAGGTAAATAACTTGAAATCCAATCGGAAGGGAGAACATAGCATGCCACCTCCAAATAAACAAATAACGACTCCAGCATATGTGTGTGAGTGCCTCCCAGTGTATGTGTGTGTTATCAAAAAAGGCGTAGAAAAGTGCAAAAACAAAGGTGTTATTGACTCTCAACTTTCTTTTTCTGCCTATCGTGTGTATCACTGTGGGCTGTGGCCGAATAAGAGCGTTCGCCGAATATGAGCAATTGGAATAGCATGAGCATAAGTAGTGAGGCAGAATCGAGTGCATTCAATTAGTTGGAGAAATGGAAAATTGGAAGAGATGATGCAGAGAGAAGGGAAGAGTGCAGTCTGGGGCAATCAATACCAACGCAGCCACGAGCCCCCTTTCTTTGTGTGTGTGTGTGTTACCGTGTGAAAACAAAACAAATGTATGCTAGCTGTGGAAAAGAAAGCGCATAATTGAATAATAAATAATAACAGAAACAGGGCAAATGGCAACGACTCAATGACAAAAGCAAAGCCGCCACCGCAGCACAAGAAATGTGGGTGCAAAAGTGAAGAAATATGCCATTGTTTATGTGATTTGCAAATGTGCACATTCACACACACACAGCTGCAAGATAACGGTTGTTGTGCGGGCGGGTGCATTGCTCGATGTGGCTGTGCATTTGTAAGAGCGAGATAGCAATACGAAGAGAACAGGACTGAGCAGTACAGGGGCGAATCCAGGGGACCTTAAACGCAGATTGTGCACACCTTAAATGTTTTTGTAAAATCAAATCACAATTAAACAAGTATTTATCTGGACCTTAAACCATGATTAAAAAAAAATAATAAATAATAAATTATATTACTAATTCGGAAAATTGTAAGTTCAAGTTTGGAAATTAACGGTATCCCCTGCAAGTCTATCTAGGTCCGCCCCTGGATAGAGCGCAGCGGAGAGAACAGTGCAAATCGAATTAGTCCAGACTTTTGGTCACGCCCTTGAACTTCGCATTAACCCACCAACACCCCCATTCCACAGATAGCACCTAAGGACCCCACACACCACACAAGATGTTCAACTTTATGAAGAAGAGCGCCGGGGATGAGGACAAGGAGCGTCGCAAGCGCGAAAAGAAGCTGCGCAAAGAGGCTAAGGGCACCTCTGGTGGCCCGGGAATGGGAGGCGTGACAGGCGTCACCGGCAGCATGAGCACCGACGAGCTGCTCCGCCTGGACGAGGTGCGCCGATCGCTAAAAATCCGAGGGCGACGCAAGGAGAAGGAAAAGTTGCCGAGCGGAATTACGGCGGACTATAGCGCAGACTTCTTTGCCGCCCTCAATGCAGACGCAAACGGCGGAAGCAACGGGGGAGCAGTGGGAGCTGCAGATCCCGAGCAGGATCGTGGCAATGAGGAGATTGTAGCATCTGTGATGACGCACATCGAGAGCCGAGCGTCCAACGGCGCCGGCGTGAGTGTCAACTACAGCGAGGTCACACATTCTCTCCTCTCTGGAGGGCTCAAGGTGAGGTCTTTGTGGTTTTCTTATCCGAAATCGTATTGAACAACTTTGCTTCCACATTTCAGAATCGCTTTCTTCCACCTATACCCCCAAAACCACCCAAGCGTGGCATTCTGAAAGGTTCCCGCAGTAATATGACCAATGTCCACGAGGAGATTAGCTTCGCGGGCAGTGCCGGAGGAGCAGGTGGCACGCCAGAGATGCTATTGCGCAACACCTTTCAGAATGAATCTCTTTACGAGGGAGCTGCCAGGGGAGCTGGTTCGATCGGCTCTAACTCCAGTCAGCATGGAACCTCGTTCACTTCCGTGGAGAGCCTGCGCAGCGATGGAGAGCAGACGGGAGGTCAGCAACGGGCCATGACCCTGCCGGCCAACGCCCGCTATGGAGCTTTACCCCAGGGCAACAGTCAAGGATCGCACCTCCATGTGCTCACCTCGCCGTCGCCCAGCGCCGACAGTCTCACAGATACCACAAACTCCTCTTTCGCCACACCCCCATTTTCGCTGAGTCCCGTCGGCGAGTCCCAAGGCATCGACCGTTGGGCCCGCGTCAATGCCTTCGAGGACGTGGAGCTGCCACTGCCGCCGGTGCAGCTAGTAAAACTTCCGCCACCAAGGCAGCTGGTGATTAGGCGACAAAAGTCGCCGCGCCAGGATTTCGGCTTCAGCCTGCGCAAGGCCATCTGCTTGGACAGAACAGAGTCCCTGACTTCGCCCATTTTCAGGCCGGTTATATTCGCCGAGCCAGGTGCTGGTGGCGGAGCCACGGGTCTGTTGCCCGGCGATCGCCTAATCAAGGTCAACGGCACGCCGGTTGGGGAACTGTCGCGGGAGATCATCATTGAGATGATACGGAACAGCGGAGAGGCTGTCACCGTGGAGGTATGTTGTTCTTAGAATTTCCTAATTCCTTTCATGTGCTAAAATAAGAAGCAAAGTATGATAAGAAAAGATATGATAAAAACACCTTTCATTTTATGGTTCATACAGGTAAATACCTGACAACTTTGTTAAAGTTTTGCATGAATTGTTAACATTTGATTGTTTTGTTTCATTATAAGCAATCTCTCTACGTCGGACTTTTGTATGAAATGCGTTATTTGATTATTATAGGGACATTTACTTTATAATAAACTAATTTTCTTGAATCCCTTGCCACCCACCCAGGTCCAACCAGTCGCTGAGTTGGTGGAGCTGAGCAAAAGATGCATGGCACCCAGCACAGCCACCGTGGAGGAGATCGATCATTCCATTACCAACGGCAACTGCAATACCCTGCGACGCAGTGCCAGCAAGCGCTTCAAGCGTCAGGTGAGTCGAGATCGCATCCATTAGTGGGTCTAGCTTACACACGTGATTGATGGAGCAGGCATCCCGTCATCACAGCATTGCAATGAACCAAACCTCGAAGCTTTGGTTGCATAACAACATTAACCATTAGAATTCATCGGACTGCGATCAATTATGAGAAGCTCAGAGGCATCTTGGGAATTAATAACGATCTTTCAAATTATGTTCTAAGCTGAGAATGTACTTTTTAAATTAGAAAATCGGTTTCACTACATACTATTGGAATCATAGTGATGATTCTTCTGGTATTCCCGTCAGGCGTTTCCTGTTTGGGGTTTACTTTTCTTGTGCAAATATTCTGCCATTTGCTTCCAAGCTTTTCTCATATGACTCAATGCCAGCTCTGTTCGGTATGTGTATAGTTAGTTGTCTAGTTATTTATAAATTTTATGTGTGACAGATAACTTATGGCAAATATAATAATAATAATAATAAATGAGTCTTTTTACGGACTCATCTGTTTGTACTTCCCTTCGAATGTTTGCCACTGTTGCAAATATTTTTGTCTTTCTGATAAGGGGATATCTATTTGCAAATCGTTAGGAGAGCATTTCGGAACCGCATAGTTCCTTGCCCAGCTGGTAGATCGCAATTCCTATTGACTTGTTGACTATGCTAGAAACGTGTTTGACATTTTCTCGCCGTGTTTAACTGGCACAAATATTGTGAAATATGGTCGTAAGCCTGGGGCTCTGGGACTAGCCAGCGATCTATACACCTATATGTGTATCTATTTGTCCATCTATCCCCAGTATGGCCTGGCCCTTTCTATAAATATGCACGTGTTGTTGGTGGAGCAACTTGGGTGGGGTGGTGGTAATGCTAAGGCGTTGACATATTTCACCGCCTTTTTCGCTTCCATTGAAGAAGACGAAAATAAAACCGCACCGATTTGGCAACACTGTGGAAAAACTCGAACTGCATTTGGTATGGACATTATGTATTTTTGCATTCGGCCAGCAGCCGACTTCAAAAAGTCCGAGAGACGACGATCCGTGGATTTTCACGATCCGTGAGTTTGCCTCTGGCCAAAACACCAAACCTGCAGCGCTGCCAGCGCCGACTGCGACAGAGGCAGCGACTGCGGCTGCAGCTGTGTGTGCATTTCTACACCCACTTGAAGCTGCATACACAAATAGCAGGCAAAGCCACAACAAAACATGAACGAACTTCATGGAGTTTAAGTCCAGACTATCAGATACCATGTAATACCATTGTTCTGTCAAAATATTTGGTAATGGAATTGTTATAATTTGAAGAGTTATTTATGGTTATATGGTTATATATATATATTATGGTTATGGTTATTTATGTTTTTATTTTTAATTTCTTGATAAGTAACTAGTATTCAGGGTGAGGTGGTTGTAAGCCACCGGTACCGGTATACTCTGGGACTCCCCAACTACCGGGTATCCGATGGGCAGAGGCGGAGGCAGCGGCATCGATGTCGACGCAGTGTGTTTTCGTCTGTGCTTCTTTTTTTGTCTTTGGATTTGTTTTTGTTTGCGTCTCGGGGCTTGTTGTTGTCGGGCGGTTCGCAGTCGCTGCGCTTGGAGCTGGGCCGTCAGTATGCTGAAAACTTTGCCAAGGTTCGGTACGGAAATCGAAGTCGAGGAAAGACTGCGCGACGCCCACGGCGAACTCCGATGTTGTTAGCAGTTGTAGTGCCTGGTGCCTGCCGGAGTGGATTTTGGTGTTTTGTGCGCCATGACGATTACGATTCTGGCTGTCATTCGGTCTGGACTGGCTTTAATTCATAACTCGCTGGCGTCGTCGCGTTCGTGACTTGAGTCTTGCAGTGCAATCTATCAATCAGTCCGGGTTGGTTCGATCGATCGATGATTGGCCGTTTTCATTCGCGCAATTGTCTAATGTCAAAGCGCTAAGTGCTCCAGCAACATAAAGCTAACAGTTCCAAGGTTCCGCGGGCGCTCCAGTTACCTAATCGTCGCCTACTTCCCGCTCCGCTTCAGACTCTGGCTATTGTGTATCTTCGCATCAGTATCTGTATCTGTTTCTATATATCTGTTTACTGTTTGCTGTTTGCTAATCCGCTCTGGTCATGCTCCGCAAGCTGGCCATGACAATTGTGTGTGCCCAGTGATCGCATAACAGCCATGTTCCTCAAGCCGAAAAGCTTCGAACAGTCGCTGCGCGGCGGTATCGTTCCGGCTGTGCCAGCAGCTCCAGGATCGGGTCTCAATCCAAATTTCCATAAGGGTTGCACAGGCAAGGCGCATGCCTGCGGCACCAACAAATCCCATCGAGCCGGAGGATCAACGGCTGCAGCGTCTGGAGGATCCAGGGCTGGCAGACAGACGCCCAAGGCTCAGCGAAAGAATAGCATCAGTTCGGAGACGATCAGCGAAAGTGGTTCAGAGAACTCCAACAGCTGGCCATCCTCCTCATCGGCAGCTGTGCCAGCTACCGTTCCGCCACCGAAACCTCCGCGTCTGGCGGCCACTAAAGCTAAGGAAGCCGCTGCCATCGACTGCTCTCCCGTACAGCCTCCGTTTACCCCAACCTTCGAGCGCTCCACGAAACGCTCGCTCAGCTTCAGGAGCAGCAACAGTAAGACAACCGAGGCAAAGCTTACTCCGGGAGCAAGTTCCTCCATCCGTCCTCCGTGGAATATTTCCGCCGCCGCTGCATCAAAGTACGCCGCTGCAGCAGCCAGTGCTCCGCAGTCGCCCAATCCTAGCACGAGGAGCTCGTTCCGACGACGCCGTGATGCCCAGAACGCTGGCCTCCATTGGCCGGCCATTTTGGCCAGTTCCCTGGCCGCCAGCCATAAAAACTACGATGCAATTTTAAAGCAAAAGGTGCGCATAATAACTTCATAGGTCTGCCAAAGCTCTTTTTAATACGTTTATGGCTTCACATACTATTACTACAGATATCTAAAATATCAATGAATCTGTGGTCATTTTGTATTTAAATAACTTAAGTCTCAAATTACTCTGTGGACGAAAAAAGAGGCTCAAGAAATACATTTGTATGTATATCCAATGAAAACTTTCTAGTACTTCTCTCCGAAATCGATGGGTGCAATAAAAAAAAAACAAATGGACAAGCCGACGAATGAACAAAAGATGGAGTCGATCGATAGATCGCCGAACCATGACCCAATGTACGATTTAGTTGTTAGACCTTTTATTATTATGCTCGGACTATGCGTGGGCCGTCGAGTCCCAACTCATAATTTACGGCTTGGTACGGTCGGTCGTCGTCTTGTCGCTGCATTTATGGCGGTATAACTTTATGGCTCAATACGCCTGAGAAGCCGACAAGCGGAAGTGTTCATTTAGGTTCGAGTTAGCTCCGCTGCGTGCCCGCCTCCACAAAGTTCTATTCGAACTGGAATCGGGTTGCATAATGCAGTAAAAGATAGATGGATATGAAATCCAGACAGTAGCTTTTGGTATGGCGCATCCATCTAGCCACGCTCTTATCCTATCCGCTATCCATGTTAATTAGCCAGGTCTGATGTCTCTGTGTGGTGGCTCCGCCTCTTCTTCGTCTAATTTGTGTGCTCGCCATCATCAACAGCTGCGGCTACGACTGCGGGTTCGTTGACTTCGCCGTGTAGTGGAGTGGAGTGCAGCATTGATTGACAGTGGACATGCGCCCGGGGAACTATTTTGTTTATCTTAATATTCCTCCAAACAAGTTTCAACCGATTGATGAGTATGTATGCGAGCTGCGAACTGAACTAGGCGATCAAATTGTGCCCCAGTTGAAAACCAAGCGGGTCTTTCGCTTTAATTCTTCCTTATTTCCTTTTAAGAACTAAACGGAAATAAACATTTTTAGAAACTTCCCTTCGTCAAAAGAATTGCTAAAGTCTTTCAAAAAAGGAATGATTCAATTAAATGAAATGTCTATTACCAGTCGTTTTGAAACTGTTGAAAAGCCATAAAAATAGAGTGACTAAGAGCCTAATGAAAGACTACACTCGATTTCCTACTCGTTCCGGCTTTCCCAACATCTACAAAATTAATTAGTTCCCCGCGCACACTCTTCCGAAACGTGCCTTTAATTGAGGGCTATTGAACCTTGCACAATATTTTCATAATTCGGGAGAAGATCTATCTTGAGTATAGCGCGAGGAGGGTGATCTTAGTGAGCTAGGAGCTTGGGAGGCTGCGGCTAAATGCCATTTATAGCCACAAATGTGAACTGAAGCTGGCGACGACGTTGGTGGGTTGCATAATGGCGCATCCGCGTCGTCGTCGGTTTGGCTGTCTAGCCCAATAGCATTTGGCGCGTCTAGGCGGCTAATTAGGATTTAGAAAACACCATCAAATTTAGAAATGCACCCGAAATAAACTGAACGCAACTCTGCAGGCTGCTGGCGGTGGTGGAGTAGGGATAATAAATGGAATAAATGCGTGAAAATGTGCCCCGAACCACGCCGATCCGAAAATAAACTCAATGTACATGCCCCCACACCGCCGAACTACTGCTTCAGTTGAAGTTGCGCCGACAAAATGTTGACCCCAATTTAACTTAATTTTCGTGTCTGCTTTGTTTGTTTTCCATCTTTTCGCAGAGCCGCCATGAGAATGGCAATGCCGGAGGAGAAGAGGGAGGAGCCAAAGGAGTGGGCCACGATCTGGAGGCGGATGTTGCGGATGCCAGTCAGCCGGAGCGCGTTTGGCTGGTGCACCGCGGTGGCTTCACTGCCGCCATCCGTCTGCCGACTGCGTCTTCTGGCGGGGATGAGGAGCACAAGCTAAGCCTGCGCCTCCTGCATAATGGGGAGCAGCTGACCGTCGACGAGGATGATGTGGAGAAGCAGAACAGCCCCGCCCTGGATCTTGTCGAGGACATCTGCGAGCTGAAGTATCTAAACGAGGCGTCCGTGCTCCACTGCCTCCGTCAGCGATACGCCAGCAATCTCATCCACACCAAGGCGGGGCCCACGCTGCTCGTGGTCAATCCCATGGCACCGCTGTCCCTGTACTCCGAGAAGGTAGCTACCAACTGGTTACTGGCCAGAGCGGGTTATTTATCGGCTGCTGTCTTTCGTTCGTAGGTTGTCTCCATGTTCCGCGGCTGCAAGACGGAGGATATGCCGCCCCACGTCTATTCACTGGCCCAGACCGCCTACAGGAGCCTGGTCGAGACGCGGCGCGACCAGAGCTTGATATTCATGGGCCGATCTGGTTCTGGCAAATCCACTAGCTTCAAGCATGCACTCAACTACCTGGCGTTGGCAGCTGGTATGCGTTTCCACAGTCTTATTGTCGTGGTTGCTCCTACTCACACTCGCGTTGCAGTTGCATTTGTTGTTTGTTTTCCTTTTGGCCGTAGGCTGCGGGCTGCTGGCTGGCCCAGTTTGCGCGGGCCACACCAAAATCCAATCTGCGTTCGATTGGCTCATTTGCATTGTTGGCCAAGAAATGCAGCTGCAATTAGACAAGCCTCAAATTCGGTTCCATTGTTAGATTTATCACCCAAAAAGGCGAAAAGTCTAATGGAAATGTAAATTGCCAAGCTATATGTTAATGATTATTAATTTGATTTGATCTGCTTCTTCGACATAAAACATTTATATTTTGTTTAGTAATTTGAATATCATATTTTAATATAAAAGGTTGAAACCAGTTTCGTCAACGATTTTTTTTATTAAAAAAAGCCACAGAATTCATTGAGAACTAAAGTAACAACAAAAGATATTGGACGCTTATATGCACAAATGATATTTTTGTTTTGTTGAATTCAATTTCTCCTTTTCTTTGTGTTTAGGTGCCTATAATAATTTTATAAACGCGGAGAAGGTCAATGCCCTGTGCACCATTCTGGAGGCTTTTGGAAATACGAAAACTTGCCTAAACACGAATGCCACGCGGATGACGCAGCTGTTAAGCCTGGATTTCGATCAAACCGGCCAGATTGCATCTGCCTCCTTGCAAGTAAGTTTTTCTTTAATACATACAATCAAGTGGTTTAAATGCCTGGTTTCTCGCCTAGGTTCTCCTCCCAGAAAGACAACGAGCTGGCCGACGTCTTGGCCATGAACATAGCTTCCACATCATGACGAGACTCTTGGCTGGCGCCGCTGGTTTGCTACAGAAGGAGCTGCACCTGGAGAACATCACCTCTGAGGACAGCCATCCTTTTATATCGTTGTCCCAAAAGCTGGAAGATCGGCATCGAGCTGCCAATGACTTTATGCGCACTGTTCAGGCCTTTGAGACGCTGAACATTGATGCAAAGGCGGTACGTGGGATCTGGAGCATTTTGGCGGCCATTTACCATCTTGGCATTGCGGGTGTCACGAAACTGGGCACTGGATCAACAGCCCGAACTCAGTTTGCCAATCCCACGGCCGCACGAAAGGCCTCAGGTTTGTTGGGCGTGAATCTGGAGGATCTGTCATCAGCTGCCTTTGGTCTCACCCAACCAAACGCCCCCAATGGCGGTCTGAGTCCATCGAAATCGCCCACCTCGGACACTGGACACGAATGGGCCTGGGAATGTCTCGAGGCGTTGGTCATTGGTCTATATTCAGAGGCCTTGGCTGCAGTGGTGGCATTGATCAATCGTCAGATCTGCACATCTGCCCACACCATAGCTTCAATTATGCTAATTGACACGCCCGGCTTCCAAAATCCAGCCAGCTGTGGCCAGCAAATGGGTGCTACTCTAGCGGATCTGCGTCACAACTATTTACAGGAGCGTCTGCAGATGCTCTTCCATCACACCACACTGGTGGCTCCCCGCGATCGCTACGCCCAGGAGCTGGTAGAAATCGAGATGGACCAGGCTTCGGAGTGTCATCCGGGACCGTTGATCTCGCTTATCGACAAGGCACCTCAGAATCATGTGGTGCGCTCGTCCCAGCGAGATTTACGAGAACATGATCGTCGAGGCATGTTGTGGTGAGTACAATGTTTTAATAGTTTACACTTCAAAATTCACGGCAACCATTTATGTTCTAGGCTACTGGATGAGGAAGCTATCTACCCAAACTCCAACGACGACACATTCCTTGAACGATTGTTCTCCCACTACGGTGACCGGGAACATCACAGCCTGCTGCGCAAATGCGCAGGTCCGCGACAATTTGTACTCCACCATCTGCAAGGCACTAATCCCGTGCTCTATGCTGTCGATGGTTGGGTGCGTCATAGCCGGGAGCACCCAGGTATTCGGAATGCTGTATCCCTGCTACAGGACAGCAGTCGGGAGGAGATCAATCGCCTGTATATCGGCTCACTGACCCGAGGATCGGGAGCAATGGTGTTTTGTGGCTCTTTTGCTGGGCTGGAAGGCACTCAGTCACTTCGTCGCGTGTCTAGTATTCGTCGCTCTTTCACAACGGCCGGAGTAAAGCGAAACTCCATCATGCTGCAGGTGAAGTTCACCGTGGATGGAATTATTGACACGTTGCGCCGCACTGGAACTCACTTTGTGCACTGCTATCTGCTTCAACATAACGCTGGCAAACACACCAAGTACACCGCCAATGGATCGCCCAGCTCAGCTGCCGGTCAGGTGTCCAGCGAGGAGGAAATGGTCAACGTGCCACTGTTAAGGAGTCAGGTGCGCCAAAGATCAGTCTCATAATTAATAACACATATTTAATTATTTTCTTAATTGCTTAGCTACGTGGCTCACAAGTCCTAGAAGCGGCTCGCTTGCATCGCCTTGGTTTTCCCGAATCAGTGCCATTGGTGGAATTTGTCAGGCGTTTCGGTCTTTTGGCCGGGGATTTGGCTAGCAATAAGGATGTGAGCGTGGAGCAGATATTATCTGTCAATGAACTGGATGTGGCCAGCTATCGCATTGGACCCAGCCAGGTGAGTTCTAAATCATATTGTCTTTGTTTAAGTTTCCAAGCATTTGCTTAGAACTTTCTACAAAAAAAAGCTTCAAATAGAATAACATACACCCAATGACTACCAGAGTTTACGGCCTCCATATTAATAGTTATAAAATTCAAATGTTAAAAAATCAATTATGTGCAATATTTATTTGCTTTATATAATTAGTTATTGCAGTTTCTAATTGCGTCAGCAGTTAGTCCAACAGGTTTTTGTAAATGTGTATTAAATATATTTCGTCTCAATTGCTGATTTTGATGGAATTGGCAGCGGCAGTCGATGAACCAGTTTGACTGAAGCCTCTCTGTCTTCTCCCCCCTCAATGTTGGCTCTTGATACCACGTTCCTATAAGATTAATTACTCGCAGTCGAAGGCAACTCCCATCTAATTGTTTTTACTCACTCGTAATAAGGTTGGTTAATCCGAAGAGTTGACATTGACTCAACACGTTCGTTCAATAGTTAATGAAAATCAAGACGGACCAAATAATAGGCTGTGTTTAATTACCTCCATAAACCTGCGGAGTGATCCACTTTTATTATAAGATATGCCGAATGATTACTTAAATGTAAAATAATTTTTGACTAATTCGAATTCTTTGGGTGGATAGATTCTTGTTTAAGTCTAGGCTTATTTATATAAAAAAAAACATCACTTTTTGGTCTGTAGCAATCATGGTTTCCGTTGATCTGGATCTAGCCAATTGAACGCCGGTTTGCTGTCTCCCGAATAGTGGACGGCCGGGGTCGTTTAATGTGGACCAGCCCATCGCTGGTGCCATACGGAGATTGCGGCCGTGTGCTCAGATAAAAGATACCTCTTTTGGGGACTGCCGGTTCACCGCCCATGAACTCGTTGCCGGCGCATGTATTCACTGCATATTTTCCGCTGCCTCCGACGTTGCAGTTGCAGGTGGCCGATAGCACCGATTTCGCTGAGCTGCAGCGCAAGGCGGCAAATGATTTCGGTTGCCGGACTGACTCGGCAAAGTAGAACATGGCCGCGAAGTGGTCGCAGACAAAATCAAACTCCGTAGCCGTGGCGTTGGGACAATGTGGCTGCCCGAGGCCCCAGTTGGCAAAGAAGGAGGCATGACTGAGCTTAGTACTCGGATTGCCGAGCAGCGTTAGATCCGTGTGAATTGACTCCACATACAAGGCATCGTTGACATCCAGCCTCTCTTCGGGTCCCAGGCTGAGTTGCGTTAGACCAGCGGGATCCAAGGCGAAAATGGCACCAAGGCGATTTGGCCTTAACAGCTTTCCAGTCAATCCAGAGATGTGACTGCCGGCGCTGTGTCCAATCATGTAGATTTGCTCGTAAGGAACTCCTGTGTTGTCATGGAGAAACCGCAGCATTTTGGCCACATTGGCAGCTATCGACGGAAGCTGCTTAGACACACGTGGATAGCTGATGTCCAACGACTGGCGACTCCAGTCCAGAATTATGACGTTGTAATTGCCGCGGGACAGGTAGGCATCCTTGATGGCGGCATTCGAGCAGGTGACACTCTTTCCCGCCCAGCCATGAATTGAGACCCTAAGAAAAATAGACACATAACATTTGATAGTGCTCTATCAGTGAAAACTAGCAACAAAAACTTACCTAACTGGCCATTTGGGATTAAAGTGCGAGTTCCTTAGCATGGTCAGATCTCCTGGTCGCAGCAGTTGACGCTCCTCCGGATTGAGGGGCGTATAAAGATCGTACCGCAGCAGCTTTGTTTGCGAAGGACGGGGCCTTCCGAGGAGGACGCCAGCCTCAGTGGTAATCATGCCCTGGATCACATCCGAAATGGACACTTCGCACTTGCCGGGAGCATAGGCAAAGTAGTCAACCGACGCATCCACTGAAAGGGCAGACGAGGCAAAGCTGCACAACGAACATATATATCGGATTGATGCGTTCAGAACTTACTTCCCGCTGCGCCAAGGAGCAGCAGGCACGTCCACAGCCAGCAGTGTGATATATGCATTCCCGTTAACGAGCCCATAAACCGCACTGGCCAAAGCCAAAAGCCTGATGAAAATTCACGTCGAGGCGTCAATTAAAATTCACTTAAGTGCGATTTAAGGTGTTCAGTTGTTTCTCGAAATTCTGCCACAATTCGCGATCCAAATTTTATCACTCGCTCGCGCCGCTCACTAAAAGAACGTTCAATTTCTGAGCCGGACAGAGCTGATCTGAGCTGGGCTAACCTGTCGTGCACCTCCGAATCGTTACAAGCCTCGAACCGAAGTATCGCTAAATTCTAAACGGAGGCTTGGTTAAATAAAGCCCGCTGCGTTCTGCCTCTGCCGCCGGCGACCGGCAAGGGCGGCCTACCAGCGGCGGCAGCAGCAGCAGCAGCGGCAGCAGAGGCAGCACAGCGGTCACTGTCATGATGAACGACCACTAACTGGTTGGAACGGCGGGCTGGTCAGTGCCGGTACACCAGTGCAGTCCACCTATCGCGGCTTTTGCAGTGGCAGAAAGATGCAGTTTTTGTGGCTAAGTGCAGGCAAACACTTCACGGAGTGTCAATAAAGGGATGCTGGAGATCTATGCTGGTTTGAACCACCTTTTCAACCATAGTGGGTCAATAGGCTTTCACTGAGCACTCGGCTCTTCATAAGTTATTAATTTATGCATTGATTAAAAACGACTGTGCTAGCATAATATAATCGACACGCATATCTTTAACTGATTTACAGTTTCGGGTCGATAGCGCCATCACCAGTTGGTTGATCTCTGCCAGTTACCCGCTTATATAAGTTAGTCCGAGATATCATTAATATTAATTGGAAAATGATCGCACTCTGAGTCAATAATTTGATCTGTCATTTCGAAAGGGATTGTCCATTACAACATGATAGATTGAAATGGATTAAATAAATTAAATAATTACACGCTAGATAATAGAAATAAAACGTAAATGTATTCTAGCCTGCATCTTACAGAAATTATTAGCCATTAGTTGTTAATTATTTGATAAATCATAACTAGCACTTGCAGTTAGATCACTCGCTTTCTGTACTCGTTTCAGATCACATTCCAATTAATAAAATGAGGTTGGTAAACAGAAGCCCTGGGCCTGGGGAGTCGTTGATCCCACTTAGAACTCTACACTTCCACACTTTTCACCTGCCCCAGACGAAATGCGGCTGAGATTTTTGGGGACTGGGCCAATAGATCCCAAGTGGGTTAGGGTTCAGCTGTGTTTTGCAAACCATTTAGCAGGTGTTAACTTGCGTTTACGACTTGCCTTGCTCTTCCTCTTTGAATTTTTGGCTAAAACTCATTCATGCTCATGCTTACACATGTATATAGATTTCTTTAAAGATCGTTAAACCCGTGCGTGGCGTTGCCATTGTCGTGTGTGCTGATCTCGCGCCGACTTGTTACAAAAAGTTTATTGACAGGATTTACGTTTTAAGGCAAACACATAATGTGTGCTTATTGTTATTATGATTATCTCAAACGAAACGAAACGAGACGCAACGAAATCCGTTGGCATTGTTCCGTGTATTTGTCCAGCAAATTTTGCTGTTACTTTCAATCTAATCGAGAAATTACCTTGGAATTCGATGGCTGCCATTTGTCAGTCAACAGATATTGAAACGTTTTCCAAACTGCAGTCTCCTGTAATTGCTGATGGCATGCGAACAATCACCGCCTTGTCAGGATCCTTTCATTAACCGGGGCTTACCCTGCAATTATTGTATTAAATGGGCACCTCTCAATCATCACGATCCCTTTCTAGGTGGATCCACCACAGCAGCGTTCACATTTTGAGGAAACCTCAAACTGGTTACTCATCTCCAGTTTGGGCACAGTCGAAGTAAGCATGACTTTGCTAAATGACCACACGTTTGATTTGTATTCAGCCTCTTTCACCCATGTTGTAGGCATTTTCTTCAGCTTCTAATCGAATTAGAATTGATGAAGGCATTTGAATAATTTATGCCTGAAATTAAGACTAATTCACATCTCTGCTTGGATGTTACTTCCCTAAAATATCGTAAGCGTAAACTAGAATTTCGTATGTGAGATATTTTAAATTCGCACCTGGCATACCATACTATATACAATATATTGATTGTATGTGTTAAGAACAAAAGCTTTGATTTTTTGAGGGTTATTTTTAGCTAAAATAAAGTGGCTCAATTTTGTGGCAGTTAATCGATTTGCCTAATAAGTTTAATTTATTTAAATGATAAACTTCCATTTGCCGCCTATCAATATTAAAATTCTGACAAAGTGCCTGGTTCTAAAGTCCTGTCCCCCGGTGTTAAGCCTGTCTGGGAAGATATCGGTTACGTGCAACATCTTTGGATTCACTCGGTTGCCCGCATGCGATTTTTATTTCCTGTTCTCAGCGGTGCAACTGTGAATCGAACTGTGCTTTCGACTGGTCAGTGGTGGTCGGTGCCCAGTGGCCAGTGAAGTGATCGTAATAAAGCAACTTTGACGTCACTTGCAGCGATTCCAGTTTGCTCGTCTTCCCCAGCGACTCTTTCTCCTCTCGCCGCTGACGCTGGATACTTTCACGGTCAAGTTCATCTCGGCATTGTTGCCTGTCTCGGGGTATAGAATTCCCCAGATGTAATCTCTGCGCCTGGAATGTGGGCTGCAGATGGACAGGGCTTCGCTGCGTTTTAGTCGGACTTTGCGAATGGAAATCGCCTGAGCTCTCGTCGAGATGTGGTCGGATAAAAGCGCAGTTTGTTTGCCGTGGAGCGGCAACGCGAGTGTCGCCGCATCAGTTCGCAACAGTGCTCAAATCCTGAACCTATTCTATGGCGAGGGGCAGGAGGATTTTGTGGTGCCGCAGCCAATCCTGGGACTGCTGACCATCGGCTGTGCCATCGCCTGCGTCCGCATAGTACGTACGGGAAAGTGTCCAAATCCAAATCCCAGTCCGAAACCACAACCGATTCCCCCGATTATGATTACGAATACACGCACGGCGGCGTTGTCGCCCCGCCGACTTTCACCAAAAATGAAAAAGAAAGAAAGAAAAAACGGCAACCAAAACAAAAATCGAAAATGACGTTGCAACCTGCATTCGCCTCACTGGGAAACCACATTTGACCAGTGCACATTAAAATTTTTTTTCTTTTTGAACCAAAGTGAAATTTCCATCGTTCGCTTTCATTAGAAATGGGGAGTGGTCCGCGGCTGATGGCTGTCTGCCTGCCTGCCGAACATGATTATGTAACTCGATTGAGGCGGGTTCTGTCAACGCCACAGAGGTGGGACTAGGGGGGAAATACCTATTAAATTAGCTCTCCCATTCGGATGGATGGGAAAATATAAAATAAAGCCCGAACCGAACCAAACGCAATCGAGACACGAAAACTTCATTAACGCCTACCTTTGGAAGGGGGCGCGGCTGGTGTCTTTAGCTTTAATCTGCAGGCCCCCAGACGAGCCCTGCATACGTATATACATATATGCGTGCATATGTAAACTAGTTTTTAATTATGAAACAATAACCAGGAAGCTGCCAGATATGCGTTTCGAACAGACCGCAGGCCGTGTAATCCCATCGACATTTGTCGGACTTGTTTACTTCGGTTATGTTTCTTGTAATTGCCTCGAAAGCGGTAAGTTAAGGGAAGCCCCAATGACATCGTTACAGCAGCTTCTGTCACGATCATGGTAATGATGACTATGACTGCGGGGGATCAAGGATTTCCTGATCTTCAAGTGCGACGTGCAATTGTTTTCACAGATTTTGTCGATACTAGCGGGGTTGTAATAAAATGTTGTCCCGAGGTCGTTGTAAATTGATCACAATGTTCAATGAAATAAATTTCGCAACTATTAAAAGTCAACGTTATTCGTTCATATTTCAAAATTCATTCATTTTTTTCATTCGCAGTTACAGAAAATGAAACATTTGTTGTTTCTACGTATTTGTGATTTATTTGTTATTCATTTTTGCAAACACAGAAACAGAGGGTTATGATGAAAATCATTTCAATTTTATTATATATATTAATCAAGTAGCTTAGCTTAAGTCGTTAGAAGCGCGTATAGATAGAATAACAAGCCCATATAAAAGACCATTAAAATTTACCGGGTTATAGAACCTGCTCTGGTTAACGACCTTTCATCCATGTTGCAACCTCTACAGTCTAGACCAGTGCAACCTAAACCAATATTTATTTGTCCCCAATGAACATGGCACTTTTGCCCCGTTCATCCGTGGATCTCTTTGAGTCTTTTGTGAGGCACACAGGGCTTGTCCAATTGCTGGCAATGAAAAGGCAAAATGGAATAACAAATAAGTAGCCGAGGGCAGTTCCAGACCTAGTCCATTGCCTCACTTGTTTCGCTTTTCTTTTGTGATTGCCTTGATGGCGATGATGTGACTAATTATGCTGGGTAGCCGCAAGTCGAGCATGTGTGGCCAATTGTTGTTGCTGGTAATTAGCATCATTGGTCCAGCCGGAGGATCGGTGATTTGTTGGTGGTTGGTGTGGGGTCGCTGCTCGGTGGCTCTTTGCTTTGGTTGCATTCACTCGCCCCTTTCCCTCGGCCAATTACCAACGGCCGCGACCTCAGCCAAGTTTGTGTTTTTGTTGGTGCTTCGAGCTGTGTTTATGTGCCAGCCGTTTCTCGATAAGCCACTTTCGAATGCAGAGCCAGCATTTGGCTTGGACTCGGACACGGGCTCGGGCTGCGTCTGTTTGGCCAGCCAATTCAGTTGCGTCGCCGAGCCCGAAGAGAAAACACCTTACCACATCCGAGAGTCCCAGTAGCTGCCGCCCAAGCCGTGAAAGTGGTGGCCAGTCAGTCGCCTTCGAGTATCGAAAAGGAAACTGCAATTTATTGCGAAATTATATGCACTTTTACTCGCCGCTGTCGTCAGTCGCTGGACCTTGCTTTACATAATTCCGCAATGTACAAGCACACGGTCAAGTCCAAGTTGAGCCAGGTGCGCAGCAACCCGCCACCTCCTGCCGCTGCCACGCCCACAACCCACAAGCATGGATTGGGGGCGGGCAAGAAGTTCTTCTCCCATATACGCCACAAAATCGAGGATAATTTGACGCCCAAGTTGAGTGGAAAACTATATTACAAGGGCAGCAAGCACACCAGATCCATGAGTGCACTCTGCACTGTGGATGGCGGATGTGTGGGTGGGAAGTATACCCCAAAGGTTGTGCCCACAAGTCCCGTACCGCTGCAAATGCCCAGCCAGATGAGCAGCAGTGTGTGCAGCTATGTGGACAGCGATGAGGAAAGTCATTTGAGCCTGAGTCTTAATTTGGCGCAGCAGTCGCTGGAGGATGAGATCTTCGCGGAGCTAGAGAAGGTGGCACACGATGAGAGCAAACTGAACGAGGTGCTTCAAAGCTTTGACCACATACTAAACGAGTATCCACCTTTGGAGGGAATTATGTTAGCTCCTCAAGAGGAGCTGCCCGCTCCACCAGCGGAGTTCAGCGATCGCCAGCCCATGTTGTCCAAGTCACACAGTACTCTGAGCATGGGCAGGACTAGGATGCAGGTCTACCAGTCCCCGGAATTGGCTGGATCTGTGTTGCTACTACGCGGAGCAGGAGGCGATTCCAGATACAACTCCCTGAGTGATCTTAGCGGCAGCAGGATACCGGTACGCAAACAATCGAGTCTGCGCAAGCGCAGCGAAAGTTTTTGCCTGGAGCAACCGATTTGTTCCAGGACATCCAGTAAACAGCGCACCCGGTCCATGCTGACCCTAAATACAACTGCACCTGCAGGAGCAGCCATTCCGAATGCTGTAGCCATGCCCAAGCGAGCCAACTCCAGCCTCGAAAAGAGACACATAACCGCCAGACCAGCGGCCAGGAGAGCAAACTCCACCCTGAAACCAGGTGGGATAAAGCCAAAATCACCCAATGCAAACAGCGATGAACTGCTCGTGAAGTGTTTGGCCAAAGGTCAGGAGATCCTGCGCCAGGTGGAGAGCATGAGTGCCAAGCCCAAGAGGAGCACCAGTCGCGGAGTAACCAAGGAGCACTCGCAGCTGGTGAAGAACAAGAAAAAACTACAGAAGCTGCATTACGCCAACGAGGAGAAGATGGGCAGACCCAAACTAGAGTCCTGCAAGATTATACCACCGAAGCTGGGAGAAACATCCGACAAAAATCAGGAACTACTCGTAAAAGTTGTCCAGGATGTAAAGATAGCACCACAACAGAATCTGAAGAAACCCACGAAGGAAATCCGCGCAGAGCAAGAAGAGGATTCTGATGATTCGGGGCACATAAGCAACACACAGCTCTCCACATCTACGAGTAACTCCACCGGTAGTCTTTGTGAATCTGAAGGCGATGAAGCGGAGGATCAACCGCCGGATGCAAAAAGCTGTACCAAAACCAACAAGATCGCGGAGCTTTTACAGAAATTTGAGGCAGCTGCGGCGGCTGGTAAAAAAAGTGCCACCGCCACGATGCACTGTCCCACTGTGGTGGCCAGCAAGGTGGTGGCCCAGGTGCAAGCTGTGCGCTGCATCCAGACACAGGTGGAGATATATCCCACCTACACGAAAGAGGTAACTATGCGGCTGCACTGACTTGGCAGCGGCAGCGCCGATCCCGCTTCCGATCCTCCCCAGCCACTCCAATGTATGCTCTCAGCTGCATCTACTGTCCTGCACCTCTCTATATCTAACGCTATCCAACTTATGCTGTATATGGAATAAATATTTATTGTACAAATCACTTGCTATGGGTTTATCTTACCCCCTCTCCTCTGGCACTATCCCTTTCCTTTCACCGCCTTAGTATTGCTTCCCGGGGTCCTAACACCTGGTTTCTGGAGCACGCTTTCTGGATTGAAAGTGGCACTTTATATATTTTTTGGGGTTTCTAGAAATATCTTATTAATTTTATTTTGTAGTTGCCTCTTTCTTTATTTCCTGTAGTAATATTCTTATCGTTCAGCTAAACTTTCTCTTTGTCTAAAAAATTAGAATTATCGGTTGGCTGAATCCCAGACAAGCTCTTCATATGGCTCTTTATTGGTCGCTACCAACCACTCCCTGTGTCCGAATGGACGCATCCGAGTGTCCAGGCATCTGACCAACAGCAGATGATGACTGTGCCACACACAATCAACACTGGTCGGCACAAGACCGTTTAGTTTGCCATTTCACATTGGTTTACTTTCATTTTTGTCTACGTGCCGGGCATAATTAAAATTTCGAGAAAATAGTTTCTCGACTCGGTCGCGAATTCGGCGTTGACTGACAGAGACGGCCTGAGATGGGGGCCACACCTCGGAGGTGCGTCTTTCAGCAGCTAATTTGTATGGGAACCCGGTGGCCCTAAATATGCTAAACACATATGCGATGGATACAACCGTCGACTTTGTGCATTTCCACCTGCATGATCCGCCATTAGGAGGGCACCATTCCAGTGTGGTTATTGCCATATGGCAATATCTTGTTTACAATTTCGTTTTCATTGCCCCCGACTGCCGGCGACGTTGCTTCTTCTCACTTTCACACCTGTCCGAGTGCGGCATCTTTTTGCACACAGGTGTTCAAATTGCTCATAATTTGAATTTCCCCCTTGTGCCGCTCCATTAATCTGCATTATCTGAGCTAAGTCAGCCCACAGCCCACCTTGACCTTCACTTCCTGGGAATGATGTGATTTTGTTTTTCGATTTCTCACTTTTCGCTCGACTCGGAATTTTATGATGAACTTAATAATTGAGGGGATACCGGTTAACCTATTGTTAATTCGTCTTAATTAACGTAACCGATTATTAGAATGAAACTCTATTTACATTTATTTAATTACTCGAGATTATGTGCTCCATTTCGGATTAAAGTGCTGATGATAAATTATAAACAAATTACTCATTTTAGGTTAACATTTTATTGAAGTTTCCAAAACTCGCCGACAGCACAACTATGAAATGTTTTGATTGTGAATTGTAAACAAATTACCACTGAGTAACGAATGAATTTCATATACCATTGCTAAAGATCTATTTAAAACTTCTTAGATTTGCTAACATATGTATTTTTTATTATATTGTTCAATATTGTAGCTATTAGCAATTAATTTAATTTCATCATAAAATCCTTGTATAATCCTTACAATCTCATACTTACGAAATATAAATTGTTTGTTTCAGATCCTCTTCCGCTCAGGAGTTCTTAGTGATCTGGAGGCCAAGCGCGATGTCCTGCTCTCAGATCGCATTATACAGCTGCAAGCATTTTGCCGCGGCTACTTGGCCCGCAAGAAGATGTCCCAACGAAGGGTTCAGGTAAATAAGACATAGCTATCTTCCAATAGAGAATAGTAATCCATATTATCGATCCCCTCAGGAACTGGCAGTGCGATGCATTCAACGCAATGTAAAGGCATTCCTTGCCGTTCGCGACTGGCCGTGGTGGCGTCTCCTGGTGCGGGTCACTCCCCTGCTCAACGTTCATCGCACCGAGGAGCAGCTGAAGACGGCTAACGAGGAGCTCCTAATGCTGCGAGCCAAGCTGGAGAAGATCGAATGTGATCGCAGTGAGGTCAAGGCGGAAAACCAAAAGCTGGAAGCCAAGGTAAATATCAAAAATCCTGATGGACATGTGTTTTCGAGTGGGGATGCAATTAAAATTGCGCCATATGACATGACAAGTCATCTGCGAGATCATGTTTGCGTTGGCACTGCTTGGATATCTGGGGCGCCAAAAGCAAATGAATGCTTAATATATTTAGCTAGTATTGCAGTGGGGGGTTCCTCATCGAGAAACTGATTCTGTTGCAAGAAAAATAAGTATTTATAGAAGAATGGTTTTATAGCATCAAGTTAATATTTAATATAATCATGAGCATTAATTTACATGATCATACTTTACTTTTTGTTGCAGTATAACAAATGCTTAATCAATTAAAGATCGATTCCCTTTCCCCAAGTCAAAGTAATCAAGATGCACATTTCGCCAGTGAATTTCCATTCTCTTTCATTTCAATTATTTCGTTTTTAAAGTGGGTTAAAAATAGCATTTTGGGCATTGAACACCAAACTGACTCTGACTCTCAGAGTCTGTGCGAGCGTACATATTCTGGTGGAGATGGACGGATGGGATGCGATGGGATGGGATGTGGATACTTAGGCAATGTTTCGCACATATCGCACACCAGAATAGCCAGATGTATTTTTAAATGCTCTAAAAGATCATTAATAATACTTTGTCGCGCAACAGTTGAGTTGCAGCTGGGATGCGATGCGATGAAATTTACATAATACTGCCAAAGATTGCCAAATTATGGGATCAACAGTTGGTCGAAATCAAGAGACATCCGCAGATTATGTGATAGACGGAACTGCTCCGATATTGCAATTGACTTGGCTCGAATGGCGTCTCTTTTCGTCTCCCTCGTGAGAAGTAGAGATTTATCTGGCTATTGGTTCGCCACAATGGGAGAGCCAAATTGCCGGTGAGCTTTTCTGCTGGCCAGAACCAAGCGAAATCCGTACGCATCACTTAGTTGCCGAGAAAACGTCGCGTTCGCCAGAGGCCCGTAGCGCCGTGTCCGGGAGATTCGATGTGATCCGATTCGAGCCCAACCGATCCGATCTGATCTGTCTCGATTCGTTTCCCTGCCGTGCGTGCGTGAAGAATCGCTGCCAAAAGCAATAAAAAGCCAGCGAAAACAAAGGAAAATCTGAAAAGCTGGCAATTTGAAGCGCGCGCGTGCTGAGGCCAAAATAAATGCAGCAACAACAAGCCACAGAAAAATTCAGTCCGAGATAAATTTAAATTGCATCAACGGTCTCAAGTTTTTGACAGCCCCTAGCATAATATAATCCCCACCGACACACGAAAACCAACTACACCAAAAACCAACTCGATTGGCATAACGAAAACGAGACATAAATTTCGAAATTTGCGAACAGAAACGAAAATCCGACAAATATTGGCCAAGGAAATTTGCACAGAAACAAACAATCGAGCCAAAAAAAAAAACCCAAAACGAAACCTAACCCCCTCAGCCCCGCTTGCACTAATCCGAACCCATGCCTCCCCTGTCGCCTGCTAATGAGGCTACTGCTGACATTGCAGCTTCAGGTGAGGAGAATGCAGGGCCTGTAGAATCGGACCGATTGGAAAAGGAGAAGTTCTTGGCTCGCGTACTGGCAGCCATGAACGGCGGCCCTAGATCAGGAACCCTCGCCTCCAACAACAGCAGCGGCTCATCGTTGAACTCTACGTTGAGTGGATCCGCCCCTCTGGCACGCCCGCCCAAACCACCTGCCAGCCAAGCCAGGAAGCAGCTCCGCCTGCTGCCCAAGCAGCGGGAGCAGAGTCCTGTGCTGAGCAATGGCCACACCACACGTTCCACACTGAGCCACCAGCACACAACCAACAAATACACACTGAAATCCACTGGTGGCAGTGCCGGCAGCTTGTCGCTTTCATCGTCCTTGCTGGGTAATAAGGACTCTGAAATACCGTACGAGGTCTCGCTGAAACTGCCACTGAATCCTCCCACAGGAGCGGACAGTGACCGTCATCGCCTAGTAAACCGTTCGCCTAGTCCGGCCTTCTCCGTGTCCTCGCGATGCTCAACCCAGTCATCAATCTCCAACTTCACCTCGAATTCACGACTGCAGACGCCACCGCGAAGGGTCTTTCCGCAGAGTTACACGCGCGGGTCGGGTGGAGTCGATCCCTACGAAATGCGACAGTTGGAGAGTTCCCCTGTGGTCTTTGATGGCAATCTCTCCTTTGTGCTCGGATGCCAAAGACAGCCGGTGCATCAGTCGATGCGTGCTTCGCCCTCTTTCGAGGATCCGCGCACGTCATCCGCTTATCTGAGTGAGAAGATACAGAATTTCCTGAAGCGCACAGATCATGTACAGGAGGAGTGGACCGCCATGGCCAGGAGGACGCGAAGAACCACCAGCAATAGTGGTCGTGCAGGAGGATCTGAAAGTCGCTGCACCACGCCAGGCAGCACCTGTTCCGGATACGATGACTACGATACCATCTCGCTAATAGAGCGTCAGCGAGAGAGAAACAGCATGGAGCGCTGCGGATCGGTGGGACGCACTCGCTCCTCGCAGAACATCTTGACCAAGGCCTTTCAACTGGCCAAACAGCTTCCCCATACGCCAACGTCACGTGGGAATTCGGTTGCCCGGGATCGGGAGTCATCTGTGGCCACCATTAGTCTAACGACCGGGGACAATGACGATGATGATGATCGCACCATTCGTGAGGAGGATGATGAGGTATCAGTTGCGCCAACCTTGAGCTTGTTGCTGACACAATTTCCCGCCTCTCTACTATTAAATCTGTTGTTGAGTGGGGGTGATGATGTCTCCTCCTCATAAATATTAAATTCCTAAACAAACACAAAACACACCGGCCATAGGATGGGGCTTCCATGCTGACATTGACAGCGGCGAAGCTCCTCCGCCATCCCCCACACCTGAGTTGAACAGGATCTATTTTTGGAATCGAATACTGTGTGAATCACACGTTCGAATTCTTTTGGGCGGGAGGAAAATATTCCATATTCATATTCATTTTTTATTTGTTTGTGGCAAAATAGAATAAATCAAATGTTTATGTGGACTGGATACATTCAAATTTAGTTTTCCATAGTATTTTCTGGAAATTCATTTATTTGGAAGATTCGTAGATCTTAGGATCACATATTTATGTGGGCATTGAACCGACCTTCAGCATTTTATTGAGTCGGTTTAGATATTGTGGCATACAAATAAGATTGAACTCTGGTACTTTTCTTGACAGATATGCTTTGATCTGTGGTTTAGTAAATGATCCGTCACAATGAGTAATTTCCTTGTCACTTTTTGTGATCTAAAATCCATTTACCAGCGCTTCATTTTAGTTTTTTACCAATGCTTGCTGGTTCTCTAGTATATTTAACGTCATGGGAATGCCAAAAGAATACAGATGACATCAATTCCTGCTCGCACTTTTGTGGATCAATGTTCGTTTACTCACTTAATCTCGGCACTCCGGCAATGTTTTGTTAATAATGATTTCAATTGTTTGGACACAAGTTAGTCAGAAAACAAAATCGTTAAGCTCAAGTATAAAGTCAGATAAACTCCGTGGAAAACTAGCACACAATCATGAATGTATTACATCTTTCGAAATCAATTTCTTTGCAGCTATCCGAGCTGACGGTGGACCTGGCCGAGGAGCGATCCACGGCTCACATAGCCACCGAGCGGCTGGAGGCGGAAACCGCCGAACGCTTGAAACTGGAGAAGGAGCTGGGCGATCAAGCCAACAAGGTGAAGAACCTTCAGGAGACGACGGAGAAGCTGGAAATGGAGCTGATATGCGCCAAGTCCGATCTGAATGGCATCTCTGAGGACGAGGATGCAGAGAACGAGGATGGGGTCGGTGGCGGCGTCTACAAGCTCAAGTACGAGCGGGTGGCCAGGGAGCTGGAGTTCACCAAAAGGCGGTTACACACGCAGCATGAGCACGATCTGGAACAGCTGGTCGGGCTCAAGAAGCATTTGGAGATGAAGGTCGGTTAACATGATTCCTAATATCTACACCACGGAAGTGCAATATGTTCCACCCCACCATTTTAGCTTTCCGATGCCTACGAAGAAGTTGTGGAGCAACGTCAGGTTGTGGGCCAATGGAAGCGCAAGGCACAGAAGATGACCAACGAGATGAACGATCTGCGCATGCTGCTCGAGGAGCAAAATGCGCGCAACAATTTGCTCGAGAAGAAGCAGCGCAAGTTCGACGCCGAGTGCCAGTCCCTGCAGGATGCAGCGCGTCAGGAGCGGCAGGCCAAAGAGCGCTACGGTCGCGAAAAGGACGTCCTGCAGGCCGAGAAGTTTACGCTGGAGCAAACGCTGGCGGTAAGTGGTTGCTGCAACATAGTTTCATTTAGTCTTGGCAACATGTTGATAATAGTCTCGAGCAACATTTCTCAAACACTAGTCAGCAGATGTATACATTTTTTTTAGCCTATTAGTTACTAATTCATAACATTGGGATTATAAAAAAAAAAACAAGAAAATTATTTCAATATTTTTGTGCCATAAATATGGGTTCGTAAATAAAAATATTAAAGAGAACACTGGTTGCTCAGTGTTTGAGCAAGGTACGGCACTGTGCGCACATTGCAGTCGAGATACAGATAGAGATACTGGATATCTCCGACTCAGAAACTCGTTCGGCTCGTTTGCCCATGCACATTCTGAGGCACTGCGCTCCACGGTCTACCTAGACCTACCTACCTGCCCACACCGATCATCTGAGACATGTACGCATGTGCGACCGCTCTCTTGCATTGTTCCATACCCAGTCGAGATGTTTATGGTTCTGGGTTCTCGATTCTTGGAGTTTCATGTTTTTATCGGCCTGTACTCGAGACACTCTCTGTCTGTCTCCGGCCGTCTCTGTATTTGTATCTCTTGTCGGCCTTTTGGTCACACATTTGTGGATCTTCGCTTTGCTGCTTTCTTCTCGGTTCCGCTCGACAGTAGCTCGAAGAACGTCAACGTGCGATATCTGGAGTATATAGTGTGTTACGATTCCTCCGTCTACGTCTGTCCCGGTGTCTCTGTGTTCTCATTGTTCGGACTGGAAAAAGAAATTAAAACGTTGGCGGCGTTCTCATTACGCTTTCGATACTCATAATTAGCTGGAAGAGGAAGAGCCTCCATGAAGGGCGATAACTGAACTGGCCACTGCGATTTAGATAGCACAAACCGAGGGTCAGAGGCACAAAAACAGAAATTCCCAGGCCAGTACAGCCATGAGTTTCCGCTACTCAACTCGACTGATTCAAGTGAGTCTGAATAGGCACTGAGCCGAGCTCTAAACTCCAGAAAACAGAAGCAATTTAGCAGACTAAATGAGCAGAAGCTACCTTTATTACTAAGTGGCTTGTATCAGAGTGAAACTATACAGTTTACAACTAAAATCTTAGTTTTTTAAGAATAAGTAGACGTTTGTAAGGTACCATAACAAAATTAGGACATTGTAGTTACTTGTTCCAATTATTGATTCTGGCGTTATTTATTCTTCAGGACACCCGTCTGGATCTTGACCTCAAGGAGGAGAAACTTGCATCGCTACAGCGCGAGCTGGAGGAGATGACCTTTGGTGGCGGCACCGAGGAGGAGTTCGCCCAACTGCGGCGCTCCAAAAATGAAACAGAGCGTCGGGCCAAGGAACAGGAGGAAGAACTGGACGAGATGGCCGGTCAGATACAGCTGCTCGAGCAAGCCAAGCTTCGCCTGGAGATGACCCTGGAAACAATGCGCAAGGAAGCGCGCCGTGAGTCCCAGCAGCGGGACGAAGAGCTGGAAGAAGTACGCGGCAATGGCTACAAGAAGATTAAAGCCCTTGAATGCCAGCTGGAAACTGAGCACGAGGAGCGGACTCTGCTGCTGCGCGAGAAGCACGAGCTAGAGCGTCGTCTCTCCTCCATGGAGGATCGCGATCGTGTTGATCGCGACGCCGAGGAAGCGCTCAACCAAAAACTACGACGAGATCTTCGCAAATACAAGGCCCTGCTCAAGGACGCCCAGACACAGTTGGAGCGACTTAAGGCTGACACGCCTGGCAAGACGCTTATAAGACAACTGCGTAACCAACTGGAGGATGCCGAATCTGCTCGTTCGCTGGCTATGAAAGCGCGACAAACTGCGGAAGCCGAACTTACTGAAGTGCAGGCCATGTTCGATGAGTCGCATCGAGCTAGGAATGACGCGGAGGAGCGAGCCAATGCAGCACACAGAGATCGGGCTGAGCTGCAGGCCCAGATCGAGGAGAACGAGGAGGAGCTGGGCGAGCTGATGAAGAAGTACAGCGCCACGGTAAAACAACTGAATACAGAGCAGATCAACGTATCCGAGGCTGAGTTTAAGCTCAATGAAATGGAAGCAGAGCGCAATAATCTCAAGGAGCAGGTGGCCGAGCTGCAACACCGACTGGACAACGTTGAGAACTTGGGGGATCCATCTATGGCCATGATGTCCAAGCGGTAAGATATGGTAGCTCATTTTTCTAACCAACTTTATTTGTTTTATTTTGTTTATGGAACAGACTGGAGCTGCGCACCAAGGAATTAGAGTCTCGACTGGAACTAGAGCAGGCCACACGGGCTCGCCTTGAAGTGCAGGTGAACCGTCACAAAGAGGCTCTGGAAAAACTGCAGAACGAGGTGACGCAGTCAAAGATGCGTGAGATGCAGGCCCAGGATGTAATCAAAAAATCGCAAAAGAGTTTGCGCGACATGCGCGAAGAGTTTCACGTTGTCTCCAGCCGCGAGCAGGAGTCGCTCACGCGGCGCAAGGACCTCGAGAAGAAGATGGAGCAAATGGAGTCGGAGGGAGCGGCGCTTAAAAACGATCTGCGACTGGCTTTACAGCGAATAGCTGATCTACAACAGGCAATGGAGGAAGAGGGCGAGGAGGAGCTGAGCGAAAGGTAACTGAATGAATGAATACTTATCCTTAGAATGGTAATAATTATATTCAATCCATTGCAGTGATGAAAGCCTCAGTTCGGTGGGCTCTATCAGTGATCTGGAGGATCGACTTCGGCCAGTTCATGTGAAACGCAGCTCACAGCAGTCCTTGAACGGCAGCATCGGCGGCGGAGGCGGCAGCGTTGTCAGCTCCACCCGCACCGTGGTGTTCGAAAAGGACGACAACAGCCCGAGGTACGCTGATAACGAAGTCAACTCGAACAGCAGAAAGCAGCACAAGCATTAAAGGCCCAAGCACACAGCGTAGACTCACTCACCCTCTATTTGTCTGACTCTTAATATGCCTATCGCTAGTTAGCTAGTCTGTAAGGTCTGTTGCTATTTGCCGGCTTATCTAATTTAAATAATTAAACCATACATGCAAACCATCCGCCTCAATCCACATCCACCAACGACCCCAAAAACCAACTCGACAACCGCTGCCGACACTTAAACGCTGCAATTCTCCAACGACTACCGCCAATTCAAACAAAATCATAAAAACCGAAACGAAACGCCCCAAAACAAACGATGCGTGTAAATATGTTAATGCGTATGTGACAAAAACCAAAACACACAAAATTCCTAACTCCGCTCCGCTCTGATCCGCTGTACCGCCCCCGCTCCGCTCCGCAACAACCCGTCCCTCCCATTCCGCGTGTGTGTGCGTGTAAACCATTAGCTTTTTCTTATTGTAGAATAACAGTGACGTCGCCATCGTCGCCACACATTCATAAGCTGGCACTGGCGGCCAAAGCCATACCGGCCAACAAACCGGACACAAAACCTGCAGCGTCTACCAGGATGGAGTTAACAGTGCCAGCGGGCCAGCATAATGGCCATAATGCCTAGCTGGCCAAGCAGTAGATCCATCCATTGTACGGGGCATGTCCACCTGGGGCTGCAGCTTGTAATTTGTAATTTTTATTTTTTGGATATTTATTAGTTGTTTATGATTATTATTTTATTACTGTTTAGTTCAATACGTTTAACTATTTATTATCGAAATATAGCTACATGATAATATTTAATATAAAACCCAATAGGCATTTGAAAACAATGCTGAGTTGTAGTTAATTTAATTTGCGCGACAGTCCCTATACAAAAAGTGATTAACATGTTTTATCTCTCTCAAAAACAAAAAACAAAAACGAAACTGAACTAACACCTATAGAATATAGTCCATTATCCTATAGCCAACTTAAATAAAATTAGTTAAACGCGTTTCAAAATCATAGGCAAGTGTATGCAAATACAATAAATTGAACGTTTAATCAAATTAAAACCCACAAATGCGAGTATTTTACAAATAACTCATATTCTTATACGAATCATCATCCCATTCACAACATCAGTAATTGAACATCATTAGCTTCATTCATCATTAAAATAAAAACCATAATTAATATTTGAATACGAAATTTTGCAGAAATAACGCCAAGTAACGGGAAAGATTCATAAAAACCTTTATAAAAACTAACAAAACGAATATAAACAAATAAATATATTGTTATAAAACTTAAAACAATGTGTTTTTTCTTGGCTGTTAGAAAATTAAATGTTATAATTTCGAAAGGAAAAGCATTTTGAGGTAAGTGTCAAAAGTTATTGCATACTCTTGGGCGGCGTTGTGAAATGGGCCAACAAACCAACGAATTCATGCGTCAATATATATTCCACCATTAAAATCCTAAGATCAAGCTTTAATTGATAATGTTGAAAGCCCTGCTCAATTTAGTTAGCCCAAATTTCAAATCAAGGCACAACAATCAAACGTTATTACCGTAAAATGGCGCACAAGCTGCACTTGGCCCAAAACTGAACTTCCGGATAAGAAGTGAGAGGACTCTTGAGCTCCACCGGCACATTGATTTATTTAAGGAAGCACGCACGCTGCTAGGCCGAGGTCAAAAGTGTAAGACATTACAGTGTACCCATGCCAGATCTGGGGCTAGAAATCTGGCACCCACTTACCCCCGAAAGGGAGCCGAAAACCCATTAAGTGGCACCATTTGGCATTCGCCATCCCAGGTGACTTTGAAAGTTGCAACAATCGCAGTCCTACGCCCACGCCTGGAATCCCGGATCGGACTTGAATGAAAGTTAGGCACGCAAGCTTACCGCCTTTGGGGGGATGGGCCCGAGCACTTGAAAACACTTGTTGTATGTCAAAGCCAGAGGGCCAGACAACAATCAGGCGTCTGACATCCATAAAGCGAAGCGATGGCTTTCCAATCCAGGCGTAGGCAACAGGTGGTTTACTCAGAGAAACTTCTCTGCTTGGTCCTCCTTTTTTTGAGGCAAATGCCGCGTGCCCGTCAGTCGAGCTGAACTCAAAAACAACCGTCAACTAGGCGACTGTCAAATGCGCCACGTATCCGGATTATCGATCAAACAGCAGCGACTTTACGCCAGTTTCTGGGTCTCCGCTATGGCGCAGACACGTATTGGATTTCAAAGGCTCCGGAACGGAATCGCAGAGCTGCATTTGCGGCACTCGGCGTAGTTAAAGATAGCACCAATATGGATGACCGCACCATAGACTCCATATTCCTGGGCTCGCTGGAGTCCCTGCCGCCGGTTAGCTCGAAAATCGTGCGCATCTTCACCAGCTCCACGTTCACGGGTGGGTCCGACAGCCAAGTAACCTTTGGCCATGTGTGGCTGTTTTGCGGGGAAGTGTGAAATTGTTATGCAATCCGGATTTTCACAGACACCACAATGGAGCGGAACACACTGATGGCCAAGTGCTATCCGCGGATCAAGGACTACTGTCGCGAGAAGCATGGCCTGGAATTTCAGGTGGTCGACATGCGCTGGGGTGTGCGAGATGAGGCCACTGACGATCACATGACCACGGAGCTCTGCATGCGCGAGATCAAAAACTGTCAGCGGCTCTCGATGGGACCGAATTTTATCGTGTTCCTGGGTCAGAAGTACGGCTACCGGCCCATTCCCACTTACATAGTGTCCTCCGAACTGGCCCTAATCTGCGAGGAACTCACCTCGATGGGCGTGGACCGCGCCATCCTCGATCTGTGGTACAAAAAGGACAGCAATGCAGTGCCACCCATCTCGGTGCTGCAGCCCATCTCATCGATTTTGATTAATTTCAACAACAAGGTTAGTTTTTTGGTCAAAATATTAAGTATTTTCTTAATTCTTAGAGCATCCTTAAAAAATTAAAGTGAAGTGTTAAAGTTTTGGCTATTAAATTCAAACATTCTGAAGGACTTTCGTAAGTATTAGTCCTAGTTAAGAACGCTAGGTTCTTTTGTAACTAGTTATCAGATATGTGTGTATAAAGTTTTTTTAATTCCCTATATGCACCAAAATGTAGTTTTTCTTAAAAAGTAAGAATTAACCGCTTATATACGACTCCGTTCTCCAGCGCGTTCCCAAGCTGCAGGCGGAGGATCAGGCTGTGTGGTGGGACACCCTGAACAAGATGCAGAAGCTGCTGCGCAAGGCAGCTGCATCCTTGGGGGCCAGTAACAAGATGTCCAAGGAGGACGTCCACAACTATTTCATGTCAGGTAAGTAGCAAGTAGCAAACGTAGTGGTAGCTCAACAAAAATTGGTCCGCGTTTAGTGACGGAGCGGGAGGTGATCAACGGAATATTGAACGTCAAGAATACAAAGAACCACTGTCTGTCCTATGTGAGGTACATCAACAACATTAATCTGCAGAACCTGAAAAAGGCCTCTCTGTTCGTGGACATCATCAACCGCAGCCTGGACACGGAGTCGGCCAAGTTGCTGAGTGACCTGAGAGACGTCCGGTTGCCGGCCAAGATCGAGGCCGTTAACGCCCAGAAGTAAGGCATGAAACGAGAGCCCAAGCCGGCGGAAGGAGGAGAAAGATAAGGATGCTAATTCTTTCTGATGTGGGGATTGGGGGACTTTGCAGATACACGGTGGAATGGATCGGACGGGAGGGACTGGACATTGAGACGCACGAGGAGTACCTGAATCATTTCATCTCTCACTTCTATAAGAACGTAGTGAAACTGGTGGATAGGGCGATGCGCAAAGAAGACTCCAGTGCACAGGGGCAGATAGTAACTGAGATCCTTCAGCATCTGCACGCTTGCAACAATTCGGTCAAGATATTCTACGGGCGCGAGGAAAGTTGCGAACGTATCAAGCGCTACATGCTGGGGGATTCAGATAAGCCACTTGTCCTTTTCGGCGACGGAGGCTGCGGCAAAACCTCCCTGCTCTCCAAGAGTGTTTCCCTCGTGGCCACCGAGTGGTTCGCCCACGTCCGGCCCATCAATGTCATCCGCTTCTTGGGCACCACACCGGACTCCAGTGCCTTGACGGCCACCCTTATCTCCATTTGTCAGCAGGTGAAGTCCATTCAGTACCAGCCAGCATCCAGACTCGATACTAACCCTAAATGCTTCTAACCTCTTACTCCGAAACACACACACACTTCCCTAATCCAATCAGATCTCTTACAACTACATGCTACCCTTCGAGAACATACCCGATGATCTTGTTCCCTTAACAGCACACTTTAAGCAATTACTAACTTACGCCAGCCCTACCCAGCCGCTCACCATCTACCTCGACTCAGTCGACCAGCTGACGGGCACCCAAGACTCGAACAAGGTATCATGGATACCCACGCGTCTGCCCCCGCACTGTAAGGTGAGCCCTGGCTGTGGACGCCACTCCAAGTCCACTTTCTTGTTTTCCTTCCTTTCTTCTTTGTGCATGATAGTCTGAATACTTTTGTGAATATAACAAATCTCTATGTGTCTATTCTTAGTGCATGATATTCGAAATTTTTTAATGGAAGTACAATTCCTATTCTCCTGACACTGTATATAATTATGCATGACATTTTTAATTTCCACTTATTGAGCACCTAAGACCTTGAAAGATTAAAACATTTTGTATATTGTTAGGAACAAAACTGGTAAAATCATTTGCTGTGTATATAAATTCTTTACAAAAAGATACAAATTTATATTTTTCTGCGAAAGAACTGCCAAAATATTAAAATTTATTGGATTTTCAAAATTTGTGTTAAAAATGTGCAGTGAGCTTCAAATCTTTTGTCTTTAAGTACCCTGTTTAAACCCCTGCATCATCATCATTGCTCATACGCCCTGTATATACATTGCATGAAACCGCATGCCCCAAACTCATATGGGAAACTGAGTAAGTTTTTCCAATTGCTTGACCTGTGCGTGCTAAGCAAAATCACTAGAACCGCCACCAGAACATTTGCTGGCACCTCACCCAAAACGACATCGCAGGAAGCCGTTCTGCATGAGGCGATCCGCGCGTGGTATCCACCCAATCCCAATGTCCTAGCATATATATCCCATTCCGACTGATTCCAGATAATCATCTCATGCGCCAACGAACCGGCAAATCCAACGGTGTCCCACGAATACCATGTCTTGTGCAAGATGATCGATGTGGAGGAGAACTTTATCGAGGTCACAGCCCTGGGCGAGGACTTGGCAATGAACGTGATCAAGATGTGGATGAAGACGGCGTGCCGGGATCTTAACAACTACCAGTGGCGCCTGGTGGCTAATGCTATCAGCAAGTGCTCCTTGCCAATTTTTGTTAAGCTGGTTTTCGCCGAGATCTGCCGTTGGCGGAGCTACACGCGTCCTCAGGAGACGCACCTGGCCAACACTGTAATGGATTCCATTATGCTGCTGTTCGAACGAGTAGAGAAACAACACGGCCGTATACTGGTTTTCCATGCTCTAGCCTACATAACCGCCTCCAAATCGGGACTTTCTGAGAGCGAGCTGGAGGATCTCATATCGCTGGACGACAAGGTGCTGGACGATGTCTACCAATATCATTTGCCGCCAACTCGCCGTATTCCGCCCCTTCTCTGGACCCGTATCCGCAACGATCTGCCCAACTATCTGAGTGAACGCGAGGCGGACGGTGTAAACGTGATGAACTGGTATCACCGGCAGTTCCGGGACACCGCCAAGGAGCGCTACTTTAAGAACATGAACATGGCCATTTACTTTCACTCCATGATTGCAGATTACTATCTTGGCATTTGGGGCGGTGGTGTACCGAAACCGTTTAAGTTTACAGAGATTCAGCGGCACAGGTTCGGATTGGCGGACAAAGAGGGATCGGCTGATCGCAAGGTGCCCATCCAGCCGTTGGTCTTTAGCAGCAAGGATGGACTCTCCAAACGCTACAATCTGCGCAAGGTAATCTGGTCCATGTACATAGCTCTATTATATAAAAATTCGATCCCTATTAGTTTGGTGAGCTGCCGTTTCACTTTGTACGCTCGCGACGGTTTAAGGATTTGTTCGAGCACGTCCTCTTCAACTACGACTGGCTGCACGCCAAGCTATCCAGCTGTCCACTGCAGGCGGTGCTGGCGGATTTCGAGGATGCCTCCAGCAACACCGACGACAAGGAAGCCAAGCGAGAACTTATGCTGGTTTCCGATGCACTGCGTCTAGGTGGCGCCATTCTGGCCATCTATCCGAACATGCTGGCACCGCAGCTGGTCGGTCGACTTCTTCCCGAGATTGGCGGTAATCCCAATATCAAAATGCTGTTACGAGCTTGCGATCGGAGTGGCCCCAAGGACTGCGCTCTTATTCCGGTGAATCATTGCCTGCACACGCCAGGTGGACCACTTAAAGTAGGTGGCTCAGTCTTTAAGTAACAGCTAAACTTGATAATAAGAAGCCCCCTTGACCTGTAGTATTCCCTTGAGGGTCACCAGTTCGCGGTGTTTGCTTTTTGCTTGACTAGCGACATGCGCTACATGGTCTCCATATCCACGCACTTCATCACCTTTGACCTTTCCACTTCCGACCTGACGCGTGACGTGAATCCCGGCATCGAGGGCATTATGCAGCAATTGGTTCTGAGTCCAGATAACAAATGGGCTGCCGCCTACTCGAACAACAACCAGACGGTTCTGCTCAACATGCTCTCCAGCGAGTTTGTGGTAATCAACAGTCCTTTCGAGGAGTCCCACGGACCAGTCAGCGGCCTCTATCTACTAAATCAAAAGTAAGTTGAAGTAAGCATTAAGTAAGCATTGCAACTCACTCATTCTTTTCGATTTAAGTTTGTTTATCACCTGCAAGCTTCGTTGGGCCCAATTTGATATGCGCGGCAATCTCGTAGATACGTTTGAAGTTCCCGGCGAAAATAAAGATTGGGAGATCTTAAGTAAGTGAAATATATCATGACTACTAAGGAATTTAATCGTAATCTGATAACACAATGTACGTCTATTTATTTAGCTATGGAGTTCTTCAATCCTGCGGACTACAACGTTGTTTTCTGGTCTGGCTCCATCAACGACATGCGTCTAAGACTGGACTCGTGTCGGGGTGGCCACTACTCCAACTGTCAGCTGCTCTTTAGCGCCATGGTGATGAACAAAGCTAGGACTCGGGCCTATGGATGTGCCAACGAAGAAAACTTTGAGGTCTCCGTGTTCGACTTCATTGAAGATGAGGTTACTGGGGACATATGTTGGACTTTGGTAGAGAGCTTGCCGCGTTTCGAGAACGATGACAAGGAGATGCTGCTGCAGTTACGGCTTGATCAACATGATCGCATGCTACTGGGGACGGCTGGCAAGGGTTTCGTAATCTGGGACTTTGGCAGCAAGGATAAGGATGCAGCGGAAGAGTGCCGTTTACGGGAGGGCGCCTTGTACCTGGCCCTACCGCACGGAGTGCGCAATATTACCACTCGCATAATGCAGTCTAACTCGATCATGGTTAGCTCCAAATTGGATTATGCCGTTGCCGGAGTGCGTAAGAACCTGTATGTGTGGTGCCTACAGTCTGGTCAGTTGGCAAAGGTCCTTGACGCCCACTTTGGACGTATTATTCAACTGGAGCCGCTGACCATCGGCAACTGGAACAACCTGGTCACATCCTCCATTGATCGTTCCGTAAAAGTGTGGAACATCAACAATATTTTTGAGAAGGTCCACGTCATCGACCGTCACGAATTGCAAATTGACGACATCAGCCTGTCGGAGGTTGATATGGCCGTGACCGTCACCCGCAGTTGTGTGGGTGTCTGGGAGACCCGATCTGGTCGCCTTCTATCCAAGCTGGCCGACAGTCCGTTGGGCGCCATCGTCACACATGCCGAGATCACCCCGGATGGACGCTATATCATCTCCTCGGAGACTGGCAAGTTTTTAGTGTGGAACCGTGTGTCGGAGCAGGTAGTTTTTAGGGACGACCAACCCGGAATTCAACAAATCACCCTTATGGACTACGGCTATAAGGTTCTCACCGTGTCTGTGCCGAACATAAATCAGCGGGATATCCTTGCAGCAGCTGCTGGAGGGTCGTCAGATGAAGCCAACCGGCTTACGGCGATAACGACTATGCGGTCCGTGCCTGGTGAGTTAGTCTTTGATACTCATTTAGTTAAAAAGTATAAACAACTTACATGAGTACATAATTGCAGAGGGCGCCATCTTATTCCGATTCGAATTCCCCATACGGATGATCACGGGCATGCCTTTTCGTCAGTCGGTTATAACAGCCGACAACGCATACATTGTGGTGGTTACGGTGGATAAGTCCAACAAAGATTGCCTGGGCGTCTACAGCGCAACAAATGGAGCATTTGTTTCCAAAGTCCTGTTGAAAGGCTGTTCCATTAAGGAGGTCATTTCGCTAGTCCCGATGCCGCACAAGGCCAACCAGGTGGCCGTGATCAGTAGCGAAAAGGGCAGCGTCATGGACATCAAGACGAAGAAGCACGTCCGCTCCATTGCCAAGTGGGGAGGTAGCATTACGCGGGACGGCAAATGTGGATTATATGCCCCCACCCGCGGCGGACTGGAAATGTTGGAACTGCGCAAAGGCACCACAGTTAAAACCTTTATACCCAAGGTGGCCGAGGGCGTGTTCTCGGTGATCTGTATCTTCACGGAGAACGACGAGTACGTGGCTTATTACCATAGCGGCCGCAAGACCATACGCGTATTCCGCACCGCGGACACTGAAATGATAGCCAACTACCGGCTGCAGGCTGAGCTTACGGCGATCAAAAGCAGCAAAGATGGACGCGCTATCGTTTTGGGAACTGTAGACGGGTGTATGTCGGTGCTGGCGATCGTTGATCCAAAGAAAGAGGAAATGAATGAGTACCTGAACGACTTGCCCTCCCGCGACGAGAACTGGAAGGCCAAGCTGGCCAAAATGAAGGCCCGGGTTGGTTTCAAGGCGGCAATTCGTGTGGCCACCATTTCATCACGTTACGCCAAAACCAGCAAGGGAGGAGAGGATGGCGAGGAGGAGCTGCTCACAGAGATTACGGAGGACATTGTCGTGCCAGTGGCCGATTAACTGAATTCGTTAATTTATAAATATAACATTTATTTTCGCATATAGTTTATGAGGATGTTACAAAAATACGCTGCGTGTCTACTGTGTATGTTATCCTGCGTGTATTGCGTGCTCTCGGCATCGAAATAAGTGTGTATGTGCGGGTAAAACTGAATGGGTCTTAAACTAAAAAATGGTTAAGGGGTAAGTGCTATTTGGTAAGAACTACGGTTAGCTAATATCAGTATAAATTAGAATTTTTAGCGCGCACTGAGCCCAACGCTTGGCTTGAAACAATTTGAGGGGTGTTGAGATTGTTGAAAACATAACCAGACATAATAATAACAAGAATCGATCCTAGTAGGCGCGTGTTGCAAAAACAATGACCTTTCAAGTATACACAAACCTTTAACATGCTACTGCTTTTACTGACAATTCAAACAAAATAGCGTAGGCATAAACTAACAAGCTGTCTAATGGAACCCGGTCTCAGTCACAGTCGCCACTTTAATCTCAACTCAGCCAATCGAATCTTATTGAATCGCATACGAAACACAACTCAGTGCTAATACATAGACCGATCGTTTGTTATTAGTAAAATTACAGTACATAGTTGGAGGAGACATAGTGTAATCTGTTAATTATTGTTACTGTTGTTAACCTGCTTTCGACACTCACTGCTGCTGTTACCACACATAATTACCGTGAATATATATATGTGCCGATTCGTAAGCATACAACTATGTTAAATAATAAATGATTTATGTAGTTTACGAGGACTTGCTCGATCAGTGTGTTTTGAGGGGTCTCTTTTTTCATATAATTTTTAGCTGCCGCTGTCTATAGCTAAGGTTTTTCAGCTACGGGAAGCGCACAGTTTATTAGGCATGATTCTCTTTCTTGATTTGAGCCAGCTTTGCCTGGAGATGCTGCAAGCGATTTGGTGACATATCCCGCTTCTGATTAAAAAACCTCAGTTAATGGTTATTTATTTCTTCATTTAGCATACTCACTTCTCGCTTAATGAGCGACGCCTTCTGCGCGTTCATTCCGTTTAGACAGAGGTTCTCATCAACCACCTTATTGTCCAGCATATGGGATCCATCGTCTGCTGAACGTGCGGATGCTAGCTTGGCGGCCCCTCCGGTCATATGATACTGTAAGCGGTCCATCCAGAAATCGGGATCGGGACCGCTGTTCTGGTAGTTGACATCTGTGAGATAAGAACGAGTAGCTGCTGCAGTTCGTCGGATTTAAACAGTGTAGTTAGTATACGTTAGTATAACAAATTGCGCATTGGCCGATCTGTGTGACGCTCTTACCCGTCCGATTATCCGGAGCCTGTGTGGATCCAGCGTTCTGATTCCTCTCAATCTCGGCTAAGCCCTCCTCGATGTACTTGTGAAACGGGGCACTGGAGCCTTGCAGAAAGGTACTTAGATCGATATCAGGATTTTGTTGCTAAAATGTTTAGAAGTGTTACCTCAGGTGCCTCAAAAATTAATGGAAATATTATTAGAAAACCAACCTTAAAGTCGTAAAGTTTCTGCAGACCTTGCTGTTTGGTATCTCTATCTGAGATCAGCTTAAAGATCTGTGAAACTGTATCATGGGTTTGGTGCGAAATTCGCTTGGAGGCAATCTCCTTGGCCCTCTGGGGGGAGGCACCAATTCCTGCAGCAGAGCCATCCTTTTGGAAATTCTTTAATAAATAGCGTTTATTTAGTATTTGAGCAATATTATACAAATTATTTTTAAGAATTTCTACCTTGAGAATGCGTATCAAATACGTGTGTAGCTCCGAGTGTGTTGGAATCTGGTTGAGATGTTGCAGAATTGCATTCCCCTTCACCTTTGCCATGTTATGCAGAATGGTCTTAATCGTGCGCATTGGAGTGTCCGACGGTCGGTTTTGCCACCAAGTGCTAGGCAGCGCGAGCATAAACTCGTGCACCTCGAGAATCACGGCGTCATAATTCAGCTCGTTGCTTCGTTCTGGTAGCATCTTAACGTTGCGCCATATGCACTTCATCAGCAGGTCTGTAAACTTCGGCAGCTTTGCCTCCGGACAAGTCTCCCGCAACAGGCGTATCAAAGCACTACGAAGTTATAAATTCAATTAATGTGGCTTAATACATAGTAGACTCAATAATCTTACCAGTTTAAATTTGTAAAATCTACCTTGTCCAACACTTTCAGACATATGCCATTAATAACCTTGTTATACTGACTATCATCGCCCACGGCCAACTTCGGATCAGCCATAAGGTTTAACAGCGCCGACATTAGATTTTTTATGCATGCCACGCTCAGCGTTTTGCCCAGAATGTTGGCATGGAAAAATGTATACAGAATGGATAATAGCGGCTGGTAAACAACCACAGATTGAGCAGATGGTATCTGTGAGAGATTCTGATAAAAAGAAACAAAGGAAAACAATTTATGAAGATTCGAACTATATAATAAAGTTTTTTATACCTTAAATTGTGCAAGCACATTCTGAATAAATATTTCTTCGTAGTCGCGCAGCACAGCCTGCTTCTCTGGAGCCTCGATGATGGCGGCAAGCTCGTTAATAGCCGCACGCGCCTTGAGAGTGTCCGTGCTGCTTACACCTTTTATAACTTTTACCAGCTGCGGATCGTGCTTTGGCAAAACATCAGCCAAACTAAAAGAAAAAATAAAAAGAAAAGGTAAAATACCAGATGTGTTGGATAGCCTGATGGACCACCTACTTTGGTATATTGTTCTCCAGCTGCTGTTGAGGCTGCTGGTGCTGCAAGCGCATAGGACTGCGATACGGCGAGACTCCACTGGTCATTCCGGCCGTGGATGACGGGGACGTGGTTAAAGTCTGCTGCATATAGTGCTGTCGAGAAATCAGCCGATCGAACTTCTCCTGCGGGTAGTGAATGCCGGCCCGCGTGGGCCTCACCTTAATGGGCTCGTCCAGCGATGAGATGTCTACGTTCAGTAGCGGCTTCTGCTCCATTTGGTCCACTCGGACCCAATCTCTTTCGATCTCGCTGATTACCTGCGAGTCCAAGCCGAATGGTCCACTGGGCTTCTGTTGCTGGGCCTGCTGTTGTAACTGTTGAAGCTGTTGCTGGAGTAGAAGCAGCTGTGACGAAGGTGCCTGGTCGAAAGTTCTAGATAATCGAAACAAAAGAAATTGTGAAATAACTTCAAACCCAATTAAACCGCATACACATAAGAGGACAACAAAGAACAACAAATGCATAGGCGTCTTTACAAACAGCAAGCAACACAAAAAAAGAAAACAACACAAGTATAAAGAAAGCCACTTTACGCCTGTCGAGTCAGGGAGCTCAAGTAGGCAACCACGTTTGTGGCGCTCCGATCTGTCATGTTGTTCTGCCCACGCGCATTTAGTTCCCGCTGCAAACTAGTTAATGAAATATAAATAATAACGAAAATCAACAGAAACAAACCGAAATTTATAAAAATAATATGCTCATCTTTGGGTACATCCGAGGGAGGAAACTACTAACCACTACCGCATCTTTTAAAAATACATAACAATTGCACAATCGGTAGAAGACATTTAACCGAAAGGAATCGAACGCACTTTGTCTTCGTATCTTTCGTACCTCCTTTCTATCAGGATTATTGTGTAAATTTTACATAAATACAACAGCTTGTTTTAGAAATCAAAGAATAATAGCTTTCACTCCCGAACACAGCCATAAACTACGGGTTCTGGATTTATGGGCACGTACGTAAAAGTGGCCAACTAAAAACTAATTTTTGTCCTTGTCTTGTGGATTATTATTATTATTTTTATTGCTATCCCAGAATAATGGCAACACCAGTTTCCAACCCTCGGTTGTACAGGGCACCCCGCCAAACCTTAAGCCAGCCTTCTCACTTACCCGTCCTCATCTGGTGGCGGAAGCTCGTCGCAACCATTACCCACTTCAGCATCTTCGATTTCGATGCTGTCATGTCGTTGAGGTGCCGGCACATCAACAGACGGCGGTGGCGTGGGCTTCTTAGTCTTTTTGGCTCGCTTGATGCGTTCATCAAGCATTGAGAGGTCCTTTTCGTTAAGATGGCCAATCATCTTGTAAGTCTTTTCCCCGGACAAAAAGAAGACCTGGACGATGCAGTTGAGTGCTGCGTTGCGTACGGAATTATCACGGTCAGAAATCTGGCGAGCGATCTCGCGCACCGCCGATGGTGGACAGATGTTCATGCCGTAGCTCTCAATTAGAAAGGTTAACTCGTCAAGGCACTCAGTACGCTGACGGGCATTCTTCGATTTTAGACCCTCCATCACATAGCCAAAGACCTTGACGAAAGGGAAGACCAATATTACTTGCCGCAGAACGCGGCGTACGCCATTTCGAACAGCATCCTTTGGATCTCCGATCTGAGTGTGAAAAAGGAAGCTTAGAAAATTGTAATACCCCCTATTATTTGGAACTTGCCTTCAAAAGCAGATGTGGGACAAAACAGCTTCCCTCGTTCTCGGCCAGAATGTATTCCTCGTCAATAAGTACCTGGAAAACCTGTACTAGATATTCGAGACCCTTAATCAGTACAGAAGGGTTCGTATCGTAAAAGCGCAGCGTCAGCCATTTAAGTATTAGGTCCAGATTACACACCAGCGCCCTACTGTTTCCAGCCAGATCTTCGCTCAACTGCTCGATGACTTTCAAGTGGTAGCTTCAGGGTAATTCAAATATTTATTTCGGTAACGCGAAAGGGACACTAGAGGCACTTACCGAAAATCGTCGTGGAACATGTTGGCTATCAGCGCTTTATTTACGTTTGCGGTCATCATTTGGTCGCGTAACAGCTCGGTGAATTCCTCTCTTGGGGTTACAAAAGTCCACTTCAGCACCTTCATTTTTTGTTCGTCTAGCAACCGCTGGTTTTTAGCACTGTTGGCGCACAGTAGCGGCGACGTGTCGATATCTTCGTCCTTTTTGCGCGCTGGTGCCGGCTTATCTTGTCCTCCGGCCACCCGGGCTGAAGCACTCTTCTGGATTCCAGGCGCAACCCCTGCTCCACCGCCGCGCACAGTTTTTGGCTTCGGCTCTTCAGGTATTGGAGCCTGATGCTTCCCTTTGGGCAGCGGTTTTACCGGAAGATTAGGACGCGCTTTTTCGAGTGCTGCAAGTATATCCTTTTTGGAGGCGGGCTTCTGCTTGTCCAGAGCGCGATTCATTGCATCAAATCCAAGGTGAATCATAATGCCCAACACCGCCTCGTTGGCATTTTTCCGGACATCGGCGTTTCGATCGCAGATGTGAGCATATAAGTGCGGCACCATTGAATGGATATCCTCCTTCGATACTGACTTGGGGGGAAGACCAGGCAGCTTATCTGCCAGCCAAGCCCACAATTCTGTCTTTAGAGCTGGGGATCCTCCTTTCAGGGCATCGGCTATCATTTCGCTCTCAAAGAATTCCTTATAGCCGCCCTTTTCGCCAAAACTGTTGATGCAATTGAGGGCAGCGGCTCTTACAAAACTCTTGTTATCACCCAGAGCGTGTAAAAAGCCAGGGAACAAGTTCCGCACGTGGTTTCGACAACCAGCCCCCATGGCTGTGGCTAGCTGCTCGCAAATGGCAAGTGTCGTTTGGGCAATCTTAGCATTGGAATCTACCAGACGGTGGGCCAGAGCAGGAGCCAAGTCGCCAATGCTGGGTTTGATTAGCCGCGCCTCTGAAATAATGGCCTGCAGCTTAGTCAGACCCTCGTTGCGAGTTTTCCAGTCCTTGTCGGACATCTCCTTCAGCAGTGCCTCCGTAATCTGTGGAGAAATATCAACGCGTGGTAGAAGATCAGCCATGTTAATGGGCTCTTCTTCTCCGGCTGCCCCACCATCATCGTCCTCATTGTCCGGGGAATTACCGGCGGTTCCACCGCTGCTACGTTGAACTCCTCTAACAGGCTTGGGTGGTTTTTCGCCCACATTCTTGTCAAACTCTACCTGGATCTGGGACTTTAGTGCGGGCTTCTCGCTGTCGAAGAACATCATTAGAGTTTTGCCCATATACATAGACATGGTGCCCACCAGTTGAATAGCGGAAGCACGAACCGTTGGATTTGTGCTTTGCACCCCTTTTCGTACATCTTCAATAAGTGTCTTTGGCTGCAGTTGGAAGCCGAATTCTATGATTGACTTGCTCACCCAGTTAAAGGCCTCTGATTGCACTTTAGGCGATTTTTGCTCAAAAGCAAAGCTTAACACTTTGCCCACCACGTACTCCAGTTTAGTGGCTTCGGCAAAGGCAGACAAAACATCGCCAGCTCCTGCACCATTCTTGGCGTCGGCTAGCTTCTCGATTATTTCGTTAATCACCAGATCAACGGTTGTCGTGGTCAGTGGATAGTTTTCAGCCACACTGCGGATTATGTCCAGCTTAAATTTGAGTACTTGGAAATTCATTTCTTTGAGGCCTGGCTTCCGTCCACTGATTGTTCGGATCAGGATTTGTGATATGCCAGCCTGTTTTGCATCAAAGCCGGTTATTTCACCCAGAAGCTGTTCCACAGCAGCCAGGCGGTTCTTCCAGTTGGAATCCACCAGCCCATTAAGAATATCGCCTGGCAGAATTTCTTCGGATTTTTCTTGCAATTCCTCGGGGGTTAATTCGCGTTCCGTGGCTAGGGGTTTTCCACCCGCTTTAAGAGCTGCAGTTGGGGCAGATGTAGATCCTCCTCCACTAACCGTTGCCGGTTTTTTCAAGACCTTACGTGCCCCTGTGGTGGCCGGTCGGGTTACAGGCTTTGGGTCCACACTACCAGCCGTTGTCTTAGCAGGAGCACCAGCTTTCGCAGTCGGTGCAGATGCAGGTCGTGCCTCCTTCTTTGGACCTGCAACCTTTATTTTAATCTCCGCCTTGTCATGGCACTCCTTTATCTTGGCCATTTTGAGTGGATCAACGTCGGCTAGCAAAGGAGTCACCGCTTTGTCTCCCATTAGCTTCATTAAAGTACCAAGAGCTTCGGCGCTGCTGTCACGTACGGTTGGATCTGGTTCGTTAAGCGTTTTCACTAGACTGGTGGTCAGAAGTTTAAGCAGCTTCTTGTTTAGCGCGGTTGGTTGGGTGCGGGTTAGGGCACGGGCCATAAACAAGGCCGTTTCGGACTTGACACTTGGATTTTTGTTGGCCAGGGACTCTACAATGGACTCCTGCTGTGCCTCTAGGGAAGTGGAGCCGTATATGGCATCAATAGCTTCGCGCAGCGCTGTCACAACATTAGGTTTCTTCTCTTTAAATTTTTCCAATAGGGATGGGACACAAGCCTGAAATAGAAATACACATATGAAAAGACGTTATTTGGAAGAAGGTGAGAATTACTTACGGATGCGTAATTTGAGAATCGCTTTGATAATCCTTTGGCTAGCAAGGCTAGACATTTTCCGGCCATTGCAACGAGGACTACGTTGGAGTCCTTGGTTATAACCTTTTTAAGAGCGCTCACCAACGCTCCATACTCGCCATTCTCTAGCTTGGGATGGTCCGTGAGCAGCTTCTCCAGGATCTCCAAAGATTCTTTTCGCAGAGTCCATTTCTTTTCCTCCAGCTTATCGTAGAAGTCCTTGGGCATTTTGGAGAGAATGTCAACGGGGTCTAAAAGATCCATAGGATCGATTTCTTCAACGCCAGCCTCGCCATCATCTTCTGCATACGAAAACAAAAATTAAATCAATAATTCACTGCTTTTGTAATATCTAGGACTTTATACCATTATATGCATCCTCGGTCGCTGCAGCATCCGCGATCTTCGCTTGCTTTTCCTGCTGGGACTTTAGATATCTAAAAGTAAGAGCGGTTTAGCCAGGTAATGATACAGAGAAAGCCTTTAACACACCTGGAGGGTTCAACGCGTTCACCTTTGAGTTTGTCGAACTCATCCTCCAGCTCCTTTAGCGTTACCTGTGGTAGCGTTGAGATCTGTGCCTTCATTGCAGCTCCGATCCAACGGTAAATCTCCACGGCCAGCTGCTTGCCCTCATCTCGGACCGCCTTGTCTCGGTCACTCATCAGCGGGGCAAGCTTTTTAATTAAGGGCTTGACGCCGATCACCTTGTGTCCGAACTCCCGGAGGGCCAGTGTGGTGGCTGCCACGCAGGCGGACACAATCTTAGGGTTCTTGGCCTCCATACCCTTAACCAGCTCTTCGACGACGGCCTCCTGCTTCTCTATCTCCACATACATGAGAGCCACTTGCACGGAGAGCTCCTTGGTTTTGGTCTTTGGCGCCGCAATGCACTTCTGGACGATGCCAGTCATCACGTCGCCTACTGTGCGTCCCGCCAGCCCGCTGTTCTCCACAAAGATGAGGGCCGCTTCTAGACCCTTCTCCTGGGCTAGGGCATTAGAATCCACTACCATCTTCTTTATGAGGCCTGCAAATTTAGACCATTCCGGCGACTTCTCGTCATCCAACTCGCGAAAGATCTTTGCGGCCTCCTCGTAACCATCGACGCGGGCTTTCCATAGTTTATGGACACATCGCTCCTCCACCGGCAACTTCTTGTACTCTGTGTCCTCGGCCATGGTGTCGTTTTTCGTATGCTACTGGGGTTCTCCTCAATGGTCTCAGACGCAAGCAACCTCAAGCAGCATTCTGCGAAACAAATAGATAAAAATGTATAAAAAAGCTACTTTAATCGAATTTTTTTAAAAAGAAAAACTAGTCAAGCTTCCAATGAAGCAGAACTATTCCGGATGTCAGGAGTCATCGAGCTGATGTTTTAAAATTGAGCTTAATAGTCTATGAAATACCGATGGCCAAGGAAGCAGCATCATCCATCCGTTCCGCTCGAGGGGCGGCAAAAAGTAAATGGGTCGGCCATATTTAGATTGTCGTTCTCTAAGTGCAGTTATTTGGCAAACAGAAGCAGAAATAGGAGAGTGTAAATTTGGATTTTCGGAAAAGGTTGGTGGGCTTGTCACCCAGGATGGGTGATATCATATCGCTGAATAGCGCGTTTTTTTTTCAGACAATTAATCAGGGGCAGGGAAAATACTCCCCGCACAACCACTACAAAAGGTGACACACACGCACACGCAAGCCTGCGACTGATTCAGGCGTGGATTTTCCATCACTCGCATTTGTTATTCCTCTTTATTTGATGCGCCCCTGTGCTCCAGTTCGAGTAGAGCATTTTTCAATTCGGACATGCCCGCGCTTTGTTTCTCCCTCTCTCTTTCTCACCCTGTTTCAAGCTCTCACGCACACCGACGCTCTCAAGTTCGAATTAACGGATCGTACCGCAGGCAACAGCAAATGTTTCTCCTGTGGGCTGTGCGTCTCGATTATGCCGTCGTTTACCGTTCCACCCAACCGCTAATGGTTGCAGCGGCTATCAATTTCCTGTGGCTGCAACTTGAGAGTCGCAGATGAACCACATACCGCCCATTTTAGCGACAAACAAATTGCGACGCCCTGGAACAAAATTGCGATGCATCCGATTGCATTCCGGTACACGCACTCGCACACTCACCATCAGAATTGTGATCCAAGTACGTAGAGCGGGGACTGGGCGGGGAGCTGCGGGGCGGACAGCTGGCCAGGGACAGCGGCTTGGAAGGGCTGCGCAATGCAATAACTTCGATTTTTCGCAGGCGACGACGTACCAACACTCACACACGGCACAACACAGAAGCACGCACACTTATTCGACAAAGACACACCGACGGGCGTCTTTCCGGGATGCCAAGTAATGTAGCAACAATGAACAATAACTTAACTACGTTTCCAGCACTTCGAGGCCCTTTTGTGCAGCGGAATTCACTTGGTTTCGCGAGAGGTAAATAAATAATAATTTTTGCAGTTCTTCAACAGCGTCGTTGCGCCAGTGTGACCGCTACTCACAACTGTAGCATTCCTTTAAAACCTATAATTAGTGTGCCTGGGTGGAAAACTTTGATAGGTGCGCGCCAAATTTTAAACATATATATTCCAATATACAATATTTTGCCCAATTTTGACTTCAAGCGATTACCACAAGCAAATCACTTCAGAATAAAAAAATATTTATTTTATGTTTGTCAGCAAATGCGTTTTGTCTAAACAACATTCATTACCACCCCCGTATAAAATACATTGCCGTGTAAAACATGTAGAACTAAGATAGTTTTGACATTCAGTAAAAAAAGCCAATTGTATAATTGTTATGTTGTATTTATTGAGCCATCGCTTTCGATGCGCGTGATCTCCAGAAGATGAATGGTGTGTCCGCCCATAAACTCCAGCATATCCACTCCCGACTCCTTGCCAATGTCCTCCATGCTAATGGGTAAAGCCTGTAGCTTCCACTTCTTGAGCAGCGCCTCGATAGACCAGTCGGCGCTCCGCTCCTGGTATGTGAATATAAATTTGGCCCCGGCATTTCGCTCCAGCAGAAAGGCGACTGTGACCACGATATCCTCGAACACGCTGGGATCGTAGAAGCAGTCTGCTGCAATGATAAGGTCCAGAGGCGGCAGACGGAACACGCTGTTCAGCAGCAGGCCCCAACTCAGGCCCACCACATCGATGTCAACCCCCGGCTGCAGTTGATTGGCCAGGCAGGACTTTCGGATATGGGCCAGGGACTTGGGCAGAATGCAGTTGTCGGTAAGTACCACCTGGGCTCGGCACTTGGCCGCCAGGATGCCAGGCAGGGCGGTGCCGCTCCCCAGCTCCAGGATGCGCTTGCCCGCCAGTGTCTGTCTGCGCTCCCACAGGAAGTGGGCTAAAATTGGTGCGCAGGGCCATGTGTAGAAGGAGTAGGCTCCCTGAAGCAGCTGTAGGCGGATTTGAGATACTTTAGTTAGTACACGAACTCCTGGTTCTAAGGATTACCTCAGGTATTTTGATCTCAAGTCGCTCGGCGGGTGATCCGCTGAAGACAAACTTGCGGATATGCTCGGCAGTGGCTGTGGCCGCCACAATGTCATTGTCCTCGCTGCCGCTCTTCATGTGGAAACGCATCTTAGCATAAGCATGCAGGAGTATTACTGTTTTCACTAAACTGCAGCTATTTTTCAGAGTTTTGTTTACAACCTGTTTGATTAGGGATGCCACTTCGTTGCGATAACTTAATCGATAAGTATTGAGGTGAGCGAAACAAATAGTGACCGGATCTTCCAATGGTTACTTCAGTATCAGTTGACATTTTGGGCCACCATTTTATTTTAAGTTTCAATTAAATACTTTTGTGGGTATCCCAACTAGGGCAGATTTTTTAAAAGCATCCAAATTTAAAGTGGTTGCAGCTGAGCGCTCCTCTAAGTTAAATTCTCGTGACCGCGACTGCTGCTGACTGATGACAAGTGTACGAACAATCGAATATCGCCCATCTCGTATGATCACTGTGAAGTTTTGATTTTCCGATTGCCATGGAGGGATTCAGATTCTTGGAAGAATGAGCTCCGTAAATAAAATAAAGCTAAACGAGATCAACAAGATGGACTCCTGGGGAAACTGGGAGCGGTGCGGGAATTTGGGACAGGGCGGATTCGGCCAGGTGATCCATTGGCGAAACCGGACTACGGGCCGTGAAATTGGTGAGCTATAAGCACCTTATGGGCTAACACAAATATACTATAAATATTTTTATGATTTTCTTTTTTGCAATCACACACATTACCAGCCCCCAACCACCAGCCATACTCATAAACATTTACATTTTTTTGTTGTTCTTTCTATATATCCAAATCATAAATCCTTAAAAAATAACTTACATGTTTGCTGCCCAACAATTCCTAGAAACGGAGCTGAGGCAAGCGTTTCCGGGTGGTCCACTGATAGTGATAGAGGGCTCGCGTTTTGCGCGTTTGGTGTGTGGTCTCTGCATGAGATATGTCGCTTATAGCCGTTCGGCTGAGTTAACCGATATCGCAGATATTTTAAACGTCAGTCTTAAGTGTTTCTTTATTTTCCACATAGCCACCAAGCACTTCAAGGTGTTGGAGTCCCTGGGCGCCGATCAGCAAGTCAAGTTCAGCGAGCGTTGGAACAAGGAGCTGAACTGGTCTCGTCAGTTTAAAAGTCCCCATATTGTGGCTGGCGTGATCCTGGACAACGAGGATCCGGATTTTTTGAAGTACCTGAATGACATGCACAGTGTTGAGTTACCTGTGATTGTACTGGAATACTGTAACGGTGGAGACGTGAGGAAGCGTCTGCAGAGCCCGGAGAATGCCAATGGTCTGACGGAGTTCGAGGTGCGGCAGATCCTGGCAGCTCTACGTCAGGCCCTACATTTTCTGCACTCGGTGTGTGGGATTTGCCACCGCGATTTGAAGCCGGACAATATAGTAATCCAACGAGGAGTTGATGGCAAGAAAGTCTATAAGCTAACCGATTTTGGACTCGCTCGAGGAACTCCCGACCAGACCATGGTGCAGAGCGTGGTGGGCACCCGACATTACTTCGCCCCAGAAGTGGTAGAAAAGGGTTTTTACAACTCGACCGTGGATTTCTGGTCCTTCGGAGTAATTGCCTATGAGCTGGTCACTGGTGAGCTGCCCTTCATCCCCCATCAAAACCTTAAAAACATTGTAGTCAATCTGATAAAAAAGCCTGCCGGATGCATTGCTATCACAGAGGATCCGGAGGATAATACTCGTTTCGTGAATCAGTTTAAACTGCCACAGGAGCACCATCTGTCGCGGCCCTGGGCAGCTGAGTTCACAAAATGGCTGCGCAGCCCGCTAAACTCAAACTACAAGGAACGCGGTCTACTAGCAGTTAATGAAGTTCCAGTCGTCTTCGACGACCTGGACAAAATACTCAATATGAATGTGCTAACTATTTTTGCTGTTAACTACTGCCAACGACTTGAGTATGCGGTCTCTGCAGAGATGACTATGAAGGATCTAATTGGCTTGATTGTCCTGGACACCGGAATGGACGAAAAGGAACTCTACTTCGTGCTGCCCACTTCCCATCCGCACAAAATGGTTACGCCTGAAAGTACGCCTTTGCAGCTGTATGTGGAGGAGTGGAGCGACACAAGCAAAGATTCACGAAAGTGGACTAAGTGCAGCAATCCACCTGTGATGTTGTACATCTTCCAGGTCAAGAAAGAGTGTGAATACAATGCACCTGAACCCATTCTATCAATTCTTGCTCGAAAGTTTATCGCTAACAAATTTAAGACGCCGGAAAGCTGGCTGCAAAACCGTGTTGTCTTGGATATGCTCTACGTGCTTACCAAGGAGCAAGCAAGATACGAAATGCTCGTGTCAGGAATAAACGAGCGTGCGCTGTCGTTGGAAGACGAAATGATGGAAAATTCGTTCATCATAGACAGCATCGATAAGCAGCGTATCATAATCTCCTTTGCCTGTGATCAGCTAAAAAGTTTGCTAAAAGAAGCCCAAGCAAAGATTCCGTCCCGTCAGGTAGCAATTCTTACTATTCTCCCCTTAATCCAGTAGTAATTCAGTTTTTTTTTCAGTTTATCAGCAGTGCACAGTTGGAGAAGCTTAACCGAAATTATGAAATCATTATACAAAGCGCCAAATCAATTAGGTCCTACTTGGAATCCTGCTTGCGTGAAGCCAAGGCCATGGTTAAAACCACCAATCAACTACGGAAAGAAGTTTGCGGGAAAGACCTATTCGATTGGTAAGGTATTTATATCAAATGACCACCCCAATATAATGCAGCTTTTTTGTTTTTAATTTCATAGCACTCGATTTTATAAGGAATACGTCTGCAATGGTGCGGTAATTTCGCCATCAGAGTTAAATAATGTAGCCGAGCAATTCGCAAGCACTCGTTTCAAGTTGTATAAAAAGGGCGAGGCTAGAAATCTGTCCAAGTCTATCGATCACATGCACTGCTTATATTTTAAGACCAAGGAGTCCATCCCGGTCCTTGAACAACAATTTTGCGACATCAAGGAGGAGATATTTCAGCTTAACTTGCAGATGTTGATGCCAGCCTCCAACACACAACCTCCGAAGCTTGAGCTAAGCGCAGCGATGGACCGCCTAGCTATAAGCTCTGGCTCAACCAGCTCGGATCCATTTGACTCTCTATGCACGATAAACGCTATCGAAGCGGCAGAAAGGATTAACAATATGTAAGTTAATATTGAAAACTGTTAAAAATTTACTAATAAATAATTTGGTTTACAGGCTTGTTCATGAAATGAAAATTGATCACTATTAGTGTGCATTCTGGTCGACCATACATTTTAATTTGATTTCAATCAAAATCGCATGAATATTTGTCCATTCGAAATCATACAAATATGAATTTCGATCTTATTTTGTTATCGTCCGCTTACCCAATTAATTAGCTTTATTAGTTTCATAGAATCTTCGCATGTTCTCATTTTAAAACGATTTTTTATTTGTTTAGTAAAATGTGTTACAAACATTGAAATAAATGACAAACCTTTTTTAAAATTGGCGTATTTTTACTAAGTTTTTTTTTTCCCCATGTTCACTACTTAATTTCTGTTCGCGGTATCGTGAAATGGTACACTTGGATTTGATCTGCTTTCCAGATGTCTATGTTCCTATATCAATACTTGCTATATATTTAATCCACAGTAGATTATATAAGTGTGGGACATATATATACAGACCTCTTTATTTCTGAATAAACAGCTGTATATAGCTTAGCTTGGTCAATTGAAATGAAACTTGCTGAGGATTGCAATGTCACGGAAAATTGCACATGCGGCAGAACAGAGAATTAGTCGGCTTTTGGCCATGCCAGACGTGGCTATAAAAGCGAATCGAGCAACTGGGCAGCCACCATAAGACGAAAGCCGGTGACCACTGCCAGAGCTTCAAGGAGATCGCAAGGATACACAAAATGAACCAATACTGTTTGACGGGCTTGCTTTTGGTACTAGGAGTAGTACTACATGTAGAGTGGGCAACAGCCAAACCTCCAAACAAAATGCCGGATCAGCTGCGTACGTAAATCAATTTGTCTTTCTTATATTTTACTAACAATCGCGTGAGTATAGTAATATTTAAAAAATTTAACAATTATTTAAATGGGAATAATGGAATAAGTAAAATAATTTTGTTGCTTCGCCACTTTAGCATCCTTTCTTAAGGTATGCCATCGCAATGCACCCGATCTAGACACCTGCGTTAGAGAATCCTATGAGGAACTGCGTCCACGGCTTATAGAAGGTATACCAGAGCTATATATACCTGCCATGGAGCCGCTGGTTGTTCCCCAGGTCAAGATGGACCAGGACTCCGGGGCCATCTACTTGCACTCAGTGTACCGAAACGTCAAAGTCACAGGTATCTCAAAGCACACGGTTAATGAGCTGCGCTTGGAGCCTTCAAAACTCAAGTTCATTTTGTCTTTGACCTTCCCAAAGCTGCATATGGAATCGGACTACAGCATTAAGGTCAGTAGAGAAGTATGAATATTGTCTTTTCAACAATTTCAACTTAATTGACTTAACTAAAACTGTTCTATTATTTTAGGGAAAAATTATGATGATGCCACTTTTGGGCGATGGCCACTGCAATGTGGATCTCGGTAAGCTAAAAGAGCCAAGTCTTTATAGTCTATATATATTTATTTGTAATATTCCTGCAGTTAACATCACCATGCGAACCGAGCTGATTGGACAGGAGTACAAAAAGAATGGAGCCAACTTTTTGAAGATCAACACTGTGAAAGTTAAGTACGAGCTATCTGATGTCCACATTCATTTGGATAACCTTTTCAACGGCGACAAAGCTTTGGGCGATCGCATGAACGAGTTCCTCAACGAGAACTGGAAGGCACTGGCCGAGGAAGTGCGTCCGTTGATGACCAAGGCGCTGGTGGACATTTTGAGGGCCTCCGTGGATAAATTGTTTGCTTCTTTTAGCTACGATGATCTGCTTCCCAAGTAAAATGTCGAGTGAAGCCATTTTTTTTTTCTATCTTACTGATTTAATCGTAGTACAAACAGTAGCCTACAAATTAAGCAGACAGTTAAAAGCGAAATAAATTATATATATAATACAAAAACGGCGGACATGGTCCTCAAGATCACTAAACCAGCCACAGTTTGGTGGGCATCTTGGAGAAGACATTGTTCCACAGCCCATGGAAGATGTCTGCCAGTCCCAGTTCCAAGTCTGGACGCAGCTCTGCTATCACCTCCTTGCCGTTTTGATTCAGAAAGGAGTTAATCGATGCCGCCAGAATTTCGTTTCCGTTGAATAGATTCTTCAGGTGTATTCTCATGGCGCCAACATCGAAGCCCACCTTCATTTCATCGATATGGATGATCTCGTCGCCCGTGCGTGTCTCGTTCCGTAGCGAGATCCTTGTGTACACGGTTGTGTGTACGTTCTTCAGCGCCATAGCCACGTCTCCACTGCCCACAAGGGGCAGAAGTAGGATATTTCCCTTCAGGTTGTACTTCGCCCGGATCCTAAGCCTTGGAAGCTCCAGCTCGAAATTTAGCAATCGCCGCTCCAGATCCAAGCTAGAGTGTAGTGGGCTTGTTATTAGCTATTTGGTGTTTAGTGAGTTATATTTAATTACCTGGCTCGTCGCACAGTCGCGTTGGAGGGTCCTCGGATGACCAGGTCCTGAAATCCTCCGGAGAGCACCAGATTGCCGCTGCCCTTGGACACCGACACCTGGTCAATGTTTAGGGGCTCAAAGCTCTTTACCCCGATCTCCGGAATGCCAGCGGCTAGTGCCGGAAAGCATCCCTCGAAGAGCTGCCGAAAGCACTTGTCCTCGTTCGGATTGGAGCGTTTGCACGTCTGCAGCCACGGGGCTGTGAAGCAAAGAATTGGTTTATACATTTATTTTTCAAAATTTGGTCTTTCGATACATGTTTACATTAATTATAGACTCAAATTTACTACTTAGTTTGCTTAATCATTTTCAAAACGGTTCTTTGTTCGTTAAATATGTACATATATACGTATATATATATGTATCTATATATCGGGTCTGTTGGCCAACTCTACTTACGCCTCTCCTGCAACGGGAGCTTATCGTTGACAATTTCGCGAGTATACGCCCCGTGGGAGCCTGTTATCAGGAAAATCGAACCGAAAACACTCAAACTAACGGCCAACTTCCAGTATGTTGTGCTAACAACCATGTTTACAGGCAAACGAAACTAAAGCAAGTTGTATCCTCCGGATCGGCACTTTAATCCGTGGCGTGAAATCTGCTATCCGTTGAGCGCGACCGTTGGCGACGATGGCTCGAGACCAAGTGCCGGGATAGCCAAGAGAAAAGTCGAACGAAACCATCAAAGGCCAAGATGGCCAACAATAGTTGTGTTTTTCGTTCGCTGCTTTTGCGGCCAGTTTTACATACACTTTTTTTGGCTTTACGAATTCCGCGATTTCGGTACTACCCGTTTATCCGCCTGCCAAGTGACCGCGGGAAAAGTAAAAGAAAAAAGGTTTTGAAAGCAATGCACTTTTAAGGAATTGATTTTCATTAAAATATTGCCTATGATTATCATTGATATCATTAAACTGAAATGTGTAGCATACGTTTTGGTGTTTAAAAGAATTGTTCTTTCTACAGAATAAGTCACGTATAAATGACTAGTAACGACACTCATTTATTAAAGTACCTCATTTAAAAAATTGCTGAGAAAAGAAAGCTATTTTATTATAGTTATTGCCCAATGTGTGAGCGATTAAATTTATATAAGCCATTCAAGCCGTTGAGCTTCATCGGTTTTAATTGCTGCAGAGGTACTATGCCAACTTTCCCAAGTGTAGTGCACATGAAGCCCCAACACTTGACCGAATATTTGGGATGTTTTATTTGTTGTATTGATATTTGTGCTTTTATGTTACCTTACATTTTACTTTCGTTTGCCGCATAAACGCCACCGGTTCCCAGGTTGTTTATGTTTATGAATGTTGCGCCACACACACGACGTCACACTGCACATATGTATATATGGCCTGGCCTGCTTCGGGCTCCACCATGGTGGGGCAGAGCTCCCCCGAAGTTGTTCACCTGTTGACTACTTCTGGTATTACGCAGACGCGACTCGATCGCAACGGGAGTTGGAGTTGTCTGCCTGGGATAGTCGAAGCCGCCTTGCCCCTTCATTGTCACGGGTGTTGTCCGGTTTTCGGACTCTTCGTGCTCCAATGCCTCGGGCCACCGATGCCCACAAGCTCCCCTTCCATGTGGCGCTTGTCGCGTGTAGTCTGGTTGCAAGTTTCTGTTACGCAGTCTCCCCCAATTAATACTTAGCCTAGAGGTGGTCCACTAACTTGGTTCGTGAAGGCATAGATGATGAATCAAACCACCTAGTAATTGACCCATGAAAATACATTGCGTGACATTAAGTAACATTCATTTTCATTGACTATTAACATTTTTTTACCACTCTTTTGTAGACCTTAAATTTAGAAATAAAAAGCAAAGTTCAAAATGTTGCATTTTTACCTTTTCTCACGCTTGCATCTCCAAAACCCATTTGTCATTGGGGAAGTCACTTAATTGCCGCAGTTTACGAAAACATGAATATGCAAATTCAACTGTTATGTGAATTATAATTATTTTTATAATCTTTCTCCCCCAAGGTTTCAATGTTGCATGCTGCGACAATAACCGAATATCCAAAATATATCATCCATGTTCATCTCTCTCGGGTTTTTGGGCTTACAAGTTGCGTGCGGAAATTACCAAAATTCGTGTCTGCGGATTGCGATATCTTAAATTGAAGCTGCTTCCTTACCGACTAGCCCATAAAAACAATATAAACAAAATCGAGCCGAGATTGAACAGCTGTCGAACCGGCAAAAGTTGTCCCACTCGTGAAGCCTGTGATTGCGCAACGTTCGGCTTGAATGATTAACCAGCGTTTTATTTTCTTTAAACGCCAAACAAACGAGTTTAATGTTCGCTATTGATTTTTTTTGTATTTATGTTTTATTGGCGTTTATTTTCACACTTGTCGGTGCATTCCTGGTTTTTTTTCAATACTGCCAGCTTGCCGGAGCAAGTGATGCAATCACCCGTCTCCAACACTTTTTGCGGTATATTTTTTTTAGCAATGTCATAAAAGCAAAGAAAACAAATAATTGCATGGGCTTTCCCATGGCTTTTGGCTAATCCGCACCTGATCACGTGCAATTGGCGCCAAGAGGTCAATAGCTTCGATTGGGCTTGTTAAATTGGCACCTTGGCAGGCAGATCACGCCTGTGTGATTTGGTTGCTTATCACCTGGCTGATGGTACATTTTGACACTCTGACATTGGCCAACTAGCCCGTTAGTGATTATTGTGAAAATGTATAAGCAAATTGGCAACGGTAACAGAAACACTATTTTACTGATTTGCAGTTCACTTGGAAATTTAAATATTTTCGCTGGCGGCATACAAATAACTATTACGTTGTAAAAAGGCTTCAGTGCTGTTAAGTAGAATTCATATGTAAAGTAAATATGTAAGGTAAGGTTAAACTGCGCTTGAAAGTAGGCAACGTTTTTTTCCACCTTAACCCCTGTTAAAAGCTCACAGATATGGTAAAACTACTTCGTCAGTAGAAAAGGACGGAATATGCAATTTTGACCAAAAACGATTTGAATTTTCAGTGTATTCACTTTTGATATGCAGACTAAAACGTTTTATATATATCAATTGCACAAAGAAGTAATACTAAACTCAATGCATAGTTTAATACAATCTTTATTTAGCGTTCATATTGAATGGGATCAGAGCTACGATATTAATTCTAGACTTCTACATAGGCCTACTGCTAAATGTTCTATTTAGTGGGTTGGTGGGGAAGTGCGGAATACACATAAAATATTTAAGCTACTTGAACAAGATAATGTTTATGATAAAGACCTAAATGGAACTACACTATAAACGAAGCGATAATCAATATCTGTACACACACATAAAACTTGATGGATAAGCACATACATATAGACGTAGATTTGTACAACAAGAATTGCTATTAGTTATTTACAAGACATAAAAACTAAGTGCCATTCAGGCAGCTCTTAAACTAGAAAAGCCCCATCTGCAATCCGAAATTCAATTAAACTTAGCTAATTCATGGTACTTAGCTAGAATTAAGCTATTCCGAAAATACGTTTCAGAAAGGCACACAATTAGCTAAACTTAATTAAACGAAATTGCAAACGAGGCCGAGTAGTACTAATGTCTAAAGTCTTTTCAATGCCATGATTCCAAGGAAGGCTTCAAGTGAGGGTGCAGTTTTGGAGGAGGAAGGAGATCACATCACAGAGCCAGTGTCCGGAGCCCAGAGTTCTAACCTTACGAGGTGGCCATCAGTTTGGCTGCCTGGATGACGTTGTGCTGGTGATGGTAGCCAGCCAGTTCACTGGCCGCTCCGCCTGCCATGGCCGTTGTGGTAGCAGCTCCTCCGAGCGCACCGAAGGTTCCTCCAAAGTAGCAGTTGTTCACATAGTCGTAGTTAGTGGCACTCGCCTCTGTCTTCACCCCGTAGGCGGCGACAGCGGCAGCGGCATGGAAATGATGATGTGCCGCCGCAGCCGTCACATGGTGTCCATGGGATCCGCCGAGGTGGTGGTGGTGCTGGTAATGGGGCGAGGGAGTTCCATTGCTCAGGGCCGGCGTCTCCGCGCTGTGCGATGTGTAGGCAGACGCACTGCCTCCGCCGGAACTGCTGCCGGGCGTGTAGAGCTGCGTTCCTGCCGCTCCGTGGAGCTGGCGGGCACTGAGCTGTGCCTGTCCAGAGGATGGAGTCATGCTGTGACCGTGTTGCTGGTGCTGCTGCTGCGTCGTCGCCTGTCCGTAAAGGGGAAAGCATTGTTGGTGTGCCGATTGGTGCTGCTGCTGTTGCTGTTGTTGCTGCTGTTGCTGCTGCTGCTGCTGCGCGCTGTGATGTCCCATCAAGGTGCTACTACTGCTGGTGCTGCTCTTCATATCCGTGTGCAGCTTACTGAGGCTATGGCGCTCCAAGCTGAGCGAAGGTTTGAGATCTGTAGATGGGCAAAAGGTTATGAGTGAGTTTCTGGGGAAATCTAGACTGCTTCCTCTCATGCTCCACTTACCATGCTCCTCCTTGCACTCCTTGATGGCCTCCAAAGTTGAGCCTGTTCCGGATCCAGTGCCCGCTCCTCCCGCCGAACCGCTGCCGGTTTTCTTGGGCTTTCGCTTCCTGGTCTGAATGCCATCCTTCCTCATGGCCAGTGGTCTGTTAACACCGTGCAACTTGTAGTACAGTCCGCAGGCATTGCACACGGGCTCGCCATCGTTGTTGCGCCTCCAAAGTGTGGTGGTCCGAGTGCCGCAGTTGGTGCAGCACAAGCCCATCCTCCGGGTGGCAGTCTAAGGTGAGGAGAACGCATATTAGCACTAAAATCTTGTGATAATGGAAGGGGTCTACTCACTGCACTCACCAGGCGCTTGCTGGGCTTGATCAGCGGCCGGTTCATTCCGTTCATCTTGTGGTACAGTCCGCAGGCGTTGCACAGATAGTGTCCGGTTCCATCCCGTCGCCACAACGGCGTCGATATGGCACCGCAATTGACGCACTCGCGTCCCTCGCCAAACTGGAAGTCCATGGCGCTCTCGTAGGGAGAGGATCTTTGGAAGCCCGACGGATCGTAGGCACTGCGCCACGAGCCCATCATCACGGCGGCGTTTGGCGAGTAGAACTGTGCATGCGCCGATCCGAATCCTTCCGTGGTCCAGGCATTCTGCGCCGCAGCGCTTCCGAAATGCGCGGCCACGTGGTTGTACTGTCGGTTGGATGGCACGTAAACGGGAGCGTTTACCGCCTGCTGGTGATAGCCGGACACACCGACTCCGACTCCGGCGCTAGCCGCACTACCGGCGGCAGCCAGGTCCGTGTATGCCGCAACGGCGCTACTGTGGTACATCTTGACGGCGGCGGCGTGGGTGGCAGAAGCGGATGCGGATGTGGATGCAGAGGCAGCCGACAGCGTCACGTTCTGATAGTCGCCGCTGAAGTGGGGATAGTCGCGAGTCGACTGCTGATCCGATGTGGACTGCAAGAAAAAAGGACAAACATATATAAACTTTATGTTAAAAATAATGTTCTAATTATAAAATATATTTAAAATATATAAATAAAATATATAATAAAAATGGGTGTCGCATGTTCGTAATGTAAATTTATTACATTTGAACTAAATATAGTGAATATTATGTATTATGTATTATGTACAGAATATTATGTTGTTAATAACTTAAAAGTAATGACCATTTAAGGTAGGACATCTTTCAGAGATCATCTGCCTTTCCATCCCTTTAAATCCCTTTCCCAACTCCCCGTTCCATCTCTTTCCTTCAGGGACTCCCATTGGATGCTCTGCCACTTGGGCAACTCCCCTTGCTTGGCAGCCATTTTGGATTCGGTACTTGCTGCAGCTCCTGCGGCTGCTCTACACCCCTGCTCCGAACGTTGCCCCCTCCTCCACGCTGGAACCCGTTTTCCCGGACTGCGCCCTTTCGAGTTGGCAACTCGAGTTAATGGCGCTCTCAGCGTCTTGCATCTCCACACTGCTCGTGTATCTCGGGCATCCGTGAGTTTGTGCATCTGTATCTTTGGCTTCGCAGCACTTATCTGGTGCGTAGGCACTTCGATTTCTGGGGGGAGATGGAGGGATGGAGGGACATGCCATAAAGTGTCATTTGAAGGCACTGGGTACTTACTTTGAAATAAAAAATTGGGGAAGTACGCATTTGCTTTGCTACTATCTAATAACAATTTAAAGGTACTATTGCAAAATAATTTCAAGCTTAATCAATCCATTGTAAATTCAGCAAAACAATTGCTTTTTATTTCACCACAGTTTTTCATTGTTCATTCAACATTTTTGCACCACATGAGGGAAATGTTTTCAAGTGGCTGTTTTCCCCCAAATACAATTACATTTGTATTCCTATTTCAGAAAAGTTCAACAGCCAAAGAATCAAAAGCGCGGGTAAAATAAAAAAAAAACAATAACGTAAGTCGACAGCGATCATCGAAATCTGTGCTTCACATCGCTTTCAATTAAGGCGCCAATTGCATATTTTTATTTATGCGGATATATTCCAATATATTTTTAAATTGCCTTTACAGTCAGCAACAAAAAAATCGAAAAAAGAGGGGAAAACATTTGACGTCTTTATCTTATCCCACAAATTTAATGCGATGATGTATGAAATTTTTAATTTTTCTCATTCACATTGCCTCGAGGGGCCGCAAATAAATTTTACTTGCAAACAGATGGCCACTTAAGGGGCGGGGTATTCGGAATGGCAAAGTTTGGCAATATTCATGAAATTAAAAAATTTTAAATGCAGTTGAATGTAATTGCTGGCAGGCAAGTTGTTGGGCAAGAACTTACTGCAATGGATTAGTGGATTAAAATGCCGTCGGCAACTTAAATTTAGTATAAGACTATTCGATGGTACCTTTAGTATCTATCTCTAGTTAATTCTAAATATGTAATGCTTACATAAATAGAAATATATTTTATTGTTTTAAGTGGAAGTATTTAAATTGTGCTTATCAGTTCTCATAATCATCCTTAAGATCCTTTTGTTGTGTATTATAGTACATTTATTTTTAAAATATATAGCTATTTAATTTGCACATTAATTTTTAGCAATTAACCAGCTGACTGTAGCTTTAATTTCCCAAAGCAAAATCAAACTGGGATAATCCATCTGATTGATCGAGTGCAACGTGACGTATGAGCAATAATATTTAAGACTCAACACGCAACTGTCAAAACAAATTAATTGCGTGCATAGAAGGGTGGGGAGGGGAGGAAGAGGGGATAGGTGAGTATCGGTGCATCATTTTCGGCTGCAACTCCCCAAATTCCAGCGGAGCCTGGGTGCGAAAGGGACGGCGCGACGGTGGCAATCAAAGAGTTGACCACGCGTGCATAATGACGTCGCTCCCTTCAGAAGATCACTCGATCAAAGGAGCGCCGAGTGAGAGATGCGATGGCGATGGAGTCAAAGTCGGATTGGAAGTTGCAGGGCGAGATCAAAGGAGGCGGCGACCACACGAAAAATTGTCAACAAGCCGCTCGAAGGCAAAGCGATGAGGGGGGGGGGGTTCTTACCTTTAGTACGGATCGAAGGGATCATGACGTATGGGATACCAATGGGCGAGTCGAGGAGAGGACGCTTGGCGCTTATTAAAAAGCGATCAGCAAAAGGGACCGCGAAATCCCCCAAAGGAGGCGAGGAATTCAAATTAACAGCCATAAAAAATCAATTTAAAAAAGTGCACTTAGCGAAGTTATTTTTGGATAAATGTTAACATATGTACATACCAAAAATTATGAGAAGTGTAAGATTCTTTCAACAAAATTAATTCATACGAATCATATTTTCTTTGAGGTAAATCGAATATTTTTTATTTGAAAATATGAATGAATTTATTTTAAGTGTAGAGCAGACGTGAATCAAAAGAGGATACCGAAACCTATAGCTATACCAAGTATAACGTTAATAATTTGTCACCGCAAATGAAGGAACAAAAACAAACAGAGAAAACCACTTGAGCGGGAATGGCCGCGCAAAACAACAAACAAAACAAAGGCCGAGGAGTCAGAACCAGGATGAGAAGAAGGAACCCATGGTGGAGGGGGTCCGGCGGCTAAGTGGAGGACGAGGATGAGCGGCGCTTTGAGTGCTTGTATCTTGTTTTCATCCCGCTCTTAAGCTGGCGCTCTGCCGTCAAGTGGCGGATCCTGTTTTCCACTCACCACCACTGCTCACCACTCCTCGCCACTTCAGCCACCTCCACTTGACTCATTCATTCATTGATCTTCGCTATTCCTGGCTCTTACCGTGCTTTCTACTGCCCCTTTCTTCCCACTCCCGCTCCGCGGATCCTTCACCAAGCTGGCGGCTTGTTTCGATTTTGGATTTTGTTTTGGCCTAATCGCTAAGCCATTTAAGTTTGCCGCCTGTCGAGGCTCATTTCATCTAAGGATAGTCGTTTTACTACAACTAATTGATGCAAGTAGATTAAAAAGTTATTAATGTCGATGCGATTTGAATCAACTTTATGAAACTGATCAACTATTCAGCGGTATCTAGGGAAACTAAAGTAGAGTCTTTAAGAAGTATTTACGCTCTTTAGGAAACTAAATAATACCATACATATATGAAATCTACTATTACTCGTACTAGAAAATAAAACAAAAATGTTCTTAAAAGAATAATGCTTCAAAATTGATTATTTAACATTAAACATAGTCTTATAGTGGGACTCAAGTATCTCAAAATGATATATTATTTATCATCAACATACTGCCAATTTAAAAAGTAGTTTTTATGATTGAAAGACTACATCAAGTTCGGAACTCGATATGCCAGCCCAAAAAGAAGCTGTAGCACAAGTTCGGTGGCATATTAACAAAAACGTGAAAAACTTGGAGTAAACTTACATCGCCATCACTCAGTAAGATGCCCATGATTTATGGCCGAAAAATTCGCGATCGCAGCTCGTTTTTAGAATGATTAATGGGCCACGCAAGCAGCTCAGTTCAAGTTGAGGTTGAAACCGATTCGGATTGAGCTTCCGATTTCGATATATTCGATTTGATACGATTCTGCTTTACAGCTAGTTATGTTATTGATATGGACGTTAATAAATAATCGTATCACAAATGCATTCTGATTAATTGCAACAAGCTCCGAAATGTTTTATTGCACTTTTGCACGACGTTTGTTTATTATTTATATGGCATTTTATGCCTTTTAAGACATTTGATTAATGTGGCCTATAAAGCGATAAATTTCGTTTTAATCCATTTACGAGCACTTAACCGATTCCGGTGCTTTTGTCTCTGCTTTCTTAATTTTCGTTGTCTCTTGTTTAATTGTATTTTGGAGAGCGAGAGCACAACGATCCGACTTCCTTGAGGCGAACAAACAAACTAAAAAACGACCCGGAGTAAACAAAAACTTAATCCCAAATATCCAGATCCAGTTCCATCCGTTGCCGTTGGCGCTGACGTCGACGCCGACCGCGGCGCTGGCAGCGGAACGGCAAGAAGTCAACGGCAACAACATAAAAAGTCAATTTCATCAATGGGCAGTCCGTAGCCATCGCGCCTCTCTTTCCCGCTCCCTTCGTCCACTGCTGCAATGTCACCTAATCGCCACGAGTGTGAGCGGGATGCACTTGGCTGACAGGTAAAAATTTGTAGGTGCATTTCGGTACGCAGACGCTGGCAGCGACGTCGGCAGCGGCGCTGACTCGAAAATTAGTCAATTTCATGTAAGTCTTGAAAAATGATGTCCCGCACACTTGAGCCGGGAAATCGAGGCAGGTCCGCACTTGAGACCGGAGAACGGTAGGCACTCCACCACTCGTCTTTCCTAATCCGCTTTTCCAGACCCCGATCCCGAATCCTATATCAATTCTTATCCTATTCTTACACGGAGAGAAAAGGCGTGGAAGATGTAAACTAAAATATGCAAATAAGCATTCTTAAAATATATTATATTTGGAATATAAAAATCTAAATGTTTTCCTTAACTTATCTATCTTTTTCAAATTAAGCCACCTACTATAGATACTTTTGTGAATATATACAATTTATTTCATCTCAATATTCATTTGAAATTGATATAATTTTTGCTGCGTGTATAAGAAATCAGAAAACCGAGGCGATATTGTGGGCACTGAAGGTCCAGCCCATTGTCAGCAGCTCATTAAATGGGCTGGGCGTGTGTCTATCCCCGAGAAAGGATCACAGGATCTGGACAGGCTCGAATTAATTGATCGCTCAGCCCCGTGTGCGTTTGTGTTTATATAGCTCCTAATGGTAGGCGATTAATTTAGATGACTCAAATTGCAAGTAGGGCTAGGGGATTCACAATTTATTGTTGGAAAATGGATTGACTGAATGCCTGTGGTTATACGCGATTTAAATGCGTAAAGATAAAATAGTCTGAATACTGTTTTTTTAAGATGATTAAATAACAAATATATGAAATACTTACTGTATTTATTTTTTACTGTATGCAGTATGACAAATAAATATTAGGAAATGAATATTGGGAAATAATATCAAATACATAAATGTGCTAAAAATCCCATTATCTAATGCCATATTAAGGCAAAACCTTTTATGAACTCTAGATTTCAATTCGTCAAGTCCTAAGCCATTAGTTTCCTGATTCAGAGCAGCAGATCGACCACAAATCACTCGCAAAGCAAGCGGAGACCCCAGGAGTCGTCATTAATCAAGCAATTTGCCTTAGTTTCTGGCAATCGGCCAAAACAAGAAAAGGTTCTCGCTGAGCGAAAGAGCGACCAGGTTCACTCCATTAAAATGCAAAGCATAGGTGGCAGAAAGGGAAGGAGAACAAAAGCAGGGCGAGGAAAGTCAGTCACAAAGCCAGTCCATGGTGGTAGGTAGGAGAAGATGTCAAAACAAAAACCGCAGCGATGGGCTTTTCGGAGGAGGAACGCGGAGGAGGCGGACATGCGCATATTTCAATCCGCGCTGACACATCCTGCTGCGCTAATGGACCTTAATTTGTGAACAGCTTTATATATCATGCGCCAGACCGTTAATGTGATCATCCACACGATCTGAAAGCGACTGCGAACTTGAAGCTGGAGTTGGCGATAAAGTTTTTATGTGGCTTATCGAACGGAATGGGGCTGGCACGCGCTTTCCTGGAAATTGGAAAAACTGTCGGGGGAAAGGCTCTGGAGAAAGTGCAGGAGAGCCACTCGCAGGCCCATTCCGAGCCCATTGATAACGTGCAGACAAATGATAATTGTCCCGGCTCCACTCTAATCCTTTTCCAGCCATGGAAAAACCTTTCAATTGACTCCGTTCTCGGGGTCGGGGAAATGTCGCCAGAATTTTCAAAGTGGCGTCACCGCTTATCCGCCCCGGCCGACCCCTTTCTCCGACTATCTCCTGCCCCCGCTCGAAGGGAACCCAGTGAAGTCTAACTCTCGGGTACTTTGCATCTCGATGATCACAATTCCCATTGATCGTCATCGCCATCATCGACGTCTTTCTACCCCGCTCGCTGGGTACATGGATCTCCCTCTCGGCAAAGATGAAAGCGATCTTTATTGGTTTTTGTAGTGATTTTAAGTGGATTTGTGGTTCGATTCTTAATGCCGAAGTGCGCCAGGCCAGCCTCGGATTCAGAGATCCACAGATTCGGATTCAACCTCAACCTCCGTGGCCGTGGCAGCGATGTCTCTGCGGTTATATCGTTTTTATTCAAATTTGTATGTTTATTTCTTTCTTTATGCGTAATTATGAGAATCTTCCAGCTGTCGTCGGCAGACGAAGACATACTTGGCCCACGGCTGTTGAGTGTTTTAGGTCGTTTGAGGCTTGTAATTATGGACTTTGGTTCGTCTTTAATGTCGCAAATGCATCTAGCCGAGGGAGTAAGGATGGAGGTTCAGATGAGCAGGGTTCTTTGATCGCATTTCCATCACAACTTGGGAATGGCCAATGCGGCTATTGATGAGATATCCGTCGGACTTTAGTGAGGAGAAAGCGTTTTATGAGTATTTGCAGTCATCATGACACATTTTAATAATATTTGGAATTATTTGAAGTTATTAAAAATAATTATAGGACATTATAAATAATGTTCTCAAGAGATCTGAATTTGTTGGTACTTATTAGGACTACATAGCATTGACTTCTTATCACAAATTTCACGAATTTCAAAGCACTACATATGTAAACTAGTTTTTATTTACTGCTAGAAAAGTTTATTTATTTTCCTAGCGCCACGAAAGTTGCGATCTGGTTTCGTTATCGCAGTACCATTAGGGGCTCTTTTTTAACAACCGCTGGCGTTACCCATCAAAGTAACTCCCCGAGCTCCAGTTTTCATTGCGCCAAACCCCACTTGCCCCTCCACCCCCCTTCCTCCTCTGTCAGCCCGCACTCAATTCAAGGAGGCACTTGACATGGCAACTAAAACGCAGTTGAAGTGCGACGGCTACTTACAAATTGCCGAACAACAAAAAAGAACTCAATTTGAATATGGAAAGATAAGTGAGACCCCAGCCCCTCTCCGTAATGATTGTTCCAATCGCTGATTTTTAGTGTGTGTCAGTCTATAAACATCGCTTTGGATAGAGGCGCATTAATGCTTATCACCGTGCCTTCGGCAGGGAACTGATGGCGGAAATGGGGACTTATTGCAACTCTGGTACTGATAATACTACATTTGGCTGTGCATTTTGTTTTATAATTAATTACAAGGGAGATACGCGTATCCGTATCTTATGTTGTCCTATTTTTTGTACGTTTTCCATGGAGCGTGTGAATAACGAAAGACTCAAGCAACGAACTTTATTCGGGTATCCTTAGTGGCCAGCATAGATGGCGTCTCAATCGGATATATTTGATCTCCGTCGATACAACGAAACCAAGGAGGTGTCCCCATTTCTCCCTGATATCATTTTCTACACTGAAAAAAATTCAATGACTCCCAGCTTACTGAATGTTAAGTAAAATTATGAAAATGTTTAAGATTTCAAAAGTATTATTGCTGTGCGAAGGCAGTGACAAGTTTTCGGCACGCGGTCCGACATATTCAGATTCTCGAGGAATTTGCCTCGAATGTGTCCCTCGATTGGGCCCCCACTCCGCCGCTCGTTCCGTCGGCTCCTGAGCAAAGCTCTTAAGTGTCTTGGCGTCGGCGCGGCTTATGTCTTCACGTCTCGCTCCCTCTTGGGTGACATTTACATTTGTGAGATCAGAGAGAAACACGCGGAGAAAGAGGGGGACCGTGGGGAATTAATTGCTGTGGAAAAATCAAGATTCAATCGGCGCTCTTGACTGTGAAAAGATGTCGCCTAATTTTCTCTAGCCTTTAATTAATTAATTATGGCCACCTAATGATGAAGAAGGCAAATGTACATTCGGGAGTATTCGAAAGTTTTTTTTATTAGCCTTTGGCGCCGACCCGAGCCACAGATGAACTTTAAGCCGGAGAAAAATCACGATAAGGTTCAACTGCAGGCGGTATCGAAATCAGTTTTCTCCAGCAGAATTTATTGTTGGAGCTCGAGCACCACAGCTTCCCCTAAGACCCACCGATAAGTGCGGAGATTACGCCTCCCTTGCGTGGGTTCCGCAAGGCCCCGATTGGATAAATCCGCCTTGATAGCAATATCGCCATGAATAAGGCGAGCTTATCGGACTGACTCTTTGTATTCAGACTAAAAATTATACCATATATGATTTATGTGGAAGTGCGATAGGAATTTAATCTTGCGCCACTGGTAAACAATATTTGCGGATAAGGATTGGAGAACAGTGACCGAATGTTTTGATTCAAGTGCTTCACATTGATCCGAGAAATATTATTATTCATATTTAAGCAAAAACAAACATGATCTGCAGACTATTTCCTAATAACAACATTCAAAAATAACGAATGATTTATTGAAATAAAATGTACTTAAGAAATTCTGTTAGTAGGTTTTCAATGTTTTCAAAATCTCATCAAAATATAGCGCATATAACCCACACAGCAAGCAGCTCAGACTGCTGACGCCAAATTCACGGCTACCGAGAAGTACCAGGACCTCGCCAGGATCTCCTATCTGCAGGTCGGGTCCTTGGCTAACACGCAATTAGCCGTCGTCTCGCAAGGCACGGCAGGACTTCCATCATGGTGGGTCAATGGGTCTCCAGTCCAGGGCTGTACTTCCTATTGGGCTCGGTGTTTCTGGCCCGTTGACCTGCTCGATGCAAAGTGCTGCCAGGGCATTTATCATCCGCCTGCCAGTTGTTTCTGCCTCCGATACACTTTCCACTTGCGTGCTGCATTCTCGGAGCCGGCTCTACCTGAATGAATATGGTTATGGATATGTCTACATGCCGGGTTCAGTTCAGTTTGGTCTACTTGGGATTGTGCTGTGTGGGCTGGTGGTCAGCTTGGCGAGCGAGTGTTGAAATTGCATAATTAGGTTGGGCTGTGCAGTTTGCGTTTTAACCAAGTTTGCCTGGGGGTTGCTCGAGCAGAGTTGCCATGTAGCTTTAGAAAATTAAGGAAATATTTATTTCTGAGCCGTTGACCTTTTTATTCAAAGTTTCGGAAAAATGAATGCATTACTATATTATACAAGCACAAGTTAGAAATAACCTGAACTTAGAATTGTAATACTTCTGCATGCAAATATTTTCGTACTTTCAAAATATATTTTGGTTGAACGCATTGATTCTACTGTAGTAGATATCGAGTAATTGATTCGGGTGCCTGGTAACCCTACCTCTCGATGACCTTTGACTTGGCATCGCCAAGCAATTTGGGTTAGGATTTATGATGCAATTCCCAAAATATTCTTTCGGGCCATAGCTGGAGACAAAGTCAGAGCCATTTAGCTAGTTTTGTTTTGCCTTTTTTCCTGATGCTTGAAGCCAATTTCAGTTTTATGGGTTTCTGTTGGTCTCATAAAAGTGTCATAAATTAAAAGGCGCTTAAACACGCACACAGATCCATCCAGAAACCTACTGCAAATGGACGGAATAGGGATCATGTAACCTGTGCCACTGGTCACACGCAGCGCTTTTGACTCATGACCTCCTCCGATGGCATGGAAGGGCATGAGATTGGCTAGCCTTTGGCCTGCTTTTATGGCCCCTACGGACTTGCCTTTACTGTTTTCCACCTAATGATTTTATGGCACTTTTTGCAATATTTTCCTGCGTTCGGGAATCTGCCGTCATGTTGTGTCATTGTCAACACGGTCCGGCCCTATGGGATTCCATTCTCCGGCCTCTCGGATGTCTGGGTCATCCATTCTGTTGTCCAGTTAGTGGTGGCGCCAGCAGTTAATTGCTTTATGGAATGGTACTTGTTAGTGCCTTGAGAAAAACGACAAATTCGTGGCCTCTGCTCGGAAGTGAAAGTGTAGCAAAGGGTTGCAAGGTAACTAATTGGTCTGGTCAAGGATAAGTTAAAAAATGATAGGGTTGTCAAGGTTTTAACAGTTCAAGGACTAATGTGCACCGATATTGCGATTTGATAAACTAAAGCGTGTATTTATTAATCAAGATTTTTTCCATTTCCCATGGCTTTTCCTAGGAATTGAAAATTCTTTTTAATTGTTTAGTCCCAATAACTATTTTGCACACAAGAATATTATTAAAAAATTTATATTTCTTTCAGTATTACCATTACCATTATAGAATTGTACACTTTGTGTGCAAAATATAAATATACCCGCAGAGAATATTTCATATCTGTGTATACCACAAATTGTAGGCGATAAGACCACTTTAAGTGAAACCAAAAGATCGATTAAGTCTGTTCAAGATGCCTAATTGTAGCCAAGCCATTTCATTTATTTTCTTTCTTTCTAAAACCCCCTCGTCCCCTTCATTGTCAGCTGCTTACACCTTGCTCTAATTTATGTGCATTACCAAAGAGTTTTGGCCATGTTTCGAGCGGAGAAGAGTCGAGACCCTAATGAATAGTGATACCAGTTAATGTTAATGTTAATTCGAATGTTAATGACTGCCGTCCGTTGTTCTCGCAAGTTTTGCGCTGGAGTCTTTTGTTGGGGTTGGCCCGAGTCGGCAATATATGTATCTGCAGTGCAATTGTGCGAGTAATTATGCCAACTACTGGCACTGCAAGTGAGTGTTGAAAAATTCATGAAACAAGAGCCAGTTTTTCACTGTTTTCAAAGGCTTTTAGCACTCGACTGCCGTTTGGCTGGCTCCCATCAATAACGGGCAAGCAAATGGAAGTCTGAAAGATTTTTGACACTTGGTCTTTCAATGGGGAGCTAATCGAAACAAAACTGCACTCATGTCAACTGCCAATGGACGCCAAGTTCATATCAAAACCTCCCCGGCGACAACCCCTTTTCTTTGCTCTCTGACAGCTCAAAAGTTGATCTGAAATTTATGGCATTTCTTGCTATATTTTATGGCAGTTAATGCCAGAATTTAAAACGCAAGCGCATAAATTACAATTCAATTAAATTATTGATAAATACAACAATGCCCGCGGCAGTATAAATTTGATATATGCCCAGCCGCTAATGGCACCATCGAAAATGATTTAGTTGCCAATTTTTGTTTGAAAATCCAAATTTACGATCCTTTCACCCCGTAGGCTTCTGGGAATCTGAAAATGCATCTGAATTGACTTCCACCAGCTTTGTCATAGACTATCGCGAACGAATTTATTTATTTAGATCGTTATCTTAACGCAGACTTTACATGTTCAACATTAGTCCCATGCTAATTTCATTGTTGATCCATAAAGATTGTGTTGTAGTCGAGCATTAGCTTAGCTAATTGATATAACAGATCATATTGCTTATGTCTAATTTAAGCTGTAACTGTTCTCACAAAAGGTGCAGTTCGCCAATCATTGAAATAGATCATTGAATGGCACTTAACAGCGGTCTAATGATTCGCCACTGGAGTTGAAACCAGTTTCTTAATTTTGTGATGTTCAAACAAATGGGGATGTAAAAATAAAGACGTTTTCGTAAGCAAGAATTAAAGATGAATTTCTCATTTGCTGATTAGCTATAATTATAAGATTCTTGAAGTTTTTTAAGTAAGTTGAATTCCAAGAAGGATTTTTTGATTGAAGGATGTGAACTTTGTATTCCGTTTTTATAACACATGTTAGGTATTAACTTAAAATTAATAATAGCCAATTAACACAGATGCTTTAAAATAAATTTCAACTTACATTATTCAGTAAAAACAGAGAATATCTTCTCTTTTCTGTCCGTTTAATTCGTCTGCGTATCTCCAATGGTTTTGTGTAATTTATGCTAATCAAGATTCGTATGCCAATTGGCAGTTATGGCACTTAATGGCCTTTTTGTTGGGCGGTTAAACAGAAATGTAAACTGCTTTTAAATCGCATTTATTGTTTTCACAGCAATCGTTTTGTGAGTTTTTGTTATGTGTGCGCGGTTTTGATTTGATTTTGAATGCCGGAGTCCAAATAAAAGCGCCACAAATCACACGAAATCCATAAATATTTGATGGGTATGAACAAAAAGGCAAAGATCACAGATCACTCACACATACACTATTGCTTTCGGCAGCTATTCAGTTAGCTAAAGATGGCCAATGAAACGGCGGATGCGAGAACCGAAACCCGCTTAATTAATCAAAATGCGAGCTATTAAAAACGGTCAGTTTTCCAGTTTTCAATTGATGGATGATAGCTGTTATAGATCACTACTATTTTTGCTTTTTGGCGACGGCAATTCGCGTTTCGCTCGCTTCATTCGCTGCGTTTCGCGTGTCGCGCATAAACGTTCGGAATCCAACTGAAGGCAAGGAATTTCAAATTCGACGGGGACTCCTTGTCGCACCGCCTGCAACAGTGTGTGTGCGCGTTCTGATTGGAATGGGGAAACTCTGGCACACACTTACGTGGTATACGGTCACACACGCGCGTTTCTTTTGGGCTTCCGGTTGGATGTGCGCTGAGAGAGCGACTGACTGCACTCTCGCGGGCAAACAAACGGGTTTTCCATACGCACGCACACACACTCACGCTCGCTATCGATATAAAAGTGGGTGTTGCCTTGCCATCGCGTGCTCTCCCTCTCTCTCTCACTCACTTAGCAGGCCGTCTTGCTAGCTCGCTCTCTTACTTAATCAAAATGTGGCCATATTAAAGTTAGCTTGATTTGCTGTTTAGATATTGGTGAGCGAAAGAGCGAGAGAGATGAGAGCAAGAGAGAGACAGCGCGACTCTCTGGGGACAGCCCACTTTGTGCTGGCTAACGCGGCGTATGCGCAATGTCTCCCCTTCGCCGTTTAAGCCCATTATATGCGCTAATAAAAGGAATAAATTACCAATATCAAAGCCATAAGCCAAGACTCCTTTTTCCGCTGGTAAAATCCACACTTTATGTGCTCTTTAATTGGCACCTTCATAACTCTTCTCCCATCGCAATTAACAGCCATGCTATATACACTTACTTATATATACTTACATATATGCGAGTTCGTACTAGTACTGGCCTGCAATTTATAGGTTTAACGCCCACTTTTGATTTATTTATCAGATAATGTCTTCATTAAGTTGATGCCATTTACATACATTCAATCGGAACGAACTTTAGAGGTGAGAATAAACAAAATCTTTCTGATTTACAAATTAGTTGTGCCATTCATTTGTCATAATGCAGATAAAGCAATCAGTTAACGCTGGTTTCGATGAATAAATTTTAATTACTACGCTGCAAAAAGATTTCTATGCGAAAATTATGTGGTTGCAAATTACATACGTTGACTTATGGGGTTACACTTGCAGATTATAAACGATTTTTTGTTATTATTTATAATGACTAACTTTATCGTGGAATAATTAAAAGCACTTGATAAATGATTTCTATTGAAAAACAGCCACAAAAGATGAATTATAAACTTGTTCATCTTTGGCCTCACATTTTTTGAAAGTACGCATAAATTGACGCAAACGAAGTTGCTCTTTAATGAAATTTAAATCTTTGATAGAGTGTTTCGTGTCATGGTACTTATCGGTATTTCACATATGTACGAAGTGACTAATGTGAACTCTACCCACGCAATTATATAGTCATATTTATATAAGATTCCGTTTTTGAGAGATTGTCATTTCGTGACACATTCACCCCCAAAAACAAAGACAAAAAGATGCAATCAGCTTTCTTACGCATCCAGCCACTTCCTTGTTTACTAATTACGCGTCAACACTAAAAAATTGCCATTTTCAATTGGAATTTCAGGCGGGAACAGCCCGATAGATAAGCTTTTCGTGGAACAATTTCGTGTTCAAGTCTGGTCAAAGCCTAATGCTCAATTACCACAAATTAAATTTATTAAATGACCAGCGGGCCAGCAGACGATAAAGTTCAATTATTTATTGGAACTGCCAAAATACGAGCAGGCCGAATCATAAAGAAAAAAGCAGACACGAAATGCGTTTTCCCCCACCAGTTTTCCACAGACGGAGAATGAAAAGCGAGCTGCAAATGAATTGGACCTGAAACGCGTGTAGCCGTGCGATATACCCATACACGGACGGACTCTTGTGGCACGGACATGAAGCGCCCCAAACATGCAACAAAATTTATGCGAAGCTTTAACGAAAGCCAGACGGAGGATTGAAATGCGGGGAGGTGGGTTCAGCAGACACAGCACAACAACACTTCCAGAGGCATATCCACTGGCCAATCGCCGCACGGCTGCCGTATGGCTCTGACTCCACCTCAAAATGGGGACCAGCATTGTGTGGCACCCGAAACGGGTTTCCGTTGCAAGCTGCCCCGTCGGCCTGCAGCGGCGTCCTGCTGATCTCCAGGCGCGATAGCCACAGCCATAGGAGGCCATAGCCCGGGTCTGGTCTGGTTTCGATTGTGGTTCTGATTCCGGGGTGTGGCGTGGCGTGGCGAGGTTGTGGGCCGGGGCAGAAGCCGCCACTTCGTCGCAGCAGGGTCAAAAGTGGTAGAATTTGTAATGGTGGCCAAGAGTATGCTGCAGGCCAACAGCAGAGGCGGCCCACAGGGGGTTTGTTTACAACTGGATATAAAAATCCTTAAAGTTTTTTAACTTGGATTATTAAATGCCAGTATTATTACTTGTGTTGAATTACGGAACCTGCGAATTAATAAAACTATGTTGTCTTAACACAACACCCCCCTTTCCACAGTTTTGTTACCACCATCGACCTGCGCCCAGTTCCCTGCCCCTTTTCTGTAGCGCCCAAAAAGTGGGCTGTGGCTTACGACCAGGTCTGATTGGGATTTCGCCTCCGACACCGACTCCTTGAGGTGGCGTGGCAGCTCTGGCTCTTTCGCCTCCTTCTGGCCTCTTATCCAGCGCACTGCCATTGCAATTAATTTTGGCATTTTGACATTTACGCTTTTTGTTGGATGTGGCTGTGGTTTTCTGGCCCCTATCTCAAGCATACGCACATACATTTTTGTTCAGGTATGCTGGCGCTCGATAACAAGACATTTTGCCTATACAATTCCGAGCGGAATTTTCTCACGTTGAAGGGTCCGCGAAAGCGGCGCCACTTGTGAGAAGGGACCCAAAGAAGAAGTCGTCCCTTTAATTGCGACTGGTTGGGACCACTTTTTAAGGGCAGCATTTGAAATATTTCCCCCCACCACTGCCGTTCGATAAACTAATGAAAAGCCCTGCAGGATTTTCGCGGGCGCCTAATTGAAGAGGATGCCAATCATAGATTTGGTCCCCGGTTTCGATATGAGCGATGCTCGTCGTAAGTGGGTGCCATACATTGTAATTATTATGGCCAATATCTGGATTCTCTTTCACTTTAGTTTTGTGGTTAAGTTGGCGCCGGCCAACAAAGTTGTTAAGTTGTTAACCAAAAGGTTTAATGGTTTCTTTATAGCTTATTAAGGAATTCCTTGGTAAATGATGCTAACATTATGAGAGCATAGAAATGGGGTTTAAACTAATAAAGTGGTATATTGGTTACTTTATTGTTTATTTGTAATTTTTATTGCATTTTGGATATTTCAATTGTACGACTTTGTAGTGGGTAGCATAACTAACAATCGTTCATATGTATCACTCTTTTGAATACAAACCAATCCGAAATGTTATCACTAATTATTCCAATTGAATTCACACGACCACTTGCCTGTCCAGTGCATTCAAGTCCCCTGGGGATTACAATATCACAAAGTGGCCTAGCTGGATCGTGATCATGATACGACTGAAGGAGTGCCACTGCCCCTGGCGACATTTAAAAGCTGCAAGTGCATTAGTGTGAGGCAAGGATCGAGGCGCCGTCTAAATTACAGTCGGCAAGAGGCATCGCGATCAAGATCAAGTACCATTTTCAACGCTTCCTTTGGCGCCACGTTTCTGAGCCCCAGAGAACCCTTTCCCAGCTCATTTCGCCCAACTTGCATTCCCTGATGCGATGCAAATGCGATGGCCCAGGAGTCCCAGGTGGAGTGGAGTGGAGTGGAGGTGGAGCAGGGGCAGGGGCAAAGTCTGCAGCTCGGGCGATAAGGAACGACACAGAAATATGCGGAGGAGATGGGACTGCTGCAACTCACATCGTGAACTCTTTTCGGGCTTCATCTTTGCGTTCCCTGCTTCTTTTTCCTCCTCGATAAGCGCCGCATCTTCAATCTTCCTCCAGTCCGGGCGGCGTCTGCGAAAGAGACGGTGCAGATAGAGCGAGAGGGAAGGCACATCATCATCATCGTCGTCATCTGTGATATGTGTTATGCCTTATATATGTATGTATATGCACTTGTGCATACTTACGTATATGGATGTGGATGCGGCGTATCCATTAGCTGCGTCGCCATCTCGCAACGGAGAGCAAAGATAATGTGATTTCGGGTCGGTCCGAGCCGAAAACCGAAATGGAACGAGACGCGCGTGAGTTGTGATAAGGGACCCGAGACAAGGGAATACCTTAACCCATATCCCCCATATCCATTCCTCCTCCTCCTCTTGCTCTTCCCTCCCTGTGCGGCTCATCCAAAGCAATCGCGTTTTGTCTTTCGTGTGAATTCTCGGAATTTCGATATATTTTCCTAGAACTCGAATCGAACTCGGTTTAGTCGATGATGCTGCTGCTGTGGCTTTTGTGACGTCACTGGTCATCTGGGTGTGTCTGTGGTTATGATCTTATAATAGAGTTGCAGGGCAATAGAAACAGGGGAATTGAAAACAGCTTTAATGAGAATAAGAACAGGAATATATATATAAAGTTATTGCATACAGAGTTGTAATATTCCGTAAGTCTCCTATGGTCTCTATACATTTGTAGGATCTTGTAAATTTTGTTATATATTACTATTTTTAGGTGAGTAGAATTCCCCAGATACCATATCAGCCTGCCCACCAGGTCCAATTAATCTCAACGAGATGTTTAGAAAGCTAAATATACAGGTAACTAATAGAAACCATTTTTTCTTTAGTATAATCTGTCTGTTTTGGATCTCCCAAGCTTTGGCCAAAACAAATGATAGTCGCATTCGTAAACGGGCGTAGCCTGAACCCAATCCCGAATACCCCGCAATCCTCCATATGGCCGGCGACGTCTGACTATCGGCTTTTATCTATTTTAACTGCGAGTTGTTAAAGCGCATTTTCGTGTCGTTTGTCGATTTGTAATGCCAGCCATGAAAATGACGCTGACGATGATGGTAGCTTGCGGTCCGTCCCGAGGGAGATGCACCACCAGCGACCCGCGACTGCGGCCGCACTTTGAAGTTGGCTAAGTGGCGCCTATGGACCCGGCTCGTTGTTTTCGGGGCCAGATCGAGATCCAGTTGAGTACCGAGGCGGGTTCAAGAGGCCGCCGTGCTAGGTGGTCAGCGCTGGCTAATTAAATGCACAGGGAGTGGGGGAGTTGACAGTTTCGACTTTATGTCGGCTTTTATGCCCACATTAGATGACCCAGCCGTGCCCTCTGCTCTATCGCGATCACATCTGCACGGAGAGAAAAGCAGCTTAATAAGTGTATTATATATTATCTGGCAGAGAAGTTGCTTAAATGGGCGTGTGACACAAGCAAAAGCTTAGTGGTTTTAATTCCATTTGAACTATTAAATATCGCAGTTAGCACATCACATCATTTATAATTTATAATTTTCTCTCCCTGTAGAAACAATCGTTACTTGACTATTATTGGACATGAACAAATGCGCGTTCGCCTTGGCCAATTGCAATTAACTTAATAGAAATTCAAATGCATGCAAGGCTCCGGAGATTAGCGGATCGCTCTTGCCAAAACCCCCCCCATCCAACCGGCGATTCCCCCATTTCTTGCGCCGTTGTACGTCTGTCATAATTCCGGCGATAATGTCAGTGCGCTGCAACTTGTAGCATAGTAAGTGTGCCAGGGGATCACTGGCGAAGGGGAGTGCGGCGCTGTGGCATCTGAAAAATGGCGCCCGCTGTCGTATCTTGTTGCCTGTCACATTGAATTATTATTTTACGGTCTCGCCAGCCCTCCGCTCCCCGCTTTTGGCCGTGGAAAATGGGAAATGGAACAGGTTGGTCGCTAATGTTTTAATTCGCTGCTGCAGAGGATGTGCCGCTGGCTGCAGGTGCGGCAGCTATTAGTGCTACGCTTATTATGGATTGCCGAGTTATGAAAGCATAAATACAATTGCGATTCCGATATACTTTATGTGTCCGTCTGACGGGGCTAATTAAAAAGCGTATGCGGTAGCAGCAGCTCCTTTCAAGACGGCTGTTCATGCAAAAGGGCGGAAAAAGATTATGAATTTTCATTACTTTAGGATGTCGTGTATGCACTTAATTCAAATGCAATCTTTTAGAGATTGAAATTATCAATAAATAGCATAAGATTATCATCAGAGATATAAAACTATACATTCATTTCGATTCACAACTTTAAATATGATTTTAGCCCTCTTTGGAGCAGTTTTACAATGCCCGAAAAAAAAACCAGAAAAGAAGTGAATATTTTTTATTCAGCTAATTGAGGTGTGATCATTCCTATGGTGTCCATTATTTCCAATAGTACTCCTCCACCAGTCCCGGCCATTCCATTTCGATTCCCTCGAATCCATTCCATTCCACTTGCACAACTTGACGCTGCACATAATTTTTGCCAACACATTCCATAGCTGCCGGGTGCTGGGGCCGCCGTCTCATTACTCATTCGCACCGCAGTCTGGAAACCGCAACCAACTTGGGTCCCCGGCCCAAGTGGAAGTCTCCCCAGTGGAGCCGCGGCTTGAGTTCGACTCGGTAAACTTGGAGCGCCGGCCAGAGCGGACGCTAATAAAAGCGGTCGTAAAACAAGTTTGCCTAATTGATCGAGCGTACGCCAATAACAAAAAGAATGCTCGGACAAAGAGAGACCCCAAGCGCAAGGCGTTAATACCATACCTCCTTTGGCTCGAACTCAAACTGGACTCCATTCCCGGGCTGTGGGGCATTTTTGCCATACCATGCCATGCCATCCGTACCGCCGACAGCAGATCAAAGGCAGCGGCTGCGGGCGGTGGCGTTACTGTGCGTCGGACAGGCTTTTAAGCGATGACACCAAATCGCTATTTAGACACTGCTCCACTGGTTCGGTGATCCGCGCGAGATCTGGGGTCCTCGTCTCTGGGGTGCCCCTTGGCTGGTCTCTTGCCTGCCAACTTGTTAAGATTTTATGGTCTCGCGCTGTGGTCCGTGGGGGTCATTAAAATTAATTTGGATCAATTTGGTTGGCTGCCAAATTGTTGACAATGAAATATAACGATCTCCACCGAGGTGCCTCGCATCCTGGTAGAGCCATCAAAGTCCGAGTGCCCTGCGTTTACAACTTATTTATTTTGTAGAATTAAAAAGAGGCTTAAACATACAAAATCGTAGGCTTCATTATGGGCTTGTGCTGTCTTGGGCTAAACTACCTCTATATAGAGTACAGCGATCCTAAGTGGTTGGCACAAATCATTTCAAAACTATTTGCTGTAAGCAGTTGACTAAAAGGAGGAAGACATCTGCCAGGTAAAATGGTTACTCAAAACCCGGAAACTCGGCAAAGTCTTCCTCTAACTGGGACATTGGTCTTGGCTATATGGTATGACTAACTAGCTAGGGCTTAAATAAATATTTTGGCAATTTTTGACATTTGGGTTAGGTTAACTATAGGTTACTTTAGTGCGTAGCTTAAGTCAAAGCTAGCTTAGTTATTCGATGACCGCTCTGGCAGACCAGTGCGCGTAATTACGCTGGGGGTCAGTTCGGTGTTGGAGCTGCGACTGCTTTCGATGGAGGGTACTCTATAAGGTATGATTATTATTAAAAGTTCGGCGGGGCATCGAGAAGTATCTTTTACTTACGGCTGAACTATCTGACGGCTTATCGGCACCGTGCCGGGCAGATGCGGCGATTGACTCTGTGGCGTTGATTGCTGGCTGTACGGAGAATGGCTCTCGCCGGTCACGTGATGACGGGCGGACATGTTGAGCGTTCCGTCGGTGGTGGGCGTTGCCGTCGCATTCAGCGAAATGGCCACCACCCGTTGGCCACCCGCTGGACCCGTCGTCGACATGTCGTGCAGCTCCGGACTGGCATTCTGCTGGCTATTCAGCTGGCTATTCAGCATGCTAACCGGCACTTGCGAAGGATACAGCGGGCTGTTGGCCATCAGGTTGACTCCTTGCGACATGCCTGGTTGGGAATACAGGGAATAAGAGCGGGAAATTGGGATTAGTTTATTGCATACGGTAATCCCTGGCAGGTGTACTCACTTGGCAGCGGTGCTCGGTGCATGGGTGCTCCTCCGTTGTTCTTAGGCTTCCGTTTGCGCTTCTGGATGCCCTCCTTCTTCATCGACAGCGGTCGGTTCATGTTGTGCAACTTGAAGTACAGTCCGCAGGCATTGCACACCGGATTGCCCTCGTTGTTGCGGCGCCACAGGGTCGTCGAGTTGGTCTGGCAGTTGGCACAGGTGACCCCGTTGCGGCGGTTGTTGGGGGCGGCAGCGGCCTTGGGCTTCGCCTGCCGCTGGGGCATACGGGGCGTCATCCGCATGAAGGACGGGCAGTTGGGGCAGAAGTACTCGTTACCCTTCCGCAAGAACGGCGCATGGCAGTTCTCGCACTTCAGCTCGTGGTTCGGCGACGAGGTGGACGAGGCCGTCACCGGACTTACATCGTATTGCCCTATGCTGCTGGCGGGCGGCCAGTGGGAGGTGCCCATATTGCCGCCCCCGTATTCATCAATAACCTGCGGATGGAAGTTGCTCTGTGAAGCATGCGGGAGAACAGTTAGTATGTACTGTCTCAAGAACCAGTAACTTAAGTTATACTTACAAATTGAACACTCTGGTACTCCGGTGGGGCGGGAGATGGCCATAAAGCCTCTATGCCGTTTCCGCCCTCAAAAGATATCGCCTGAAAAGTGGCCGGTCCAGCCTGCCGCAGCTGATTTAGGGCAGACTCGGACTTGGCCAAGAATTGACCGGTGCCCGGAACACTGTAAATAGTGTTTCCCTGCTGCAGCGTTGCCGCATAGCTATTACTACTGAAGCTGGAGCTGGGCGGGAAGGGGGCGTATGCGTTGCCCAGATCGGCGTACGTCTTGGACTCGTTGGCATGCACAGTGCCATCCACCACGGGTACATCGTAGTACATATTCGAGGCGGACGTCTCCGGTCCGGCGGTGGTGAAGCGTACATCCTCCGTGACGAAGCGCACGGGTCCACCATGCGAACTGGTCGCAATGTGGACCGTCTGGGCCGCCGCCGATGCTGCAGCTGCCGCCTGGTGTTGGTGGTGTTGCTGCTGCTGCTGCTGGTGTTGCTGCTGCTGTTGGTGGTGATGCTGCAGTGCCTCCGCCTCGCTGCTGATCACTATGGTCTCGCCGTAGCTGGCACCGTTGGGCGTGGGACATTGCTGTTGCTGCTGCTGCTGGTGTTGCTGCAGTTGCTGCTGCTGTTGTTGCGACTCCCCCGCCGTCTCTCCCTTCTCCATTGTTTCAATTTTGATCGCGGCCACATCGTCACCGCTGCAGATAATCTGTCCGGAGGAATAGGCGAAGATGGTGCCCGGCGGAGCTCCGGCAGCAGCTCCCACCTGTTCCGTCACCTCTGCGTTGCGGGGCGCCATCTGCACGTAGTGGGTGGCTCCGGGAGATTGGTGTGCACTGCGCTGGTACTCGATGTGGCTATCCGGAGCAGATCCTGAGCTCGCGTTGCTGGCGTTTGTGCTCGGTTCTCCTTCACGAGCTTCGTTTAATTCACTGAAATGTTGTTAATAATATAATACTATTTAATAATAATGGTAAATATTATCTATCGATTGCCTTTTGCTTTAGATGATTTTATTTAAAATGCAATTTTATGATGTTTATGTTTTCAGGGAAAGAAGGTCTACAGAGGTTACTTACAGTGTGCCCGCTGTGGTGAGGATTCGGCGCTGGATGCGTTGCACCACCACGTACTGCTCCTCCGGCTCGCTGACGCCCGCTTGTCCCGTCTGCACCACCACGCCCACCGATGTTGCGGCTTGCTGTTGCTGTTGTTGCTGTTGTTGCTGCTGCTCCTGCTGCTCCTCCAGATTGTTGGCCGCCTGCTGGGCCAACTGATCGGCGCCGTTGCTGGACTCGAGCTTGATCTTGTCCAGCAGTTGAAGCTGCTGCTTGGTCAGAGCCTGCTGCTGTTGCTGCTGCTGTTGCAATTGTTGCTGTTGCTGCTGCTGCTGCTGCGTTGTCTGCTGTTCCATCTGCAATGAGCAAGCGACAAGTGTTGAATGCCATGTTTCGCTCGGCTCGTCTCAAAAGTGTGGCTCCAGTTCCGGCCGTGGCAGTGCGAACTGCCTGCCTCGATTTCCGTCACAAAAGTCAACAAGACGCAAGCCCAACCAAGACCGCTGAGTCGGACTTCAAAGACACCGCCCGCTCTCGACTCACAGCTCAATTTGTCGCCTACAACCGTAAAGTAACAGAAACTGAGCCGAACGGAGACGGGCTTGGAGGCGACCCCTCCTCTCCTTTCTACCACTCAGTTGCTCAGTGTCAACATTGTCGAACACATTTTTCACTTTTATTCCATTTCATTTCCACCAGCAGAAGTATTTGCTCACAGAACCCTAAACTCAGAGCGGTGCCTTGGTTTCGTTTTCATTTTTCTTGTGTGTTCGGGGTTTTTTGTTTTTGGTTTAGTTTGGCTTTTGGCGGAAATTAAACTTGGCCATAAAATCGGTTTGCTTTCCCCGCCATACGTCAGTCGCTTTTGGGTTTATGACCTCATTCCGTTGGGGGTGGCACTTCCACTTCCACTCCAAAGCCCCATACCCATCCCCATTCCCATCCTCGAGCTTGTGTCAACACATTCGATCGTCACTGTCACTGATTCACGATGCGGCCAGGCCGGAATTTACCGCCAGTCCGCTCATGACAAGTGCCATATAGCTCAGAGGCTTTCAGGTGGGTTCCACCTTTACCATGGCTATAAATATACCAAAAAATGTGTGTGCCTATGTGTAACCATGGTCCAATACACCCTCAATTGGGGAAATCCATAGCAACACTCAAGGAAAACTATATTGCAAAGATAATCGCAAACTGTTAACTGAGATATAACCATAAATTCGCACAGGTGTTTGGTTCCCGAAAATAATTTTCTCGCCGAATTGATTTAAACGTATTTCATAAAAATCCCCACTCCCCCTTCATATAACCAAACCAAATTTTTTACCTTCCATTTAATTAAAATTGATTCACTTTCGCAGAACTTTAGGTTGACTTGCCACAAATGATTGATACATTTTTGGCATGGACACAAGCTAAGTTCAATGATGATTCAGTTGGTGAGTTGACAAGCCGTAAAAATGAAAAATCACCTGCTTACCAAGGTACAAAGTTTAACTACTTATGAGGAAGGCATATAAATTGGGGACAACCTAGTTCCATGGAAACGGATTGCATTCCGTCGGCGCTGTTGACCGTGCCAATTTTTCGACGTCTTGGCCAAAGTTCAAAGAATTCCCTGGATGGAGATAATGTGGTGCAAACGTCACTTTGACAATCGTCTGGCCGAAATGCAGATAAACCCGACTTTGAGTGTGTGAATAGTAGTAGTACGATAGGTAGGCCCCCATGCACGTGCCATGTACCGCGAAAAAGTTAAGATACTACGGCCGAACGATACGGACAATATCTTATCCGGGCGCTATCAATGTACATAATCAGCTGCTGCTGGTGCTGCTGCTGCTGCTGCTGGGACTGTTGAGACTGAGAGGTCATGGTTGGTATCCCCCACCTGCCCGCACCCACTCTCAGTTGCGGCTACGTCATCGATAGGGACAGATACAGATAAATCCAAGAATTACAAAAGTTGGGCAAGCGATGTTTGTCACCCGCGAATGGCAATGGCATGTGCTATTTGCTCGGCTTAGTCAAGAATCGTTGCGAGGGTGTGGAGCCCGCTGAACTTATGAATGAAATCTGCCCAGTCACACCCACAACCATACACACACACACAAGCAAACGTCCGTACTTTATCTATATAAACAAAAGATATTGACTATATAATCGCACCTCGTTTCGCTTTCGTTGAGCTTGAGTTCGTGGTTGAGCAAATTTCAAAGGCAGCTCTGAGCCAACATTTTAAGGCATTTAGAACTGAATAGAACTTTAAAATTTGAATAAATTTTTGATAGCGAAAATATATCTATATCATACTTTAAATATATATTTCATTTGAGAAAAGTGCCATTTTTGTTTAAATTATAAATTTCTTTAGGAAATTCTATGCCAGGTTTACTTTTTATATGATTATTACAATGCATTTGAATAGAAAATATAATTTTCTTTATTAGAAAGTCATGAAATTCGGTAAGACTGCTCCTAAAGATGTGAAAGCATTTTTAATATAACAATATAATTACCAAAAGAATGGGAAGTAAATAAATGTACTCATTTTTGGATATACAGCTTAGACAAAGGCCTGCATTTATACCCTTTCTATCTGCGCTCGTTAGAAGATCCTCCGATTAATTAAACTCCACTGCAGTTGGCTAATGAAAGTGAGATAAGACTCTCGACTGCCAGCTGCATTTACAGCTCTATTAAAGGGCCATTAATCGTAACCTTCGCCCTCTCTCCTATCAGCCATCATCAACTGTCAACTGGCGACGCGTGTCTAATAAAAGTATCTGCAACTGGAACTGCAACTATCGATGCCGCCATTGAGCAACTGTTAAGGGACTGTTCTTCCATTGGTCGAAAGGACACTTCCGGCAGGGTAAAAAGTACCCCCAGATGAGCCAAGGGTTGGCAGACGCCGTCTCATTCATTCACAAAACCAACCCCAAGCCCATGAAGGATACGCTAGAGACAGGGATAAGGAGCAGGACCAAAGCGAGGTGATAAGATTGACATAAATTTCACATTATCCGTGCCCAGCAAAAAATGGGTAAAAAACAGTCCATTTTCATGAATGAAGAGGAGCGAGCAGTTGAAAGTCGGCTGCGTGTTTCAAATTTTATTTTTGTCAAAGGTATTTTGACGCCACCTTCGATCGCAGCTGAATTTGGGCCTCATAAAGATTAGCCATCTTTCCACATTTAACTGGCTTTCTTGTTGCCTCGTTTTCTTAATGGTTTCGGTTCGGTTCGGTTCGGTTTTTCTTCCAAGAGCAGACACGAAAATAAGTGTCGCAGTTTGCCGCTGCATCCCAGATGACTCATTCATTATAAATCAATTTGTCTTATCTTATTACCTGGCGCTAGAACTGAAAAAAAAAATCCATACCGCTGCCGTTTGCGGGCTAAAATCATTTTCTGGCTCGGTACTCCGAAGGATGTAAAATCTATATGGCTATTCGAGCTGTAAATACCTTTGATAGCTCTTTATACTCCGTTAATTAATAAATTAATATTTATTCGTGCCTTGCGACTGATCTATAAACTTGAACTATCTGCTTTTAATGACCCTATATGGCCTGTCTATTTAGCTTAATGAACTTGTGTGAGAAAACGTTAAAAACTTTTATGATCTTGTCGTTTCAACAAAGTAGAAATGATAGATAGGCTTATAGAGAGCTCGTAAATGAGCATCAAAAAGGTATTTAAATGTTTTTTATAGAGTTCACGTATAGTTGCTCAATTTTTAAACGGGCAGGTTGATATTCTCGATCCGATATGGATTTGATTTTGAAAACGAAAATACCGACTTGGCAAACTTAAGTGATATATTCATTTTAATATATAATACCCAAAAAGTACGTTCACTATTTTTGAATAATTTTAAGTTTATTTCACCCACCTTCAGCTGCATGTTTACACTCGGTGAGATAGTTTTGCAGACCATCAAATTGAGTTACCCACGGCGCTTCTTTGCGTTTCTTCCAGCGTTTTATCTAAGATTGGTTTTTATCACTTGATTTCAGTTCTGTTGTGTTTTCAAAAATTTATCACAAGCACGGCGTGTCCAGGTGTTTGGTTCACTTCTCCTATCAATCTGGGCGGCCGAAAAAGTGGCGCGCAAATTGGGAAAATGGGCAAAAATTGGCGAAAATTTGTAACTTTGGAAAGTCGGAACTTTGGAGCTTTGGGGTCGATCTAATGCTGTCATCCGTGGGGCGATTGTGGTTGTGGCCCGCGCGCAACCTTTGCCAGTTAGCAGTGATACGAAGTGCTATTTTTTCGAGACCAACTCGGCTCTGGTGGTGGCACTGGTCTCCGGTCTATGGGCTCGGTACACTAAACACTGAGCACTCTGAGCACCAAGCACCTCACTTGCGATGACAACAACGACGGCGACGCAATGCGGTGCCTGCCGCGCGTTTGCCGCCCAATTAGCTACCCACACCGATGAAGATCCAGCGCCTCTGCGGTTGGGCGGCCTCACACCTGTGTGGGTGCGTGGTCCTGTCGGTGTGGCAGCGTTATGATTTATTCTGTAGCGCCTCGCCTGGTATTGGTTATCTTATCGACACACATGCGATAAGATACGCAACGAGTGTTGGTGCCACGGATGCGATAAGTATCCGTGAGATACAAATTGCGCCTGCGTGCTCGGCCGATTTTCCAACACACCGATGTTACGAATGTTCCGAGGTTTCCGAGGTTTCCGAAGAGTGGCGTCAAGAGGCCCACCAGCCGGCACAGTTCAGCCAGCCCCATATTTGATTCCATTTCCACCCTTCAGCGCTCCTCGCCCTCGCCCCCTGCTATTTGTCAATTGTGCAATTTAGTCTAGCGCATTTTCTAATTGCACTCATAAAACACTTTTCTGGCAAACTAATAAACTCGAGCAACGTTAGTCAACGTCAACAGAATATCATCGGATCGGGCTTGGGCCTGGAAAGTGGGTCTGGGCATGGGCATGGGCATGGGCATGGGCTAGGAAACTTTATATGACCCCACGAGCAGTCTCGCTCGAATGTGGGCCGCTTTGACAACTCGACTGCTCCGTGGCTGCGCTCCACTTCCACTTCTTCAGTTCTCCTAGCTCTCCACACTTCACAATCCACTCTCGAGTGTTGTAACTAATGTACACCGCCGGAGGAGGAGGCGGAGGTGGAGGGCAGGAGCACACGTGGTCGAGGATCAGGTGCGGCGCATATATTGCAAAACCCCTGAAATGTCACCAGCCAGGAAAAGATTGAGTTTGAAGTGGCTGGGTGATTGGAGTGCTTGGTCAGAAATCTGATATATTTTTCAACCTGTCAATTGCAGATACTTTGTAAGCAGAGATGTAATATGTAGATACGTATTGTAAATATATATATAGGGATGTAGTAGCTGAATAGTAAATTTTATAATAAAAATTATATGAAAACCATGACTTAAATTGTAAACAATCTAATCTAGGCTTTTGTATCCATACCTTAAAGCTAAGCCCCCATTGCAATTCATACAAACTCCTTGCTTTCTTTTCTTCGAAGAGCTGCAATCTGTAAGTTAGCCACATATCTTGGCCACCCAGCCAAGTTGGCCCAGCGAATCATAAATTGTTTATAGTTAAAGTCATAAAGCAAGCAGATATATGACGGCCATTAACATGCACAATCCCCTCGGAGTTGCTTATAATGCCACAATTACGGGCAACTTTCCGCTGCTCCCATGAATGGAAATCGAGTTGAGGCGATAATTTTAATTGTTGCAACGCATGCGGTGCATAAATCATGGGCAAATCTTAAGAGCAAAACCGTCAGACAAAAAGTATCTAATAGTAGCTGCTGCTGCGTGTCGCGAAATATCTGTGCGGTGATTAATCACTCAAAAAGTTGACGGCTATGCCAGTTTCGATCGTTACAAATGGCGCTACACGAATTCAACATTACAGGAGATTAATGCTTGGGAGGAGGACTCCAAACTGGATCCCCTGCCACTGGACTGACTCATCGAGCTGGCTCTCTTGCCAGGGCAGAGCCGGGCAATTAATACCCTAATTGATGGCACCGCCGCGCCTAGCTTTAGGTGCTTTGCCGGCGAATTTATGACCCTAAGACGGAAGACTTAGGGGCGGCGAAACAGACAGAGTCTTAAGATTGCTGACCATGGCGTATCGTGTGCCCGGAATCGTACACCCTTCAACTTGTCCACATCCATGCAGTTTCGAGTGCTACGTCCCTGAAAGCCCATAGAAGCGAAACAAAACCCCAAGAAACCGTAGCCCAAAAAGTTATCTAGCCTCAAGTGTTCTCGGCCAGTTGACAGTATCGCCGATCTTTGGCTGGAATGACGGTATGGAATTTAATTTTTATATATTGTTTATTGCGCTCTTGTTTTGGTTATAATTGTATTATTTCTCTAGCTTTCCGTTTTGGTCTTTTTCCAATTTTGTTTGGCGGCGCAAACGGGTTGTTCTGATAAGGGGAAGAACTCTTTGGAAATTAAACGTGCCAGTGGCAACAAAGGCGTGCGCCATAGTTTTAATTATAGTCGACAGCCGGGGGTGCGATCCGATTCGATCCAAAGTCCCACCCCGCATGGCTGGTTGCCCAATCCCTGCCAGCCGCAATGGCGTGGCTCAATCGAATAAAAATGGAATGGAAAGATGGAGATGCAAATGGAAGTGCCGTAATGGCTCTCCCTTTTGGGCGGCTGCACTCTGCGCCTTGCAACCGCTGGCAAATTGGGTTCAAGTAAATTCTATTAACCCGCGCCGAGGTCATAAATCATCCGGCTAAAGCACGCTACCGACATTTCGGACATGAGTTATGAAAATGGAACTGCGCACTCCGCACTCCGCACTGCGGGATTTCATGGTCCCAGGAGGAGGTAGAGGCACTGCCCACCAGCTGGAAGAGCAGGAGGTCCAATTCCGCAGAAGGAGCTGGCAAGGAAAGAGTTAAGCTTTCTTTGTTTACGCTCCGAGGAGTTGTCACTTGGCTAACGAATGTTCATTCGTTTATTTATGGATTGGACACTCGGACAGTGATGTATCTTTCGCGTGAGTCAGGGGAAAGTTCGGATATCAGAGAAGAAAAAGAAGTATGTTATTAAGCCAATTACTCATTATTCATAACCAAACTTATACCAATTTTTATCCATATCATACTGTTAAAAAAGATACTATAATTTAAGTTAACATACATTTTCGATCTAATGCATATTCCATTCCAACTGCATAGCCTCTTGCGATTGGCGTTGGTGTCTTTTTTGCGAGACTCTCTTGTTTGTTTGTCAAGTATACGTACCTTTGTTTGCCAATGGGGCCAGGTCGTGACTCATCACTATAACTGGCAATCCATAATAATCCGCCAGAGGTGCTCAGTGCGGTTGCTGCTGGGCATTGTTTTGGCTGGGAAACGTGAGACGTGGAACGGATGCCACAACGGCAACAAAACAGCAACGACATCGACGCCATTAACGTTAACAATCATGGCTACTGGGGTTGATTGGGATCGGCACTTGGAGTGGGTACCCCGGGGTGGAGTACGCGCTGTGTTGGGTTTTCGATTCGATTTTGGGTAGGTAGCTGGTTAACTGACGACTCCGGCGACCCCAAAACGCATACGAACATTATTTATTACTTATGAGCGCGGACATTTTGTTGTTCGTTGCTTTCAAAGCCTTGCGATTTAGCCATGAGAAATTTATGGATGGACTTCTCGTTGCCACCGATTTGAGTCGAAACTGGACCGAGTTGTGGCATGTCACTTTTCCGCGGCCGCCTGAGGAAAAATGCTCTTCTGGAATGGAAACTCCGTTGGGTGTTGCACACCCGCTGATTGCTCCTATCAACCAAAGCGATTTTTCCTATCGCCAACGCCTCTAATACAGCCCGTACGTATGTATATGGTATACATAGAGGGACATATCGAATATCTGAGAATAGATAGTGGCCTTAGATAAGTTAACGTATCTTAACAGAGATTTCGACTCCGCAACTAGAATTTAGAGATATCCCTCCCGGTGGCAGGCCCCCAACAAGACCCAACCAAAATCGTAAGTCAATCGGTGGCGGCTACTTAACCTAGTACACGGCTCCTCCTCTTGGACAAACATCCGAGTGGGCCTGGGAATTTGCTTAACCGATAATGGGGGAACTCTATCTGTGACGTCGCCGATTCCTTTCGAGGCGCGGGATTGGGGATGGGTTGGGGACAAGGGGACGAGGTTGACCCAGCTAGATAAAAGTATCTAATCTTGGCTTTTTAGCGATACACGACCACCAATGCAGCCGTATTTATAAGATAATGAAGATTTCCTATCAATTGGACGCGGTGCTTGTTGTTAGTTGTTGCAGTCGTTCCTGCTGTTGTTGTTGGTAGGATATCGGTATCAGTTTGGGGTATCTGCAGCCAGTTAAGGTTCCATTTCCAGTTTGGGTCGGGGTTCTGGGGCTGGTTTGGGTTCTGGGCCTGGGCATGGCTCTCTCTCGCGGTCTGTATCAGTATATCAGTGTTTGAACTGATAATGTCCCAAGATAATAAGCGATAATAATTTGAATTTTTCAGTAATTCCTTAAGTTTGGACGACCAGCGGCATGGAATCTAATCACAGTTGGTGAGTGTAACTGGGATTTTCAACATGGAAACATTGCCTTTGCGCGTTCGTCCCGAAACGAAAAAAAGAGATGATCGGTTTGCCTCCGAGGATATAAATCTGTGAAAAAGTGCTATAATAATCATGAAATATATATCAAATGCGGATTATTAAATGGCCGGCTATCCACAAAGTGCACCTGACAAAATCAGCCGTTTATATAAGAGCTTCCAATGAATTGTGAAACTTTTGGCGTGTGTTTTGAGAATTGAAAATTTGATCTTTGGCTCATCGATAAGATACTGCTGGGCCGTGTGTATAAATTCCAACTGCCAAAGCAGCGCTCAAGTAACACTTGAGAAAGCGAAAGTCAACTTTGGAAGTTAATTAACGATCCGCTGATTAGATTAGAATATGCTTATTAACTACTGCCCGCGATACGACAAAGGCACCTCAAAATTGTATTTCCAAGAAATCGCCAAACACACATGAAGTGCAGTTTTCGTTCCGAGCATAACAATTTTACCCATCGATCTTATCCATCTGTTTGGCTATCGAAGCTTGTGTATCTCATCGAAAGTTCAATTCCTAGCTGGTGACATTCTTTTCCATTTGAATTGCTGCTGATGTGGATGTGGCCCCCTCTTCGTGTCACTTTGAGGCCTGGCTGCTTCTTCCTCGTTTTCGTTATCTTAAGTACACATTCTGAGGTACAAACGTCAGTTGGCGATAAGGCCACGAAAAAGAAAAAAACAGCAACACCACCCGAAGAAGACATCAAAAAGCAGTCAAGTCAACAACAAACAGAAAGAGCCGAGGAGCGCAGGGTGGAAATCGAGCATTGGGTGGGGGATCCATCCGACTGCTCTAAATGCAATCTGTTTGCACAACACCGACCTGAACCCATACCCATACCCATATATGGTATATGGTCTACCTATGCCTAAGCTGGCCCGGATTCGGGAAATTTTCAGCATTTTCACGCTAAACAAATCAGGCAGATGTCAAACATTTAATTAGGTGCACCGCAGCCGAGAAAAACCAGGGAAATTGTGCATTTCTTATACACTATATTATGGTATATAGACGGCAGAAAATCGAGCGACTTACACAACTCAGCTGAGCTGCTTGGCGGCTTCGGTTTCTGCATATGGTAAATACCATTATCAAATCATATTATCTTATTTATAAGCATTATCGTGCCACAGATACAGATTGCCTATCTATGGAATGGGCATGTAAAAAAATCATATATACTCAGATATCTTACCGAGTGTGGTTATTTCGTTGCTGGCACAGTAAGTTTTGCACTTTCCATTAAAACGCGCTCCGTTCCCCAGCCAACCCGTGTCGCAATTATAAAGCAATAATTATGCATTATACGAGAAACATTGAACGAGAAGGGAAGCTAGATCGTAAAGTGACGAACCAGAAAAGTGCGAAAATAAAAATGAGTAACAAAACGCGTCTAATGAAAGGAAAAAAAATACACCCATAAAATGTCGAGCGTCAGCGCCGAACATGAATTCATCGTAAATTACGGACAACAAGTGTGTGTACTAAAATCGTAAAGTCGGCCTGAAAACATATAGTATATATAGTACGTGGGCAAACAAATGGACTGCAAATTAAGCCCACTGTGAATTGTTACCGTTCTGGTCCTCAAATATAACAGTGAACTTAGTGCCATTGGAATCGCCGGAGAAACCCATGATATTTTTCGGAACATGATGACTAGTTTTATCCAACTTCCAATTTCAGAATTATGTTTATCTCCTTGGTGTCACTTGGTACCAGTCTTCAACCATTTTGTGATATCAACATCTAATTTTTAAATGCTTGCGACATTTCTAATTTCGTTTGAAACACTTAAAAGAAACCCTTGTTTATCATTATGATTGTGAAAATCCCATAAAATTAAAGATATATTTAGTATATATGAGCAGTTTGTACACCAGTGCTTCGCTTTGAAATCAACGTATATACACACATATGTACATATGTATATCTAGCCTAGTTTGTGCACAAATAGTTGCCTTGTTTACCAGCAGCAAACATTAAAGCCTAAGCTCTTATAAAATAAGAATAAACAAATTCAGCCAAATGATTACGAAACAATAATTCCAAGTTGCCATGGCTAAGTAAATTAGGGTTAGTCATATACGAGTGTTTATTTAGTGTCAACCATTTTGAAAATTTTGCCACCACCAAACCCATCCAAATCATCCTATTGGATTTTATAAATAGTGAAAAATAGTTCATAGTTCATTTTCATAGTGACAAAAACATGGCAACACATTTACATTTACATACAGCTCCCAAAAGTTGGAAAACGAAAACATAGGCAAACTTTATCTTATCGTTCATGATATCGGGCAAGACAAGGCTATATGCTCGGCATTATCATTTCTTTATTTGCTCAAGTTTCAAGTGTGAAACCCTGACCCGGAGCCAAAAAACTAGCAATCTGTTGAGTGAAAGTTTTTGCGAATATACCTGAGCAACGACCGATTAGATCTTGAAAAGACATGGTATCGGTATTAAACAATTGCAGGAAGAAAGGCAACCATTTTGCAATTCATTTTGAAACCGAATAATGTTGACTACAGAAATAATTTATGGTGGATGGACTCCATTTCACGGCTAATCAACAGGGGTATCAATCAAATTACTGGACGGAGACTCCTCAGCACCACTTGAGTGGTGCACGAGCCATTTCAACGAGCGCCACTCGCTACTTCACTCAACTTTTGTACAGTCACGTAGTCAGGCACCCAGCTCGTACCTCCCACTGCCACCCACCAGCGCCACCTCCACGTTTACCGCAGACCCTCCCTGTGGATCCCCACAACTCGACGAGCAAACAACCCTAGCAATAAACAAAAACTGTTTTGCCACATGAAATGACTTTCAGATTTTGTTGCTGTTGTCGTTTTGTAACGCGTGACTCCCATAAAAAAAACAAGAACAACAACGGCAACCAGCGCACTGAAAGTTTATTAAAAAAGAAATAGAGCGAAAAATATAAATAGAGGGAGAGGGCGAGGGCCAGGGAGTGACAGAGACAGAACGCAGGGAACTCAGCAATGCGACGTTATCTTATCACTGAAAATGTCGCTTTCGTAAATGGCGGCGCACAAAATAATATAACACACACTTACTCCACCCCAACGTACATATATGTATGTAGGTATGTATGAATGTACATCCCCCACACATATGTATGTACATATGCAAAACCACTCTCTGCTATATTTTATTTTCCTCTGTAATTGTTCAATTCTAGAGTGGCTCTGCGTAGAGGACACCCACTTTACATATTTCCTAAAAATCAGAAAATATATTAAAATTTATCTGAAGTGCCCAATATTCGAAAAATGTGTGATATTCCCCTATTTCTCATAATATAAGTGCTCTAAATCTATAAGAATTTCTACACCTATCAAATATGTGTAGTACACATTGTGTACACAGTGTGTAAGTATACATTTTTAGGATAGCTGTTCTTTTTTCATTATTCTCTAATAAAAAACAATTAGATGCTCTGCTGTTCTTATAATACTCTTTTTGTACTAATAAAACATTTAAACGAAATAAAACAGTATTACCAACTAACTAAAGGGGTCAATAAGTACTTAAAACTACATCTTAAAGAAGTATAAATATATGAAGTCATCTCACATGACAAAAAAATGCAGAGTGTTTAATTAGCAACTATTCCTATCTGACAATCGGATTAATTTAAATTTTTTATAAATTTCGAATATAAAGATCAAATTTATTAAATAACATTTCATCTGACGTGATATTAGCATGTAAAATAAAGACAATTTTACCTTGCATGTAAAGTAGAAATATGTAGCATACTTACGAGGGAATACACTAAAGTGTCTACTTTCAGGGTTCAGCCATACTGAAAGCGGTTGAAATTGAAATATTTACCAACACTTAACATCTCAACAACGACATTACGAATACGCCACGTTGTCAAAAACTCGCTTTAGGATATTTCAGGGACAATTGTCTTTTATTAACTCAAGAGAAATAAAATTAATATTGCAAATATGATGTAAAAAATATAGCAAGCTAAAACTTAAATTGCATTAAATATATATCGATGCTATAAAAAATATATAAATTAATAGCTAATTGCATGAGATTATTGGTTACTTCGATTGTTTTTCTTTTTCGTTTTCATTTGCCGTTTTTGGTTGACTTAACTATGATTTGTGGCTAATATCTAAGTGGAATTTGATTGTAGGAAATCTCAAAAGGTATTCGATTTGATAACAAAACTTTAAATGAATATTCTTAGCCTAGTTTCTGAATCGATTTTATGCTGTTGGCATTTTGCTAACAAATAAACTAGTATTTCATAACAAATTTCGAGTAGTGGACCATAAAAATTCGACGAAAATGTAAATGTCAATCGACTTAGACCGTATGTACAACTAATGATTCTATAGATTTTAGATAGATGAGTGTTCTTTGAGAACTGCTCTTGGTATACAGGCTATAAATTCTTTGGAGCTATGAGATTAATGTAACAACAGAATCTTTGGTCGTGCGACATACAGCGTGTCGCGCCTACTCCATCTTCACCACTGTTTCCCGGTCAACGCCGAACTTGTGCATCGCATAGTTGGTCACATGCTGCTCATGTTGACCCAAAAGGGCAGCAGTCTGCTGCTGCAGCTGTTGCTGCTGCTGCTGATGTCTCTGGAAGGCGGCCAGTTCGTAGTGCTCGTCCAGCGAGGCCGATCGGCTGAGCATTATCTCTCCATGTTGTTGCTGCTGATGCTGCTGCTGCTGCTGTTGCGACTGATCCATCTCCTCCATCTTGATGAGAGCGGGCTGCTCATCCTCCTCCGGAGTCAGGTAGTAGGGTGGTGAAGCTCTCGTGGGCTTGCACAGCGTCATTCCGGCCTGCTGATACGGATTCTGCAGACTAATAATGTTGCTGTGACTCAGGGACGATAATGTGTTCGATGCCGTGGTCGGTGTTGAGGTGACCATAAGTCCCGCCGACGCCGTGGAGCAGTTGGCCTGGGAGGTGAGCGACAAGGCCTCCGTCTTGATCGCCGCCGCTGCCGCCGCCGCTGCTGCTGCTGCTGCCGCCGTAATGGAGTTCGGCAGCAGTTGGGCCAGCAACTGGTGGTCGCTGGTTGAGCCGCTGCTGCTGCTCAGTTGCTGAGCTTGCAGATATTTCTGTATAAGTTTGTTGTTATTCTCATTGCTACTATTGTTGTTGTTGTTGTTGAAGAGCGAGCTGTTGTTGTTGTTGTTATTGTGGAGCTGGTGAGTAGGCGATGGGGTGTTGAAGATGGATGTGGGTGTGCTGGGTGAGTGCTGCATGCTGCACGATTGCTGCTGCTGATGCTGCTGCATGTTGAGGGGCGACATTTGGTAGTTTGAGTTGGGCGACATGTCCAGCCCGGAACAGAGCTGCTGCTGTTGCTGCTGATGTGGATGAGTCTGATGCTGATGTGACATGGCTGATGGCGACAATGAGGTGGAACCCATGCTATGGGGCGAGCTGGCCGCCGATGAGTGCTGATCAGCCATTAGCAGAGGCTGCTGCTGCTGCTGCTGGTACTGTGGAAGCTGTTGCTGCGTCTGCGATGAGTATGAGTTGTATGGTTTCAGATCGAGCTGTGGTTTCATATCTGACCAGGTGAGCGGGGAACAAAGAGAAAGCAAACATCACTAATTAGGCATGCACATGGAATGAAAAGTCGCCGCAACTCACCGTCATTGACATCCATCTGGCTGCTGTCCAGGCCGACGCCAACGTTATGGCAACTGGTCGCCAATGAACCACTTTCCATGATGGCATTCAAAGCGTTCTTCGACTTTGACTTGGACTTCTCGCTCTTCGTTCCCTTGGGCTTGCGCTTGCGTTTCTGTAATGGTAAGATAAAATAGTTATAGTATACGAATTCATATGCCATCTTTAATGCTAGTGAGCTGTATTCATAATCAATCCCCATATATAGTAGTTAACAAAAATACAAGTCCCATTATTTAAGAAGTATTTGATACATTTGTTTAAACTTTTAAACAGCAAGATTGATACAAAAATTGATCAAATAAATATGACTATATTTTAACCAAATATTTTTTTCATATTAATGAAGTTCCTTTTCAAGCTAATAAATACGAATGAACTTTCAGCTGCTATGTTTTTTTTAAATGGATGACTTACCTGAATGGTGTCTTTTTTCATGGTCAGTGGCCGTGGGACACTGTGGAGCTTATAGTACAGGCCGCAGGCATTGCAGACGGGCTCTCCGGCGGGATTGCGGCGCCACAACGAAGTGTGGGTGGTGTGGCAGTTGGAGCAGGAAAGTCCGGCTCGCTTTGAGGCGCTCTAGATGTTGCAACAAGAAATCAACGAATTAGTTAAGACTAGAAGCACTCGGGATGCAGTAGCTTTTCGTGTGGAACAACGTTTTCTATGGCAACTCAGTGGCCAAGGAGGTTTACGGGTGTACGGATCTACAGATCTACGGGTTTACGGGTTAGTCAAAAGTGGTTAGCATCGATTCTGGGCTAGGGGTTAGTGACTACTTGCTCTCCTCTGTTAGTCGGTTTTGCTATTCCGAAAGGGGTTTCGGTTGGTTGGTAGGGTTTTGGTATGGGTTTGGTTTGGTTGGTTTTGTTTGATTTGGTTTGGTTTCGGTATCGGTAATTAATGGGCGACCTACCAAGCGTCTCGAATTGGCGCGACTAACGTGCTCGTCGAGCGTCGTCGCTGCAGTTGCTGCCGTTCCCGACGCCACCGCCGAAGTCGCCGCCGAGGTTGCACTCGAGCCTGGACAGGAGTAGGAGCTGGCGGCACCACTCGTGTTGGCCTTACTACGGCCACCGCCGCCCACATTAAATGAGTTGGGTTTATAGAAATCCCCGCCTGATTCAGCGGCCACTGGAATTGAGCAATCAGAATGTTGTTGGTTGTAGTACACAAGAAGCAGATGCAGATGCAGATGCAGATGCAGATTGATCAGATTTTCTTTGTTTTTGATGTCACTTTTCGATTAAACTAGTTGGCATTGCGTAATAAATAATAAATTCAATTAATTTTTTCACTCTCTTGGAGCATTGGAGCTTTGCAGGGGAGGCTGGGTGAAGGGGGGGCTGGGTGAAGGTGGGGCGGTGGTGCTGAGGCTGGCGGATGCGGATTTCTATAAGTTACGAGTACCCACTACCCACTAAACACTGAGAGAGGAGGTTGCACACAGAAATTTTGTTCCACACAAAAGCGTTTGTTTCGATTGATTGATTGGTATTGGTTAGTAGTAATTGCTGGTGGTAGTTTTGTGATTTTGTGAATTTGTTTTAGACATTTACCAATCTTCTAGGCTGTTTAATTAGGGGTCGATTCATGCCGTTCATTTTCATGTACAAGCCGCAGGCATTGCACAAATAGTGTCCCGTGTTATCGCGTCGCCATAATGGGGTTGAAATCGCACCACAATTGACACATTCTCGCCCCTCAGTGAAATAATCGGCATCGAATAATGCTTCAAAGATTGACATAGAAATATCGGAATAAGTCATAAGGTTTTGCTAGGTGTTTGTTTGATTTGGTTTGGTTTTGCAATGTTTGCTGTTGCTGTTTTTGCATTTGGGTATTGTGTGTGTATTTAATATTTAGATTTGCTTTTGTGGTGTCTTTTTGTTGGTTTTGAATTTATCTCAAGAGTTGAAATAAAATTAATTGAATTTATTATAGAGACGTAGGCTTAACAACTAAGTATATGTATAAATAATAAAAATGTACTAGAAATGAGAAAGAGTGTATGGGCATTACAACAGCTGCTTACAGTTGGCCACCAGTGGCTGACCCAGTTGGGTCGTGGTTTGCTCAGGTTATGCAAATACGGGTTTCCTTCTCGCCTGGTGTGCGTGTGAAATTCTACCTAAAACCCTCTCTCTTTCGTTTGCCCAGACAAATGGGAAAAACAAGCGTCGGAAAGGATTTTGGTTTGTGTGTACGTTTGGTGAGTGTCTTATGTCCTAGTCTAGACTAATTCTTGGTTTTCCAATCCAAACTGTAACTTACTTGCTGACAACGATGCCGAGGCGGAGAGAAAGGTTCCAGGATCTACGCGTCCAGTGGTTCCATCCACTGCGGCCGCGGCTGCTGCATTAGCAGCCGAAATGGCCCGACCATTCCGTATCACATTCGAGACCACTCCGGCTCCAACTCCGACGCCCAACTGTGCCTGCCCGGAAGAGGAGGTGGCGTAGCCCAACGGATCGAACCAGGTATCGTTCTGCAAGTGAGTGAAGTGTATGCTAGTTAGGGGGGAGCTCAGAGCAATCATGGTAGTGGGGACAGCACTCACCTGACCGCGATAATTGGTCATCGGAGCATAACGTTCCACCGAGCCACTGTTGGGGTATGCAATCCGCTGGAAGGCTGGCAGTGTACCACCGCCCCCGCCGCCACTGTGGCTGCTCCTTGGCGATCCGTAGCCGTCCTCCAAGGAGCTGTTGTGTCCGTTGACCGCCGCCGTTGCCGCAGCCACCGCTGCTGCCGTGGCCGCCGAGGAGCTCGAGTGGTGCAGACCCGCTGGCCCCGGACTGCTGCTGCTGGAGTTGTGGTGCTGATTGTGGTGATGTTGCTGCTGCTGCTGCTGCAGTTGCTGCTGCTGGAGTTGCTGATGTTGCTGCTGCTGTTGCTGCTGTTGATGGTGCTGCTGCTGGAGATGGGCGTGTGTTTGGTTGGGGGACTGCATGCCGTACTGAATGCCATTGGCGGTCTGAGTAAGCAAGGAGCCAGCATAAACCGAGCTGTAATCAAGGAAAAAAGGTAAAATTATGCATTTGCATATTTTTTTCATTTCATTGCTTTGACTGTGCAATTATACCTATAACAATAGTTCTTCAGATACATATTATTGTAATTCGAGAAGAACATTTTAACAATTTGTTCTATATTTGCCCAGAGAAACGAAAACTTTGCACGCGTTTAAAATCGCTGGGCACACATTTGCACGCGTTACGCTGGCGTTTTTAACCGCAACTGCTGCTGTTATTGCCGCTGTAGAATCTCACTGTTACTGGTAAGAATACGAGGCGCTATTAACATTTCCTGCGTTTTGTTTACTTTACAATAATGAGTGGGTTTTGCTCGGGACGGACGGACCACCAGCGTCCAGTTTTTGGCATGTTTGCAGTTGAGCCTGCGCGGGTGTGGCCATAAAACTTTTAATTAAAGAATAAAAGTGTTTGCAGCGTTGTTTACCCCCGCAAAATAAAAACGTACGTAGACGTTTGTTTGTTAGCCTTAGCCAACAGTAGCCTGTGCAAATATTTTTGCCAAGACCCGGAAAGACATATTCAATAAACAATGATGGGGAACAACAAATTGCTGCGTGGGCAAAACTTTCGTATGCCCAACGATCTCGAAGAGACTAGGGATCAAGGATTGAAGTTTTGGAGCTTTCGTTTTCACAGGTGCACACTTATTACGCGCTGGACAGGAAGGATCCTTCTTAGGAACTCAATCGATATCCTGTCACAATACGTTTTTGCTTTTTGTCGAACAGTACAAGTATCTATTTATTTTCAAACAGCAGGAAACTCGCGAAAGTGTTCAGCTCAGCATTGGCGTTTTCATTTTCGTTTTGATTTATTTGTGTTTTAGTTTTCAGTTTTATTGCGGGCCGAGAGTTCTCTGGATGACGAGATGGAGGCGGAGATGGAGATGGAGACCGAGAAGAAAGCACAACCGAATCGGGGCACGCGCGTTTGCATAATGACTTGAGTCGGGTTTAGTTTTATGCCAATGCAGTTGCAGTTGCAGTTGTCGCTGCTGCTGCGGCTGCTGCTGCTGCAACTGTGATTGCTATTGTTGTTGCCGTGAGTGTTGGCCCAAAGTAATCCAACTCACTACACACAATGTGATCGAGTGACTAAAGAATAAAGTTAACCGAAAAAAATCGCATATCTGCGTGTGTATTCAATTATCAAACAAACGGCTTGCAAATAATTGACTCTTTGTTGCCAGAATTTATACGACCAACTCTTGCAGCTAGATGCGCACGCTCTCTGATAACAGCGTTAACCGCATTTCCAGCCCGAGATGCCCCACAGCTATAGCCAAGCTATAATATATAGCTGCATATATAGGAAGTCTGAGTGACAAGAAAAAGTGCACGACAACGATATAACTTTATCGCCGCTGCGGTTCACTTCTGTTGTTTGTCGCAGGTGAGTATTTTGCGTTGACTTCTTGTTTTTCACATACTTATGAGTGTGTGTATGCATGGCGAAAATGGCATGTGAGCTGGCCAGCAGCGTGATATCTTCTTCTGGTTTCTCACTGCCACAAAAGCGAAACTGGCCAAAAAGTCACATACGATGTGCTGGCCACATCGGCGTCACCATCATCCGGCACCAGATGACGTTCTGTTACCAGATATATGCACAAGTGCATATTTCCGCCATACAAAAGATACTTTTCCATAACTCTAATAGCTCACCCAATTGCGTTGCTAACATGTTTGCATCCTAAAAATCGAACTTTTTGGACTGCTCCTCACATGACTTCATATATACTTCAACTGAATGTGCATTCATGCCTGTTTCCATATGCATATGCAAAACACGTTTTCAATTTAAATAATAACATAGGGAAAACAAACGAAAACAGCAAAAAGTTTAGATGCGAATTACCAGAAAATAGTCGAGTAAAACGCGATCGGCAATGTGCGGGTGCGTTGGGTCCGCTGCCTCCCACCGATGTATTTATAATTTCCCGCCGTACCTAACGTACCGCTCCTGCCCCGCTTGCCGCTCCCCTTAACCCTTCATGGTGCACTGCAACTTGGGGGTTGCTGAGTCAGCAGCGGCTGCCCTGAACACACAAAAAAGAAAAAAATAGACACTTACGAAGCATTTGAGGCTGTTTCTGTTTCTGTTTCTGTGGGCTCCAGTTTGGGTTTCGTTCGGGGGTTTCTATGTCACGGGATGGCTTTGGGTTACCCCAGCTCCCAAACAGTCACACACTCGAAAGGTATCCTCACCACACCGAAAGCAATAGAGCTTGTTGCAACCCGAGCACCCAAAACAAGCTAGAAAAATGCGCTACAATTGCAATTTGCATTTACTGCTTTTTTTTTGGCTCTGAAGAGTCGCCGCGAGTTTCAACTGTTCGATCAAATGCGGGTCGCGCCCCTTTTTTTGGCCTTTAGGAGCTAGCTCGCCACAGTCTGTGGCACGTGCTGGTTTTAGGCCAAATGTGGCAGCAACCTGGACACGTGCAACACTAGAACTCTCGCATGCTGGTCGGAAAAACTAGCAAAGAAACTAAGTGAACCATTTAGATTTCCTGCATCTGGTGGGGAAGTCGGTGCTGCCCGGACCAGGATCCAAAGCGGAAAACTCATGAGTCAGACAAGCCATGCGTCAATAATTAAGACATTGCATATTCTTGTTTACGAAATTCGAGCGGCAATTTGTATATATTCTGCTGAGTTCGAGCTTGCAGATGATTTCACAGAGGCGACGCTATAAAATGCCAAGTGCAAAGCCTCCTTATTTGTTGTCCCGCATTGTTTACTTTGATCGGTGGACAAGGTTAGTTTTCCCAATAGAAGCCGAAAAATCGGAAAGATGACAAGCTATGTTAAATGGAGTCTGTTAAAATAATAATCAATCCCTGAACTTTATATAAATAAACTTTAAGTAGCATCTCCGAAGGTAGAAGTAACATTCTTGAATGTTAAATAACAGCACGAATATCTTGTCTTTAATTTTCTATACCTACAGCTACTTTTCTAAACCAAAAGTCCTGCCCCACTGATCCTGCTCCCACGGAGGGCGTCATGCGTGGAATGCTCCTCACATGAGACATCTGCTGAGGCGTCACAACTGTGTTTTGTTTATGTTTTTGTTGTCCCGCTGGAAACACATTCTTGGAGCAGAACTAACTTGGTGGCTAGATGAAAGTGGAACAGATTTTCGCATTCCGCATACTGAGTAAACCACCTGGGAATGCCATAACGCCATAACCATAACCGACTGTATTTGGGTATGGATTTGGGATTGCGAGAGACGATGGAAAAGAGGAGACCGAAGTCCGAGCTTTGGAACCTATACCCCACAATGGGGGCTTCTGTTCGGTTCGTCACTCCGCCCGAGAAATCGCGCCAAGGCGGGAGAAATATGAATCAGCCGGCGCGGTTCTCTGTTAGGTGATCGCTGATCGCTGATCGGAGCTCCGATCATGACTTTTAACGGTGTCGCCAAGCGGGCGAAAGGCACGTGCGCTCGCCCGCTTCGTGATAGTGAGCTCATTACAGTGCTCCGCGGCAAGACTCACCTGTTCTGCAAGCTGCTGCCGAGCTGGGCGGCCGCAAAGTAGGCGTCATTCTCCGGCGAGAGGCTATCACGCTGGGTGGCGCTGGTCAGCTGGGTGAAGCTCTGCAGGGTGGACAGTGCGTGCGAGGACGACGGGGAGTCCCCGCCCGCCGAACTGGTGGAGTTGTTGTGGTGGTGATGATGTTGCTGCTGCTGCTGTTGCTGGTGGTAGAGTTGCTGCTGCTGCTGCTGGTGATGATGCAGTTGCTGCTGGTGGTGGTGCTGCTGCTGGTGGAGTTGCTCGTGGGTGAGGGCATAGGGACTGGCGTCCTTCAGCGTATGCATATCGGACACGGAGGTCAGCACATGGTAGTCGGTGCTGTGGCCATCCTCGAAGCACTCGTCCTTCAGCGTGTCCTGGATGACCTCGTCTATGTTGGGCGTGGTGCCCTGGGCCACTGCTGCTGCCGCAGCCGCCGCCGCTGCCAAATGCTCGTGGCTGGCCACTCCGCCACCGCCTCCGGTGTAGACGCTGTAGAACGCAAAGTTGTTCCGCATTATGGGATCCGTGCTGGGGTAGTGCTCGTAGAGCTGGGTAGACGTATGATGGCTGGGCGGATAGGGAAACTGCCCGAAGAGATGGGGATGCGATGCTGCTGCCACGGCCGCCGCTGCTGCTGCCGCTGATCCGCTGGTCAGGTCATAGGCCAGCCAACTGGCCTGGTGTTGCTCCTGCACCGCCTGCTGATGCTGTTGCTGTTGCTGCTGCGCCTGCTGATGCTGCTCCTGCTGATGGTGGCTTATTAATTGCTGGCTGAGAAACTGTTGCTGTTGCTCGTAGATCTGGGCTTGTTGCTGCTGCTGTTGATCCTCCGACTGATGGTAGCTTATCACTTTTGTTTTAACACTTTCACTCGCGTCGTTCTCCGCTTTACTATTATTATTATTATTATTATTTATCGCACTTGGATCGTCATCGATCGCTGCTTCAGATGTTGCTGCCGCGTCGCTGGCTGTTGCGGTTGCTATTTCTGTTGCTGCTGCTATAACTGTTGATGTTGGTGTTGCTGTTGCCGACGCGTTTGCTGTGGTAACCGCTTGCCTTGCTGTTTCGCTGACAACTGAAGTGAGAGCCTGCGAGCGAGCGGACTCAAGTGACGATAAATTCGCTGCGGCGGGCGTTGCTGCCGCAGTCGGCGTCGCTGCTTCTCCGTTCTCCGTTTCGATCGCTATTGCCGTCTCTTTCACTGCTGCATTTGATCCTGTTGCTCCCGCTATTGTTGTTGCCGCTAAGGCTGTTGCTGTTGTTGTAGCTGCTGCTGCTGTTGCTGTTGCTGCAGTGGTCGCCGCTCGTCCTGCCTGTCGCTTGTTGTTGTTGGACTTCGCCGTGCGGATCTTACTGTCCGCCGCATTCGTAAGCAGACTACCGCCGCCCGCCTTGGCCGCCGAACCCAATCCCGATCCCGACCCTATCACCGCCCCTCCCGCCGCTGCCTTCTCCTTGGGCTTTGTCGTTTTCGTCATGATTCCCGGCGCTCCACACGATTATCCGGATTCTCCGCCGCAATCCACGTACGTGTCCGTATCCGGCGCGATTTTCACAGAAACTGATTTGATTTGAGCGGCTTGCGGTTCGAACTTCGAAATACGGAACAGCAAAGCAACACAAAAAAATAAAGCTCGTTAAAATTGTTTTTTTAGAAAACCAAATCGAGAACAAATCTCAGCGAGCATCCTCTCTCCCTCTCGCCATCTCTGTCCATTGATTACAGTTGCGTTTGCTTAGCGCTTTGCTCTACATGCCGTTACACGAGCGCCACTCGTAATCGTAATCGCATGTTGGTGCACCGAAATAAAAATTACGATCATCTTAATTTCTATCCTTGTCCTAGGATCACCATTTAATAAATTTATTATTTACATGTATTTATTTATTTCTTTACATAAAGCAAACTTTAGATTCAAATATAATAATAGTAATACATTGAAATATATAATATAAAAATACAATATGAAAAGGAAATTAGATCTTTTATTTTAAAAATTATATATACAAATTTTTACTATGAATACATTTATGACATAGCTTCCAAGTTTTCAAGATTTTAACATGGATTAATTTAAATTCGAAAATATGAATATTTTCGTCTCGTGTACAGCTTTAAATATTTCGAAATATTCGATGCGAGCTCCACGCTCTCGCACTCGCCCACTCACTCTTTCTCTTTTTGGGGATCCCTCTCTTTGGCTCCTCTCTTCCTTCGCTTGCTATTCGTTTGTGCTTGCGCCTAATGCCTGCCTTATCGCACTTACTGCCTCCGCATGGTGCTGCGTTGCTCCGCCTCTCAATACAGCAGCAGCTACAACAGGCGCGGAAAGTTGGAGAAGGGGTGGGTGGGGGGTCAGGCCGAGGTAGAGGCCATGCCGGAACGTGTTGTTGTTGTAGCTGGGGCGGCCTCAACTGTTGCTCGATTGGTGTTGTTGTGGTCGCTGTTGTTGTGGTTGGTTGACTGTCGACTGCCAGCGACCGCAAACAAGTACACACAAAATCTGGAAATAAAATGAAAAAAACAAACCATATATATTAAGAAACGTAAGCTAAGTTTAAAGGAATTCGAAAGATTTAACATTTCTTACTGAAAATTTATATTTTAATGAATATATGAGATGTACAAAAAGTATAAACCAATAATAAAGTTTAATTCAGTAAAAAATTTCAAAAAGAAAATCATTTATATGCACGGTACGGTTTCTACTTCTTAACAGCATAGATTAAAACATTTTTTCGTAGAAACAAAAAAATATAAAAATAAACAATTAAAACATATGTTTATATACTTCTAAGAAAATTAAAAACATCGAAACATGAATTAAAATATGACACATTTATATTATCAATATGTAGGGCTAAATGTTCGGATTGCGTTTGGAGTAAATCCAACAATTTAATTAAACTTAAAATATAACAGCATGAAGCCAAATAAATCGCCCTTCACTTAAGCCCATTACTTTCGTCGTGGCTAATGGTCTCAATACTCTTCACGGTTAGTTCTTCAATTCAATCGTGAAATTTACGCATAAATCAGAACGCCTTATGAGAGACCCAATATGAAATTTCTCAAAAATTTCAAAATAACATGCATATAGGACTGGGGCTCCAGGATCCAGACACACTTTCATGCCTATCGCGAGGACGAGAACATTAAAATCCAACCGAGACGAGTGTAGAATTTCAGGACAAATCTCGCGGCGCGACAAGTGAACGTGAGAAAAATGCTGGGGAAAGACTTTCCCCAGGAGTCCGTCTGCGTTTGCCCCTTGCAAATTCCCGAGACGTCGCGCCAAAATACATAAAAACAATGCACTTGAGCTCCGTTCTAATGGTTGATTAAAAAATTGTTACATTTGAACCAGGACGAGTCGTAAAACGATTTTCGAGTGGGATCTTGGGAGGCTCGTACGGTGTTTTTATGGCATTTTTATCGTCATTTGAATAGGAGGCACCAACGATCTGTTTGGACATTTTGGGAACATTTTAACGATCGTTGATCAATTGCTGTACATAGTGGGCGACACACTCAAGTGCTTCGCTTCCAAAACCAAAACCAGAACCGAATTCGATTTTGAATGCTGCATAGAACGCCGAATACAGGCGACATGCGCACTCGCTCCATAGACATAAATCGCTTAACCTTTGTCGGTATTAAAATCAAATAAGTGTACGTTATTAAATATACGAAAAATCGAAAATGCTGATAAGGTGCTCTTGGGATCGCTTGGGATCGAAGTCGTGCCGAAGTGGGGAACTAGACCGGACCTTTCGCTAGACACATGGGGACTGAGGTTGACGCCTCTCCGCGATCGCCTCATTTGTTCATATACATATATATTTTTATTTTTCAAATAATTTATTCACATGTTTTTCTGTTCGCCTTCGGTTGGCCCAACACACTCGATCGGAATCGGACGAATTTCAATTTTACTACGAAATCAAAAACAAGTATTTCGAAATGTTCAATTCGAGCTCATTGGCTGCATGTGCCTCGGATCCATAATGGAACTTTAACCTTGAAATTATTAATTGCCAACTTTGAAAAACTGGCACCGACGTCACACGGGGGATCAACTCAATATAGCATGCGATTCGCGCATGTCTAGAACCTAAATTAGCCAATTAATTACAATTGAAATGAATTCACTAAATGTTTAAACATTTCTAATGTACTTTCTTTTCATTCCATGTAGTCTCCTTTTAAGCGAGTTAGAAAAACGCAATTAAAGGTGCTTACTAACTGGATCTTATTATTATAAAAATTACCCATTCCACACTTGTGACTTTCTCACACTTAAATTCAGTATTTACCTAGCCGAGCTCCCCATCCGAGTTGACCCTCTTTTCACTGTGACCCCAAGCTGGCAATGTTATGCTTAGTTAGGTCTGATAAGTCGGGCTTCTATAAACGAAATGCATTGAGTACACATGCAAATAACGGTGGGCGGCCTTAAAGCCACGACTATGGTGAAGAACTACGCATTCAAATGTGAGTCAGGGCTGAGTGCCCCGCCCTTTGAAAAGTTCCGCAGATCGGACAATTCAGTTGAGTGTGTGTGTGGCGAAGATTCGGAGGAGCATGTGGTAGTGTCAACAAACATGAGGATCTTGCTCCAGAGCGATCTCCCGAAACGATAAATCACCAGGAGATGCTATGCTAATGATGTGATTTATTACAAGTCCTTGGGAAAGGATAATCTTGTGGGTCTGCGGGCTAGGAGGTGCCCTGTTTCACACTCGATCTCCGATTGTCAATGGGCCGTGGCACAGCACTCTGGTTTTTGTTTGAGGGGGAAACATATCGAATAGCCATTGTTTATGGCGAAAAGTCGTTTAATAAGTTTTATGCGGTACATTGAGTAAACCCACTGAGGGCCAATTCAAACAGAACATTCTTATTTGTATATCCCACGAGACCAAAGTGAAACGCACACGTACACACGAAGTCCCGGGTTTAATGCCACTAAGTTTGGCTTCAAACTATTTTGACATATTTATGGTGGCCGAAAATGGGTTACCCCGCTCCACTCCCCCCTCAAACAAACAAGTGTCAAGCGTGGCGAGTGTCTCACATATCAGGACGATGTACGATGATCGTGCATAGTTTCGGTGCCGATGTATTTATGCATTTTTAATATTTTCGTGTACATCGCGGCCATAAATATTGCGCTGGTAATCCAATACGCGCCACGGGATCCATTTCATGAAGAGCTCTTTGTTGAGTGCTGAGTGTTCCCCTATCTTTTGGATACAAGTCGTTTGACTCCTTAAGCGCCAATTATCTGCATCGTTATGTGGTAGGCATTCAAATAAAACTCCTACAATAAACCGGCCAGATCCGATTCAAGTGGCCTGCGGTCCGCCACAAAGTTGTGCTCTTATCAAACCCATTTAATGGCCATTGAGAACATGTCTTTAACACTCTTTTAATGCAACAATAAGCGGACTCAATTGTTTCGGGTTATCTTCAGATGCTGGGCAAAGATATGGGAAAACTAACGATTTTGCCACATTTCATCGAATTAAGTTCAACAATTTCTAAATTCAAGGATTAAAATAAACAATTTAAGAAAATAGCAAGCTAAGTTTGGGCAAAATCTAAAAATACTGCTTTTTAAATGATAATATCCATTGATATACAAACAACTCAAAGGAAGATTTTTCTGTTGCCCACATGCCAGTGTTAACAATCTTAGTAATTTTCCAATTTTATGCAAATAGAATTTACATGGCATACTTATCCAATTTGTTGAGTCAACACTGGCGCATGTGACGATGAATTAAATGAGCAAACACATCATTAGGTAATATGGTCAAGCGGATTTGTTTGGAACAATCCCCGACTGACTTTCCTGGACTGGCCGAACATGTTTTCTGCACATTTGAGAGAAGTTTTTCCCACAGCCGGACAAACAAAAAAACGTCAATTGAACCTATTTAAATAGAGTTTGTATTGGAAACTGTCAAGAAGCCACGATTAAGCCGCAATGATCAGCGCTAATCGGCCGGCCAAGCCGCAGACGGCTGCCATTTGCCCGCTCAGGTAGGATGCCCATTTCGGGTGACCCACCCGTCCGTCCAGGTATGCGGATGGTGAGTGGCCTGTGGCAAGGTAAACAGGACAAAATGGCAACACGCGCCGACACGATACAAATTGATCGTGGCAAGGGGAAGGGAACGGGGACAGCGGACAGGACACCCAGGGGATGCGGTTGTTATTGTTATTGCCGCATCTCGTGCTCACTTGGTTCCCTCGGTCCCTTCGATGTCCTTCGAGATCCTTTCGCTCTCGGACCAAGCAAATAAACAGAATTATGAATTTGTTTTCGCTGACAACGTCAGGGAAAATATTGTCCCTTCCATTGTTGGGTTATATAATTTTCGAAAATATGTTTTTACTTTTCGTCGTTAGACACGTATGTACCTAGGCGCTGGCGCTTTATAATTAGGGCGTCCACTTGAAAAACATTTCGAATCGCTTCTCTGATGATTTTTTAATGGTGCGCCTAAGTGACAATCGCTGTAGGTGGGCTCCCAATGCGGAGACTATTTGATTGCTGCTCTTAAATTAAAATATCTTCTATACTAAATCAATGAAAAAAAGTCTTAATAAATAAAAATAATATATAAAATGGTAGTGTAGATATGTATTAAAGTAAATCACTATTTCCAGATCATTCAATCCATATGAACCTTTTTTAGGCATTTGGAAAAACTAAGGAACTTTATCGGGGTCCAAGTTATACAGGATTTCTTGCAATTACCATGTACAAATGCGATATACGGACATCTACCAATCAGATAAATGGAATTCCCCCATTAAAAACCGATCCGAGGCAATCCCAAAAATAGAGCACATCCATTCATAAAAAGGAATGGCAAATGAATCAGCACACGGGAATTTCCCAGCCCAGGAACAAAATTTATGAATGGAAGACGCGGACGCTGAACGGACAAGTCCTAAACTCATTAATTTTTATGCGGACAGTGAAAGTAAGGTTGGGTAATTAAAGTTCCGCAGCGGAGAACAATGCAAGTCGGAGCGATGACGGGGCACGGTGTCTGGGTGTTTGGGATCGGGGAATAGGGACTGGAAATGGAACCGGGACTGGGCATATCCTGTCAAGCACACATTATATTACGAAGGTGGACGGACAGACAGGTAACCAAGCCACTAGCAACAGGTACCCATTGAAGACCCAGTTAAGAGACACGCGCGGATACTGCTCATCCGATGTGCTTGTGGCACTATGTTTATATGGAGTAGGTGCTGTTTTTCCTAGAGTGGATGTGGTGTGCCGACCACAAAGAACTGGAACTGGAACTCGAGCTCGAACTGAAATCGGGACTGGGATAGGGACGTGGCCAGAGCAATTAACGATTAAGACAAACACGAGTGTCTTGTATCTTGTCTTTGGTGGATTGTTGTTTGCCGTGCAGTTTGTTTGCGTTTCGGAATTTCACAAAAATTCTTTTATACTACAATTTTTACTTTACTTGTTCTGTTAATGTTTAATGTATGTGACTGTCCGTCATTGTTGGTTGTTTGTCCTCGGCTTGGTTTTGGTTTTTTGTTTTTGCGGTGTTTGTTGTCGCGGTTTCCTTCGCGGCACCCAAAAGTAAATCCCACTTGTTTGCGGATGCATTTCGCCATGGAGATGCACGTGTCAGGGGAGTCGGATGGCTGTGTGGGATGCATCCAGGGTTTCCCTGGAAAATCACTGGCTGAACAACAAAAGGCAATTGTCGGTTAACTACGACAATTCGCTTGACTATTATATGTGTGTGGTTATATATATGTATATATTTTTTTTGTATAATTAATTTTCAATATGGCTGACCTATGGCAGGAAGTCATGTGTGTGTATATAGCAATGAATTTATGGTTACATAGTATAAGGCCCCACTACATTTATTTCATTTGTTTTGAAATTCTTTTCTTAAATGCTTATTTTTCTTGAATAATTATTTCTTTTTATTTTCCCCCCACATATATACATATATATACATATACATACAAGTCGATGTTGATAAGGCCTCGTTGTTGTCGTCGCAACAACTCAACGACCGCAGGGCAAATTGTATGACCGCCAAGTGGATCGGCAGCGGTACCATGGAACGGGACCCATCGTTTGGACTCGCATTTTGTTTTTCAGTCGTTTCAACCTCCTTATATATTTATACATATGTACACATATATATATAAAAATATATATGGGCACTTGCTGGGTGCCACTGCCTGGAGCTGGAAGGCAATGCCCCACCCCTTGGCTGGACGGGATCCGGAGTTTTGTGCTTTTTGGGTTCGTTGATCGTCATGCTGGTTTCGTGTAATCGTCATAATTTTCCCTACTTTTTCCCTGTCTGTCCCTTTTTAATTCCTTAAAATTTCTTAGACACTTTTTGCTTGGGTGCATTCCACTAATACATTTTGTTTTTAAAACATAACAATAACCTTACTGCGACTTGAACTAAAATATTTATTCTTAGAAACTATTTTTAAGCTTAAAAATCATTAAAATCATGACTGTACAATGACTCATGATAATACGTACACTATGTCTTCCCAAAAGTTCTGACTAAGTACTATGTGCCATTTACTTTGTACATATGTACAAAGTAGCATCATTTCGCACATATGCAGCATTCCATTAGTATTATTTGTGTTAGTTATGACAAGCTGAATTGAGAGCAATTTCCCCCGAATGGCCACCACATCGTCTGGGGAAACTTACCAAGTTGTCCCATGGCCAGATTCCCATGCATATTCCGCCAGCGATTGAAAATCCATTGTGGCTAGGTCCAGAATCGAGTGCTCGGATCCGTTGCGCTCATTATGAGGGGCGTTCGGTCGGCCCATGTGGTTTTCATCGATGATGACCGAGCCCCGGGCATCTGGGCATCTGGCGATCTCAGGCGCTAAGCAGGCGTTAAATTTTCGGTTTCGATACTGGCCGGATTTCGAGGGGGCGTTAACCCGGCAAATGAAAGTGTCACACAGGTCACGCCGACGGATCACAACTCTTTCGGGGAACGATGAGGAGGCGGGTGGTGGCTTTTCCGTGCGCCCAACCGTCGATTATGTTGGTTAAACTCACGTCGCTTTTGTGGTTAAACACACGTTTGAAGGATTTCCCTTGCGCCGGCGCAACTTTCCTCACATTTTTCCACGCTCAACGGGTTTTCTTCGGTTTCACGCCCAACAGATCACGGTGATAATCGCCGGGACACGACCCACGAATCCGCACCGGTGTGCCGGATGCGATCGATACGATGGGATGACACGGGATAGGTTGGGTTGGGTTGGGAGTGGACCCGACCAGACCCGCATCCGAGCTCCGACCTACTACTACAACTTTTCAAATGCTACTCGGCCCGGAGCCACCCAAAGCAATGCGAGTAAAATATTCTTGATTAAAACTTATCAGAGCACATTTCATATCACCTTTTCAAAAACGCAACAACAGCAAAGTAACGATTGTACTTATTATCGGCGACGCAACCGTCGAACTCATTGCGCCGTGTACTCGGTACTTTGGCGTAGTTTGGCTGTCGCCGGTTCCGCTGATTGGACGCCGCCAAGATATGGCTATCTGAGCCGGGCCCGATTCCGATTCCACGATTGCCAGCCCCACAGGCGCCACCTCCGCCGCATGGACGCCACACGGGAGCGAGCAGGACGCCGGCAGAGATAGAGCGAGAGGCAGGGAGGGTGATACCAAAACACGATTTGATTAAGTTGCATCACGCGTCGGTCGCGCGACTATCCTTATCGGGGCAACTCTCGCTCTCCGACTTGGCGAGTATATGCCATAGCCATAGCCATATGCCCACCCGAGTCCTTATCATCTGGCCTGCTTTGGCCAGATTTGATTTGGTGACGACAGCATTGGGAATCCGACCAGATTGCTACTATCGCGGCATGTACATAAGCTCCTTGTCGCAAAGAGGTATTGGGCGACCTGGAATTCTTACCAAACAGTAGAGAAAGGATCTTTAACCAACTTACTAAATAAAATCTAAAATCACAAGCCACTTAAAAGTCTTTTGACTTTAATCGGAAATCTATAAAAGATATAAACTCGCCCAGAACCAATCCTGTAAATGCCTTATATCTAATTATTTATCAATGATACAAACTCTTCCAAGCTAATCTTTTACTAAACATAGATATAAGTTCCTAATATAAACCTATTTTTTCACTTTATTTTTTATATCTAAGCTTTTTGCTTTATGCAAAATATAAACTTTTTTGCGGTCTACTTTTAGCCGATAACGAAGTCGACCTTGCCTATTTATGGCACTCCTACTATTCTAGACCACTCCCCTTTCCATGAAGTTGAACAGCAGAGCTTTGTATAACCGAAACCACCAGGGAAATGCCAAAGAGTCTGGTATTTTTAGAAAAACTACTAAGCAAGCACGTTTCCCCAAAAAAAAACGATAAAAAAAAGTGTAAAGAAATTCCTATCTAATAGCAAAATGCCGGCTCTTATGACGTCACGCGTCGTGATAAGAGAACCAGTAATCAAGAAACAATAACAAAATGCTGAGAACAAACATATTGCAAACAGAAACATTGATAAAACCAGACGAATCAGAAGCAAGGAGCGGAGCGGGTGACGAGGCGAAAACAATGCTGGCGAGATAAGGAGGTAAATAACCTGGCGGAAAACTTTAAGTCGGCGCCTCGCAGACCAAGATCCGACCCAGCCAGTAGGGAGAGGAGGAGGCCCTGGCCACAGGCTGCGGGTCACCCATGCGGGGAGGAGTCGAGGAGGAGACGTTGCGATAAGGATGCAAGGGTGCGGGTGCGGGTGCTGGCTATCAGTAGTTGCAGTAGCAAAGTCCGGAAGATGCCTTGTGGTCAGAAGATAAAAGGCCAAAGCGAGTGGGTAAGAGAAAAGGGAATGCACTGAGAAGAATGCAGGGGCAAGAATTGTAAACTGCCATTAAGTTTAAATAAACTATTATCTTGTCATCATGTTATTTTGGATACTATTGCTAAATTTAATTTAAGCTATCCTGCTACATTTAGCTTTAATCATGTAAAGAATTTCATATGTGAAATGTGTATAAGATCTGTTATATTTTCCTCGCAGTGTAATATAGCGAGTGGAAAATCGTAGCTTATCACTTGCTTTTGTTTTGTTTGTGCTGGCTCTTATAATACAATATAATAATGACCATTATAAAGAAACTGGGGAAGACGGGCACTACTACAGGCCAGAGATAAGGCTATCCTGTACCACGCACCGAATCCCTCGTACCGCTCTGCAGGAATCACTATTGTTTCGGAGTATTGAGACACAGTCTCCATTACGACCGGGTCGCGTTTAGCGCCCCTCGTAGACATAAATAATCTACTCGATGGATGGTGTGCCTATGCCACACAATCCGCAGCCATTTCATCGTGACGGAGCACAGATAAGCCGGGATTTGTATTAATCGAAAGCAAACCAAATTGAAAAATAAATCGAGTATGCTGTGTGGTGGTGGTAAGGGGTCAACTAACTATATTTACTAGCTGGGGCACTTTTAATGGGCTGACACAACTGATAGCCCCATCAAATTTCAAGGTACTAGGGTCACAGCCGACCAGATTCGAATGAGAACAACCGAAAGTACATGTGTACATATTCCTCGCCAGTCGAGCAAATAGCTCTTCTGATAAATGAAACACGAAATCGATTTCAACCGATCGATCTGATAACTTGTGGCCATATCAACGCATTAGTCAATAAAATGAGCCGTGACTATGGAAACAATTGGTCAGGGTGAAATTAGGTGTCTTATTGTGAGGGACAGGCGTAAATATTTACTAAGCAAATTATGCACACAAACATTAATTTTTCAGGGCAAACAATTTTATTTGCCATTGCTGATAAGACTGTTTGAAAACATCCAAATTTGAATTTTTTCTTTTGCTCTCTCTTTCTCTGTATTCTCGATGCACTGCAAAAAATTTCCATTCCCAAGCATATTTGATTTCCAATTTTTCCAAGCAGCCGTAAAGTATTCTACACTTTTTTTCTTACTCTTCGAAAACTCATACGTCATAGGAAGTGAATTTAAAACAGCAGCTATTTCCTTTCGTATTCAAATGTGTTTGTAAAGATTTGAGCTAAGATGTTTAATTTTTGTTTTATTTAATTTCAAGCTTTATTAATATTTATTTCTAAAAGTTTCTTTTCGCGATTATAAAGGAACAGATCAACGTACCCTAAAACTGGAAGTCTTGGCGTGGGAAGCAGTAGTCTACTTTTTCAGTGCCTGCACAAAGTTGCCCAAGTCGTATTCTTCCTCGTACTGATGCTCGGACCAGAGTTCCGGCAAGTTCTCGATAATGGTGTTCATGGACATGCCGCCCGATGCTGTTCCTGTCACCGCTGATGATCCAGATTCTGCTCCCTTGTCTTTCCCTCCGTTGAAGAGGTCAAAGATCTGCGAGGTGCCCATTGTCTGCAGCGAAGCGTTCTCCGCACTCACCACAGTGTTGGCGGTGAGTATCTTAAACTTTTGCAGCCCCATGATCTTTTCCTCCAGCGAGTTGCGCGTGATCAGCCGGTAAACATTAACTACTTTCTTCTGACCGATTCGGTGGGCGCGGTCCATAGCCTGCAGATCCTTCATTGGGTTCCAGTCGTGCTCGACAAAGATGACCGTATCGGCACCCGTTAGATTAAGACCCAGGCCGCCAACCTAAAAGTTGATTTACGATTAAAGTTTGATCAAAACATAAAAGCCAATTTTATGCTTACCATAGTGGTCAGGAGCAACACATCGATGCTGGGATCGCTGTTGAAGTTATTGACTATATCCTGTCGTTGAGAGGCGGGTACACTGCCGTCCAGCCGCAGATACGTGACGCTGGGCAGATGGCGGCGCAGTAGATCCTGTTCCACAATGTCCAGCATCGCCTTAAGCTGGCAGAAGATTAGCGCACGATGCTGGCTCACCGACTCCGTCTGCACACCAATGCCGCAGTCAAGGAGAAGTTGCCTGGCGAGGGAAATGAAATATTTGAAATATATACTTTATATTTTAACTGTGTAACGAGAGTGCACTTACTTCAAGGCGGGCAGCTTTGCAGAATGCTCAATGTCGTCCAATGAGCTGTTTGTCAACGCCAACTGACTGGTCACCTTTGTGAGCTCCTCAGACTGACGCAACACCAGCTTGGGATGGTTGCATACGTTCTGCAGGTAGCGAAGCGCTTGGAAAATGTGTGTCTTGGCGCTGAGATTCTCCGTCACCATGGATGCCGACGACGAGTCGCCCAGTTTGTCTAAACAGTCTTTCAGGTGTTTATTGCTAAAATCTTCATACAGTCGCAGCTGGAGCGGACTCAGTTCGCAAAGTAAGTCCTGGGTAATCTTTGGCGGTAGGTCCTTCAGCACATCCTCCTTAACACGGCGCAGCAGGAAGGGCAGGACTTGTCTGTGCAGAGCCTCCATGGCCAGAACTCCAGCTTCCTGCTCCTTGGCAGAGCTCTTTGCATCCCGAGATGACAGAATGGGTCGTGAGAAGCGTTGCACGAACTGCTTCTCAGTGCCAAGGAAGCCGGGCATTAGAAAGTCAAACAAGGACCACAACTCCAGCACATTGTTCTGGATGGGCGTGCCGGAGAGGATCAGTCTATGGTTTGCTTTCAATCGCTTTATGGCCTTAGAGCTCTTTGTCTTTCCGTTCTTAATAATATGGCCTTCATCTAGAACGCAATAGTTGAAGTGTATGCCGCTGAAGAAGTCGATGTCCTTGCGCACAGTGTCATACGATGCCACAACCAGGTTACACTTCGTTCCGATCTCACTCCTTAGCTTCTCTCTTCCCACTGGAAATCCATAGTAGTGCAAGGGACGCAGAACGGATCCCTGGTCAAGGAATTTCTCCACCTCGTACACCCAATGACCGGTTAGAGTTGGTGGGCAAATTACCAGACTAGGCAGATTGGCCAAATTGGCTGTCTGACGGTGCATGTGGTCTCCGGCAAGGATGCATATGGTTTGTAGGGTTTTGCCCAACCCCATATCGTCGCAAAGAATGCCGTGTAGATTGTATTTGTTCAGGAACCACAGCCAGTTGATGCCGGCTTGCTGATAGCAGCGCAGTTCCACACTTATTGGTACCGGAACCTTATAATTGGGAATGCTCTTTGGATTGAAAAGATAGTCGAGAAACTCACGGTCACGCGTCTTGCGCGCCTGCAGCGGATCGCTTTTTAATTGCTCCGTCTTTCCGTCCAGGGGCATTAACTGGACGAGATTTGCAAAGCAGTGCGTGGAAAGCAATCGCACTGACTCATCCGGATCGCTCATTGCGCCCAGTAGAGGCACCACCAGCAGCACGATGTAGGGCACTACCTTTATCTGCAGCCGGCTGACCACGCGTTCGATAGCCTCTATGGCTCCTTGTCGCTCTATAAGTTGCTCAATCTTCCCAAGCAGCGGTAGCAGATCGTGAACCACAAACTGCATAGTCTGGCAAGCATCGATCTCGGCCAGCACGGCGATGCATCGAGCAGCCATGTGTCGGACTGCCTTAAGAGGATGACAAACGATAAAGCCAAGAGAGGGCAGAAGGGCAAACATCTGAGGATGCAGTGCAACATGTAGATGGGGGGCTGCTGTCTCAATAAGCTGCATGGAGCTGACAAGCTCATTGCATACTCCCAGATCTGGAAGGAGGTTGCCCAATCGCCAGTCGTGAGCTTCTTTTACGAACTGCTCCACCTTGCCAAACATTAGCTGTTGGAAAACAGCCACCTTTTCAATGATTTGCTCTCCAAATATCCTACACAGCTTTTCTATGGCACAAGCCGCTCCCAGGCGCTGTATGCGGCATTGCTTCGCCTCCGCCTCCTTGGCTTGCTGCGCCTTTAGCTCAATGTGAGTAGTGGCGTTGGTTGCGGACAATATTTCGCCAGTGGGCGGTCGTCCAGGGCCCCTGGGGGCCGTAGTAGCAGTGGGAGTTGTTGCACCGCCCGCACCGCTTCGCGTGTTAGTGGTTGTCACTGTCTGTTGAAGTGCCAGTGTTAGGATACCATAGTAAACACAATTATTAATAACCTCAGACGAAACGGGCGTCTGTTTGAGGGTTTCTGGTGGCATTACCTAAAAGAGATTTAATGAACAAATAAGCAAATTGAGTTATAAACAAGCTAACTCCAACTTACCAGTTTGGGAGTGAATTCGGGATCGCTCCTTAACAACGTACAAAGGTTGTTTAAAATCTTGCTATTTGGACTAGGATTTCTATCACAGACCTGATCCATAAGGTGGACCAGGAACTCGGCAGACAGCTGCTGCAGCTGGAGGCACTGCTCCCGCTTGATGGACTCCATTAATGGCTTGACCACCGGATTCAGCTTATCGGGCAGGCAGTGAAGAGCGCAGATGGCGCCAGCGAGTGCTGCCTGAGCACTGACATGATAGGCGCTTTGCTCACTGGTTGTCTGCTGGTAGGAGGCCTGAAGGCTGCGTCGACGCTCCTCTAGCATGTCTAAAACTTTCGGCTTGAGGGGATAAGAACGCACATTTTCGGTTAGCGTAGTTGCCACTGCCTCGATTTGATCTAGAGTAAGGATCTTGGCGTTGTTGAAATCGTTAATCGGGATTTTGTTCTGCTTCAGCGTAGCAATAAAGTCTTGTGCCTCTTGTAGTAGTCGTGTCAGTGAAATGGCCACCTCATCGTAGTAGACGTACTCGCTTACACACTGGTGTAACTTTTCCTGCAGATTAGGCGGTCCTGGGCGTACTGGCTCGTCTTCTAGCGCCCAAAACGCAATGATGAGCCCGCACACGATACGCTGGACAGCGGAGTGGGCATTTAGATGACCCAATAGTACTTTTGTATAACAGTCTGTGGGACTCTCTGTTTGTGGGGTATACACCACTCCCGGAGCTGGCTGAACTAAGTAATGAGAAAGCGCACCCAGTGCCCGAGATGAGGAAATCCGAGCTCGCATAAAATTAGCATCCCGCACATCCAAAGGCGTGGCCTCGCTACCACCAAGGTACAACTTCAATGAGGCGTTTGAATGCGCTAGAATGTTACCGCCCAATTCGTCACCTATGCGGGGCGTTCGTTTTCGGGATGCGCTCCCTGGTGTGCTTGTATCTCCACCAGCTCTGATCAGCACTGCTGCATCGAAAGCCAATCTAGGTGGCTGCATTGAAAGGCATATCCAGGACGACACGAATGGACAGGCAGCATGCAACAGCGCACCCAAATCTGCATGCTCGATCAGATTGGACCACACCTGACGGGCTAGTGCCTGGATATCCGCCTGCGGCTCCACCAGGATGCGTTGATATATGTGACGTAAGGCCTGCTGCAGCAATTGCCACTTCCAGTCGCTGACTCCAAAGTTAAGTTTCATTTTCTCCTTATCCGCTTCCTCTTTAACTTGATTTTCATCTTTGGGCTCGGATTTGACCCTATCCGCACTCGTCAAGGTTATAAGCGTCTTTAGCGTTGACCTCCGCACCGAACTAGTGCTATGGGAAAGAAAAGGCCACAGGCGCGGTACCAGAATGGCCATCGGCTCCATCTCCACCCAACAGGCAGCGTTTGGCAGGCATAGAATGGCCGCTAACAGCCCCATGAAACTGTTGCATGCAGACGTGAGTTCATCTTGGTCCAAGAGTAGGTCCCACAACATTTTTACGATGGAGGATACTTGCGCCGGATTTAATAGCTTCGGCAGCCAGAAAGAAACCGGAATCAGGGTTGCGGCAGCCACCGCTCCGACATCATCCACAGCATCCAGCAGACCGATGAGGATGTTTGAAATCGACTGGGGCAAATAGATGGGCAGCAGCTCCTCACGCACCACAAACACATACTTCAGGCCAAGTAGTCCACCATGCCGCACTTCCCACTCGTTCTTGTGCTGGATGAGCTGAAGCAGAATGTCCACGATTCGTTGAACCTTGGACGCCTCGATCTCCTTGACCAAGGTACCCAGCACTTGGGCGCAGGTCTCGCGAACCGGTGCCACTACCTGATCCGAGACAAAGTCACCAAACCGATCCAGGCAAAGCACACAGAGCAGGCGCAGGGCAGCATCCTCTAGCCAGCGGCTATGTGCTTCGCCCATCTGTTCGCGAGTCTGTAGTACTGCCTTTCCAGCTCCTTGAGCGTGCTGATTGATTAGCTCCCTTAGAGCTGTTGCCGCCCCGTGGCGCACCTCCCATTTGGCGTGAAAGAGATCAATGAAGAGACGTGAGCAGAAGTTCTCCAGTGGCCAGGAGACAGCATCCACCCAAGTGCCTGTGGCATCTGGCACAGCAGCTGAAATATATATGAAAAAGTCAAATTAATAAAATGTAATCAGCGCTTTATCTGAGCCACCCACCATTTAAACTATAGAAGATTTCCTGCCGATCCGTTGATTTAAGTTTCTTCTTTTCAGGTTCTTCTAATGCAGCACCAGTGGTGCCATTACTGCTGTGGTTGCTGCCAGTACTATGATTGCTGTTGGAGTTCCTCCGGCTGCAAGTTGGCGTAACTGCGGTGGCAGAACATCCGCTTGTATTTTGACGAGCCTTGCGCTTGGCCCTGTTCATCTCACGGCAACTAAGTGGAGCTTGGCCAGATCCGTTCGCCGCTGGCTTTATGTTGAGTAAGTGCTCGACTGGAAGCTTTTCTGCGTTGACATTGTAAGTGCTGCCACTCCTGGTAAGTGCTACGTCCTCGTCTGTTATCATATCGGTAAGATTAACGCCCAGCTTGGCGGCCGTGGTCAGACCCAGTTTGTCGTTCAGCACCGCACGCTGGCGGCTTAGACGACTGGCTAGGCTTCTGTCCTCCTCCCCGCCGCCACTAGCCGGTTGCTCCTCCTGCACATCAAACTCGTTGCCCTCGGAGCCAATGAGTCTGGCACCTTTGTGGAGGATTTGCTGCAGATCGAACTCATCAAAGCTAAGTAGTCGCTCGCTGGCCGTTGTCGAGTTGGAACCACTTGACTGGCAGCTGTCCTCTTCTGCTGCCGCTGCAGCTGTGGCAGTATTACTAGCGCAACGCTCCTTCTTGGGCAGCACATGGAGTTCCGGCTGCCAGGGCGGTACTTGCTTTAGTATGGCCTCAACGGTCTGGGCTGCAGCTATCCGTGTCTCCCAGGACGTACTGTGCAGGTAGCCCACCAATCTGTTTAGCAGAGCATGCAGCTCGTGTGGATAAAGCTTTTGGACCTCACCAATCTGCTTGGCGGCCGCCTGGCGAGTGGCCGCTGTGGAGCCGGTCTCCAGTAGAATGAACAGCCGATCAAGTCTGCAAGGGATGTTGAATACAGTTAGTAATTTCTATCTTGAGGTTTTGATAATTGACAAACATACCTAGATGTCATTATACAATGGTATTTTGTGGTTCTTTTTGTGATCCGTTGATATAATAATCTAAGTAACTAATCTGGAAATAAAAATAAATACATTATTAAATAAAGTATACAATATGTTATATTATATAAAGAATTCATTGAGGCATAAATAAAATTGAAGAAATGATTATTTAATATTATCGTATTTCCCCACTTAGGAAAGTGGTCCCTCGTAACATCTATTATTTAAGTGAGTCAGAAATATAACAAGTCGATACTTCATATAAGAGTCAATTGATAATAGAATTAAGCGAATCATTTGATGGAATGTTGTCTCTATAGCGCTAAATAAATAAGAATATTAGTAACCGTACTAAATTGCTTAATACTAGTACTCAGTGGTCAATAAAAATATGGAACTACTATATTCCTCAAGGAAGTTTGAATAATATTTCAAAGGAATCTAATTGCTCTCGATTGAAGATACTTCTTTTTAAGTATTTTACGTCGAAACACCTGTTCGACCATTCATCCCATTCCATCAAAGAAGATTTATACCCACGCGAACATAATTGCAAATTAAAAATTAACCAATTAATACGATTTGATTAGTTTTATTCACAATTTAGTACCTTAGAATGACCGCATAGCTCAGCACGACGACGCCTGTCGCAATCTCAAAATTTAGCCTTTCCCACCGCAATCCAATCGACCAATAAAGACTGGACACGTGGCCGAGGAAGGCTAAAGACATGGACGACCGAGTCGGTGCTGGTATGGATTTCCTGGGAGGCATTATCAAGCTCCGCCACCAAGTGGGGTTAGGCTGTGTAAATTGAGTCACTCGACGCGAATGGCGAATAATGACTTCGTTGTGGCCGCTGAGGCGTTCTTAACAGCTTAGAGCAGAACGTGACAATTGAGCAAATTACGGCATTTCCATATTCCATATTCCGGACTAGTGCCCCCATATTACGTACGAACGCCAAGGGGCCCAAACGATTCGCCTGGCTTAGAGCCCGTTCGCCTCGAATTATTACAAGGAGATTATCGATATTCCAAAGTGACACATACTTTTACTCTCGACGCTTTCAGTTTTGAATGCCTGTTATCAATGCAGCGCGTTGTGGGTGATAAGAAATTGCAAAAAACCACGGTTCACTGAACCGTTTTGAGAATACATTTACATTTACGTTTAGAATAAATAATAACGAAACACGGTGAGTCTTCAAGGCACGTGCAGATTTATTGACAATGTTTATCCATCCACAAGTAATCAAGCCAATAAAGCACACACACACACACTTACATAAACAATAAAGAAATACATAATATTAAAAACGACGTAAATGTCATAATGAAATCGTTTGTACATATGGCATGTCGCTTGGCTTTGTCCGACCAACCATAAAGCCAATTTATCGGCGACAAATCTGCTGTACTTCGATTTGTCAGCGACCTTGTCGAAGCCACCCACTGAGGCGGGGGGTTGGGATGGGGATTGGGATTGGATCGGCATGGATTGGATGCAGGAAAATGCCCCGTCGGCTGGGTAATTAAATTTCCATTAGATGAACATCGATAGAAAAAATCGCAGTCATCAATGGGGTTGGTCGTCATAGTAACGAAACGCACTGTAAGAACGTATGTAGCTAAATCTCTCTTAATTACAACAGTTTTTAGCAATGCAGATGATTAAATTCTTTGCAACTTTTAAATTAATCGTCACAAAATTTGTTCCTTTAAAAGGGGAATCGTTATGAGCTGTCCACGATATTAGGCGATGTTTTTGCCATATTGATTTTAGCCTGTTTTGCGTGTCGCGCACTTATTTTATACATGTCCAATGGACGATAAGCCACGAATATGTTCACTTTTTCATTATCACCAAATGGCTCTCGTAAAGTAACGATTAGGCTAGGCCAAGTGTGTTTCGAATTTTTTTGTGGCAAGTTCTGTGAGCTTTTTTTTATTTATAGACGCTTGTATTCTACAGATTAAAACGGGCCTGCGGAAATGCTGGGTCATTTGTTTACACTAAAGATAAGCGCGACTATTTCCCGTGCCATGTCGCTTGATCATCGAAAATAAATTAATTATATGAATATAAATACATGATTTTGTCACACTTGACTAAGTTTATATTGTAATGGAGGGTATTTTTATTTAAGCCTAAGCTAGATTAGCTCACAGTCCGCCCACTTATTACTATCATAATTCCCAGAGAAGGGATGATTTATATAGAGCTCTGTGTGTTTATTGCTTGGGGAAATACAAATTGTTTTAATTCAAGAGGGTACATATTATGAGATCAATGGGTCATCTGCTCGAATTCGCCGAAAATTCGGCATTGATCGCGCCATATGTTTTTTATATGCGAAGAGTTCAATATTTGCACCATATTTGGCCAATATTGGAACAGCTGTTGCTGCGTATTTTGCACAATGCACGAAATACTGATCGGTATCGAATTAATGGAGCTGAATGACAAACAACGGGCTGTTTAACGCAAGCAGCATCATCGCATCGCGACGCCGCAGTCAAGTTCGGCAAGTAAACTTTGGATATTCAAATGTTCTTTAAGAAACTGTGACAAATGTCGCTGATGTTGCGAACCGCGGGAAAATGGCAAATGCGAAAAAGCTGAAAAGGCCGAGCGCCGCCTTTTGAAACTAGTTCAGGTGCCCTACCCCAAGTTGTTGGTAGCAAAAGAGAGAGGGAAGCGGCGACTGCAGTCGATTACGGCAGCGGACCATAAATAAATACAGGTGCTTGTACCGCCTGGCATTGTAGTGCACAGTGAGAAATTCACTGAAATTTATACTGAAGATTGGTAGTCGTACGGTAACATAACAATTTTTTAATTACTTTGTATACCAAATACAATCAAATAATATTTCATGCATCAAAATAGAGTAAGGCATAAATTTAATAACTATCTTCAATAGCTATAGTATTAAATATCATGAAACCACATGCTTATTTCTTTCCGTGCACTAAACGTATCGTAATGTGGACGTGGACAGCGAACGCAGGGATTATTGTTAAATGCCACCCACTGAAATCGGAAAAAGAGCCCAATGAATGAACAAATGGACGACACAAATAGCGGCTGGCGAATTGGGCAATGTGCTGTGACTAAAAATACGCGCACTAGAACGGGCTGCCAAGATGAGAGAGACAAGAAGGCGAACACAAAGAACTAGTGGTAGACCAAGTTTTTGTAAAGGATTTCCGCTGTTTTGCTGCGTTGGCGCCCACCTCCTCTATCGCTCTCTCTCTCTCTCTTGAGCGCTCTCCTCTCTTATCAATAAACAGAGTGGCCCCTTGGCCCCACTCTATCTATCTCTTTCGCACGCACACACGCAAGCGGAAGCGATAAGTGGCTGCCATATAAATACTGTTGCAATCGAGGATAAGAATTTGGGGATTCCTTATGTTCCTATTCGCATTCCCACTCCCGATCCCGAGTGTTATATCACTTACCTTTGGCAATGGTTGCTCTCTCTCTCTCTCTTCCTCTTCGCTTCGCCTTTGCTCTTCTCTCCACTCTGCGCACTCCTCTTTCTAGTTCCCTTCGTGGTGCGGTAGCAGTCAGCTTATGTGGGGCGCCCACTCACAATTCAACTCATGCGCTCTGCATTTTCTAATTGAATTGTTTGCTCTAAAACTGTACAATCGATGCTGCGTTACTATAGCCGTGCGTATGTGTATGTTTTGGCCACGGAAAGGGGTACTGGGTACTGCTTTTCGCCAGCAGCGTCACAAATCAATCCAATCGCTTTTGCTTTCTTCCTACTCACTCGCACTCACGCACCATTGACTTTTTATTTTCACGCACACTGGCACACTCGCGACGGACACACGGATGGGAATCCGGCGTTGCGAATTACGGCAGAATTCGATTTACGGCAATTGTCGTTGGCGGGCGTGGGCAGTCAATGTTTTAACTTAACACTGGGCTTCACGCTGATGCAAACACACTCCGACAGCACAATATTTTTAAGTTTTCGGTTCCCAGCAGCCATGTTAGCGCGATGGAGTCGCATTTATATGTGCGGCCTGACTATCGTGGTGCATCGGTTTTTAGGTGGCGCGAGCGGGACGCCGATAGAGCACAACGACCAGTGTGACCAGATGGCGATATTCAATTAACGCGTAATTATCACATAATAGCGTGTGCTCACTGAGATGTGAAGCTAACTGACACGTTAGCTAGCTATAACTTTTCCGAAGTCTATATAAATCCCTAAACAGCTAATACGTTTCCTTGTCAATTTATATATAGTTTCAATCACTAATAGATTTATATTATTATAACCTCAGTAAAAACAGATTAAAATGATGATATCTTTCAGTGGAGATAGAAGAAATATCGATTACGACTGTCGCAACGACATCGATTTACATACCATCCCTATTTTATCAACGCAGCGTTTATTGGCTTTTTGGCGTGGAAAAGTGAAAAAATATTTGACAAAAAGACAACAAAAGTGCCGCAACATGAACACACTGGGTCCTAAGAAGGACGGAAGTCCGAATATAGACTTTTTCCAGTCGCCGGAGACGCTGCAGGGCTTCGAATCGATTCGCCAGTGGCTGCAGAAGAACTGCAAGAAGGTGCGTGCCAACAACAACGCCGCCGCAAACAAAAATGGCGCTGTCAGGCGGCGAAAAAAGACGATTTACTCACAACCTTAATTATTGCAGTATTTGGCCCACAGTTCGGAGCCCATCACGAAGGAGTCCTTGGCCCAATTGCTCATCCACTTCCTGCAGTATGTGGAAGCGAAGCTGGGCAAGAATTCTGCGGATCCGCCGGCAACCAGAATTCCGGTTAGTATTGTTAGTGCCTGCTTTTGGTGAGGGGGATAGGGTGCCCCGTGTTGCGTGTGTACACGTAAATATTAACCCTCTAATGGCCAATTGTGGACCACTAGCTTATTTTTTGTATTTAGCTACATGATTTACGTTCATTATAAAATATATATCTAATAATCGTACCACCCACCCCAGATGCGCTGCTTTCTGGACTTCAAGAGCGGCGGTGGTCTGTGCATCATCTTCTCGACCATGTTCCGTTTCCGGGCCGAGCAACGCGGCAAGAAGTTTGACTTCTCTATTGGCAAGAATCCCACGCGCAAGGATCCCAACATCCAGCTGCTGATCGAGATTGAGCAGGCGTTGGTCGAGGCGGACTTGTATCGCATACCGTACATCTATATTCGGCCGGAGATTGAAAAGGGCTTCGAGGGAAAACTGCGCGAGATCCTGGACAATCGGCGGGTAGAGATTGTGTCGGACGAGGAGGACGCCACCCATATCGTCTATCCCGTCGTAGACCCACATCCCGACGAGTATGCGCGGCCCATTTTCAAGCGCGGCGGACATGTGATGCTGCATTGGTACTACTTCCCCGAGTCCTACGATTCATGGGTTGTGAATAACTTTGACCTGCCGGATCACATTCCGGAGAATCCCGAGTCACCGGCGGAACGATGGCGTGTGTCTGCATCCTGGATCGTGGACCTGGAGCAGTACAATGAGTGGATGGCCGAGGAGGACTACGAAGTTGACGAACAGGGCAAGAAGAAGACGCACAAACAGCGTATTTCCATAGACGACATCATGTCCTTCGGCGACGAGAAGAAAAAGCCTGCTACCAGCTCGGGTGGAGGCAAGCAGAAGAGACGCCGTTCACCATCTCCCGCCACTTCGGCATCCACCTCAAAGCCGGGCAAGCGTAAGCGTTCTCCCGCCGTGGTGCACAAAAAGTTGCGCAACGACGATGATGACGAGGACTTAACCCGCGATCTGGATGATCCGCCGGCCGAGCCCAATGTTCAGGAGGTTCATAAGGCAAACGCCGCCTTGCAGTCCACCGCCAGTCCAGCTCCGGGCGGTAAATCTCGTGGCGACAACGACATGATGCCCATTAAAGGTAAGTTTTGTTATGTGACATCGGCATGGACTAAACAAACTGATATCTAGGTGGCACTATGACCGATCTGGATGACGAAATGACTGGAGGAAGCGCTGCTCAAGCCATGTCTACCGGAGATGGGGAAAACTCGCAGACAGGCAAGACAAGTGATAACAGCAACACGCAGGAATTCTCTTCATCGGCCAAAGAGGATATGGAGGATAATGTGACCGAGCAGACGCACCACATTATCGTGCCCTCGTACTCGGCTTGGTTTGACTACAACTCCATTCATGTGATCGAGAAACGGGCTATGCCGGAATTCTTTAACAGCAAGAATAAGTCAAAGACACCGGAGATCTATATGGCCTACAGGAATTTTATGATTGATACGTACAGGTAGGTTGAAGCTTCATTTCTTTGGCGGCAAATAGTTTTGAAAATGTTACTCATGTATTTCAGGCTCAATCCGACGGAGTATTTGACCAGCACAGCTTGTAGGCGCAATCTTGCCGGAGATGTGTGCGCCATTATGCGGGTACACGCCTTCTTGGAGCAGTGGGGCCTGATTAACTACCAGATCGATGCGGATGTCCGCCCCACCCCAATGGGTCCACCACCGACCTCACACTTCCACATTCTTTCGGATACGCCATCGGGTCTACAGTCCATTAATCCGCAAAAGACGCAACAGCCGTCGGCGGCAAAGACGCTGTTGGATCTGGACAAAAAGCCATTGGGTAAAGATGGTGGCCTGGAATTGGGCGATAAGAGTGGTCTGACTAGCATCAAGACAGAGGCTCTAGAGAATGGCGCTGCCGGAGGATTAAGTTCCGGAGTGAGCCAGTTTGGACTCAAGCTGGATCAGTACGCAAAGAAGCCGGCGGCCATGAGGAATCGCACGGCGGCAAGCATGGCTCGTGAATGGACCGATCAGGAGACTCTGCTGTTGCTTGAGGGCTTGGAAATGCACAAGGACGATTGGAACAAGGTCTGCGAGCACGTTGGATCTCGCACCCAAGACGAGTGCATTCTGCATTTCCTCCGACTTCCCATTGAGGACCCGTATCTAGAGGATGATGGCGGCTTCCTGGGCCCCTTGGCTTGTCAACCCATTCCGTTCAGCAAGAGTGGCAATCCCATTATGTCCACCGTCGCATTCCTGGCATCTGTGGTCGATCCTCGCGTTGCCGCTGCAGCAGCAAAGGCTGCCATGGAGGAATTTGCAGCCATTAAGGTAGTTACATTTTAGTCAGGTTTAAACCATGATTTTAACATCTAATCTAAAACTTATGCTAGGATGAAGTTCCCGCCACAATAATGGACAACCATATGAAAAACGTGGAAAAGGCTTCGGCAGGTGGTAAGTTTAATCCGAACTTTGGGCTGGCCAACAGTGGAATCGCAGGAACCGGAAACGACAAGGACGATGAAGAGGGCAAGGAGGGTGGCGCATCTGCATCCGCTGGCGGCTCTGATGAGGAAATGAAGGACCTAAGCAAAAAAGACGGTAAGCGAAAACCATTAGAGATTGGTAAAGGGGGTTTATGGATGTTGGTTAAGGGAAAAGTCGCTAAATCGGGCGAGTTTTACTCAATTGTTGGTTCTGCATTTGTTTGTTTTGTTGAACTCTTGTGTTGCCTTCATTCAAAATTCGCAATGTGTTCACCATTTGGCACTGTATTCGTATATTGTTTCGTTTTTGTGTTGCGCCCAATCTACCAAACTTACATCAACACCACAACCACCAAATAACAAACAACAACCACAGACGATGCCAAGTCCAAAGACAATACAAAATCGGATAAGACCAACACGAACACAGACTCGAGTTGCACATCATCATCAGCGACAGGCAACACCAACAACACTGACAAGAAACCAAAGGAGTCGTCCGGCTCCTCGCCTTCGGGCGACAAGTCAGCCACCAAGTCAGACAAATCAAACAAATCCTCACCCACAGAAACCGCAGCATCCGCGAGTGGCGGCGAAGTGGACATCAAGACGGAGGACAGCAGTGGCGATGGCGAGACTAAGGACGGCACTGAGGCCAAAGAGGGATCGGGAACCGGCACAGGGCCATTGGCGGTGGCAAAGGAAGGAACATTTAGCGAAAATAATATGCAGACTGCGGCGGCGGCAGCTTTGGCATCGGCAGCAGTTAAAGCCAAACACCTGGCTGCCCTGGAGGAGCGTAAGATCAAATCCCTGGTGGCGCTCCTCGTTGAGACTCAGATGAAGAAGCTTGAGATCAAATTGCGCCACTTTGAGGAGCTGGAGGCCACCATGGAGCGGGAGCGCGAGGGATTGGAGTACCAGCGTCAGCAGCTGATCACAGAGCGTCAGCAATTCCATCTGGAACAGCTGAAGGCAGCCGAGTTCCGAGCGCGCCAGCAAGCACATCATCGTCTTCAGCAAGAGCTCCAAGGCCAGGCGGCCGCGGGATCAATGATCTTGCAGCAGCAACAGCAGCTACCACAGGCCCAGCAGCCCCAGCAACAACAGCAATCACTGCCGCCGCATCCGCACCTGGCGCAGCAGCAACAGCTGCCTCCGCATCCGCACCAGTTGCCACCGCAGTCCCAGCCGCTAGCGGGTCCCACCGCCCAGCACCAGCCGTTGCCTCCGCACGTAGTGTCGTCTCCCAACGGTGCTCCCTATGCAGCGCCACCGATTTCGCTCACGGGAGGACTCCCACCAGGCGCACCCACGGCCATTGTCACGAATCCGAGCGACCAAACCGCACCAGTCGCAGCGGGAGCAGCGCAATCTCAAGCACCTACACCAATGGGTAAGATCACTTACGAATGACAATTCATAAACTATGGTACTTAGACATCTAACTCCCGCCATAGATACCACACCGCCAAGCAGCGGTCCAGTGCCAGATGCCAACGCACCGCCGGGATCGGCAATCCCACCAGGCGGCATTCCTCCGGCGAACTCTGCTCCCATCGCCGGCGTAGCTCCCTCTTCTTAACTCTTACTCATAAGCCAGGAAACGTTAAAGTAAATAGCTCTAAGTCGTACGCTCTCAGTATGTATTATGTATACTCCACTTTAAGCCCAACTCTTGTGTGTAATCTGAAGGAGATGCACTACATCTTGACGCGTCTCCAGTTTTGTGAAAGTTTCGTTTCGTGTCCGGTCGCGTTAACAAGCAATTGCACAAATATTTTGAACAAAGTTTCAAAGCCGAAAAATTGGCATTCAATAAAAATTTATTTAAACTACGAGTGGAAGTTATTCGTTTATTTTTACAAAAGCAAAAGCTTTTAACTTACTTGAACCGCACTCACAGCGGATTAATCAAGTCAATAAAATATCTATTATTTAAGCATTATTTAATTACCATTTTTGAGTTTGAGAAAAATCTTAAGAAATATACTAAGCTAGCTGCGTAAAATGCAGCCAAGTATTTAAGCCTTTTTTGATTGGTTTTTAGATTACTGAAAGCTGGCGACTCCGAAGGATGTTGGGTCGCTTGATCTCTCTCAATTCGCTACTCGAAGCAGCGCGTTTTATGTTGGGCGAGCTTTGCAAGGAAAGTGGTGATGCGGGAGATGGAGGTGAATGACTGGAGCAGGAGTCACTTTGGCATATCCTGGGAGGGGGCGGTGAAGAAATGCTTATGTTGGCTCTCATGATCAATTCGTTGGGAGTTGTCTCCGTCAAAATACCACCGTTACTCTGCGATTCTGGCAGTGACTTGCGTGTTTGCGCACACTCCAGGTGTCGACCATAGTTGCCCATACTCTGGACATACACACTGTTGTAGAAAGTGATAATATCCGCGGTCTGGCCATTGCCCAGGATAACCTCTCGGTAAGCGCTTCTCCGAGAGTGCGGCTGTCGGCGATAGTGCTGGATAATCATGCTAAATGTGAGGTGAAGCTTCTCGAGCCGAACATGAAGATGTATGGCGCACAACAGCAGTTGGTCCAGGTGGCGATTGCGGAGCAGACGGCCACTCTCTAAGGTAAAAGAGTGCTCGGCCAGATGCCATATCTGGGGAAAGGAATCCACGAGACAAAGACTCTTACACAGAAGGAGCAACCGCCGGTTGGCCAATCCGTAGAACTTTCGTAGGCAGATGCTTAAGCCTGTTGGAAAGTTCTCCTTACCTTCCGTTTCTGCATCGACTTCCTTGTAGCTTGGAATTCTTTGCTTTAGCTCCCACCACAGCTGTGAGCTCTTGCGGAAAATCAAAGAGTCCAGGCACATTTCCTCCACCACATCCAGATGCTTGGTCAGCTCTCTGCCCAGAAAACCATGATCGCAGCGCACCACCAACTCTAGAATCTTTTGAAAGTCGTAGGCGTCCAGTGAAAAGCAGTGCAGGACAAAGGGAAACTTTAAGCCTTCCACTAGTTTGTGGTGGACGTGAAGTGCTAGTTCCAGACAGCAAGCTAACAGGGCGTCGGTAAGCTTGCGCCGCTTTATTAACTGACCAATTTTCAGATGGGGTTTTTGTACCAGCTCCGGGCCCAAAATTTTCTGCAAATATTTGTAGCAAAGGCCTCTGGCCTGGCGGAATCGTTTTCTAGACAATTCATCATCCAAAAAATCTTTTACGGCCATAGTAAAAGTTCGATTCATTTCTTCCAGAGTTTCATCCAAATAACTGACAGTTTTATCTGCGTCTTCCTTCTTTGGGAAAGCTTTTATAATGCTTAGGGGAAGAGTTTTTGGTAGATCATGGGTGAACAGTTTCCTATGCGAAGGTGACGAGCTAGTTTGGAAGGCGAGCTGTGGTCTTTTAGGAGAGTCCTCTTTGGTCTCCCCCTTGACGCTAAGCAGCACACGCTCGTCCATCTCACTAATGTCGGCTATTTGATTGGTGTATTTGCGATTTAAGTTTGCAAGGTTGATATCTAGCATACCCTCCTTAATGATCTCCCGCATGTGAGTGTCGTCTCCAAGTAAACATTGGTCCATATAGAGCATTATTAAGGCTTTGTGGAAAAAGGCGTTCTTCATTTGCATCACCCCCTTCGCTGGTAGCTCGGGAATCAGTTCTCCCAGTGCTTCTAAAACGCTATATTTATTTAGCAAGATAGGATTGAAGTCTTCGGTGTCCCATTTCTTGGGCACTCCAGAGAATTCCCGGCGGATAACTACGGATCGGGGCACCTCTAAGGCGTTCACGAAAAGGAGATCCATTGTGCAAACGAGCACTTGGCAGCCGTTGATCAGGTTTGTAGTCGCAAAACCGGGTAACTCGTTGCGAATGACTAGGAAGAGCAACCAACCGAACTCATACAGCGCTTGGTACTGATATGTGGCATCAGGGTCCGCATCCTTGCCGGGCTGAACGAACAGGCACCGAAAGATGTGCTGATAATGCCGCAGCAGCGTCAAAGTGATACCAAGTCGACAACGCAGTTCCTCAACCTCCAGCTGGAAAATGTTCTCGTTTTGTGTCAGCCAATTCCAGTGCTCCATGCGGCGTAGAAACTGGGACATGTTCACGTTAAAGCTGCGCAGCAGACTGGTTAGTGACATGTTCCAGCAGCAGTTCTGCTCCTCCGAATCGTTTGCCTCGTTGTTGGGCTCCCTAATATCGCGCATCTTCACGCGCTGCAGTTCGCTGTAGACGGCGCAACACAGCCACTCCTGGGCATCTGCCTCGCTGGTAGACAGCCCGCTGACGGCATCCAAGCGACGGTAGGTGGACAGAGCGCCCTGCTGGATTCTCGCTTCCAGCTCCAATTGCTCGCAGCTGACGGAGAAGCGTCTCACCAGCGTGTCCGCGTCTCCCTCTACTTCACAAGTGTCCATTGATAGGAAACGGTTAATATTCTATAGTCTACTAGTTTTTGTTTGTTTATATTTCTTCGTAGTTTACACGAATTCCCGTTTAGACTGTACAAAATGCAAATTTCAGAAAGGCGCGAATGATTTCGATTGTCGCCTGCCTCACCGCCATTGTTATCGAATTTTTTCTTTTGCAGCAGTGTTGCTTTAGCTGGCTTATCGATAGCTAATACTTAACCCATTGCTTTCACTTACTAAATAATTAATTACATTTCGTTATTCAGCAAGTGGCTTTTGAAATACTTTAATGTTTTTAACAGAATTTAGTTTTTATAAGTAACTTAAATACAATTAATGTAATTCCTTGTCTATTGGAAGTATATATATGAGGCATTCATGAAAAAGTGGTCATTCTAGGGTTAACGTTTATTATTTGTTTTCAAAATGCTGCAAACAAATCGAGTCCTTCAAAAAGAGCAGGCTGAACTATTTGCTATCCAGAAGAAACTCGACCGAGTGCTCCCCGTCATTCAGGAGGCATTAAACTCACTAAAGGTATCTACAAATCTCTTGCTTCCATGACGGTTTTCCCAAATCAGTGTTCCACAGGTAGAGGAGCTGCATCTTAAATCTCAGTTGGTGGGCCAGCAGAACCCAAAAACGCAGTGCTCCCCTGGAAGGGATCCCCTCCACATAGATGTGTCGGTGGAACAGTCCCCAATCACAACTGTGATGGAGTCCCAGCTCGTCAACAGCCAGCAAATAGACCTGGATCTCGTAAGCCAAATGAGGCATTATGAGGAGGAAGTCGACTCGGATTAAAATTGTTATTAAGGCTGGAACTTCACCAGAAAACGTACATGTTGGGTGCATAAAAATATAGACAGTATAGTACAAAAAGTTCGTTCATATTCGGTTTAAGTGTGGGAAAACTAAACTAGTAAAGCTACATACTACAGACCACAAATCGGTCTCTTGATTACTCCTGATCGTCAGAGGATTCAGGTGAACTCCCGGCTCGTTTTTTTTTCTTTTGTGGTGCTCCCTGCTTTTGATCCTCGCTGCTGTCGCTATCCGAGCCACTGCCACTTGAGTCTGACGAGCTGCCTTCCTCGTCGCCCGAGTCCGAACTGGAGCTGCTCGAGTCTGATTCGGATGAGGAGCCCGATTCGCTGCTGCTGTCTGAGCTGTCCGACGAGCTGGAGGAGGACGAGGAGCTCTTGCTCGGTTTCCGCTTGCGACGGACCTTCTTGCCTTCCGAAGAAGCCACTTCCGAGTGCTCCTCCACCTGGTTCTTGGGTGCGTCAGCCTCCTTTTGCGACATATGCTTGCTTAGCTGCTTGGTACGCGAGCTCCGGTGGACGTACTTGCGCTTCTCCTTGCACTCATAGCTCCAGTGTCCGATCTGCAGGCACTTCTGGCACCGGATGCCGTTGGGAAAGTCGGCTGCTTGCTTGGCGGATCTGTTTTTGCAGAAATCGTAGGTTACAACAAAAAAGCCGGCTGGGGTACTTCTTAAACGAGACTAACCTCTTCTTTTGCGCTAATTTGCGGGCAGCTAGGCCCACCAAAGTCATCCTGAAGCACTCGAGCAGACGCTGTTGGGAGGAAATCTTGATGTGGGTGGAAACCAACGTGGACGGGTGGAAAAACTGGGAAAAATGAGTATCAAAAATGTTTTTTATAATTTTTTTCGTCACATTAGCGATAGTCCACTGAAAATTGTATACTTCGCCAATCGACTGTATATGGTATGGTCACCCTTATTGTTATCGGCTATCGAACTCAACAGCTGCTTGCCTAATTTGTGTCTACCTGGTTTATGTTTAAATGTCTGAATTTTAAACTAAATAAGCCGAAATTGAAGTGCATTATGCATGGTCGTAAAAAAAATAAAAAATAAGCAACAGCTGTCAGCTATTTCACCCTTAATTGACTGGCACAAATTGCCTGGCCAAACAAAAACAAAAGCGCTGTGCTGACTAAGCGGCGAAAGTGGTTGCAACAAAGTCCAATTACTATCAATCGGTAAGGTTGCTGCAGGCCATTTGCTGACCAATAATAAAGGATTTTATACGCATCTAGCCATGGACAACAGCGAGTTGATGCCACAGGCGGGCGGACGTCATATGCCGCCCGAGGAACTGGCCATGCAAGCGCTAACCAAGCAGCTTTACAAGTCTCGTCTCTTCCGCGGTTATTATATGGAACGCTGCTTGGTGGAGCAGGTGTCCGGATACCGGGACGTGGTGGTGCTCCAACGCAGCGAGCGAGAGCTGGAAAAGCTGCTGCACTCGAGCGCCGGCCAATTGCAAAAGTTCTATCAACGCTTCGTGCCCAATATGTGGGTGGGCATCACCTATGGCAGTTACGGAAGTTACCAGCACAAAGCAGATCCTGGTCAACTGGAGACCTGCATCTGGACAGAGATAAATGACCTGGCCTTTGGAGAGTATTGGTTTAGCATCAAGACCCTGCGCTTCCGGGACCATGAAGTCCAGTTCAAACTGAAGATGGTGAGGCCTGTGGAGCCAGAGCCGATGGCGACACCGAGGAGATCACTGACCCTTAATAGAAGTAGCCCTGTTAAGGCGATCACAACGGGCGAGGGAAACTCCTCCTCCAAGCCGGATGAAGTGGCGGAGCAAATTCAGCTGGGCCTCGATGATTTTTTGGCTGTGCTGCAACAGTGGGGCGATGGAGTCAAACAGACCGTGTACGAGTTCATGGCCAACGATGTCAACAAGAGGAACATATTGGGCACTATTCGGTTTATGGGTCTACTCATATTCTCTGCTTTGGGTGGAGCCGCACTAGCGCTACGATTCCTAGGCGTATTTGCTGTGCGATTCCTGTTTGAGCTGAGTCGTTTCACACACACAGCCACTCCAATAGTATTTAAACTAATCGAGTTTCTTAATAAGATTGTGGGTGCTTTCTTCATACTTTTGACCATGATTTGGAAAGACATTGTCACTCGTGGACAGCCGCAACCGAAACAGCAGCAGCTGCATCTGGAGGCAAGTAGCCGCTTCAAGAGCATCCAATATGAACGTTCCGAACCGAATCGACGTAGTCCCCGGTGGTGACCCGCCACTAAAAGCACATTAATGTCTAGCAAAATGTTTCGAGGTGAAAGGGCAACGAAAAATCATTGAAATTGTGTTACTAGCCGTAAGCCAAGCGAAGCCAATCCCAATCCCCGCTTCGAGTCCGAAGGTATTTGCTCTGCAAATATGGGGGCACCTATGAGATTTACCGATTTTAGTCAATTGCAATATTGTAAATTATTAATTGGCGTGCCACTGGCGCACAATCGCATGCTTATTAACCCCTCTGTTAATTCATTGTGTATTGTCCAAAAATGTGCTTAATTAAATCCGTTTAGTGTTAGATCCTGTAATTTATGTATCGAAAATTATTGTGAATAAATTGAATGCAATATGCGAAAATCGAAATGAAATAGCTTGGCGTTTCGTTAGTTTTAATAGTTATACACTTTCCCTTTATTACTTTAGTTGATTTTAATCTCGTTAAATTGTTCTCATATATATTTATTATGTATATACTCGTACGTGTTCATGCTGTCGTCTTCGGTCTGTCATCGAACTTTACACAAAATGTTTAATTTATTTTCCGTTTGCTGTGCTTAGTTTTCAGGGTGCTATCGTCAGAGAAACTCCACGTTCTGCCCTTGGTTTTACATTGAGTGGAAAATGTTCTATGGCATTTCAGGGAGTGCCTCTGCTTCTTGCTGACAATTTTTGCATCCGGAGGATGCTACGAGGAATCCTCTGGTGTCTAAATATTATCAATCATTAAACAACTAAATTATACTTTTTCGGTTTTTCGTCTCGGGGGTGATATACTTTAATTAGTACATTTACATATATTTTACTTCAATTTGCAATGTATATTAATGGAATGCTGCTCAACAAACTTTGCTCATAAACATTAATTTAATTTTTGCTTTCTTTACGGCTTCATAATAATAATCTATTTGCAGACAATAAAAAATGTGTGTGAGAGTCAATGCTGGAGGTTTGATATATCTTTCAGGATTCGGTGAGGATTGGATCTAGGGGGTTGGGTCGTTCTGCCTTGTAAAATACATATGTTGTCAACATTATTACATTATTTATCGTTAATTTTTAATTTTTAATATTTATTGTTATTATTAGTTCGGTTTATGCACTAATTTGCTTGTCATTGTGTCGCCAACATGTTTAAAAACGCACAAAGTAAATATAAATTTTAAAATTTCTTTAGTTTGTCATATTCCATGCCGTTTCGTGTAAATACATTTCATTTGTTTAAAAGTAAATGTACAATATACAGTTTAATGTCATAACTTTTACTTTTTCCGTATCATCCGCCTGCCTGTTTTCCACATATTTCGTGACTGCTAACAAATAATTACACATTCATAGCATTCTCATTCTCATATAACGTTTGTCTGCAGAAAATAATTTTATTTTGGTTTTATTAACAATTAGTTAGACATTTAGAGCAAAAACATTGATAATATAGAATTTGTTTTGTTTTTAGTTTATGCATAAAAATTTGTCTAGTGAAATATATAAATATATATGTGTATATATTTGTTTCAAATGTTTTGAACTGCTTATTGTTTATAATTGCATTTACTTTTCATTTGTTATTTGTAATTTATTAATTGCGTTTTAAGTTTCTTGATCTTTCAAGTCGTCCAATCAGTGTATTATTGTTTTGGCAATTTGTTTGTTTTTAGTTTTGTTTAAGGAAGTTCGTGTCTTGGTAGTGGAACAGCAAGGTGTTAGTTGTTTAGAAAAAAATCCAAAAAGAAGTTTGGTTCGAACTGAAAACGTTCGGAAAAGAAAACTTGTTGGCGCGCCTTAAATTGAGCTAAACAATTGGTATTTATATGCATTGTTATTTATTTATTCTTCAACGTGTTGTTTAAGCATCAATCAATGATAATTTATTCTGTGTTTAATATTGTTGTTCGACTATAAACTATCGAGGGATAAATAATACGTTTGAATGTTACTTCTTTGCTCTCAACTAATAAGTTACTATCATTTTTATTTTGCTTGTTTTGAATTCAAAGTTTCTAAAAGAAGAGCATTTCAAGGATTTTTAAACTAAAACTTTCAACATTTTCTTTTTTTTTTGGGTGTCTCGTATCTTTACATATTTTATATCTATACTTTTATTATAATAATTTTTACACATTAAATTCAAATGCATTAATTTATCTGTATATATATATGTGTGTATATATATTTATATATAATTTATTTATAAATATAAATAACAAAATTTCCCTTTGAAGCATGTTTGTTTACTCAATTGTTAGTCACTATATTGAAATATGATCTGCATATATAGCATTAGCCAGTTTCTCGTCTGGCCCGCTCTCATAGTTGTGTGTCTGTCTATATGTTATAAGTACTTATTGATAGTTACTGACTGCCAGATTTCGGTTGCTTCGTGTGCTGAACAATTGGCAAGTAATACCGACGACTCCCTCTACCGCTGCCACTCGGTGTGTCAACCAAATAAAAGAGAATATAGTAGTTACATTTGAATACCGGATTGGCTAGGGCTTGGTTTGGATCTCTTTTACTTTTCAGTTAAAACGTTAAGGTTAAATAAAATCGTTTTCTTTTGCTTTAGTGTCTTATATCATGTCTGAACGTAACTGAATAGAACGCTTTGCTCAGAGGCCAATAATTGAGTGGGTGTTGGGTCGGGGGCTATAGTATCTCAACCAACTTTTCCAATAGGCCACCCCAAGGCAAGCCCCCATGGAAATGTCTGGGATTGTGGACCACCGGCACTAGAAGAGCGCTGGGACTGCCTCGTCTCATGGATAGCCCAACATCGTGCGCTTTAGGCACTTCAAAGTTCTGTGGTTTCGAATAGTTTTGTATTTTGTTTGGATTTGGATTCGGGTTTGTTTTTGGGTTTGGGTTAACAATATTAGGGTAATCAATTAAGGAGGAAACAAGGTTGGAGAGGAATGGAAAGAAAGATAAAGTAAAGATAGTTATAAACTTAGAGCCAACTTAGAAGAAACTACGATATAAGCTCTTAATTACTTTAAATCATCGGTATCCTCAATTAAATCGGCGTACTCCTCCCAATCGTTGTTAGTCGAGCGTGTGCGCAAGTTTGATATTGTCGGTTCGTCCTCATCCGCCTCCGTGTCGTCCTCGCCGGCCTTCCTGCCCTTTCTGCGTCCTCCGCCGCCAGTGCCGCCTTCGTCAACCACCTCGTAGTCCTTGAGTTCAGCTTCCAGATCCTTTTCCCATTGTTCCTCTGGCAAAAGACGGAGCAACAAGCGGAATATCGATTAGTATTTGCGTGGCTTAGCAGCGAGTCAGTAACGGATATCTGCTTATGTACGGATATATAATAGGTTTAGCATACATGGTTTACACATTTCGTATATTGGTATATTGGCATATTGGCATATGGGTATATGGGTATATAGGTTTAGTATCAAAAGTGTGTAAGGCAAGCAATTGAATTGTGGTTAGGTGACCATCCCAAGCAAGTACATGGTTGTTCTCAGTTCAATCATCGCTTACGTTTACCTGCGGCTAGTCTCTGGGGATATAGCTAAGACATAGATTTTCACACACTGTTATGCGTTTGGGTATTCGCACCGTAACTGAATAATAGCCGTCTACAAATAGTTGGAAATTTCGTTTATTTTTTACTTGGTCAATTAACAAAGTGGGGCCAATTTGTGGATTAATTGATTGGGTTGGCTGGCTGTACACCAATGTCGCTCTAGCACTAATTAACGGATAGCGTGCACCCAAAGGATACCCAGTCCATGACTTGCTTGTAGTTCCCGAACTGCAATTTGTGTTAGGTTTATGGTTGGCTTATTGTTGCTTCACACTCCATCAATTAACAAAAATGTTTACAACAAAAATCATATTCAGTGTGTATTTACAGCATTTACGCATAAAAAGCAAGCAAACTGAACATATTAGATTAATTATTCTTATTTACACGCCTAATAACCGACGAAGCTTGCCAAATATAAGGTATTCTATAAGCTGGCAAACCAAATGCTGCAAATCAATCTAAACAAAAATGCCATGAAGAGATAGAGAGAAACAGGGGAAAGAAACTGAGTCATATGCGGCTTCTTGGGGTTTTATAGTTTTGGCCAGAGAATTGAATAGTTTTGAATTAGTTTCCATCGATTTTGTGTGGTGAGTTGGTCCCAGAGATTCGTATTATCATTGTGCAGTATAAGAAAGCGAATTGATTTCGTAAGAAGCGCCCAATTTGTATTAAAAGGTTTCTTTCTTCTTGCCCCCCGCTGAGTTTTCAACGCACGCACTTCAATGTAAACTATAATGGAAATGCTAAACTAAAAACAAAGCTTTGTCGACTAAGACTACTAATTAATTTACGCACACATACTAAAAACATACACAACGATTATATAGACACAGACAGGAGCGTTGTGGGAAATGATTGAAATTGCAACTACTTTGAATTGTTGGATAATATCTACATACAATATTGCTGAACAGAAACATTATGCAATTGAAAACCAACATGTAACCGAAAATTGTCACAACTAAAACGTGTTGCAATTTGTATATATTTCACTTTAATGTTTTTTTTTTTTGCTTTAATTCAGCCAACAATTTCTAACTTACCACACAAAATTTTGTTTCGGTTTTTGTCTTTTTAGTAACATTTTTTTTGCTTTTCTGTCTTCGGTTTATATAAATAATGGCGTTACTGGGTTCAACTCAAATTTTCATTGTTGTCAAGTGAATATCTTTATAAGTATTTATATAATTTTGTTGTTGTAGTACTTTTTTTGTTTCGCTTAACAATTTCTTTTCTTTCTTGTGGGCAATTTTGTAGTATTTTTTTTTATAATTTTGTTCTTGTTTATTTTGTTAGTTGGTTTTTTGTTTGCATTTTGAAATTTAGATTTAGCATTTTGTTTTGTCTTTTGGTTTTAATCCATTCAATCTTCTGCAAGATGATTCGTAAATAAATCAAGAAATACATGAAGAAAAATAAATGTTTTGTTAAAATGTTTTCCCATACAAATTCATCATCAGATATTCAAGGTAAGATACTTTTGGAAAATTTTGTGTATTTCTAGGAAGGAGGTTCTTTTCGTGTCGCGGCTAGTTTAGAATATAGTTTCTTTTGAGTTTAAAACATGTGGAGAAATGTGTCAAAGAAAGAGGCAAAATAATAATTGGATCGAAGGAAGGAAAACAGCGAAAATTACATCTAGCTAAATTTTTGTAAATGAACTTGAATTGCAAATTGAATAAAAAGGAGCACGAAATTGCAAAGAGAGAGCGAAAGTTGTATCAATAGGATATAGTTGTATATAAGAATTTCTTGATCAGCTTGGTCATACTCAACTTGTTCGAAATTTAATCGAAATAATCGAAATCAAATTATATGTCATATGATACATACATATATATATATATTTGATATTATTTTGCAGTTCGCTAAATGGCAAATGAGAGTTTTTGTCGAGTTCGATTTTATTCAGGATATATATTTATATGTGTTTATATAATTTATAATACTCTTGTTATCCATTAGTTGCTTTACTTCTATATTTATTTATTGTGTGATTTCGTTATTGGTTTAATATTACTTTCAATTGATAGATTCGCTTTAGTAATTAAATGCCAGAGCTTGAGTTGTTGTCACATAATAAGTAAAAACGATTTTCATACAAAATGTAATTTACATAAAAGAAAGAAACAGAGCAGAGGAGAAGAAAGAGAATTGTTCGGTTTTACACTTGATTTGTACACACATTTTGGTTTGTTTTAGATTGTTTGTTCTGTTTGTTTGGCACAAAGAAATTATATATTTTCATGTGTGGCTTTGTTTGCAAAATAGATAATGGGATGTTAGGAAAACCAAATTCGCGACTCAGACAAGAGACATTATTGTGCTCAGATGGCAATGGAGTGTGCCTGGATAGATCTCTAAAGTCTAGATGAAATCAGAGCTGAAGCTCGCTGCCTAAGCAATATAACTAGATACACTAGATGTTTTCTCATGTTGCATGTTGTATGTGGTGATATGTGTATATGAATGAATATTTCGTGTGTCTCAGAACACCAATGAAATTCGTTTGATCAATTTCATGTATGTACAAAAAATGTTAGTCCTTAAATCAAACAACAAGAAATAACAACGAAACAATAGTAACAAACTTATAGGGGAAATAAAATAAAACATAAACTCTTACCATCAGTCGGAGCTAATGCCTGCTGGGTCATGCTGTCGATGCCCAATTTGCGCATGCCGTCTTGGATCTCAGCCAAGTCCGATTCGCTCGAGGCCTGGAAGTCATCCGAAACGAATTCCGATTCGGAGATCTTCTGGCCCAGCTCTTTGCCGGCTTGAGCCTTTGCCTTTGCCTTTGACTTGGCTGCCTGGACATCGCACTCCTGCGCCTCCGGCTCAATCACGGCCTTCGGCTGCTCGGCAATGGCTTTCACACTCGAATCGCCCTTGGCTGGTTCGGCATTCTTGGATTTCTTTTCTTTAGTGGCCACTTCGTTGGCTGATCGTTCAGCATGGTTGAGTTTTCGAATTGATTTTGAATAGAACGAAAAAAGGAATAATTAAAAAACTGAAAAGAGGAAACACAGTAAGTAAATCGATTTGAGGTGAGGCGCTGAGCGGCTGGCGACTGGCGAAGTTCGTGGAACGATTATCAATTGAGCTTCGAGACGCGATTGAGATGAACGTTAGGGGGAGTGAGGAAGAACCGAAAACCAGGATTCGAGTCCTCGACGATACAAGCCAGTGCGGGTGGTGGGACGGATACAAATCAAGGAGTTTTAATTCAACTTAAGACTTGAGCATACTCTTAGGCGGTGTAGTACAGACGCTAGCCAAGTTAGTTAGATCGAGGCTCGAGAGATAGTAGGCATGTTTTAAGAGTAAGGTAGAAAGAGCGAGAGAACGGAAAACGTTGGATAGCTAGCGTGTGTGAAAAGGACTAAGAGGAAATCATAAGTTAAACAGGCGCGTGTGGCTAAAGTGAACCAAAAATGAAAGACTTAGACTTAGAGAAAGATAGACAGAGTTCATAGGCAGGTCGTTATAGATACAGATACACGTTATAGATATAGATAGATAGATAGATAGAGAGCGCGCGAGTAACGAGTGTGAGTGTTTGGTGAGCGAGGCAGTCTGTTTGTCCTGCATCTCTTTGCGTTATATGTATATATTTTCCAGAGTTGTCTACGACGATCAGCAGGAGCTATAACCAACTTACCATCTTCGCCGCTTGAGGCCTGACCCACGCCATCGGCACCCAGAGTGCCCAACTCGGCGGCCTGGATGATCAGTGAGACGCGGTAGAAGTAATTCCGCCAGAAGTTCTCTTCAGTGATGCTGGGGAAAACAAGAGGCATACGGATCAAGTGATTGTTAATGGCAACGCTAGCATTGAACTCACATCTTGGGCACCAGCTCGAATCGCATCGTCTCGAGCGCCTTGTCTTCGGCCATAATGGCTATGGCCGTGGGATAGGCGGTGTCGTAGCTAAACTCAAAGTCCACGCCGGCGGGCGGGGCGCGCACGAAGTTGCGGCGATCCTGCGACAGGCCAAGGATTTCCTCCTTGATCTTGGCCTCGTTGGCGTGTCCGATCCAGGGGGCTGCTCCATTGCCCACGCCGCCCTGGCCCTTGATGAAGGCTTCCTGCTCCTTGTTGAACGAGTCGAGAATGGTCTGGGAATATGCAGGAAAAAATAGAGGTTGGCCCCATTGTAGCAGTGTCATCGTTGTACTCACATTATCCTTGACAGTTTCCTTGATTTTGCTGCCAGCCTTGCTGATGGCCGATGACAAGAAGGACCCAAAGTGTTTGGCCTGCTGTGTTACTTTTGTGGTAACTGTCGGATACATTCAAATCAGTTTGCAATAAGTTTCACTCCACTGACGACAATCAGCCCAAATGGGACTTGCTACCAACAGAACTAAACTAAACTAAACTAGACTACAAAGCAAGCGTTTCACTAGGGGATTGAGAGTGAGTGCGATGGGAGTGGGAGTTCTGGGTTATTTCAAACTACTTGTAACTGGGGGTTAGTAACCTGTCACCGCTTTCTATCTCAATCTTTTTGAATTGGCAATTCGAGTTGACATTGATTCGACATTTAGCACAATGTGTTTGAAGTTGTCTCTTGTAATTTGGTTACCAATCAAAGTGTGACACGTACTTTTGACTTCATCGCCCTTACCCTGTCCGATTTGACCCTCGTCGCCGGTGGGCGTGCCACCGCCCGATGCAGGATGCGAGTCGGCGCCCTCCGTGGCGCTGCAGTTGCGGAATTCGTTGTGAAGCGGAATAAAAAGAGAGAGGGAGCAGAAAGATGGAGTGTGAATAGTTTTGCAATTTCCATATCGTTTGTGTATTCATATAGTTATTGGGAAAAGCTCCAAGAACAACTCATGCAGCAGGCAGCAAGCCAAATGAACTTAACACATAATTCGGTACAGGATTATAGTAAAATAGTAAAAAAAAAAAATAATAATAAATATACCATTCAATTAACCATGCATCAACAGCCATTAAGCGTGCCACGTTTTGATTAAAAAAATCTACTAGACTTTCGTTTGGGGTTCTGTCTCTCTTATCAAAAGATCTTGTTCTCATTATGCGAATATTCATTTTAATTCCCTACGTTCAATGTTCTTTAACTAGTGATCTTACGTTTTCAGGTTAATTTACATTTAAATAATCTTTTAAACTCGCTTATTTTAAAACGCTTATGTATATTTACACATATGTTTTTGTATACAGCCATTTATTTATATTGTTTTTTTTTCAGTTTGATTCGTGAATGCAAAATGAAATGAAGGAATCTCATATGAATGTCAGGATGAATGATGCCAAAACGAATACTACAGGGGCACAACTAAAAGTAGGTAGAACAAAAGTGAATTCCAAATGGGATAGCACACTCAAAAGTCATGCGAGGACTGATTAGCATCATTAGCATCACGGATTCATACTTTTCCATTTATGAACTTTTAAGCCGGTCCCCGAGAAAGACAGACACTTAGCGAGCTGGGAGATGGTAACTTTTAGCTGCTACACCAAAAAAAAAAACAAGGCCATGAAAAACGAAAATGGTACACAGAAGGAGGCTACACAGCAAAACAGCGAGATGATTTTTTTTTTTGATTCGAGACAATAAAATGAAAACACTATGATAATGATCGAAATAAGGACAATGATACACATCTACCAACAACAATTAGGGTTGAGCTTTTTTGAGGTTTTACTGTACGTAGACGAAGGACTTGGTTCCAAATAGTTATTTTTATGGTTTTCATTCGGTTTCCTTGACTTGGTTCGATGGGCCGCTCAAAAATGATGGAATCTGATACTTTGGGCAATTGTTAATGTCGAGAAAATGAAGATTTAACGTTTTCGATTTCGGCACGTTTGAGAAATTAATAGAAGCGAAATGTTTTTAAATAATAGAAAATATCAAATGGGACTGCTAAATTCATGTTGTATGGTTTATGTGTTTGGTGTTGAAGAAGAAATCTATTCAGTTGTTTGATCAAATGGTTTGATCAAATGGAAATTGTACTTGATCATGAGCTGAATGAAATGAGTTATGGTAATTTCAGGTTTTGATTTTTATGTTATTGTTTTTTTTTTTTCAAAATTGTGTCCATTTCCAAGGCTAGAGATATGATCAACTTACCGTTTACAGATATGTATCTGAAGTTACACTAAAAGATACTTTATATACTTCCTACTATATAATAAGATTACTTATTGTATTGTTTAGTTTTTAGGTAAATGCTCAACATATCCAAAGTCAGGTAGTAATAATATTTTCCAACTCTCGTAAAGGGACAAAATTTTGTGATTGTTGTAAGCCAATTTCAGGTGGGTTTTTTGTTTAAATATTTACTTTTATATACAAAAACGTTTGAACGATTTTAAGATGTTGTTTTGTTTTACAGATGGAAAGATAGATAGGTTAAGAGATATAGAAATTTATAGAGAGACAGATCATATTTGATTTGTACAAAAAGTTATTAATATGTGAAAAAGTGAAACTTGAACCAGCACAAGAAAATTCGTGTATAGCAAATGAATAAGTATATAAATATATTGGTTAAGTGGGAATGCGGAACAATATCTCAACTAAATAAATGGAGGAAAACGAGTTTCCTTTGATGTGGAGTAGGTAAATCGTAAATAGTTATAATATATTTCAAGAGAAACTCGTGTGTATAATTGGGTTAGTATTAAAGTAAATCGTGTGGAAAGGCTTCAACTTTCGGTTAGGCAAACTAATTGTAAATAAAACCAACGAAAACTTAAGCCTCTGCTCGTGTTCCTTCCAGTTGAGGAAGGAAACTGTTTCGCCAGAGACTTCAAACAAAAGGTACCCAAAAAAGTTGAACAAAAGACTGAAGAACTTAGTGTGGCTTAAACGGAGGTTAACCAAAGACGCAACAGGGAACTGAAGTACAAAGACGCTTCTCATCTTCTTTCATAATTTTTTTTTTTTTTTTTGGCATTGGTTTGTATTGAACGGCTGCTTCGTATATAATTCCGTCATTGTCAAGCTGGCACCCATACCTAATATACCTCGACTTGTCATCATCCTCGCCACCACTCACGGCTCCACTGGCGGCGGCTCCGCCCTCTCCGGCAACAGCTCCCTCGGCGCCCTCGGCTCCATCGGCTCCTGCGCCCTTGCGGAGTCCCGGGATCGATGGTATCGATGGCATCGCTGGCATGGCCGGCATCGATGGCATCGACGGCATGGCTGGCATCGACGGTATCGAGGCGTTTCCCAGCCAACCCTTGGCACTGCCCAGCCAACCGCTGTAAGAAATGGCAAACAGAAAGGAGCATTAGTCGTGGGTCCTTAGTCCTTGGCGATTGAGTGACTGACTGACAAAATGACAATCAATCTTTGCCCTAATTTGACAATATTCAATGCTCGCATGTGGGTGGCGCTGGATAAGGGCCTGATAAAAATCTATAATGTACCATGTCAAACAATAAGCAGGCGCCTCCAATCGCCGAGCTCGTGCTCACACATACATGTTTAGTATAAGAGCTCGCACATACAGTGTGGCAAAATAATTGATTTCCTTTCGATATTTTGTTTATTTATGCCAATATCTTCAGATTTAAGAAGAAAATATTATTATGAATCGTGATCAGCTTTTAAAGAGAAATAGTTTTGAAATAACTGCATTAAGCACCCTTTTCAAATTCTGTCTTGTTTGATAATCCTGCGCGATTCGTTGAACTATTTTTACGACGTCATAAATAAAATCCAGCTAACAAGCCTATACATCCAGAGTACACATAGGTGTGTGGGAGGTATTGTGTGTATTATAGGAAGGAAATCTGTTGGAGACGGCTTTGCCGTAAACTTCGTCCCAGACCGACACTGTGTCAATCACAACAAACAACACAAAGATCATCGAAAAACTGAAAGTGGAAATAAAGTGAGCTGAAGTGAGCCATGTATGACTGCTGTCCTGTGTGTCTGGGCAGGCTTCGTCGGCAGGTGAAGACGCCATGCAAGCACACATTCTGCAAGAACTGTCTATGCAATGTCTACAAACACAGCCCCGCCAAAGCCTGTCCACTCTGCCGGGCCCCCTTGGAGTACTACATCGTAAGTCGTTTAGGAATATACTTGCAATTATATGAATTAAATCTTCCATTTCCCTGGAGCAGAGCAAGAGGAACAGCACAATCAAACTGGTCTTCTTTTCATAGAGTCCATCGTTAAATTTATATGTTAATGGATGTTGCTTTTCTGTTACTTGTTTAAATTATTTCATTTTGTTTAATTTTATATATATATATTTAAATCAAAAGTAGCACATTGGAGACCAGGATTCCGAAAATCAATAGCTTAGCTTATGCAATGCAATGGTGAGTTTAAGAGTAACAAATTGCAAACTTAAATTATCAACATCTATTTCAGTTGCCCAAAGACAGTGAAATTATGATTAAATCGCTTGACTGGGAGCTTCGGGGTCTTCATTCAGCCAAGTACAACAATCGATTGGAGAAAAGTCCTCGTCCTTTTCCTTTTTTTCCGCTTTCCACACTCAAATATTCCATACACATATTGCAATATTGAATGCTCTGCCTGCGGCGCTACAAGGAGCAGGGACATGACGCGGAATAAGCAGAGGGATACGCCCCCTTCGAGCCTAGGATATTCTATATGGTGATGCTGGTGCAGATATAGCACTCGCACATTGGCACATAAAAAGCGAGCTGCGCTATATATAGAGGAAATAAAATAAAACTCACAATGACAAGCAAAGGATTTCAATCGGTATGCGGTTCGAGCAACGCGCCTGCACTTATATATCTGTAGATTCATGTGCATTATGCTTCATTATGACGGGGCAAGGCCAGCGGAATAGTGGACAGGCATTGCGCATACGCCGCGTTGTATGGATGCTCATCGATGCGGAATCAGAGCAGTAGTGAAAAATCGCTGCCGTAAATCGAATAAAACTGCAGCCAGGACCCATTAATTTTTTTTCTCCCCCAACTGCACTTAATTGAGGCGGCAAATTAAATTTGTACCCAACTGGGTCAGGAGATTAAAGAAGCATATGTCGAGCCGCATCTAGCATACGCCATGTTGGCCCGACCAATTAGGAAACCATCTCGATGGGCATATCGGCAAAGTTGTAGCGCATCAGTATATGGAACGACAATGACTATCGCCATGGAGCTTATCATTAGCAAGGGACCGGAGGCACTCGCTCCTTTTTTTTTGCTCTACTTTCTCCCAGGGCTTCCCTTTTGTGATTTATGTCTTCGTCATTGGTTAAAAGGATGCTGAGGGGTTGGAGCTGGCATCTACGCAGTTTTACTGACCTGACAGCGGCGGCAACAGTTTCCGGTCTTATTTATGGCTCCAAGGATTCCCAGATGGGCATTGCATAACTCAGCACGAGCAAACCGATAAGTGGTTGGACATTCACTTGAGAGATGGTTTCTTAAAGTAGCCCACCGACATTTCCTGCTCTCTGCCAAGTGTGAATCATAAATTTCCATCTACTTTAATTATGCGATACGCACTCATATCGACTTTTTGCTGCTGCTCTTAAGCATTCTTTTTAGCTAACTTTTTTTTGTCCTGCCACCAGAATTTTCCCGTGAAAAGTTTTAATTATAAAAGTTCGGGCCAACGCTGCGGCAAACACATAGAACAAGAAATACGACATGCCGCAATGCCAGAAATCAGTGGAAACAATGGAGTGAAGTGAGGCTGACCTCAATTCTTCAGACATCTTCATCATAAATCCGGAGGGTAAACAAGGCCAGCAAAAACTAATTAATTGGCTTTTCAGGCGCCGGCAATCGATTTTCGAGGATTATTTTATATGACCACCGCTGTATCTCACTACGTCATTTGTCAAAAGAAATTTCCCAAGCTCTTTAATCGAATTAAATTTTATTTGAATTTAACAATTTAAAATCAGCATTTTTACACACAAAATATGTCAAAAATAACATGTATTGTAAACAGCGATGTGTTGGTGTAACATTTCTTTTTTCACTTCTAGTTTTTTGCAGAATTTCCCAGTTAAAATGTTGCAGAAAATGCTTTTCACTCTTCAATTTTTTTATTGCAACAATGTCGTGGAGTCGTGGTGTCATTCCCTTCGAAAAAGTGAATGACAAAACAACGGCCAACGCACATGGCACTTATGTAAATTGCAGCCTGTCTGGGAAAAGCAATGTGGGTGGCTTTGGGTGGGGAGAACCATTCGCTGCAATTGCAACTGCAAATGGAGAAGTGCAAATGTGGCGAAAAGAGCAGGAAGGGATGCAGTGGGGTGGGTGGGGATTTTGGCGTTTTAGCAGTGCTTGCCACCCAGCTTGACACTTTCATCCCCACACTCTGAAAAACCCCTTGTTGATCCCCAATCCTCTGATGCGAAAATTGCATTGTCAGCACAGAACGGCGTCAACTGTTGCAGTTGCTCCATATTCTTGTGCACTCTTTTCACGGCTTTTCTAGCGAATTGGCCATTTTAATTGTTGTAGTCGTTAATTGGAGTACTATGAAGTGTTGCATATCCTCACCCTCCCCTTTGACTGGAATTTTCTAATTGGATTGAGATTTTGTTGGCGCCGAGCGGAGATTTATCCAGTTTCAAAGGGTCTAAATCGGAACCAGACACGAAACGGCAGAGCTGATGGGCCTATAACTAAAGACCATGGCAACACAATCCGTTGTCATGTTTGAGCCCTCCATCTTGCTGTCGCTCCTTCCCTTCCGCTTTTCTGCTGCTACACAATGGCCTGTATTTAAAGATAATGCTTATAGGAAATTTATTACATTCGCCGTGGATAATGCGAGGGAAAGTAAAGCTAAATGCGTGTATAAAGCAAAAAGAAATGATACCCGGCTAAAGGCACCTGCTGAGCTTCCATTTTCCCCAACCCCATTCCACCATCTGCTGCCAAAGAATCTCCGCCATCATCATTTTCATCGAAAACCCCCACCCAGGGTAGGCTTATACTAAGGGGGGAGGTACAACAGTATTAAAGCGAAGCTTAGTTAAACTGTTGTATAATTTTGCATTGGAAGGAAAATATAAGTGCCATACGCAATTTTTGTGAAACAAGCATAATTTTGTAGCTGGAATGCGGGTTTTTCGATACTTTTAAAGCTGCCCTCGCCATTTAGCAAATGCCACATTCTGTCAGAGGCGCAACAGCCAGCAAAGTAGCGCCGAGAAAAATCCACATTTGACAAATTACCAGCGAGCAGGTAAACAGAAGGCGACTAAGCCCGTCCATGAAAAAAGGAGGCGGGAAAACACAGGAAAAACCGCCAGAAGCGGGAAACTGGGAGTGGCTGGGATGCAGGTTTGCCAGGGGACAGGACATCTACATAATCATGGTCATGTGTGGCTATTAATAAAAGATGAACGCAACATTAAACGACTGCATAAACGTGAGTCATCCATCCATCGGCACGATTGTTGCCTGCCTTCCTTACGATTTCGCCATTTGACATTTGACTTTTCATGCCCGGCAGATTTCTATTTTCATATCGCGTTTAAAATTGCTTTTTCTTCTTTTTCTTTATTTACTTTTTGGGTTTTTTATTTGATTTTATTTTCAATTAAAGTGAGCTGAGCAAACATAAATATCTGCTGGAAAGTGGCCTATCAAATATTCATGTGGAGCACTGTATGGGGGAATGTAAGTCGAGGCAAAATGTCGAGAATAAATTATTCAAAGCGAGAATTGATGAACAAACTGGCTAACAGAGATTGAAACTCTTTGCGCGGGGAATTGGCCCAATCAACGGAATCGGCCAGAAAAGGCGATTGGTAATTCATTTGCAAATCCGTTTGCCCACAATGCACAGTGGTTCCCCCATAGGCCAAAAATAAAAAAATCAAACTCCAAATTTTGACTTTAAATGTATCATTACTTTCTCATAATTGGTCTAGCTTTTCAAATTTATTCATGTTTTTTTTGCAAAATAATTGAAAACAAAAGAGTTTTGCATACTAACACTTAATTTCAAACTGATCGTTCATATGACAGCTATATAATATAGTGGTTCAATCCGGCGGATTTTTTCATATAATTTTGCTACAAAAATATGAAAATTTGTTGCTAAGTTTCAAGTGTCTACCTCAACTAGAAGTATTTTTGGGCGCTTTCCCCATACAATAGGAACTACTGTGAAATGGTGGTAAAAATAAACCAACTTTGAGCTGATTATAAAATGAACCCTTTTTTCTGGATTCAGCCGCAAGCCCTTTTTGTTAACTTATGCCTTGTTTAATTACGACAATCACAAGTACGTCCCACAGGATTCTCGGTTGAAACCAAATAACAAAAACAATAACACATACCACCGCTTCGAAATAATCATACTAGAATAATTAGGCGCCTTGTTCACAAACCCCCCGGTCTAAACCACTTAATATGATTGCCTAATGGCTGTCGCAACTACCGGGGATTCAACATTCTAGGAAACGACCCACCTAAGCCACGTACATTTAAAGGAACGACTGCGAAAGCTTAGAAATGCGAAAAAGAAGCATAATCATCAAAGTCGACGCGAAATATCCAAAGCTGTTTGAGTAGAAGTCCCATAAAAATATTACGAGTAAGGACGATTAAAAAAGGTGAGAGGTTGAACACTTTATCAATTTAAGTGGAGTTAGAAATGAATTTCTCTGGGTTAACCAACATAATGCGGTTGAGCAAGGTTAATTAGACTAAAAGTTGCCGACAACGTCTAAAAATAGGAAAGAGGAACGAAAAATAACAATCTGCATGCAAATGACAGGTGGACAGAAAGGGTGAATAACCAGCTCTTCAGAGTCCTTTTTGTTTCACTTGTCGCATTTTCAGGATACTTGTCAATTGTGGCTTTTCTTGTTTCATTTTGATGTTCGCACGAATGGATATATACAATTTTCGAAAGGCAATTCAAAAAATTAACCTAATTTAGGAATTTTACCCTTGGCAAAGCTAAATATGCGTATAAGACCATTCGCGCCAAATAAAATTTTGAAATAATTTTATGCCAAATACGATATATAAACCAAATGAATACAATATAATAAAATATATCAATAAAATATTGAATACATTTATATTGTTTGTCAGACAACTATGTTATGCGGGAATTTCTTTTCCTTTTCTCTTGAGTAGCATAGGTTTTGGGGAACTCAACAATAGTGTTTTCAATACACTAAAGCACCAATAACATAGGTGTGGGAAGAAGAATATACGGTCTTCAATAGTAGGATATCCTTTCGGCTCGTGATTAACTGTTTCGTGCAACCATTTCGGGTTATACACACACTTATTTATAGCTTCGAATTTAATGGCACAGTCCCCGAAATGATAAACATCCCACGGCAAAGGTTTGGGACAATTGTTGCCAAGGGCTTTGGCTCCTGAATTGCGATGGTCCGCTGCCGCTCAATCAAAAAACTGAATGGCGCGTGAGTGTGTATGATGGCCAAAAGCCCAGGAGGCGGCCCAAAGGCTATAAACCGGTAGCAAAAAGGTGCAAAGTGTTGGGAATTTTATGCGCATTAATTATACGCAGCGAGCACGCCCCGAAAATGCAAATGAATTATTTAGCTTGATATTTAAGCTGATTGAGATGAATTAACTTGAAATGAATATCAAAGGCAGGGGCAGCACCAAACAAAGGCCACTTAATGCTCAACACGTGGGCGAGCGCTTACATTTGCGACTCGAATTTCCCACGGCGATTGGCAGAGTTTCGCCAAACCAGCAAGGAGTCTCCCGGAGTCCTCTCGAAAGTGTCACTACACATGTGAAAGTGGCTTCTACTTCAACTTTTGCAGCCAACGGGCAGGCAATTTGTGTTAGCTTTTGACTTCCCCTCGGCGATTATGGTTGCAGCCCTTTTGGTTACTTTTAGACCCCTACCTGTGCACCATTTGATGGCCCAAACGGGCGTGGTCGCGGCTCAGTTTGAGAAAAAGTTTCTGTGCTAATGATTTTACGACTGCGAACAAAAGTTTTCCTCTTACTGCGTTGGAAAAAAGGTAAATAGTTTATAGTTGGGGCCCAAGTAGTGGGATAATGGCTTCCAATTAGGTATAATTACAAAAGTATAAACTTATAATAATATAAAAATACAAACGAAATGAACTTACGTGGCTTCGGATACTAATGAATCAACCAGGGAGGCGGATTTGGGAAGTCTAAAAGAAATCATAAGAGTGTAAATCAAAATAAATAAAAAATATATCTGATCAAACGAAATCAAGAAGGGTTCACAATTAGGTAAATTAAACCAGGCGATTTTAAATTAAATGAAAACAAACTACACAAATAAGTCAGGTTTTTACATGGAAATGGTATTTTCTGTTACCCGCCGAGTCTGATAAATTTATTTAATTCCTTCCTCCGTTCCCAACTACATTTTCATCCGGGTTTGTTCACCGTTTGGATAATTACCTGCAAAAAGAGTGAAAAGAGTTTCCAAAGTTAATGAAGATGTATATCACCAGCGATTTTGAATGTATTAGGCAAATTAATTAGATCATTTCGTGTTGGGTCTGGGCAACCGTTCGGGCACAAAGGCCTGCGAAACGCCCAACCAAACTAAAATGCTTCCTGACCTGACCCTCTAATTAAGCCAAAGGATATGATTACAAATGCGAAACAGGACTGGGCGCAACATGAAAGCGAAATAAAAGACCAAAGTTCACGCTCAAGCGGACCCAGTGGCCCATTCGTACATATAGATTCGCAAGTCTCCAGCTGAGCGGAGGAAAACAATTTCTTAACATAAATCAACTCAACGGGGGAATTGTGGCTAGCTGCTTTCCAGATATTTATGTAGCAATTTGCCAACAAGGACAGCAGCGCAGTATTGATAAACAATACCAATCGAATTGTATCGAATGGCAGGTGGGGCAAAAAAAAAAATGCAAATCGTACTCTGACCTTGACCCAATAAAAATGGCATAAGGTTTGCGGCTCGTGTCCTGCGATACAGGCCATGAATAGCAAAACAACAGTACTCGTATTCGTCGGGCGTACAACTTGCAAAGGGCAACCAAGATAAAAGTCTAAGCTGGCACACTTCGCGTATACGTAATGTAACAAAATGCATGCAGGCAAGGGCACCCAATGGGGACGGGAGTGGGTGTTGTTTTGCTGCTGCTGTCAGTGGAGCGACAATGTTGGGGAGTGGCCCATGCGTAATTTATGCCGACCGATTCAGTGGCAACTGAAAATTTTATTCAATTAAGCGAAGCTCTGCGTTTCATCTAGCAACCCCCTGTTTCGCTGGCCACCAACATGTTTATGGCAAATTGTCAGCCGCAACAACAGCAGCAGCAGCAGCGGCAAGGATCGTAAACTTCCTGGCACCAGCCGTTCGCCTTCGCGAGTTTCCTTACTGCGTCCTTTTACATAACATGGCATTCATTATAAGGCTAATTAAGTATACGCCATGTTGTGAGCTCCGGCACTCAATGCACGCTGCACTGTTTGCATTTGCTCGCTCTGCTCATGACAACACCAATACTTGGGAACATATGGCGAGAGTGTTAGTTTTGACGAGGTTACGCCTGAAACTAATGAGATAATAATGGGTTATTGCGCTCGATAGATAAAGCAAAACATGCATGTCCTTCAAGTGGAATATGATTAAAGCCGACTCAAGCATACGGATAATAAATGGTCGGAAGAGTACGAAAACAAGTGTACACACTGAATAGTCTCCTATAGAAGCGAAATCAATAAGCATATGGACCAATATGGATACGTTCTTAAAATAAACCCCGCTAAGTAGGCAACAGTTTTTATTGCCGACTTCAGTGCTCTCGAATTGGCAACGAATGTTGCCCATACGCCGCGTAATCCCTACTGCCGCACCCAGCGATGAAGCATCCAAGGACTGCGCCACGTTGCAGCAACGTGTTGACCTTTAGCACACTTTCCGCAGCAATCCTTCTCACTGTCACTTCGTGTGCCCCCAGTCGTATTATCTTAATTGTTATGCAGGCGAAAGTGTGTTCGTTTCGCAGTGTGTGACTTGGCATATTTCATTACTCAATTACAAAGCAAACTGTTTTAGGAGCCAGAGTCAAATGGAAGGACTAAGCCGTTTGCGATTTTCAATTAACGGCCAACTTGCACAACACACACGACGTGCTGAGTCACAGGCGAATGAATGAGTGAATGAATGAATCGGTGAAAGCATGAATTGCAGCACTCACCACCACAACATCGAGCCGATTTAATGAAAGATGCAATATGGCAGGATGGGTTGACCCTGATCTAATGCAAAAGGGTCGCAGGCGGAGGTCGTCATTTAATTAAGAAATGCTTTGACTCCGGTATGCGACCACTGCTGTCAAGTCGGTAAGTGTAAATACCATCTCTTTAACGTATTTCCCTGGCAATAAGTACAACCAAATCGATATTGCTCAGATAGAAAAAAGGGCAGCTTGAAACCGTAAAAAGTTTCATCAAAAAGTAGATGGAGGCAAGGCTTTAATTTCGCTTGGAAAACTTTGACAGCCATTTCTAGATAAAGTCAGAAACCTTTTAAGACGGCCGTTGGGCACGAAAATTTGCTAAGTAAAAGGTTTCGCCTGTCACGTACAGCCATGGAATGTGTGAATTTTCACTTAAAGGATTGCGTTATCGGGAGCTTAAAAGCTGCGAGAAGCCAAAACATAACATTGGATAATGTCATTAGCAGTAAAGTTGAGTAATTTTGTTTATTGAAAAAGCCGTGAGGGAAAAACTTTCAAGGATACTGTTTCCCGGGAAACTTGATTTGATCTCATTAAAAGTTATATTATTCCCCCAAAAAAGGTCCACGAAATTGGATTAAAATCGAGGAGCCTAACCCTAAAAGAGTTGAAATGTGTAAGTTTTGAAACGCCGCTGCTGGTGTACCATTTAAATTGCAAATTGTGCGACGTCGAATAGAGTGGGCCCAAAAACCATGGCCACGAGCCATTTTCGTAGACGTTTAGAAGCCTGTTGTTGACAGAATTAATTGCGCACGTTAACGTTGCTACGCGGGTGGCGGCATCCGAAACCGAAAATTGAATTCTAGGCGACGTGGCTGCCAAAGGAGTCCAGCCATCCTGCCGCTGCAGCTTCCGAAGCTGAAATTGAATTACGCGTGTTTTTCATACACATTTTTTGCGCCACTTTCAGCCACGGAATTGCGTTAGGCCAACGGGCAACAAAAGCCACCCAAAGGCTGTTTCGCCAATAAAAGACCCGAATTGATGCCCAGAGACAATGAGCTGTCCTGTCGTTGGCTCGACCGACAAGGCAGATGGTTACTCCAGCGCCACCTACACTCAGCATTACGTATACGCCCCGTCACCGTGATTAGGCAGGAGCCCGAAAAAGCCGAGCCATAAATTTCAACTGCAGAGCCAGGCGGAAATTTATGAAGCACAGCACAAAACAAAATGGCCGCTGTGAAAGCTTGGGGCTATGTGTTTTACACTCGACCAAATCATCACACACCCCCGACCATCAGGATGTGGGCCAAAAGCAGACATACATATGAGCAATTGGGTCTGGCTATTAGCACTGGCAACTGAGCTGCCATTAACGCAATGCAAATACAACCCTCGCAGCCTCGAAATTTTCCAGCTTATCAAACGGCGATGTTTTCTACTTTTGCTCTGCTGTATTATTACTTTTTTTCTGTTATTTTATAGAGCGTGCCCGTTTTATGTAAATTTTAAATATTATTCAAGAGGCGGTTTATTTGCTGGAACCATTGGCTTTATGACTGTGACTGACAGGAACCCCAACAGGGATTACGGACGAGGGGGAATGATGTGTGATATCTACAGCCATTTGCATAGTTGGATAAGCACTGGGAATGTGCACTCAATGGGCTACAAAATGGCACAGATGGGCGAGGTTTAAACAGATAATCCAGGGAACTTGGATTTATTCTAAAATATTAATATTCTTAAAAGCCAAACTAATATTTATTATTCCAAGATTTTTAATCATATATCCTAATCCTTTCGCATCAAGATATCTTTGCAAAAGGATACAACATACAGTTTGCAAACACAAACAATTTAAACCACTCAGTCAGATGAAAGCAAGTTTTTAAGTTTAGACGTGCCAGTCGCACACTCGCGGCCATAAATATAGGGATGCCAGCCTCCCTGACATCCAGAGCAAAGTTTTTGGCAGAGCATTTCTCATGCTGCGAGGACAGTGGGAAATAGAAACAAAGCACGTAGTCTGGCTGCCGTTTTTACGATACGCCGTAATTTGCTACTTTGACGCAAGTCCTGTGAGGTCCTGTGAGACCTCTGCTTGCTGGCTTTTATGTGTGTGCGTGCTGCGGCCCACACAAACACATACACACTCAGTCCCTCGCTTCCTGTTCCCCGGATGTGGCTCCTGGCTCCTCCCCCGTCTGTTGCATCGTTTGTTGCCATTACCCGGTTGGCCTGTCACTTCCGCGCTCCGTTAATATTTATGTTTTGCCAGCGCTTGTCTTGGTTCTTAACGCGACTTTATCATCGTCTGCGTCTGGAGCAGGCCCAGCAACTTGGCAACATGGCAACATTATCGTGAAGGGCTCAAACGGCACACAAACTTTTAGCAGTGACTGGCCTTCCGGCTGCCTTGCCTCGACTCGCTTTAGTTGACTTCCGGTCGTGCACTTTCCCATCCTGCGGACATTCCATTTATCTTTATTCGAGCAAAAGTCCAACTGCTAACATATGTTTCCCACCCGGTTTCCTATATTTCCATATGTTCCTGCCGTGTCCTGATTTCATTGCGTTTTAAATCGGACCACGCGGAGCATCTGCGTCGTTCGCACCTTGGCCAACTTGGGAGGTCAGTTTACGAGGAGCATTAAATTTTATTTTTTTGTCGGCATTTCGGTTTTGGTGCTCCTGCGTGCAGGGCCATAAAAATCCGTTTGGCAAGACCTTTGGCCCACTTTGCTTTTTTGGCATAATTGACCGCCAATTGGTGTGGCAAAAGTGGCACGGACAGCGCCAACGTGTCGGGGTCAAAAGGTGGATCTATAAAAATCGGTGTTAAGCTGATTGGACACTTTGATGGCCTCTGATTAGCAGTGGAGCCACTGGGCAGCCAATTATGTACATGAAAAACTTAGCAACTGGGAATTTTTAGATTCCAGCTAACATGTGTTTAAATCAAAAATCACTAAAAATAGAAAAGGGTTACCAAATGAATTATACATCTTTCTGGGAATTAAAAAAATGAAAAAAACTACCGTGCGACACGCATTCTAAATCAGCCCTTTTCTTTGAGTGGGCGTGAGAAACTCCCTGGCCAGCAATTAGGCAGTGAAAAACTCGTGTGACAAACACTTAATTTGCATAAAAATTACTATTTATATGGGCCGAATGATTTAGCACGAAACAAATGCCCAGAGCCATAAATATTAATTCGTGGTGCAAACAATAAGCACACAATGCCGCAACAGAAAAGATTCGAGCGTCGTATAAATTGAATTAAATGCGACAGCTGAAAAAATACACAGAACAAATAGTTTCAGGACAGGACAGGACCCACCCACGGCGCAGGCGGCAATTAAGGTCCTGCCCGAACGTACTGAAATTGCAGCGAGTGGAGGAGGAGGCGGAGGAGGAGTAGCTGCTGACCACAGGGATTGTTTGGCTGCTTTTGGTGCCAGGCCAGGGCGTTAATTTGGCTGGCAAATGTCAAATGGCGAGCGCTCGGACACAGGGCGTCGTTAGCACCCACGCCATGTCCTGGCAAATGGCGATATGTCCGGCGGTGTCCTGCCTTGACATGAAATTTTAATACCGCCTTTAAATTTAAGTAGCCTGTGGGGTTTTCCTTTTGCATTCGGCTTGGCAGCATTTCAATTGGATTCCCGCCGACCGTCTCGTTTCTCTTATTTATATTTTTATATCCTTGGGAAATGTGTGTGTTCAGTTTGGTTCGGTTCGGTTCAGGAGGCCAAATGTCGCTCGATAAATTTCTGTGGGTTTTCCATTTCGCCAGACTCGCATTTATTTATTTATTTTGAGGCCATCGCTTTGATTTTATTATGTTTGTCTCCAGGTGGGCGGACAAAAAAGGAAAATCTCGGCCGGACTTTGATTTCCACTGCTTGTTGGCTCAAATATAATACTTATATAATTTGAATAGGACTCGTGATAGCTATTTGCATATAGAGGGCATATTTCAATCAGGCCAAGACCATGCGACATGTGCAAATATTTAATTCTTAACTTTTGTTTGCCCTCGCCCTGCTGCTTGTGTGCCTAATGATGACCCGAATGGCATGGCAACTGGCTAGCAATCAAGAGTTAGCTGTTATTGTTGGTGAGTAAATTGTGTCAAGCGGCGTTAAGAATGCATTGCGTACTTTTACTTTGTCCAGCTCGTTTGCCAAGCAATTTGGTCGCAAGATGAAATAGTTAGTTACTCGTACCCTTTCGCTTCGTATTTGTTTTCATTTTATTTTGGCATAATTTTAGCAACAAAGGCAAGGGCACACGCATACATACAGACACACTCGCAGAGAGCAAGTGCAAATAGTGTAAATGTCCTTGAAAGCGCCAACAACTTTGGCCCTGGCGAAGGCAGAGAAAAAATCAGAAAAGGAGCGAGGAAGCGCATGTACAGGTGGGGATCCGGAGGAGCTTAACTAATGGGTGGAAATGCATTCGCTTATTACTCCGGCATAGCCTACTTTTTCGGGCAGCCCTTAATCGAATATTGACCGATTTTTGGGCTAAATCACCGACCCCATTGGCTTCATGAGCAACTCAATATGCATGACAGCGAAAATTGAATTAATTAATTCATTGAAAATTATAGAGATTTGACGCTGATTGGCGAGCGATGAAATGAAAAGGGCAGGGGCACAGGCGTAAAGACAGGCAACAAGCCAGCACACACGTTTTCTGAATGCACAATTATTAAATAGGCTGACAAAAGGACAACAAGGGAGCGGGGCAGGAGGTGGAGTAGCAAATCCTCTAGAGCGGCCGCCACCGTCGTTTCTACTCGTTTTGGCCACATCACATGTGCACATTTCGCAGAGAGGAGCATAGAGCGTCCTTTCGCACGGCTCTCTCGTATCGATCCGCAAAACGAGCAAAAGTCAACTGGAAACTGGAAAGCAACCACCAAAAGGAACACATCCTGCCTCCCAGCCAGCCCCCCTCCGAGTGCTCGACCTCCCCCCCATCGACATTGGTGACAGTATTTCGCACACAGCAAGATGGTCAAAAAACCAGAGTGTACGAGTGGTGAAAGCGGACGTGGGCGCCGGGGGGACAGCCGCCAGCTCGAATGACTCAACATTTTGTGGTTATGCAGGAGCCACGTGCAAATTATTTTCATTGGAACGTACAGAAAACAAAAAGAGTGAAATAAAGACGAGATACAAAGAACAACACGAAGGTGGACCAACTCGTCAATGTCAATTGATAGTGAAAGGACTTGCGGGGCAGGAGGAGAACGGCGCCCCGTTGAAAAGGCGTGACACATCACGGACTTGGGTTTCAAAGACAACAACGACGACGACCACGACGACACCAGCTGTTGGCAGCTGTTTGGAAAAACGTGCCCCGGATTGACATCCTGGCATCCAGCGCACACTCGCACAATTAAATATTAATGAGCTGAATTAAGTGAAAAACAACGTTACTTGACTTTGGCTGATCTTCCGGATTAGCCTGCAACTTGTGGCATTAACGGGCCATCACAGCGGGCCTAACTTGTCCAAAATATCAGCCGAATAATTGGAATTTACTTTCATTTATTTCGAGGAAAGGAAGGTTAAAACGGCAGTAACACTCTTGTGGGATAAAGCAAACCCAACGTAACTGGGGTGTAGAATGCCTGCTAGAGATTGATGAAGTACCCTGAAGAAGCGCGAAGGACGAGGTCAAATGATACGGCGAGGTCGAAAAGAAATAGGGCACTACTATCATTCATTTTGAGGGAAGGAAACCAAGAAACCAGTCGGAAGCTTGTAAGCATAGAGTTGCTCTTTTCCGTTTTCTGACAGTTCAAGGAATTTCGTTTGGTCAACAAAATTAGGGCAAATAAATTCGTTTGGAGAATTATAGTACTGACAGTCTAGCATACTAAGTAATACATATATGCCAAGCTAAGAGAAGTTTCTGAAGACTGAATTATACTATATTCTATGACGATTCACATATTTCAAATATTAAAAAACAGTCTTCAGCCCGCAATCCACCCTTTCACGAATAATCAAACGAAATCCATTTAAGCCACAAAATGGCCTGGCATTTTCAAATCGAAATTGCTAGCCAGAAAAGTTCAGGGAAGGAAGTCAACTTGCTTCGCAAGGAAACGGAGCCATATGGGATATATATGGGAGCGAAATTATCGGGCATTTGGATTCCAGTTTAAGCAATTATGTTCAGTCACGTGAGCGCGTGCGGAATGCAACGTAAAATGCAGGATAAGCGGAGTGTGTCAAAACAATGATGAATGTGCCGTAAAGCAGCGATTGCTGGAGGGCAGGAACTCCACGGGGCGAAATGTTAAAAGGTACAAATAGCAAGGTCACATTGGCACGCCATGTCAGGTCGACTGAAGTCAGGATTTCGGAGTCACAGTCACGGAAGACTAGAAAGATGGGCCGAAGGATTACCCAGGGCGCAGTGTTCGATTCACACACTTACCTTTTGCCAGCTTCCTCGCCCTCGAGTCCTTCGCCACCGGCGGCGGCAGCTGCCTCCGGGTCCACGGCGGAGGAGGCCGTGGCCTCCACGGATGTGGATGCTGCTGGAGCGGCTGCGGGCGCATCTCCAGTGGGCGCGGGCACATCCTCGTCGCCAGCGCCTCCTTTAACGGCGCCCACCAGCGAGGTGAATTGATTTGTTAGGCCCGAAAACATGTTGGCTCCTGCTGTTTCTCTCAAGGATTGGTGGTGTGTCCTGACCAGGAAGACGTGCGCACGTTCAACGCTCTCTAGGCTCTCTTGCTCTCGCGGTTCTCACGGTTTTCCACTGCTCTCCCGCTCCTGGCGCTCCAACTTTTACTACACTGGGCAGAGGCAGATAGAATGTCCTGTAATGGGTTTTCCTTTCTTTCAGTGTTTCGTTCGCACCACAGAAGTTTCACTTTCAACGCTCGGCGTTATGTAAATTCTCGCATTTAACTTGAAATTTGAATTTTGCACGCTGCAATTGCGTTGGCCAGATGGTCGAGATGGAAGGGAAAAGAATGCTTTTTATTGCTACTTGGCGAGGCGGTGGGGAAAATCAATAAAACGGACTGGGAATTGCGTGGCTATTGGGCACAATTACACGATAAATACTCTGCGATTCGATCGATTTTCCACATGGACACACGCCACGCTCGAGTTTCTTTTCTTTTGGGTTTATAGCTATTCGCTATTTGCACAACTAAAGTAATTTGAGTCGCAGCCAATTACCACTTGAGCTTTTCTCTGCCAACTGGATTTAGCTTTTCTTATTTTTTTTTCTCTTTGGTTTTCCGTTCGCTGCCAGGAGACTTTTGGATTTTCGGCTGCCCACTTCGAAGGTCCTCTGAAAACTGACGGAGCAGCGGAATGTCGATGGCTCAAATACCGAGCTGGAGTGTCGTCTTCGCTCTCTTGGACTCGGGGATTGGGGATTCTCAGATTCGGATTCTCGTATGCGTACGTTCGCTTTCTCCCTGGAAAAGTGGAGTCCACCCCCTCCTCCGCGTTGCTGGGGCGATGGTATTGCGATTTCCGTGGGTGGGATATTTGTGCGCTGGAATGCGCATGTGTGTTTTGGCGTCGTTTTGCTGCTGCTGGCGCAATTAGACAAACAATTGACACGTCTATGGAAACAACAACTGCGCACCAGTAATGATTATTTTCGGTTGGTTCTCGACCAGTGCTGCCCATCAAACAGCTGACTGCCGTCGTCCGATAGCGCGCTCTACCGATATGCTCGCGCATCTCTAGCTTCTGCAACAGCTGATTTTAAAATTCAAAATTTACAAGTTCCTATTTCGAAATTTTGGAAGCCCATTGCAGCATTGGTATATTTACATCAGCATAACTAGATCAAGACATGGAACTTGGTTGATGCTTAAAATATTTTTATTTTCAAGCTCCAGCAAGCGTGATCTTAAAATTGTTCAAATTCTAGTTAGCTGGCCTGAGAGTAAAATATTTATACCTAACCATCTGAGCTAATTCGTGTTAGTTTACAAGAATTTCATAACATTTGTGTTCCCGGGAAGTAAAGTTGTTTACAGAAATTGTTTACACTTCTCTTCATGTTCGTAAATCTCTATTTACATCAACAGACTTTCATTTTTTGTACTTAACACGTAGTTTTTAAAACAATTATCAGCTAATTAGTTCGTTTGGGAAAACAAGGACACTCAGCGCCGCTGCCGCGCTCTGCTCTGAGACTCCTCCGCCGTCTCTTGAGCTGCTTCCGTATTCGACGACCTCGGCTGCTCATGGGCCTTAATTTCATGGTCCAACCGCTCTTTCGCCCGGAAAACCTTTGACTGGATATAGAAGGAGCCGCCTTTGGAGCGTTCGTTCACTTGAAACAGATGCTCGTAGTTCTTGATGATAGCGTCCACGTTCTTGGGGTCATCTATATTCAGGATCTGCTTGGCTTCCTCCAGCGTCATGCCTGCATTGATAAGTAGGTGTGAATAGTGAAATAGATAGCATGACTGTGTCCAAGACTTACCTGTGCGCAGGTTGGACTCGGCGCTCTTGTCGCCCTGCTTGCCACCACCCGCCCGTCGTGCTGCTTCCTGGGATGCGGCGATCTCCTGGCGCAGCGCCTTGGTGAAGGCTCTTCCCACTGCCTGGGCGCCCAACACGATGATCTGGGCGATATACTTGGCCATGACGTCGGTTTCTTGTACTTCCTGGGATTCGTACGTTAAATCTCCGGCACTCTATGTGTACAGCTTAATTTTGAGGCTCAAAAAACGTGTCGCTTTAATTACGCAACACTGTACTTTCCCTCCGTGTTCGAATTGTACTATTTAAAAGGCGTCCTTCTAAAGACATGCATACATAACTTTTAACACTTAATTTCGAAAGGGATTTATAATTGTATTCAGCTACCAGGTAAATTTTAGCTTTTACTCCAGATATTTACTAACGAGCAGGCGGCGAAAGGCGGATTAAACAGCTGATTAGGGATGGTACACGGTTTTCATACAGACCTATCGATAGGTTTCATAGGAAATCGAAATATTTTTAAAAACGAACTACTTAAATATTTTTTACCACGACTACTTTGTCATCGATAACAATAGTCAGTTATCGTTTTCAAAAATTCAAAATTCCCTAGTTAAGCCAATGACTCAGGAACCCAACTGGAAAAAGGATTACGACCGCCTGGTCCGCGAGCATTTGAATGATCAGAATCAGGCGAAAACGCTACAACGACAAATACGGCACTTTCGGTCAAAGCGCGTACGACTCCAGAATGAAATCGAGGCGGAGAGCAAGAGCATGGACGTTTGGGTAAAGATGATGGAGAACTTGCACCGCGGAGTGGAGCGCTTTCAGCACAACCACCTGCTCACGCCCAAAAAGCGCAAGCAGCTGCGCCGCATAATGCGAAAGCTGCCCTTGAGCAGTTTGGATGAGCAGGTGCGACTGATGGAGGTGTCGGAGCAGTTGGTGCCCAAGCCGTGCAAGGAGACTCCTAAACCACCGAAGGGCAACGAACGCCAGTTCATCAAGTACTCAGTTCCGCATCAGAAAAAGAACTGCGATCCCAATAATCAATCCCCCGTGGACAAACGGCTGGCCAGGCTATATGCCAATCTGAAGGCTCTGCAAAAAATCCACGAGCAGACCTCGTCCGTCATCGCTGATATACGTTCCCTGATGGCCACTATTGACTATTTGGAGCGCGGAAACTGCACCAAGATAAAGATCACTCCAGCGGAGGGTTCCAGGCCGTCAATAAAGGCCACCATCGAATTGGATCGGCTGCGCAGGACCAAGAACGGTAACCACTACACTCGGGAAAGTATGGACGTACGTCCTCCGTACATCCTTGACCATGTGCCGCAATTGAAACCAAACATTTTCGACGCTCTGGGAAGAAAGGCGAAAAAGTCAAAACCTAAGCACTGAACCGTTTCTGGTGGGGAAAATAATTTATTACTCCAAGAATTAGTCTACTTAGACATAGTCTCTACTGAACATGCTCTACGCTAGTCCTGTCCTGCGTCCGTTTGATATATACAATTTACAATAATCTTATTTAGCTCGGGCAAAGTGGTGGCTGATTCAAGAGAACACTTTAAGATATGCTTTTTATATAAATAATATCCAAACCAATAGATTCTCTCGGTTAATCATTGAACTAAAACTTGAGGACTTGTATCCCAAAAGTCCGTGTATGGCTAAAATTTGCCTGCCACTTTATCAACTATTTTGTTTTTCAAGAGTATTCTTTGCCCATAAATTCCCTTTATATCTGTGCTCATATGGCCTGCCTCTGTGCTTTGTGGTGGATACCGCCGGCTTGGGACATCTCAACAGAATCCCGGATTGGTGTGTTCGATGATGCAGCGCTTGCAGTACTTCTTGACCGCCCGGTAGCCCTCGATGGACACCGGACAGTCCTGGATATTCAGTTGCTGGAGTCCACGGCAATAATACGCGATACACTGCACCCCGCGGTCCGTGATCATGTCGCAGCTGCGCAGGCTGAGCTTCTTTAGGTTCGGACAACTTTCGGCCAGAGCTCGAAGCCCCGCATCGCTCACATCGCACTTCCCGATGTCCAAGGCTCGCAGACGTGGGCAGGATCTCGCCAGAACCGTAATGGAGTCATCGCTCACGGCCTCACATCCTCGAGCGTTTAGGTAGCGCAGCTTATAGCACCGCCTGGCAATCACCTTTAGCCCCGCATCCGAGACCCGTTCGCATTTGGCCACGGAAAGGTAGCGCAGTGCAGCTCCCAGCTTGGCTAACTCATACAATCCGAAATCCGTGATGTTCAGGCAGTCGGACACACTGAGCTCCTTCAGCGAGACGCAAAAACTGGGCACAAACTTCAGACCCGCATCTATTAGTTTGGGATAAGAATAGTTATTCATATGGTATCGTATCTATCATACGAGTAATCCACTCCAACTCACCTGTGACTTGTATGCAGCGGCGCAGATAAAGGTAAACCAGCTGGGGGCAGTTCTTGACCACGATCTTCAGACCCATGTCATCGATGGCCATGCAGTCCGTGAGGTCCAGATACTGAAGCAGCAGGCGACGCGGCGGCTCCATGTGGGGATTAGGACTGATGCTGCTCACCTGGCTGCAGCCTGAGAGAAAATATGATTTAAAACATGAAATCATTATCATCCATAAAAAATCCAAGATCCAATAAACTATCTGCACTCACCCGTCACATCCAGGTGCTGCAGGTTGCTGCACTTTGTCAGCGCCTCGACCAGCGCCTGATTGGAGATGTCCACGCAGGTCTGTAGCTGAAGGTGGGTCAACTCGGGGCAGCGGCGCGTGAGGAGCTGAAGACCCTTGTCCGAGATGCGGCAGCCATCGGCGAGCATGACGCGCTCCACCTCCGGACAGGCGCCATTGCAGCTCTGGCCGCACAGCTGGCGAAAGATCATCTTCAGCGTCTTGTCGCCATTCAAGTGCTCGCCCCGCAGCGAAATCACCTTCCACAGGATAGGCCGCCAGGCGAGATGCTCGAATCTACGGCAGACTCGCGCCACGTTGCACAGCTCACAGCTGTCCAGCCATGAGAAGATCCGTACAACGGCCTCGTCGGGCAGACGATCAAAGAGCGGACCGCAGCGGAAGGGACCTTTACGGTTCCAGGGCGGCGGTCCAATGGCGGTGCCAGACGCTGCTCCTCCTCCCAATCCATTGCTGGAGGCTCCTCTTCGCGGCGTTGTAGTTGGCGTACTGCTAGCCATGATTCCCGCTCCACTGGCCGTGGTGGAATTGGTCACATTGCCCGCTCCGCCACTTGAATGGTGACCTGTGGGAGAGGGTGAGACCAGCGTGGCATAGCCCTGATCCAAGCTGGGCGAGAAGCGGCCCAGGTTGCACAGCCCGTCCGACAGGCTCTGGCCCTTGGAGTGCAGGTGGTTCGAGTTGGAGCTGCGGTTCAGCAGGTAGCGATCCGATCCACTCGTTTCGCTGGGACTGGAGGTGCGCGGATGATGCAGGCGTTCTGGGATGATAATAAAGGATTAGGATTATTATTTCAGGACCTGGATTTAAGTCTACACACCTGGCAGTCGCTCGTTCCCGCTACCGCTGCTGTAATCCTCCAGGTAGTAGCGTTCGTTTTGGAACTGACTCGCCTCGGCGCCTAAGGGAAGGGCTCTCAGGGCGTTGCCCAGATACAGTGACTCCATCTTTTTGTCCAGCAGGTACTGGGCTCCATTGCCGCCGCTGCCATTGCTGCTGAGTACAGTGGGCACACTGCAGCGGCCACCTTGGGCACGTCTTCGTCCTCCAGCTCCACCACTGCCACTTCCAGCTCCACCGCCACCCGCGTTGTTGTCACTCGAGTCCTCCGTATCCGCACTGTTGCCGTGCATCCAACTGGGTCGCTGGGTTCCAAATTGCAGGACATGTTCTAGTGTTAGGAAGTTCCGCGGCTGTGGTACGGGAGCCACGTTCCTCGACGCCGGAGCTGGTAGTTCTGGGGACTTCTTCGCATGCCTACCCACCGAAGCCGTGGAGTGGGCTCCATAGTTGGTCTGCTGATCGGTTGGTCGCGAGTGCCGGCCTCTCAGCTCGAAGGTAGCCGCTTTTTGCTGCACCATATGGAGCACTGCTGCCGCCGTCGAGGATGCCACAGCCTGGTCGCTGGGCGGCGTAGAGCTGCGCGAGGCCAGCGCTTCAGCCACCTCCAGGCCGGGATTGGGTGACTTGCGGGACATCATCTTGTAGGCTTGTGGATCCAGCGGACTGGAGCTCAGCGGATGCGGATGGTGGTAGTGGTCACGTACCGCATTGCTGTTGCGGCCCAATGAAGCAAGTGGACACTCCAGGTCGCTGCTGCGACGGTTGCTCGTCTTGTGCGACATGGTTGGTTCCTCTCCGGGTCGGAGGATCCTTTGTCTATCAGCTAGGAGGCCTCTAGAGTGGCGCGAAGGTCTATAATATACAAATAAGGAATACTTTTAATATAATTCTTTAATAGTGCAATAAAGTCCATTAGTGTAAGTGTAGATAACTAGGCACACCTTTGAGATATATATTAACAAAATTAGCATCCATTATTAAGGAACACGCCTATCTCAGATTAAGTAATTTTAAGACTGCAAACAAATGTCTGATTTTTCCAATTGAATTGTAATTATGGTGGAATTTCCTAATATCATTTAACCCAAAGGCTCCAAACAAAGCCATATGTGTGCCAAGCTGTAAATGGAATTCAAATCTGCGATGGCCATGGGAACACGGAATGCCTGGCGAAGTGGAAGTGTGTGGGTAGCCATTTGTGGGTCTGCATGCCATTCGCAATTATTAGAGGGAAAAGCAGCGATGGTGCGGCATAACTGGGAGTCATAAAATGCATATACATTGCTGTGCAAACCACTCCTCCGAATCTTTACTGCATTTGACCTTTCAAATCCAGCACTCGACTCTGGTGGGTGAAATGAGTTGGGGATTGTTGGAATTATCGGTTGTCGGCAAACAAATCGTTCTGCGCACGTATATATTTTCACAATTAATAAGGGGATCGCCCACGCTCCGAACAAAAATCATTGCTTAGCTTTATATGTGAACAACGGGCATATCTTTTATTTGGCCACACGTATGCTGTCATTTCCATTGAGTCGCGCTCCAAGCTCCAGCTCCATTCATTGTTGTTGCTCCGGAACCAGTTTGCTGGGGAAGCTGCAGAGGATCGGGGTGAGGCATGGGGGGAACTGTGTATTTGGGATGAGGAAGAGGCTGCCAAAGCAGCAGAGGCGTGGGCTGGCTTGTGGCCATCCGCAATTTGGCCTAACCTTAAGACCTTAAATTAAGCCGAAAGTAACCCAATTCGGCAAGTTGGGCACAAGAACAAGAGATTTGGGCAGAAGCCATAACCGTTCTCCGGCTAGGGGGCTTTGCATAATTTACTCGCCCATCTGTAAACCATCTCTTAATAGAAAACTATAAATTTATTTCAAATTTCCGTGGCATTTCTGGGTGGGGCCGAGCTTTTTTACGGGGCACACCTACGGAAAAAATGGGGCTGGGGTGGCATACTTTTGGGACGAGTAAATCAAAAGCTACTCACAAGTGGAGCTCCGCGCCCGGCTTTATTTTTATTGTAATCAAATTTGAAATTAATTTCAATTTCTGATTTTTGTGTTGTATCATTTTGTGGCCGCGCCATAAATAAACACACCAATAGGCTGGCAATAATAACGCGGTGCTCTAGCACATTTGGTGGTGCCACGGAAATATGTCTTGTCATTTGGCTTATGGCAGCTGATTAATCTTAGCATCTCCGAAACCGAAACCCAAACCAAGACCAAGACCCAACCAAAAACTGAGAATCTAAATCTGAATCTGAATCCGAGGTGAAGTGGAGCCGCCGCCTGTCGCGTATGCCTCATATGGAATGTCGCTCAACTGGTTCGTAGCCCCAAACGAAAATCCCCGAAGAAAGAAAGGAAAATGCTCCGAGCTCCAGAGATCACTTCACTCTGGTCCACTCTGGTCCACTCCAGCCCAATTCAATCCGTTCGAGGGGCATTCGATTTTTTCCTAGACCATGGCCAGCCATTGCCATAATTCACAATAGTTGGACAATAAATAATTAATAAAGCACGCTCGGTGTGTGGACAAAAGTGTCAAATGGTTCATTGGGCAACACAGCATGGAATTTGCATAAATTTACATGCAAATGTAATTCATTTTGTTTGTCTTATGCTTTGTCTCTCGACTGAAGGGCCTAAAATATCATTAGTAACGCATTAAGTGTTGTAAACAACGCACGAAGCTTGTAAAGTTCTTGTCTTCCAACACTTGGAACTCAGATTAAAGCCAGGTTTAAGAAATTTGAAGGAGAAAGTTTTGGTCAAGATATATTGACTTAAGTATGAGCATTTACCATAATTTGGTAAATTTATCTACATTTTATCCAAATAAAACGTAATGTGCGAGTAAATATATATTAATAATCCGGATAAACTTCACAATTATATTATTATTATTATTATTAACTGAGAATTTACGATGCGTTATGCAATTTCGCTTCATTTTATTTAAATTAAATGAGTATTATCTTCAGACTTTTTGGCGTCCTTACCATTAAATTTATATCCCGGATTACCTTCGTATCTGTCAAGTTGCTCAATCAATTGCTGTTCAATTAAGCCGCGTATATATTTCGCAATTTTTATTGCTCAAATAAAAATTAAAAAGCCAGCTAAGGCCAGCGATCGGCGGACGTCCATTGGAAACTGGTCCAGCTCAGTATCTGGCTCGATCTGTGTCTATGTTCCTATCTCCATCTTTACGTGCTTGTCCATATTTCCCTGTCCAAGCCAAGCCTCTTCAACTGAGCTCAACGAGCACACAAACGAGCACATAAAATATGACAACAACAAGTACTAATTATTTAATATGCTTAATGAGCAAATGTCGCCATCGTGGTGCCCACAGTGCACTCGAACATGGCAAGACTGCCTCGGCACAGTGGGCAAAATGTTTGAATAAGATATAAATAATCAATTAAACAAGGAACTGCGCAGAGTGTGAAATTTAAATAAATGTAATGGATATCTTTTAACTACTGTTATTAACTGAGTGTGTAGATGTTCGATGGGCAATCTTGTACTTTTTGATAGTGTCATCTTTTTGAGCACTTTCTCGTTAATGGAAATCCCCATTTCTTCACCTTCCTGATTACTTTATTTCTCTATATTAATCACATTGGGCACACTGTGCGCTGTGTCAAACTAATAACTGCTATTTTCAACGTTTGTGTGTGGCGACCGTTGTCTGCACATGGTTGAAATCTAACGCCGTGCGGCAATAGCAACAACAGCGGCCACATCTTGGCGCCACGGACAGCGGGCACCTTTTGGCCTCCATGGCTTGGCATGCTGAGCGCCTGGCCCCAAGTCTTGGCCCCAGAGGCATGTGCTCCACGGAGTGGCTATGTGTGTGTGCGGCTACCGTTTTCCCCCAGCAATTGCCGCTCTGTGGGTTGGCTTTTTGCATAGTGTCAATTTTGATTTAGCAAAACGTTGATGGTGCTGCTGTTGCAATTGTTTTTGCTGCAGTTGTGCCTGCAATTGTTATTGCTGCAGCTCCATTGGGTTGTCAGCGCACCCGCCGCCTAGCACCTCCTGGGCAAATAGACACCCACTGCGGAACAAGCTGGCGCTGCCTAGAAAGTGGGTGGCGCTGACAAGTTTTACAAAAAAAAGAAAAATACAAGAATAAATATATACGAGTATGAGCTTAAATTATAGTAAATATTTCTTGGCAGCGAAAATGGGCGCAGCATCAACTTGATTTTCTCAGCGATTTCACACAAAATGCAATTAGCTCGACTGGCCTTAGCGTATTTAAGTCTCATTTATTAGTTATTGTTTGATTCGAATCGTTGTTCTTTTCAAGCGCCAGTGGAATTCAAATTAATTGGCAGAGAAACTGGGGCTAGGCAAATTTTGCGACATCGAGCTTGGGTATGGAAGTTGTTGCCATTGCTCGCACCTCCATAGAAGATGAACCTTTGGCACCTCTGCGACGTGGAGTTGTAGAACCAATTGCGCAGATAGGCCTTGCCTTTGCCCACATCCAGTGGCTGGAGGCATCTGCGTTTGACTAAAATCACATAGTCGATGAGTTTATGAAGTTACTTTTTGAGTGGGAATCCACACTTACTCGAATGACTCTGCTGCAGACAGAGCAGCAAAAGAATGAGGAGACACGATATCTTGAACAGCATGGTGATACAATTGAAACTAACAAGAATAAATAGCTATTGACAACTTTTATGCCACCAACAATTGTTTTCGAACTAGAGAGCTATATTAAATCAGGTGGTATAGAACAAACTCCAGTGTTTGTCTTATATTGCCTATGATAGCCAAATATTGTGTTAGTTGTTTGCTTCTAATCATTCGCCATGCATTTAAGCTGCCTTTTTAGGCATTTGTAAAAGTAAACAAAAGCAGGTGAGAAAGAAGTATATAGTTACAGTGAAATTTTAATTCAAATATAACCTGATTGTTATGTACTATACATGTAACTTAAATATTATGAAATATTAAATATTATAAATTTAGAGACAATTCTTTTTGCAATGCCACCAAGTTGCAAAGTTATTTGCATTTCCATTTCCACTGATACGTTTTCCATTGAATCTAAATTTCCGACAGACTCTCCAATTTCTGTCGTAGTACCAGCGAATTTTCCAAATCGCACCTTTGCCAGTATTTTTAGGCAAAACGCATATTGCTCTATCTAAATTGACAGATGTTAATAACTTTAACAAGTCTCAAATATAAGTTGCACATCTACTTACAAGTGCTAATCTGAGGTGTAATAACTATTAAGATCAAACCGAGATATAGCCATTTTAACAGCATTATTTATGTGTGACTGAGTTGTAAGTTGATAAATGCAAAAGGTACGAATATTAAACAGCTTTTATAGGTGAATTAATAAGCCAAGCGACAGTCGCAATTTAAACACCCTATAAAATGCTTACGACTCGTTTTCTATTTAACATTATTTGTATTCATAAGGTAATTAAATAACCCATTATGCGGCCTAACGTCTTCCCAAAACTGGCTTACCCACTTACTACCTTTAAGAACCCCGAAATTTATTTATTCGCTGCCATTCTGTGGCAATTAGGCATTGCTTAAATATTTATTTCGACACATTTAATTGGCCGCAACAATGGCTAAACTCGGTTAACCGTTCAGTTAAGTTAAATGAACCCGAATTCTGTGGCTTCTCGTGTTGCTGTTGTCTCTATGCAAATATGCGATGAAAAGAATTGAAAGTTGACACAGTTCACAAAGAATTCGAAATGTTTCGCCAGAAGAAAGAGGGGAGAATGTGCTCGTATTATTAAATATGTATGGGCGGCATTTCGGAATGGGCTATATTTTTGCCTATGCATGCATAAATAGGTGCTCGTTATAAAGGTTCCAGCTGAATAGGCCGTAGATGGGAAGTTGGAGAAAGAGATTGATATGGTAGAAAGTATTGGATGGAACGAATGCATGAAGACTCAATGTGGTCGTAGCGAAATTAATTAGAGCATTCGACTTGATTTCGAGCTATGCGATATCGGCGGATATAGTACTCCTTCCCCGCTCTAACTGTAAATTATTGGAATTTTGTCTCAATTTGTAGATTCTGCAATCTCAATTACCTAGGCAAAAAAACTTTCTCAGGAAGCTGCTCAGTGACTGTGGAAAAACTAGTTTAAATTTCCACTTGGCCATCGCTCACTTTTTGTTCAGCGCTGATTGATCTGATAGTGCAAAAAATGTTTAATATATATATATGTATATATATAAATTGATTTCTTGACGTCTACGCGCTATCCATCAAAATGGGACTTGCCTTTAAAGTTTTTACGAAATTTCTTTAATGGTTTTGTGCCATTTCTTTCGTCATTATCTGTAACTAAAAATTTCACCCGAGCCATTAAAGAAGAACGCGCAGATTTTAGTCGAACTAATTAAACCGAATCTTATATAATGAACCGTGAACACAATAACAACCGTGAAGACGCAGACGCGGCGATTGAAACATTGAGACTGTCATCAATCAAAGGCAGATTCTTGGCCAGCTTCTCATCCTCGACTCGAGCATAATTCAAATTCCAAGCGAATTTCCAGTTCGTTGCTTGAGTCTTTTGTTCTGCGCCACGGCCCCGAAAATAACTTTTGGCAGTGACTGTGCCTTAAGCTCAAAATTAAACAGCAAGCCCGGGCAAAATAAATCACAAAATGGGGCCCAGAAACAAGGCGAGCTCATTGCAAATTACATGCTGTTCCAGGGGCAGTGCTGACTTTGACGGGGCCAGCACAATTGCGGACGTGAATGATGGCACCACGGCTAATCCCCAGATACCCAGATTCAGAGATCCGAGATCCCCTCTACCGAGATCCCCGAATTCGAAACACATAAATCCAGGCCAAGTCAAAGTCCAATAAAAATGTCGAGCAAATGCAAAAGAGCGACAAATGCTTGACGGACCAAATGTCAGAGTTAATTTATCTAAAAGCATTGCCCGACTTTTCGCTGCTAGACGGCTGCTAAAAGAAGACAGAGATCGGATAATTTTAATTAAGACAAAATATTTGAAATTCTGCACAAGACAACGAGGTCTCTCTAACAAGAAGCTAACAATTTGCCGCGCGCAATTTTTCAAATTACATTTCATTACAGAGAGAGAGGGAGAGAGAGCGAGGGAGAGAGATGGCCATGATCGAGTGATAAGTGCAAGAGAAAAGCACCGTTTTGTCCCCGTCTCTTGGCCACTTTTCATTCGGAAATCGGAATCCGTCGAGAAAGAGAGCGAAACAGGTTATATCCGTGTGGTGGTGGCCCGCATGGCCAAAAGACCAAGCCTAAGCCAAAAGACGCCCGCATAGGTTGCCTATCTGCTTTTTTCCGCCATCTAATATGCTACACATAAATTGTTTAACAAATTTAATTTTAAAGTTCAGCCCGCAATGCCCTGCGACAACGGCAACGACAACAGCAACAATTGTGGCAGCAACTATGTCAGTCACTCGGCAACATGGCCAACTAGCAAGTAGAAACAACATTCCAGCTGCCTCCCCCCGCGCACCTGCACCGCCGCCCTCTCCTCACCATCCCCCCTCGCCAGTTGCCCCCCTGCTCTAGCTGGCAATCGTCAAGCTCGTAACTAGCTGCAGCTACAAGTTGCCGTTTCTAATACAAAACTGTCGCTTGTGGCGTGAGAGACTGCAACTCCGGCCACCGAGCTCTCTTGGCCACGATTCGCGGCAAGCTTTGGCTTTCGAGACAACAACAGCAGAAAAAAAAAAAAGTCAAGAAAAATGAAAATAAAGGAAAAATAAATAATAAAAAATACGTCGCATTGCATTTTAGTATTTGCTGATTGCACTGTTGCAAGAGCTATGAAATCATACAAACAGACACATAAATACCCGCACACACACAGCGCAGGGAGACATACAATAAAAGTTGCGGACAAGAAAGGAAAGTCGATTAGCCGGCGGATAGAGCCGAATTAAAAATGCTCTTCAGATTAAAGGCCAAATCCCTGATTCTCTATACGTAAAATGAAAATTTAAGCGCAATAAATAAATATGGTATATTTTATAATGCTGCCTTTTATTGAAATGTTAAAACCAATTAGCAATATTTCCCCTCAAACTAGATAGTAAAAATGCAAGCCATAAATATTTTATATAAAATATATCGTAATACGCAAAAAACCAAACTAATTACTAATATATTGTGGCATCTTAGAAATATGAAAGTTAAAATGGATAATGAATTTTAGTGAATATATTAATGGATAGCTACATTTCCCAAGTAGTTGATGTATCCCCGCCAAGGCAGTTCGAAATATAGAAATAATAAATATAAAAAAGAAACTGTTGAAAATCTCATGAAATCGGCGAGTGGCTTTTCCATGTCGGCAACTGCGATGGCGGCAGCCTTTTGGCTTGAAAGCTTTTTGGCTTTGATTGGGGCTGCGGGCCATGGCTGAATGCTGGACTGCTGGATTGTTGGACCTCTGGATTGTGGATTGCATTGGCTCTCCAAGTGGCCAAGTGGCTCGCTGGCTGGCCTGTCATTGCAATGCGCATATGTTGACATTTTTGTAGGAAATATTTGAAATAGCTGGTAAATGCGCGAGTAAGCGGGCGATCTTTGCCCGCTTTCATTGCGAATAGCCGCTGGCTGGGAAAGTGCGAGCCCGACACAAATGCCAAAATGTTGTGATATCAAATGTCCAATTTGTAATCATTTAGCCATGCTAAGATTACAAGGGAGAAGTCAAACATAATAAATTCGTCTGCTTGTTTCGGTTTCGGTTGGTTTTTTTTGCTGGGTATACGAGTATATGGTTCCAGCTAACCGAACTACAGGGGCAAACCCTCGGGCACTTTGCTAATGATGTGAAGAGCCGAAAACATTTGGCCAACACGTGTGCCATACCTCTGATCACCCAACGCTGGATAGAATTCTCTACATATGTATCTGTCTATCTGGTGGGCACTGTGGAGTTCCAGGAAAAATATGAATATAGCTATTTTCGCGGGGGAAAAAGGAAAGTCGCTTGGCGTATAATTGCCGAGAGCATGCGTTTGTGTGAGGATGAAATTCAATCAGTTGGCCATAAACATATCCGTTGCAGCAACTCCTAGTTGAGTTAATGACCAGTCGAGAGATCCCGACTTCCTCTACGTGTATAATTTGCATGCAACCAGCTCGCGGAGAGGGTGTATCTCCAGCTCCATCCGCATCTGCATCGGTGGTTGTATCGCGAACGAGTTATATGCCAAAGTGGTGCAGCAACAACAATAAATATATATCTCCAAAGGTGTGATTTTAATGTGACAACTTTTGCAACTGGTTTGGGTTTTGGCTTTGGTTTTAGTTTGGGGTCGAGAGTTTTCCTCCTATGCGAGGTGTCACAGGGAATGGGCGTACGAATAATTTCATTAAAGTTTTACGATCGTGCAATATTAATAAAGAATACTATGGAATATATGCTTAACGAAGCCATACAGAAACAAAGAGAGCGAGAGGGCGAGCGAAAGAGAGGGCCTGAAAACCTGAACCTCGAATTGCAATTTAATAAGTTGTGATCGCCCATTCTACCTTGATGATTATACAGGTAACTCCGTTTGGCTTCTCATTTATGCATCGCATAGCACTTTGTTTATTTGGCAGTTTTTGCAGCTTCATTTAATTTCCATTTATTTTCTCTGTTATTCCACTCGCACACACACACACTAGCGCACTCTTTTCTCTACTTTATTTTCATTGCAGGTCGCGTGAGAGTGTGTGCGTTTCGATCTTTCACTATGGCTCTTTGTGTTATCTTTTTTGCGCTCACTGACTCACGGCACCAACACCAGCGTAGACTCTCGCACACACACACACCCGTAGGACACGTAGGCACGCAACGCAGAGCGGCGCCTTGAGACCGTTTGATCCGCTTCTACGAGACCGGGACACGCGGGCACCTGGATGCGTCGACAGGTAAATGGCAACTGAGTGCGAGCCGCAGCTCAGAGGCTATCGATCGCGACCACGGCAGCAGCGAAAGAGAGCGGCGCGCTCTCTTGACCGAGGCAGTAACACACCACAGATGGTGGGAGGGTGGCATTGCCAGGCGAAACCGAAAGACTTAGGCAACGAACTTGTTGAGTTTTAAAGTTGAAAATCACATCCTCGAATTCAAAATACTTGATGAAGAGATACTGAGACCACAGAACCAAATAGTCATTGCTTTAATGAACTTGTTTTTAATTTCCTAAGAATGTTATATACCTAATATCAAATTTCAAATATAAAGTTGAGATGTTTTAAAAGCAATATTTCTTATTTATTTCTTAAAATTTAAGACATTTTCTATTTCTAAGTGAAAGTTGTTTTTTTTTTTTTAATGTAGATTTTATTAGGCAAACAATTAATATTATTAATTAAGAAATTTAAATTCACCACTTATTCGAACTATTTCACCGTGTTCCCAAACTCCTGGTCCGCTCTCTCCACCCCCTTGTGAACCAACGCCTGTTGGACATGTTGTGCTACTTTTCCGTTTTTGTTGTTCTGCTGCTGTGCTCGCAAAAATATTTCCACCACGGCATAACTAAATGTGCCTGTGGGCTTAACTGGCATACAAGAAGAGAGCCCCTCAAGATTCCAGGCTGAAAATCTTAAAAAAAGAGGCTTAAGAGTACGGCTGAGTGGGTCTGTGCATGTGTGAGCTGTGTGTGAGTGAGCTGGATTACAGGCGCGCATGCGCAGCGCACGCCTCTCGCCCTCGCGCTCCCTCTTTTGTTTGCAATGGAATTTCTTTCTTTTCATAAACATGTTTTCTGGCCGCTGTTGTTGGCTTATTACAGCATTTAAGAGGCAAAAAAAAAATCGAGGGGTGCGGGGCTCGGCATAGGGGATCGGGCACACACTAAGCCCAAGTTGCATGAAACAAGTTCAGCGCTCGACTTTGGCTGCGGCAGCTCAGTTTTGGTCCGCTCTCGGCTTGCTGCGTTTTAGCCAGCCCAGCTCTTAACTTCTTCTTGAATGACTGCGGCGCAGGAATGCAGTGTTGTAAATAGCTAAGGCCGCAGCGACGCAGGCGGCGACTGCGACGCCAGCAGCGAATGCAAGCGGACCGCACCACATTGTTGTTGGGCGCAGAATCAGAGCAAGTCGGAGGACGACCGGGCCAACAGATCGCGACAACGATCACAGCAGAGAATTCGAGCTGCAGCTTTGCACAGGCAGAAATATTGTGTCTTACGAGAATACACTGAATTAGGATGTAAACTGCAGTATTTCCTAATGCTCAAGTGGTCATCAAAATTATTACTCAATAAAATGAGATGTTAAGACTTATGACAATGAATTTTTAAAGCCAAACAATTAATTTTCCCTGTGTAGCGTTCGATGTTGCTGTTGCCGGAGCTAAGGCTGGAGCAATGAAAATTGCTGAGAGCGCCCCGAGGGCTTCCAACTTGGATTGGGACTGGACATGGTTGGGACCCGGGTCTCTTGCCGCTGCTCTTGACCACGATCGATAAGGCTCGCACACACACGGCCACATCAGAGACGGGCTTTTCGTGTAGGTTATGTTTATGAATTGTCTTGCAGATTTTTGCACACGGAATTATGCGTTTATCTCAGAGGGTTAATTTCACTGGCTGCTGCTGTTGTAGCTGTTGCTGCCGCTCTCATTGTTGCTGTTATTGCTGTTGTTTTCCATGGCCTGGGTAATTAAATCGCAAGAAGCTGATAATATATGGAAAAGGGCTCAAAGTGTGCAGGAAAATGGTTTGTTTTGCCCCTTTTTTTTTGCCAAAAGGGTTTTCTGGCTCTGCCGCTGCAATTGCTGCTGCTGCGCCTGCTGCTGTGCATTTGCCCGCTAGGAAATTATTCATGATAACAGAGATTGCATTGATTGATTGTGTGGCTGCACTTGGGATGGGTTCGACTCGGATCTCCTGATCAGGCTTTGGCTGCTCCGGGGTGCTTTGCGGGGCTTGTGGAGGGGGCCGTGGGGTCGCCGGGTTCCTGGGAGCTGTTGCATCGACGGCTACCGAGTCTGAGTTATTTGGGCTATTAAATGTCTGTGATTTGGTCATAAGTTATAGGAACATCGACAATCAATTGTTGGCGGGTCTAGGCGGTTACCACATGTGGCAGTAGCTGGCCCCTGGCAGCTGAATACTGAAACTTAATAGTCTTCGAAAGGAATTTGGTAAGAGCGCTCCGCGAAGGATATTCATATTTAATATGGAAAATTGAATTCATTAAAATTTATTTTTGAATCAAATTATTTTATTTTTTACTTATACTCCTAGCTTTTCAACCACAAAATTCCTCTGACACTTTGACCTTGTTACTCTCTTATGTGATTTAATTACTCCTAATTAAATTACTCCAGCTATTAGCAACGTATGTCATAAATAAAGGAACTCGAAACTAAATATAACTGGAGAAATAAACCCAGTTAGGAGCCCTTAAAATATGCAATGAAAACGTTTTTGGCCTCGATTCGCACAGAAAGACAAGCCCAAAGTTGAACAACCCAGAAGAGGAGCAGAGTGGGGACCATGTATATGACCAAATATTGGCACAAATGAGCGTGTCTCCAGTGCATTGACGAGTCCCCCTTTGGTATCGATCAAACAGAAGACGAGCCAATACCGGAGAGATTCCAGGACAAGCCCCCATCGAATTGGTGAGCTGCCATGGCGACAATTGCATTGCTGCGAAGGAAATGCTAATGGGAGTGTTTTGGAATCTTGCTGACAGGGCACGACGTGGCACCAAACCCATTACCCAGGCACACTAAACCATATATACCCATGGATGGGGGCTATTGGGCCGACCGAGTCTATAAAAGCCCCGACTGGTGTTTGCCGCCGTTTCAGTTCAACTTCATCGCGTCGTCGTCCTGTCGTCCTGTCGCTCACTCTTTTGCAGAAGCAAAGAAACAATTAAAGTGCAACCGCAAGGCGGAAGGAAGTGCATACCACAAGTGATTCCCCTGCTCCAGCGCCGAGTTGCATGTTGGATTGTGCCACAAACTTTTAGCCAAGTTCCCCCCGTGCCCCCATGCCCTTGTGTGTAAAATGAAAGCAGACAACTTCTTCAAGTACGGCGCCCCTTTGTACCAACCGAAAAATACCAACCGGAGCCACTCGCACTCGCAGAACCAACCGCAAGCCCACACCGGCAACATCGGCCATCTGACATCGTCGCCGCTTCTGACGAGCGACGACCTGCGTCATCTCACCCAGCAGCGGTCCACCGGATACTCGGACAGGGAGAGCATCGCCAGCGTCAGCAGTGCGGGTGGCCGGATTAAGAGGCGATCGAGGTAATCCTTTTGGGAGGAGGAGAAGGGTGCAAGTGGGAGCACAAACTTTTGAGTTGTCTTGAGATGTGGTCAAAAGTTGTTTTCCTTGTAGTTGTTTCCTTAGGAACTGACAGATGCAGTTTACGTCAACTTCTCCTTGCGATTAACAGAGCAGTTGCACAACATTGTAGGGTTTATTCCTCGAGGGCACCTTATGGAATAAAGCTTAAAAAAATTATTTTTAAATTGCAAAGATATATTTTCATTAGTCTGCGCTATACAAGAGTCATTATTATTACCGCCATTTGAAATTTAGATCATAATAACAGATTTTAAAAAATACATGAACATAGAAATATATATGTTTTAATCAAAAAAACAGAAATAATTCTAAAAAATCATGTCTAAATGGATTCTCTTATGCAAATTAAAGTCTGGACTAATGTTGAGTAATCTAAAAGTTATATTAAACTTCTCTTAAGGAATGAATTTTAAAATCGTGTGCTCTTTTCTATTATATAATACTTAATTATATAACTAAAATAAATTAAAAGCTAAAAATCTCGGTCTTACATTCCACCCAGTTTATTTTATACACCTAGCGTATTTCAGCATTGATAAATAGTTTGAATCATCGAGTTATATGTTGCTCTATAACCACTTGCCATGGTGTATCCAGGATTTATCAACCCTTGTGTAGGTGTTTGCTCAACCATGACGCATGCACTCGGCCACAGGAGCAGGGTTAAATTTTTATTTTGGCCAACCTGTCGTCCTGGCAACAACTGCAACACCAACTCCAATTGTCACCCCGAAAGGCAGCTTCAGATAGGCTTTTTTCGTTTCGGGCACAGTTCCATTTTCCACTTCAGTTGCTGAGCAACTTGGTTCCGTAGTCAAATTCTGTCCAAAAATGTGATCCTTGATGTGCCCTCCAACTTTCCTATACTTTTTAGAAACTTTCCGATGAAGTCTTCGAAGGGAGGCATCACCAAGAAGAGCAAGACCATGGATTACACCAACTACGCCTATAATGAGGCAGTGGGTCGCCTCAAGGTAATGCTGGCCGACAACTCCTACGTGGCACCCAAACTGGGAGGAGGAGTGTCTTCCTATTTGCGCAACCTCAACGAGGATTCCGGGGACAACTTCTCTGACAACCTATCGGTGCGTTTGCCAACCAATTCAGTGAAACGAATTCCGGTAACACTACATTTACTTCTATAGGTAATTGAGCGACCCGTCTTCTCGGACATTTCCAAGTACTTGTCGCCCAGCCAGAAGTCACGGATCAGCTCCTATCGCCCCAAGAAGAGCTACGCCTCGGGATATCTCTCGGCTTCCAAGGAGAATCTAGCTTCCACTCCTTCGCTTTACCCGAGCGCCTCAGTTCCGTCTGCTCCTCTTCCCGCGGACAGTGTCCCGGCTCCTGTGGAGATCTTCAGCTTTATCGAAAAGCAGGAGGACTACATCGAACAGCTGGAAAAGGAATCCAAGTACTGTCGCAACGAGCTGACCAATCTGTTGGGTAAAGTGAAGGATGTGATCAATGAAAATGAGCAGTTGACGGAGAATGCTCGCTCTGAGTTGGTGGGTCTTGGTTCGGGAAATTCCAAGCATCCAATTGCCACCACTAGTCCTTCCTCGGACAGTGACGAGCACTTGATGTTCGCCAGTGGACGTAAGACCCCGTCGACGCCGAGAAAAGGTGCCTCCAAGGGTCAGGTGCAAAGTCCTCGTTATGCAAGTGCTCCCAATATTGTTTACGAGGCCAGGATCAGCGAACTGGAAGCCGAACTGATGCAGGCCAGCATCGATCTGAGACGTCTGCGTACCGAGAACGAGGAGCTAAAGCGGAAACTGAGTCACACGGATCCCCTAACCACTGTGGCCACCTTGTCCGGAGGGTCCAACTGTGAATTGCATCGCAAGCAGCTGGAAAGCCTACAGCAGGACAAGCAAACTCTGGAGGAAAGTGTTCGCCACTTGCAGAGACTTCTGGACGAGGCAAAGGCCCAGGGACAGGGTAGCGCTTCGTCCAAGCGATATATCAACGACTTGATGCAGATGGAGCGCTCCCAGGCCGAGCTGGAGGTTCGCCACCTCCGGGATGAACTAGATCGCCAGCACGAGCGGGTTAGGGAGCTGCAGCACGAGATGGCCAGACGGTTGGCCGAGGAGCGGGCCAGTGCCGAAAGGCGCTACAACAGCCAGGTGGATCAACTGGGCGGAGATCTGAGTTGCCAATGGGAGCAGGTGTCCAAGCTCCAGTTGGAACTGGAGCGTCAGAAACGCTATGAAACTGATCTTAAGCGGGATGTGGCCAGTCGAAATTCGCAGATCGAAGAGCTAAAAATGGAACTGAGAGCCAATAGGACCACCTTCCTGGCGGACATGGCGCAGGTGAATGCAGAGAAGCAATCTCTGGAGCAGGACATCACCTCGCTGCGCCTTCAATTGGATCGGGCTGGCAGGGAGGCCAAAACGGAGGCAGCTCGTCTTAATGCAGAAATAAATTCGCTGAGGCAGCGCCTTGATCGCGGGGATGCTGATCTTCTGCACTCCAAGCGAGAGGTACTGCGGCTCAATGATGAGATAGCCAATCTCGAAAAGGAGGTAAATCATAGTGTTTATTGCATTTATTATATACTGTTAAAATGTTATCACTTTTTTTACAGCTTGCTTATGGGGAGCTAAAGAACGAGATACGACCCACCAAAAAGGATCTGGACAAGAGGATCTCCGAGTTGCAGGATAAGCATGGTAAGTGGGCCAAGTTAACACTTTAACTGGATCACTTCTATCTTTCTACACCCTCTCCACCTATCACTATCCTCTCTATGAACTCTGGTTAAGCTATTGATGCTCCTATTGTGTTCTGCGTGTGTGTCAAATGATATAAAGTCAACAATATTCCAAAGATTCGAACTTGAAATTAACTACAGAGAAATATTCAATAGTTTATCCATGAGTTTGTTCTGTAGCGCGTTGCATTAAATCCCATATCAAAGTACATAAAACATATATAACTAAACCGTTAAATGTCTGTTTGTAGCGGGAACGGTAAATGAGCTTGAGGAAATGATAACATCTCAGAAGCAACTCATGGATAAACTGACCAACGAGTGTAAGACCTTAACGGGCAAATTAGAGGACACGACCTACAAGCACAAGTAATTATGATCAATTAATACCTAAGCGTATCACCTGGCAATTTTGCAATTTGAAATCCATTTGGCTTTTAGAAATATATTTATACTATAATGTAAGTCGGTTCGATTAAGTTGTATAGTCACAGTTAATTATTAAAAAACGACACCCAATGGTATGTGGGCAATTGATTGAAAGCCTTTCGACATACGGAAACCACCGCACAGCGCAATATGAAATTCAAGGCCAAACCAAAGTTTTCCCACCAGCGCATTCCGAACACCAATTTTCTTTTCCGAGATTCATTCGTTCCACACCAAAGCAAACGCAATAACATAAACATCTCGACCTAGCTTGAGACTGGATTAACACGCTGTACTTGTACTTCTTCAAACCTTTCTTTTGCTGCCTACCCGCCACGCAAATTTCATGGTAATTAGAACCAATTTGCGATCTTGTGATGCCAACAACAACAAGCGAGCCCTTGACCCCAACAACAATATCAGCTCCTACAGCACTAAAAGAAAGCGCAAACGAGTTCACTTTGCCGCCTGATCTGGAACTGACCGATTATCCAGGAGATGCGACTGTTGATGTCGCTGCTGCCACAACTGCGGATGCTGTTGCCGGCGATGGCGATGAGATCCTGCAGAACATAATCAGAAGCAATGAGCGGCTGGCCAAGGAGTTGGCAAAGATGCCGCCGCTTCCCACTATCTCCAGCTACAAGAAGTCCAGAACCAGAGCAGAGGCACCAACGCCAATAGCAGCAGCATCTGCAACAGCAGCGACACCAGCGTCATCCAAGATCAAATGCTTTTGCCCCAGTTTCATGCGACACAGACACGAGCATGAGCACATTCATACGTTGCGCAGACGCAGCAGCGGCAGCAACATCAGCAGCGAGACGAATGTTGCATGTTGCCGCAGTAGTCGCAACAACAGCAGGGCAACAGCAGCAACAGCAACATCAGCATCGCCAACAGCAGCAACATCGTTCAGCCAAGCGCGTACACAATCCACGCACAGCAAGAGCATGAAATGTCACGGACACGAATCCACCCTAGACACGCACCACCAGCACGAGCACCACCGCACCACAAGCAGCAGCAGCAGCACCACCGCCGAGCCGCATCATCATCCTGGCTGCTGCCATCCATGCAAAACGGATCCGTTGCCTTGGCTGCAACAGCATTTAGTTTTGAACCAGATCCTCAGTAGTAGTGCCACCGCCTGCCAGCCCACGTGTCAAGTGCAACACTTGACGGTGGATGCTGATAGTATGGCAGCCACATCGGCAGATGCCACATCCTCCACTGCCTGCAGAGGTCCTGGCAGCAATGCTCTGAGCGCCAGCATCAAGCCCAAGTTGTACTTTGAGCAGCTGCTGCGGCGGGACGGCTGCCACAAGAAGCCGCGTCCGCCCGTCAAAGTGGACGTCAATGTGCGACTGGTGCCCAAGCAGCCCAAGCCGAAGGTCACTCGCTCCCTGAACGAGACGTTCGTCAAGGAGGTGGACGAGGTGGCGCAGGCGATGAACGAAACCTTTGTGAAGGAGACGTCGCCGGAGCTGGCTCGGATCGATGAGCAGCTGGCGGAGCTGGAGAGCAATCGAGAGCGCGAGGATCACGAGGATAACGAGGAGGTGGACGAGGAGACGGAGGAGCAGGAGCAGGCCACCAAGCTTTGATAGCGTTATTCTAAGCCACAAGAATAGTATTAAGTTTTAGGTATATGCATAGGGTTAATCCATTTGATTATATCATAATAATTTATAGAATTATTTTAATTTTATAATGATTAAAATTTAGTAAATTTGGATTATAGCACTTATACTTATACTAGCAGCTAATTGTATTTCTTTTTGCGAGCTTTTAGTTTGACCTGTTTTAAGTTGACATATTTTCTGTTTTTGATGAACCACAGTCTGGAGAAGCAGCAGCTGAGAGCCACCAACGAGCAGCTAATGTCACGCCTTAGGCAAATCTGGGGCAAATACAAGGCACAACTGCCAGCGCACCAGGGATCCCCGGAGCTGAGCTCCGAGGACATGCGGGAGGAGCACCCAATTAAATCCGTGACGGTACCTAACAGTATTTAACTAATATCTTTTTCCCTCTTTCTTTCTTCCATCCGATTCTCTTTCTATCTTTCCCTATCTCGATATGTATCCTTACATTTAAACTTTCTTGAAGAGAGGAAATATCTGCTTTACAATCGAATCTAGAGTATCTGTCCAATCGCATGTTGAGTAATGAGGAGCATATGAGTAAATTAGATAGCTCACCACACGATTATACTAGCTTAGTACCCGGAAAAGGTAAATTCCCCGATTCCCATCAATAACCAAGTAGAGCACCTCCATCCCATAGTCCCTAATTCTATAACTGATTTAACCACCCCATCAGAAACGGAAGCTGAAGTCAAGGAGGCGGATCTGCCCGATAAAGACCCTATTTAGACCCTATTCACACGACGACTCCACCCACACACCTATAACACTTGATTGGCGATCCACTCTAATCAAAATTCTTGTACTCACACAGCCGCTTACGACTACGAGGCAGCGACATATGGCACCCCAATCGAACCCATACAAAGCACCCCACAACCACACAACAGCGCCAGCGACAGTGATTACACGTCCGGAGGGATTGGCTTGGGCGATGGAGCAACTGCATCCGCAACAGCAGCGGCAGCTACAGCAGCCAGTATTGCTGCAGGAGCAGCCGCAGCAGCAGGATCAGCAGGATCAGGATCAACAGCCACTGGACGAAAGAGCAGCATCGCCGACTATGGACTCCAGGATAACGATGACGAGAATCTCAAGGACAACCTTGGCCTGGGCGAGAAGCAGCAGCAACAACAGCAGCAGCAGGACCTGGACAGGCAAAGGGAGCGAGAGGAACGCGACCGGGAGCTCCAGCAACTCCGCGAGCAGCGCGAAAAACGGGAAAGGGAACGCGAGCGGGAACGGGAGCAGGCCGAGCAGCAGCAGCAGGCGGAGCAGCAGCAACCACAGTCGCAACCTCTGGCTGAGAGCAGCATTACCAATGCCGGCAGCGCCAATCTGGCCGCCTATAACACCGATTACAGTGCCTACGATCAGCAGCAGTACGACGCCAGTGCCTATGATCCCAATGCCTATGGCCAGCAGCAGTACGAGGGGCAGCAGTATGACTACGGCGATGCGGGAGCCGGATACGACTATGGAGCAGCTGACTATGGACAGTCTGGATACCAGTATGACGCCGCGCCAGGAGGCACCGCAGCCGGCCAGTCACAGCCACAGTCCCAGTACCAGGCACCAGCTGCCCCCCAGCGAGTTGCCACGGACTACAACAGATCGCCACCGCCATTGGCAGCGGCGGCAACGGGCATCACGTCCCCGCCAGCAACTGGAGCGACCGGAGCAGCAGCAACACCTGCAGTACCAACAGCCGGAGCAGGAACGGGCCGACCACAATCGCGCCCTGGCAGTGGAGCTGTGGGGTCAGCAGCTGCGGCTGGAGCAGTCGCCGGCGGAAAATCCGCTGTGCCACAACAGCCTGCCGCGTCAGCCGCCGGCAAGAAGTAGCTGGAGTCCCGACTGCGAGGATCGCCTGACGCTGGAGTGCTCCATCAGTAGTCCCAGCCTGATGCGCTCGTCGAACGATGAAACCTGCTCTGAATTGGCCGATCTCAGCGAGACCTTTGTGGTCCTGGCTGACAATGGTTCGGAGGAGCAGAGCTTGTCCCCGGCCCAGACCACCATCATCACGGCCAGAAGGTCAAGTGCTCCGGCCGTGGTCCAGCAGGCGGACATTGCCAACGAGACAGTCACCATCGAGCGCCATCTAAATGCCCACGATTAGGGGTCAGCACCGAGTTCTCCAGCAACAGTTTCTTCAATCAACATACTTCTACTCATGTGTTCCATACTTAAACGAAGAAGAGAAATACATGTTTTATAACTAATAAATCCATTTTAAATAAGTTGATTTTGTTATTTTATTGTTAACTAGCTAGTTGAAGAGATTCAAAGGTATAAAAACTAGACTGGTTGGATAGTATTGAATCTATTTCGAGGCTGAGTTTAATAACTGCATAATACTAAAACGTCGCAATCACTTTTCTTCCCTTCGCACTTTCGAAATAAACGCTTTTGCCTCTTGCATAATTTCCGCCAGTAATAACTATTAATGTTAGAACTAATAAACAACTTCGTGATGTAAGTGCTTTGCGCCACGCAATCCTGTCAAAACAACCCAAATGATAGGCAGACGGGCATTGTTCATGTCCTGACTGACATCCTCGTCAATTGCCAGCGACAACTGGGCCAAGCACTCATAAAGTGGCAAACTAAAATGAACTTGACTTTGAGCTTGGAGGTTAGCCGTTTGCTGATTTCGATGAGGTAACACGAATGTAAGTAATTTGATCTAGGAGCTGTCCGGATAGGCGGTTCCTATCAGGCGCATGCCATTCCATTTCCATCCGTGGGAGACAATCGTGGCGGAGGCATGGCCCAACTGGATGTGGCAGGGTTCCTCCTCCGCCGTGGCCAGGAAGCAGGCGGTGTACAGGGCGAGGTCAAGTTCGGGCGAGGTGCCCACAAAGAAGCCGTTGACTGGTTTATTGATGTTGTGGAACGTGTAGCGAACGCTGAGAACCATTTGGTTGTGCTGAGGAAATAAAGCAATCCTCTTTTGTAAGGATCATCTAAGTATCCGCTTTTAAACCTTACCTTTCCCATTTCCTTGTGGTTCAGCCAGCCCTTGTAGTCCACATTTCCACGCTGCTCCTGATCGGCAAAGTACAGCCAGTTATGCAGGCCCAGGACCTTCTGGTCCCGAATCTCCGCCATGAAGACGTGCTCGAAACTGGAACTGCCCACAATGCCACGACCTCTGGAGTAGGGAGTGAACCACAGCTCCTGCAGCAGACGCAGCTGATCGTCATATTCTACGCTCACAATATCTAGAGGGTAATGGATAGGTATACTAATCTGATTTATTTGATTTAAAGGTTACTCACCCTTGTGTACCAAATAACGCATGGTCAGCTTCATCACACGCGTACCCATCACGGCCCTAAGGAAATCATGCTGCTCCTGGACGTGCTCCGGCGTTGGATGCTCCTGCACAGCCACGTCCAACTCGTAGTTGTCAAAGAGCCTCATTAGCAGAGCGGTGGTGGAGTTGGCATCCCTGGCCAGCAGATCCTGGTGCAATTCAAAGAGGCTGGAAGATTTCAAGTAAGTATTTAATGAATTATTATTTGTTTTAACTAAATTGCATCATCATCAAATTAAACCTTTTAATTATAAAATTCATTAGGCAGCGCAACTAGGTACTTACTTTCTAGGGGCTCGATCATCATGAGCACCTGAAGTGGTCTTCCCCTGGAGATTCACCTTGTAGAGGTATGGACTGACCTCGGTCTCCTCCGCGTACAGATTCTTCGAGAGGGTCAAGACGTCATCCGGCGTTTTGGGCAGCGGTTTGCTGTGGAAGTACTCTAAGAGAAAAAACCGATGTGCAATCGCTTACGGAAGAGAGCTTAAAGAGAAAACTCACCGTAGAAGTGCCAGCTCAAAATGCCAATGGTGATCAGCAGGCCTACGATCACGAATCTCTTCAGCTTCTGGCATTTGGCGCTGTCGATGTTGCTAGTGCTGTTTGTTTGCTGCTGCACTGCGTCCATTGTGATATAATTATCCAATTAAGATAAGTCAAACATTTGTTTTTGCGCCTCTGTTTACTTTCCCGATGCTCGCCGTTTATCTTTAACCAAAACTCTCGCGTTGATCGAGTTTTATCTGCTCTTTACGACCAACTGCCTTTATGGCTGAAACGACACTGAGCAGTGGGTTTGCTCCAATGCGGATCTGCCCGCTCATATGCTTGCTGAACACATGAGTAGTTCCCCCGAAAAATTGGATAACACGCTCTCCCTCTCCTTCTGTTTTCGTTTTTGGCGCTCTCTAGGGGATCATTGTTGTGGTTTGTTTTCCCCTCACGAGCAGCATTTTGTTTGTTCAGGAGCGGATTCGTTGGGCCCCCTTGCCAAATTTCAAGTTTGAGGATAAAAATGACAATGTGCAGCATATGGTGTAATTTATGTGGTGGCCCAATTCTAGGAAAGCGGCCAGTCCAAGTAGGAAAACTATTTCCTAAAGAAATAAAACTAAACCAAACTAATATAAATAAAATGTAACTGAAAAACTAAGAGTCGGTTGAACCTTGGATAATCGCTTATATTTTTATTGATTTTATAAAAGAATTTAATTTTAATATAGAATCTGCCTTAAGCTGTGAATGTTTAACAACAAGAAACCAATTATTCTTCTCCACAATACTTCTAGTATCTATTGATATTTAGATATAGATATTTAAAATTCAATTCATATTTTTGTGGGAATATAATACATATGGCAAGCCTACTAATTTTTGGTACTTAAGGAATTTCATCCAAAGGCTTTAATAATTACTAACATCGTGACTTGAATAACTCATCTAGAAGTACTAAACAAATAATTTAATCACGCATTTACTAATTTGTTTGTTTCAACGAATATAGCGTCATTTGTATTAAAGTCTCGACTGCAATATAATTACTTCCAAATTGGGCTTAAACCATATTGTGTATAACAAAAAAAACTTCAACAGGAAACTGTGACGTGATTTGAAAAAAAATTGACAATAAATTGTGAGCAAAATATTGTATAATTGAACACCTATAATTGCAGTGCGAAATTTTCTTAAGGCTTGATGTTTATTTTATTAGCAACAACATGTTACTTTTATATTGTCTGGAGTCTGCAGTTACTACAATTAGTTGAAAATTGTCTGTAAAACGTAAATAAAATAAAATACTTTGTCGCCAAAGAAGGAATGACAAAAACCACATTAACTTACACAATCTAATACCAAGATATCCATCATGCTATATTTAAATTAACCTTGATCAATAATTATTCAAGACACGGGAAAACAAATAGCTCGACACGAAAGGTGTAATTTGTTTGCTGTTTGCTAGAATTGTATCCACCTTGTAGAAGAATTCGGTAAACAAAAGAAGAGTTTTACAAATATTGAAATTTGATACTTTATCTTTTGGATTAGCATTTATTTTAATCTTCACAGTTAAGCGAATTGTTTGCTTTGTTACAATCATCTAATATTTTCCAATACAATGTTTGCCTTTTTCAAGTTTTGAAGAATGATTTTATTTTAAGATGATATTTATAGGTAAATCTGATCAGCAAGGTTATTCAACAGTTAGTTCTTTATATTTAAAGTAAATACACGTGTGTCTAGCCAAAAACCGGATTTCGCTGCTTCTTTTAATCTTCTGACTCCTAAAACTCCGAAGCTAAAGAATTCGGAGCGGGCATTTCATTGATTAGCTTCTTTCTAATTTATTGACAAGCATTCTTCGGCAATATTTACCAAATCTTACGAAATGAAAGACCAATACGTATACTTTCACCCGAGTTGACCCCTCTGGATGATAGATAGTGTACGAAGATTATCAGCTCGGAAACTTTTGTAGCTTCGTTTGCTGCGTTAATTTAGTGGCAGTTGTTGTTGCCGCTCGGAAGTCTTTTATAAAGGCCAGTCGAGCTAGAAATTGTATTCAGTTCAAATATTAACGGCGTCGTGTGCAGTTGCTCGGCATTTGATATAAACTGTGAGTGTGAATTGGAAAATAGTGTTCTATCCCATCCATATTTATGCAAATATTTGTTGTAGAGTGATTGCATTCGTAATGCAATCCCGTTCATATAGTAGCAAAATAAACAATACGTGTGTGGTGTGATATTTGAATGCAACGCATTTTGTTGGGTATAAATCGGCAGTGCTTGTTTGTTTTTCCGCCACTTGGTGTATTGGAAATTACTGAGGGAGGCTTATTAAGTTAGTGATTGTGAATAAACATTTATAAAAATAGTACAGCGCCACGATAAGGAACATTCGTTCATTTGTGCAAGTGAATTTTTGATAAGAATAAATAGAAGATTATTGTTTAAGTAAAGAATAAAATAAACAAAACTCAACTACATTGAGTGTTTGAAAGGAATTGTTATATTGCGAATCTTAAATACCTAAATATCAAGACTTCAGCGGAACAAATTGGTTATTCGATCTAACTAGTTTTCAAATTCTTTGAATTTTTTAATTTTAAATTTTTCATTTGTTTTGCTGGATTGATTACTAATTTAGATAGATAGGAAGATAGCTTAGACATCTCGACAACAAATATTTGTTTATAGCTCTTAAAGCTTAGATTACATTGCGCATTTGAAGAAAGCCACAGCCCCAACGGTTATGTAAGCTTTCGCCCGTTCTAAGCCCAAGCTTTTAAGAGATAGCTTTGTTGGAGCCAGCACTTCGACTACGCTCTTCTAAAACGTCGGAAGGTCCACAGGTGTCATTGGAAAATGTTTGATTTGGGCGTGTTGGTTCGACAGGTGTCTTCCCATTTGGAATTTGTTATGAAATGTGACAGCAAATCGGCGGAGTGTCCATAAGTGGGCACTACACGCCTGATCGGAATATCAATTGTTTGTGCAGGTGGCACACCTCAAAGCCCCCGTTGAACTACGTCTGTGTCCAAACTCTCACTCTCTTGCATGGGCAGCTTTTGCTCCACAACGTTTTGGTTTTGGCGGGCTCTCTCTCGCGAACCTTTGCCGGCAGAGAGTGCGAATCTGGTGAGTTCGCTCCCATAAAAGGCCCCACAATTTGCCCGCGCTCAGTTTTCAACCTGAACGCAACGTGTGCGGTTCTTTGCAGCGCCGAAAATTCGCACTCTACGGTCCGGTCTTTGGTTTTCCACGGCACAAAAACCAATCAAGTGCGCCAATTAAAAAAGTAGTAATCAAAACTGGGAAATCCGGGAAATATATGTGAAAATAATACGTTGGTAGGGGAAATTTATACCGCAGTAGAAGCCTTGCGGAATTATGAAAGAATTCGGTGAATAAGAGCACACGGCTAACGAACTGTAAATACGCGCTATCTTCCACATCGAGGGCGCTCAACAGGCAACCAACAGCTGATTAAACGCCCATTCCGTGCGTTTCCTACATTGTATATTTAAATCTCGGATTTTTCGGGTTCGTTGAATTCCTGCATTTCAGAGCAATAAGGAATAAAAGAGCCGCACAGCAGCGGGCTTGGAATTTATGGATTTCTGTGGTGTCCTTGCAAACAAGTGTCGCCTCTGGCAGAACCAGATTGTTATTGTTGTTTTTTTGTGATTACCATTTGTTGTTTCTGTTGTTGTGGCAGTCATTATCCTTAATGCCCGTGATGAGGACATGAGTGTGCATCTGTGTGTTTTAAGTGGCTGTGTGTGTTTAAGTCAGGCATTGTGGCTTTAAGAGACAATTTCAGAGGCTCAAAAGAGTTGGGAATTCATTTAATTAAATCAGCCAAAAGCATCATATGTAACAATCACCGCAATTTACATTTATCATCAAATTGTTTAGTTTTCTTCCTTTTGTTATCCTATTGCTAAAGCTTCGTCATTGTTATCAAATACACAAGAATCCAGAGTATTTACCCATACATACATACGTCTTGAAAATTAAGATTAAATGATTTAGTTATTTGTTAGACTCATAAATAATATTTAATTTGAATATAGTTTTGCTTATTAAAATTTAAAAACATTTTAGAAGCTATCTTAGATTTATATTCTAATATTTGCCAGAAACCAATTTATCCAAATATTCTTTTTTCAAGCCCCGAAGTTTGAAAGCCCTTTGAAATTGTTTTAAAGTTGTTCAAAATAAAAAAACCCAGCTCGTGTTTCGAGAGTTCACAACACTTCACATCTGGCTCACTTGCCAAACGACAGAATGTTGTTTTTGAGTTCTATAAAATAAATTCACATGCCGAGGGAAAAAAGAGACAGGAACAGAATTGCAACCAAATCCATAGCGACACTTGAGTGGCAGCATCACAAAACAAATATTCACGTACACTCGCACAAACACAGTCCTCTCCTGTAGGAGGCACTTTGCCAACACCTGACCTGCCCACCTGCCTGCCTGCCTGCCACGCCTACCCCATCGGTTCCACCTGCTCCGCCCTCCACCCACCGCCCAACGCCCCCAGGAGCTGCTCCACACGGCTGACTGTCTAGTAGCTGTCCATCAAGTTTGCCTTAATTTAATTAAGCGCTCAATGTCCTTACTGGCAACACTCTCTCACTCGCACTCACAATGGCAGAGAACACAGAGAGAAATTAATTTCTTAATGCGATCAAGCTAAGTGTTAAGAGAAGGGATTAAAACCAACCACTTAAAAAAAAACCTTTTTTATCATTGCAAACTGTATAAAAAGGATTGTAAGAATGGATTCTGATGGAGATAAGATTTTCTCCCAGTGCTGAACCACAAGGTAACGCTTGATTTGTTGCTGCCTTTTTTCACTCTTGACTGCAGCAGACACTCACACTCACACGCTCGCGCGACTACACACACACACACACACACACACACAGCAGTGGCCAGCACTTATACACTTACAGGCCCAGACTTGAACCGCAAAAGCCACAGGCCATTTTGGCATGAAGGATATTACAGAACGCACACAGACGCGCACATCCTGGCATATGTAGTGTGTTGGTGCTGGTGTTGGTGCTAGTGTTGGTGTGCTCCCCAAAGGGGTCTTGTAGACAAGGTTACTGAGAGATGGCAAATTTTTTATAGTGGAATCTTTGCCTGCACCGCCCATCCACCCACCTTCTGCCACATTGCACCCACATTTTCCAGCAAAAAGCAACAATAACATGGCGGCCACCTGCTGCGGCTGCACTTGAGTCGATTTCCCTGTTTTATTTTCCTTTTCTCTGCCTGTTTATTTCCCCTGTTACCATATCTATTCCGTTTGTCTGTCTGTCACTTTGTGCATTTTTAATAAACTTTTGTATTTTGTATTTACTTTTTAGACATAACTTTCCTTTGGCTTGACTGCTGTTTTTGCTGCTTTTCCCTGTGGTAAAATGTTTTTGTCATTCGGATAAAGTTGAAAAGTCAAGTAAAGAACGCTAAATACTTTATTTATTATTCAGCAAATTCCGCTGGTTAAATGGGATTTTTGTAGTGCTTTTCTAAATATTTATTTTTCATGTGCGGCTTGCATGGAAATTTACTTAATTTGTTTAGCAATTCGAAAAGCATTTAATTTTATTTTGCGGAATTCCATTTGATTTGATGTCTCGCCATTTTTATTGTGGTCTGCATATTATATCGCAATTTCTGGGAGCTCTTGCTGTTTACATTTCCGCCTTTCGCCCAGAGAATTCTCCCGCAATCTCCCATTCGCAATAGCTTTCTCATTTTCCACAGTTCTCCGTGGAACACAGGGGGGCATGATAATTTTCGCAGCCGAGAGCCAGCCACAAAGCTCGGCGGATTGGGGGTCAACTGGGGGCAGGTCGTGGGCGGGGGTAGGGTCAGCTAATGAACTCGAGAGCAGGCCACGCAGACTGGAGATGGGCAACTATTATATAAACAGATTTTTAATAACTAGATTTAAGCAAACTAGTTATAAACACAAAAGATAAAGGAATAGTTCATGTCACCATATGCAACTTTAATAATAGCTTTATTTGATATATATCTTTTATGCAGATAAAGGACTAAACTTTAGGGACTTTAAACTAATAGGAAAAACCTTGAAAATAATAAGCTCTAGATTTAGTTTTAATCTTATTTTATACAGATACTAATTTAAATTTTAACAAATTATACCTAATATCATCACCTTGGTATTATCACGTTACCATCTCTATAACAAGAGTATGTTGAAAATGGTATAAAATGAGGGTTGAGGTGTGGGAAGGTAGATTTGTTGGGCTTTTTGCTGCAGCCAAACTGACAGACGTTAATTTGAGCTCGGATATAATGATGATAATGATGTTATTTTGCCTCTGTTGTTTGGCGGCGAAGGCATTGACTTTTAGCACGTGCTGTGCGCTTATTTATCTAAGGCACTGTGTTGTTGTTTTGATTTTGATTTTGCTTGTGCCGGGCTCGTTGAGTTGCATTGTAAAACTGTCAATTTCAATTAGAGCGCCAAAAAGAGACCGAAGTAAATTGACTTAATTCCACATTTTCTCCCTTCACTTTCAGCCTAAAAGCCATTAAGAGAGGGCCGAACGCTTAAAGAGAGCTATAGAGTGAAAGCTGAGGAGAAGCAAAACGGAGCATAAACATGAACAGCGATGAGGTGCAACTGATCAAGAAGACCTGGGAAATCCCCGTGGCAACACCCACAGATTCTGGAGCGGCGATACTGACGCAGTTTTTCAACCGCTTTCCGTCCAACTTGGAGAAGTTCCCCTTCCGCGATGTTCCACTGGAGGAGCTAAGTGTGAGTTGTACCTAACACATAGTTATTTAATCAACTAAAGATTATCTTACTCAATTCTTCTTTCAGGGAAATGCTCGCTTCCGAGCACATGCCGGCAGGATCATTAGAGTCTTTGACGAGTCCATCCAGGTCCTGGGCCAGGATGGTGATCTGGAGAAGCTGGACGAGATCTGGACCAAAATTGCCGTTAGTCACATTCCGCGGACCATTTCCAAGGAGTCTTACAACGTAAGTCGAACACTGCAGTCGAGCTCTCGACTATCAGATACCTGTTACTCAGCTAGTGGAAGTTGAAAGCTATATGAAAATTAAAATTTTAATTGTAGCAACTGAAAGGAGTTATCCTGGATGTGCTGACAGCAGCCTGCAGTCTGGACGAGAGTCAAGCGGCCACGTGGGCCAAGCTGGTGGACCATGTCTACGGAATCATCTTCAAGGCGATCGACGACGACGGCAACGCCAAGTAGATGAGGCAGCTGGAGGTGGAGATGCAACCGAATCCGTGGAAGGATGCAACTGATGCCAGCCGGTGGCACTTGCAACACATGCACAGCTTATGTAGTTCTAAGTAATTGATAAATGTTAGCTATTCTCGTTTTGTAATAATGAATGCGAATGTCCAAAACAAAAATACACACACACAGTGAAAACTTATGTCTGCGTAGAGCTACTCACACACGCGCACACCCCACACACATACACCCGCACTTGCATTGCTCTGTAAAGCTTTAACCCATTGTCAGCCTTAAGCACTTGATAGCAAACAATACATGGAATCAGCAAAGGAGAAATAAGAAAGCTTATGAATAAAATCCAGTTTGAAAGCATATCCTATTCAATTGTAAGTGGCTTTGTAATATTTAGACGGGGCTTTTATATTATATTATTATCTCAAATGAAACTCCATACTTGCAAATGGTGTCCGAGTATAGCGTCCAAAAACCATAAAGTATCTAGATTGTTTCGGTTTGTCAGCGCACATGAAATCATAATTAAAATAATTGTCCACTCACTCATAACTAGGACAACGCAGAAAGCATTTAAGCACACTTGAAAACCATTTCCGCACATGATTTTGCGCCACCACAGCTCCCACTAAAAGTTGGGCAAACAATTGCAAACATCGCTCAGCTGCGACCGCGTTGAAAATGCTATTAATTTCAGTGGATCTAAATGCTCATAAGGGGGTTTGGGGGGGCGAGTGTGGAAAATGGGAAAAGCTGCTGCTGCTTTACCCGAAATGCGTGAGCCGGCAAACAATGTGCATGGTGACATTGCGTATACGCCATGAGAGCATTTGCATATGAAATTGCGCGTTTAGGAAGGAAGGCGCTGCAGAAATTACAAAATAGAACAAAGGAATTGTGAAGTGTGCTTTTGCAAAGCGAGCGAAAGAAAGTGTACAGTAATAGTTTGCTTGAGTATATATTTCTTAGATTTCAGACACCGTGGGCGTTTCATTGCGAAGATTTTCAATCCATCAGCCAATTGACTTCGACTTCAGATAACAGAACATGCTGAGCTAACAGCGCCGCTGTTATGTCCAACTGTTATCGGACTGTCTTCTTATCATTGGTGAAATGTTCGAGGCGTTGGTGAAATGTGCCACCAAAACGCCTTCGACGAGCTTTTCCATAGTTTGGCCAATAATGAAGAACAAAAAATAACAAAGTGAGCAGTTTACCAAAGCGACCGCGAATTTCAGTTCAATTCCGGCAACGCGCGCGTACCGAAGTGGGCGAGAAATTCTTTTTTGACGGGAAAACCTCGCGCACTATATATGGTGATATATTTTTTGGATTCTCCTGCCGTCCACTGCAAAATATAATATTTTCCATGCGCCTCTGTGGTTGTGTGTTTTTGTGTTGTGCAAACTTGTTTCCCCTCAAGCGTAAACATATGAAATAAAAGTGAATATACTGGCAAAACTGATTGCACGATCTTTGAAAACCCATGAATAGTTCTCAAACATAAAAGGGGAACAAATTGTGAAAAATATCTAAAGCGTTTGAAATTCTTGCGACAAAGAAAAAGGTGAGCTGGCAGCTAGAGCAGATACTTTCCTCTGAAGCATGTCACAAGCATTCCGGACATTCATCGACAAGTCTTTATAAGCTCTTACCCAACATTTTGTTGCGGAGAGAGGCTCCTGCTCCGGATTAGACACGCCCATCAGCAATATTTCATGCAAATTCACTTCCTCACACCGCGCCCACTCGCCAGCCCCTTCGTCTTGTGATGATAAAAGCAAATGATTGCAAAACGGCATTTGCCCCCCAGGGGAAAATATCGCAAAGTTCCTAACCCCCTAGTTGCGAAATTAAAATAAAATACCTAGATGTAAATTCTCCTCTGGCTGTGGGAATAGACAAAGTAACTTGGTAATCAGGAAGGGGTAAAAGGCCCACATTGACTTTGTGCCACACATCGGATGCTGTTATTATTGAATTTGCATAAATCATTGAAGCGGATTCTTTTCAGCTTCGCTGAATGGGGATTTCTGCAGCAGCACAAAATGGAATTTACTGCCGGGGGGCTTTAAAAGTTAACCTTACCGCTTGTGCGATGAAAACTATGAATTTCTGATTGGATTAAGAGCGAAAAAGGTGTCAGCTTCAAAATCCCTTAATAGCTTTATACAAAAATACAAAAATAAAGAACTTATATCAAGCTAAATAGAGTAACAAAAAAGATTAGGACATTACGATAAAATGCACGCAGTCTAAATAGCTCTTGGTTTATTACTTTCGAATGACCTTCTTCGAGAAAAACTTGAGTAAATCAAGAAAACATTTTCGTTGTCATGGTCAGAAAATTCAATTTTCTCGCTGTACGAAAATCTCAATTATCCGGTTCTCCTTTCGTTGCGCACATTTTTGCGACTGGTATCCTTCCAATGGCGTTTCCTTTCAGCAACTTGACTTGTGAGCCATGCTTAGCATATATTTTCAACACTATTTGCCAAACACCCCATGCTGCGATGCTGTGAAGTAGGCAGCACTTAGTAAATCAAACACCACACTGCGTATACATAATGCTGGCAAGGGCAGGGCAAAATCTAGTGGTCACACCTCCGTGTGGCATATGTGCATTAGCTATAGCCGCACGATAACGTAAATATTCATTAATCAATTGGTAAGCCAACACCCGAACAAATATGACCATGTTTTTGTAAAAGGGTTAGGCTAACAGAATAGGCCAAACTTTCCCCACCCGACTGCTTTTGGCGATTGTGTTTTTTTTTTTGTTTTGGCAAAGTTCTGAACTAGTTTTCGTTAGTTTTCAAATTGTTTCGACGATATGTGGTGAGAAGTGAAGTTTGTTAACTCAATTATGCCATCTAATGCTTTGATTTTTGAGTGCTATTTCCAAGTTTTACTTCTTATCCTTAAAGTGGCAAACTTTGTGGGAGCCAGAATTGAAAGACTCGAATAACAGCTGCGTGGCGTCACACTGGACCCCCGTCTCTTAAATTCGTTCAAAATTAATTAAATCCATTAAAGCCCCGTTTTAATTACGTTTCATTAAACTGCAGGCGGTGGACTGCAGTGATTCCGGGAATTTAACACACGTGCCATGGATGCCAGCACATGTTCGTTGTTTGGTTGCAAGGATATTTACACAGAACCTAGGGCATTTCGCCATAAACATTGATGGTGTCAGAGTTTAAGCTTATTCCCTTTATTTATTGTCTAGACAATAAACCAGGGGTCAAGGAAAGGCACTAATTCCCTGGAATCCTGCTTTATTTTTAATTTTACCTTGCTCACTTAACCAATGTGACAGTCTAAATTTAATCGAAATCAGGGCAGCATTAAAAATTCATAAATAATATAAATTTAGCATGGCCTAATCCTTTCGAATTAGCTGATGACAAATGGACATTTAAGTTGCATGCAAATGGTGGAGCTCTAAAACCGATTTATATTTTCGAATTCAAAAGCGAGGCTATCGTTAGATATTAAAATGGGGTTGGCAACTGATGTCTCCGAATGGATTCGCCCACTGAATATCGTGTAGGAGTATCTGTTTATTATGGACTTTTCCGTAATCTTATCGAGCAGGTCAGGCAGACGGCAGAAAAGCGGCTTGATTGTACATTAAAAATAAACAAACGCCTATAAATAGACTTAAAATACCCAATCGTAGACGGTTTGTCTTCCGACGGCGTTCGCGGTTCATTTCCATTCGAACGCCTTGTCTATTTGGCAAAGGTTATATATTCGCAATAAAATACACCGATTGATTCGCTGATTGTTATTGAACATAAAATTTCTGAAGTAGCTGCGGATTGAAGTGGTCTAATCGGTGTGTAAGTTGTTATGGTTTACTATTTGCACTTAATCATTAATGACATTGAGGAGCTTCAGTTATAAATAGAAATTGCGTTTGGTCAAAGGCTGAGTGAAAACGCAAGTGACGTAACAATGTAAAAATCGGCTTAAGTCCTTGTTTCTCTTTCAACTTTCTACTCAACTTTCCATAAATTCGATTTTTGCTTTCGCACCACGAAAACTTCAATAATGAAATTTAAGTTTAAGTTCCGGTCTTGTTTGGAAAAAAAAACAAATTCGATTTCAATTGGCACAGCTTCGTACGAAATCTTGCAAACTTTTTGACATTATTATTATGCCATAAACCATCAGAAGCTTGCAAACACTTTGACATTATTTTTGTACCATATAGAGATTGTAGACGAGAGTTTTTCATGCTCCGCTTTCTTGAATTTCTTTTCTCTTGGAAAACTCAACGTTGGCTTAGTGTCTTGAAAATAAATCGATATGTCTTTAAACTACAATTCCCTGAATTTGCAACTAGAATAAATTAAAGTCGAGTTGAAAAGGGGATGTATCTTTTAATGTTATCTTTACGCATTTTAAGATTGTCTTTATGCCTTTTTTTATCTTAAATATTTCAATGTTGTAGGTATCAAAAGATCCCTTAAATAATTGTAGCCAAATTTTGAAATATTTATCTATTTATTTAATTTCACCAGCATTAGAGTGCTCTCCACATAAACAAATCCCCTAAACACTGTGCACATTGCAAATGTTCAGTGAAGAATTTTTGTGGTCAACGAGTTTGTTTTGCGGCTCACAGTTACAGCGGGCATGCAAAACCCCGAAATCACATCGGTTTAGACTTGTTTGCTTTACACGTTGAGTGCCTGATAAAGCGGAGACAGAGGAGCATGAATAAAAAACACGGCAACACGGACGACGCCCATGTGTGTCTGAGTGCGGGGCTTAGCACGCCCGATGGGCTTACGATTTGGCCAGGCTCCGGGCCAAAAGCAAAGCGGCCAAAAGCACCGTGAGTGGCAAAAAGTTCGGAAGGTGCTCCGCAGTCGGGACATGATTGATTCGAACGCCCGCCGCGCTCGGCGATCTTAATCAGTCAGTGCTCAGCGCTCCGCAGCTATAAATAAACTGACGTTCGACTGAAGACCTGCGCCTGAAACTGATAAGACCGCCGATGATGTCCAAGCCAATTTGTTAATAAATTTATTTCGATTCGCTGCAAAAATATTTACCCGACTTCTATTTCTGGCCTTCGATCAATGCAAATAGTGTGCTTCAGTATGATGGATGTTGGATAGAACTGGTAGCCCGGACTGCGGAGTGCGGATCGGTTGGCCAATGAAATGGGTCTCCTTCGATTTAGCCATCCAACGATCGTTGATATCGCTCGCTGGCAGCAGGCACATGACCCACACAGAGTCCTCATATCTCGCTGGCATTTGGCATTCCATTTTTTGGATTGTCATCGACCGGGTGATGAATTCTTATTAATTGCCGACAGCTCCGATTGCCCGCGAATGTTGGATTGGAGTTCCGCCGTGTTTGCAAAGCGATTGGCCCGGCGGCTTCCCCGTTCCATCATCATCATCATCAGGTCGCTCCCCATTCGCGCTGGGGTTTTCCAAGCACCATCGAAGTTGAACAATCGGGCGTATACGCAATCTCAAGTTCAGCCTACACACGGCGCTTTATCGGGAAAGAGATAAAATGTTCTTGTCTGGCCCCGGGAAAAATGCGAAAATAGTTTACTGCCTCTGGTGGTCCTTTTAATATATGTACATATCAATGAAAGTCCGTAATCTATCAATTAAAGAAAATATTTTCCCTACACCGACTTGTTTTTCAACTTAACTCGATGATTACTTATGATAATGCAGGCATATGCTCAAAATTAAAACCATATATAAATTAAAACCCGATTGCTGTTATCTACTATTTAGATAAGTTTAATTATAAATGATCTCAGCACCTTAATCTTCCAGTGCCAAAGTTCATTCCAAGAAAAGTTCTTAGCGTTCCGAATTTGTTCCGATCCGCATGACTAACTAAAACCACTCACTTCGATACCCAGCAATCATAAGTTCCCCGCTTGTCGCGATTAGATTAGGAATCACCGAACGTTTAACTAGACTTGGCAGCATGTTGACTACCATTTGACACGTTTTTTTTTTTTTTTTTTTGTAGCTGTAGCTTGTTTTTCGGTTAGTTTGCCACCTTGATGACGTTTTAATAGATTGCAGACGAATCTTTTGTGACGCCGAAACTTAGAGTCGTTCAAGTGGCCCATTGGTGGGAGATTTCCATGAATAGCCCACCCTAGGGCACCCTTCATTCGTTCGGTCCTTATCAAGTGGCCCCATGCAATTCACAGAAATCCAGGGAAATTGCCATAAACAACACAGGTTCCATGCTCACTATCTAATGCATCAGCTTCGACGGGAATTGAGCAAATAATTGGGAACCAGAAGCAGTGAGTCACACCTGCGAACCATAAAACCCACCTTCCATTCAACAAAATAATGTTGTTAAGGCACTGTTATGGTTGGAATCGTAAATAAAAATGTGTACTATATGTTGAGGGCGATGTTCTGCAATTCAGGTGCTGTTTACTTTTAGAGACACTGTGAGGCAATGCAGTTTAATGAAAGATAAAGTTTTTTACTTCCTTATCATCATTAAATTGCGTATCTAATTGAGACAGTGATAGCTGGAGTGAAAAAAAATTTACGATTGAAGAAGCTTCAATTTTTACGACTAGGGATCTTAAGATTTGGTAGAGTCTAAAATTGTTTAATAATTTAATTTAAAGGGTAAATAAGAAGTGCATATGCCCTGGCGAACTTCCTTTCAACCACTCAACATTCCCCTTTAAAGCACAAGCTCATTTCATTTCTCCATGTGGCACTTACACATCGACCCCCAAGGGCAGCGCATTAAAACTTCAATAATTTATGTATTCCTGGGGAGCAGGAAGCGAGGGAGCTGCTAATGACTTCAATTTCTTGATTCGCACCATTCGCAGTAGCAGCTGGAGGCACTTCGACGGCAAAGGCAACATGCAGCGGCCAAACTTCGGCTCAATTATGCGCGCAATCAAAGCAACTTAATTACTCCAGAGTTATCCGGCGAACACACAGAGGCGCAGAAATATAGAGACCGCAATCACCGAGCAGCAGTAGTCTGATAGAGAATCGCTGCGACTATGCAAATTAGCCAAGCCAATTCACAGAGACAAATTGGTAAACAAAATGACACTGAAAGCGCCAGACGCAGACCCGCATCACTCGATTTGATTGAAGTACCAGTTCCGAGAGAAATTGTCAACAGTTTCCAAATTAGCAAGCGCGCTTGCCTGTTCCCAATGCTCCTCCTCCTACTGCTGTTTGGGCTGGTTTTTGGCCCCAAGGATTGTGTGGCCACTTGCCGCGAGGAGCCAGCCCGCGATTGTGAGGCTATATGCGATGCGAGTGGCAGAAACTGCACCATTCGGGCATTAGTCCTACTGCCCGATGACAATATGTACCAGGCCTCGCTACCGCGTGTCCTGCCAATCCTTAAAGTGGCCGAACAGCAGATCCGTTCCAAGTCCTTGATTCCACCGCACATCGATTTCGAGTGGCTGGCCCATGACACCAAGTGCGATGCCTCCCTCGGCGTGATTAAGGCCATGGATGGCATTATCAAACAGTGCGCCCAGGTGATCTTCGGACCCGTCTGCGATTACTCCTTGGGTAAGTTAGGCGAAGTTATTCGAAGAGCATGCGATTATTAGTTTGTAATACGATTTATGTTTTAATTAAATAAATTCCATCTTTGATAATCCCCTGCAGCTGCAGTAAGCCGGATTACCAAGTACTTCAATAGCCAGGGCACCCCACTCATATCAGTTGGAGGCTCGACCTACGACTTTGAGCAGAAAAAAACCGATTGCAATGACGAGTTCTATATGCTGTTGCGCACGGGAATGCTGAGTTTCGAGACAATTTCCGAGCTGACCATAAACGTGATGAAGCGGTAAGTGCCATAAATTTGCTATTCTAAGCCTTACCAGCTTATCAAGTCTTCCGACAGACACAACTGGTCGCATTCCATCTTCTACTATGAACGGGATGGCCAGCGAAGTGTGGCCGGAATGCACACCTGCTTCCTCATGATGAAATCCTTGGGAAAACAAATGCGTAACGAGAACATGACATTCGCCCAGTTTCCACTTGAGCCCAACTTGACAAATCGCACGGAGGAAATGCGCCGAGAAATTGGCAATAAACATGCAAGTAAGTAACAGAGAGATTTGCTGTCAACTTAACATGGCTGTTGTTAACAGAGTAGTTTCACCAACGGCTTAGCCGAAACAACAACCGTTCAGCAAGTGCATCGGGCGAGGAAACTTTACTAATGTAGCTTTTTGCATTGATAATAATGGGTTATGCCGTTTAAGATGGGAACAGTTGCACAAATGCTTTTCATCACCTGCATTATTGTTCTATCATAAAACTAAATAAAATTTGTAATGTTAAGAATTTTTAATATAAGGTTGATTTGACTAATGTAGTAGATATAACAACGTGTCTTTAAACACGTCCAGTTGTGTTTGTAAAATGTATGAAAATTTCACAAATGTACATGCCACACCTCGCTTGGGTTAAACATAAACAATTCCGTCCACACCGCCCACACACTGAGAAAGCTTTGTGACCGTGCCACGTGCAGCTTGCCCGTCAGCTGTTTCTTGGCCAAAATGCCGGTTGCACATTAAACCGAAAATTCGACTTCGAATCGCGAATGAACAAAATCGACTCGTGCCATTGCGAAAAGGCGCCAGAAGCCGGTGATAAACCGTTAAGTGAACACCAAAGGCGGACGAAACCGGAAACGGAAGTCGACATATAAAGTGAAAGTGGAACAAAATTGACGCGAAACTAATCGAACTTAAAGTGTAAAGTGAATGTAATGATTTATGGATTTATACAACAATACAAATAAAAATCCAGAGTGGATATAAATCAAATTATAAGACCAATATAATGAATAATTTGAGGCATATGGCACGAACAGTGCGGGTCCTTCTGACAAGCTAAAGCTGCAACATTTGATAAATGATCGCCAATTGTGTGAACAAGAGGGGATAAAGATGGAAAATTGCACCTTCAAAGTGTAGTTTTTTCAGTCCTTTTTGTATTTTTAGTCAATGAGAAAATTCCATTTTTATGGCATTTATAAATTAAGGCAAAAAGTGTATGTAGGACGCCTTAAAATTGTATGTGTACTATAAATATAAAAAAATATGAATTCAGTTTTTGCAAACCTTAGCCGACGTACTTTATTGTAAAAGAAATCATATCTCATCATAATAATGATAGAAAATGTTGAGTGCATTGGACACTTTAGTGAGCATTTATATTTGTTAAGCTATTAAAACAGCAGAGTTCAAGCGTAACAATGTTTTTTAAATCATGTCTCTTCCATTTTAAAACTGTCTTCAAAAACTTGAGATTTTCTTCCTTAAGCAAAATGTTCTTGGCTTTTTCTCTCATTGCCATGCAGTGGACGTCTTCTTTTTCGGCGGCTCTTAGCTGCCATTTAAGGCTGCTTCCTTCTTGGCAATTGCCAGTTGGCTCTTGGCACATGTCTGTAGAGCCAGCTGCTGCCAAGATATATACAACCACGGGCAGCTAAAAAAGAACAATTAAAATGATTCTAGACCAGAAAAAAATTCCACCAGAATGTGTGATATTTTGCTGGGGAAGCGAAAAGAAACTGAAGACCTAAATCATCTAACATTAAGCGGATCGTAAATCATATTTCACGCAATTTCTTTGGTTTGAACCTAGTTTTTGGCTCCACAAATTTGTGCTCCCCATGGAAGCAGTCCCAGTCGAGACTTGGCTTTTATGGCTGCCATTTTTATTGTTAATCCTGCCGACGCAGAGGGCTCTTTCATCACAACAAGACAAAATTTAACTAACAAAGTTGACAGAACAGGAACAAGCGAGTCATAAATTTGCATTTGCTGGCATTTATTCTCAACGGTAAGCGAAACAGCCAGCGATTAATGTGGCTATTTCGAGGAATTTATTTTGCCAAAAACTTAAACGAAACTGTGTTTCAACAATGCTTCTTCTATGTTCTCCTGAATGAACCCGAAATCTAAACAAAACATCATAACAAAAGTGCATTTTTGGGAGCTTTCCCGGAAATTCGTTTATTTATTCGCAAGCAGGAAATGAAAACAAAGTCGGAGTGTAACCTTGATGCGAAATCGCACGGATTGGCAGGCAGATGGAAAATTTTGATTGCCATTCCCAGCGCGAGGGGTAGCTCCGTCTCAAGGTGGGCACTGCGAAACCAAATGGATCCAAGCTCCACATGCAAATGTGGCTCACAAGGAGGTGGTGTGTGAGAAGGGCCGGCTGCAAAGTGCACAGGCAATTAGCCATCATACGACCGATTGGGCTTAGACGGCAGGCCAAGCTAAAATCGAATCAGCACCGAATCGATTTCAAATGGAAATCTATTTGGGATTATGAAATCGCCGTGTTTAATCCTTAAGCGCATTTTCATTTACAAAACAATCAAATTACCCGTTCCCAATTAGAATTTGCATGGCTTAAAAACTGAAAACCCCAGTTTTCATGCAGTTTTACGTGAGACTTGCAGATGAATTAAAAACTTTTTGCTGCTGTTGCCAGTTGTTCGACATTTTTGGCTTTACGCACACACGTGCAGCGCAGTCAGCCGCAAAAAGTTGAGTATATGTGAGGCTAACCAACACGCAGACAACCAGCTCACACCTATTAGGCCATGCTCACGTGTTCGCAGCAGTTGGTCTAAAAGCCAAAACCTGTTAACAGTTAACAGCACCTGAGTGGTAAAACACTGAAATATGAGCAACGAGAAGTGCGACAACTGACCCGATTAATTGGGATTTCCTTTAGCCCCAACAATTAGTTTGGATTTTTGTCTTCGCCACTCGTATTACCAACTTTTCCCAACTTATGACACGAAACTTTTGCCCAAGTTGTCAACGTGGATTCTTGCAAAAACAATTAGTCAAATAACCATTTCCACTCTGCTCGAATTAATTCCTTAAAGAAGATGATGAAAAGTTGAAAATGCACCTGGTAGCTAAAAAGAAATTATAATAAAGCCTACGCAAATTCTTAAATACTCTGATATAAATACAACCATATGCTCTGCAAACTGAAGAAACTACATCCTTAAATTTCTCGGTTTCAAAAAAAATATGACTGAATAAAATAAATAGCCAAAAAACTTTATCGGATGTACATATCTAAAGCAGTTAACAAACAACTGAGATGATTCAACTTTCGATAAAGAAAGAGTGGGAAACTTACAAAAAACTGGAACTTGAAAAGAAGTCATGGGGACAAAGTGTAAAACAAATGTTTGCCCGTAAGAGTTGAGAAGGGAAATTGAAGGGCGAAAACAGGAAACCTTGTCAGGGCTTTCGGCGCACACGCTTCCTTTGAAAAGGATATGGGTAATGCGCCGTGCAAAATCCCTAAGACTTCCTAGGCAGATTGTGACTAAACACGTGAGCCGACATGGATGTCATTTGCAAAGTGCCCTGCCACAGCTGAAAAAACGAAGCTTCTAAGTTGCAAGTTACTATCTGAGATATATAAGGTGTTTATCGAAGTGCGACAAAGTAACACATTTAATAATAGCTTGGACTTAATTTCAGTTTTTAGTCAGGTTTAAACGTTTTAATTGTATAGCTTATTCATAGCTATTCATAGTTATTCATGGGTTAGTGTTAAACCAATCCCTGAAAAGGATAAATAATAAGCTTAAAAGCAAACTACGCACAGTTGGCAAAAGAAACCTCAAATTTTCCATTTTGTCATAAATCAAGCGTAGGCGATTTTCCATCTGCTCTAAACACACAACTGGGCCAAAGAAATCCCGTGGAGGAAATGCTTTGAAGATATTAAATAAATAAAATAAATAAATAAGTATTTTTCTGTTGCTGATGGCGCCTCTTGGTTGCAATTTTGTGTTGGGAACTTTTTGTGTATTTTCCGCATGGCAATAAACTAAATTTGATGCCTAAGGCAATCGCATAAGAAAGTCAATTGTGCCAACGTTTCATTTAGAACCTTTTGATATATTGTCTAAAGATTAACTTTTTTTTCGATTTAATGAGTTTCGCACATCTCTTTTTCAACAAGAACGCAAACAACGCATGTATCCTTTGCAAAATAGGATATCCAATTCAATGTGTCGCCACAGAAAACCAGAGAACATTTTGTTTTTATCCGCATCTGCATGCACTTCTAATGTTTATAAATAAATTTCTTTTACTGCTGCCTGGGCCAGATAGCAAAAAACCCAGAGCAACGAAAGTTTTAGTGTTATGACTGCGACGGCCATTCGTTTGCTGTTGGCCAACAACTTTATGGGTCTCCAGTACTCTATCTAGTGGTTAACCCCAAAAACCACAAGCATCTGAGCACAATTAAACAATTGCCCTCTAGTGAATATTTAAGCACGCAAATGCCTGATGCACATTTAACAGATTGCTGTGCAATATTACGTGAAATCGCCGCAAAGTCTAACACTTTTTTAATGAAGTGCACAATAATAATCATGAATAAATCAAAAAGGGTGCAAAACCATCAGCAAACGCTGTGCATACGATGCAATTAATTTAGCATGAACTGTGGTTCATGGTTCAAACGAACAAAAAAAAAATAGAAATGGTAGAAAAACCTTAAATGCTGTCTGCTAATGTGGCATGGGTAAACACATTTCACATTTCCCCGACACTCTCGCCCATTTCCCTCTACATCTGCTCCTTTGACAAATGAAAATTGCACTGAGCTGTAAATAAACAAAAAGAGTTGCGTGTCACGTAGCGAGAATTTTCTGTTTGCCGCTGTGCAATTTGTCGATTGTTGCTGTTCGAGATTACGCATACGCCGCGTTGGTTTAGTCGGGGGGTATAGCAATCGAATGAAAAATACGAAATACCCCAAGTGAAATTTGACGGAAATGATTGAAGCGGAGCTCATAGATTAGAGACCTCGAAAAACGTTCTATTTTATTGCTATTTTCGAATAGTGTGCAGAGAATGACATTGTATTTCACTCAAGATTTAAGAGAATATATTGTTTTTAGCAAATCAACTTTACCACATCTTTGCTGCACGGTTCAATAGCTAATCGATCAACTCGCCAAGGAGGTAGAGTAAACCTCTCTGAATTAGCCAAATGTTCTAGTTCTTGCCTTTTTTTTGTTTGTTTCGCTGTCACTAGACAAATATGAAAATTGCCATCCTGGCCATGCAATTAAGTAAAATAACAAGCTTTCGATTTTAGGTCTGCCCGCCCTTCTGTGGCGCTTGTTAACCCTATTTAGTTTCCGTTCCGTTTGCCCTTTTGTTTTGTTTACCGCCTGTGCGCTATCATCGATGGCGCTGAGCCACTGGCTCCGTCCTGGCTTGGTGTCCCATCGAAGCTATCTGTCGGTGCTTTATGCACTTGCCATCATCCCTTCGTTCCGCCCGCTGGTCGCCAACTCAGGACACAGCAACGCGTTACAGGTTTTTTTTTAGAGCGCGACGCCTCCGGAAGTCGGGACATGGGGTTGGCAGGAGTGGAAGGATTGGAAGGAGTGGCAGGTTGGCGAGCTGGTGGTCATGCATGGAAAAACGTGGCCACAACTTGACGTTGACCGTAAAAGCCTTTTTGCCGCGATTGTGTTTGCCTAGGTGGGGTCAAAAATTAGTTGAACTTCCAAGTGGTTTGGCAGCTAAAATAAAACAGCATAGGAACGATTTCTGTATTATTAAGTAGAAGTCGTAAGTCAAGGGAAAATATAATAACAATTTGGAAAATTTAATAAACTAGTTCAGGTCATCTTCATAAATATTTCAACCGTAAAAATAGTAATAATAAGAAGTTCCTAGTAACCAGTGGAAATCTTAATTATACATCACGATTAAATTATCTTTATACCAAGTTTCTCCATTTACAAAACCCTTCGCATTTCTCCAAGAAGAGTAATGCAAATTATTTTTTAATTGCCCTGTTCGGCCGCAGATGTCTTGCCAGTTTCCTCGCTTTTCTCGGCTGTCTTACCACAGTTTCCTTTTTCTGGCTGGAAACCATAGAAAGTGACTTCATCGCCACTTCATTACTTTTGGCGCGCCATGGCCAAACTCAATTAGAGCGTTGAATGCCAGTCATGAATGCAATATTCTCAGTCTCAGTCATGTCTTGTTCAAATCTTAAAGATTTGAAATATAGCGCTCGCTGACTTTATTTGTACAATCGAATTGCTTACGAATTGTTTCAGCTGGCACTTATCGCTGCTCAGAGACTTTCAGACTACAAAGCCATAGTCTGAGTCTGGCTTTTGAGTGTCTGCGGTTCGTTGGGAACGGGAAATTTATATGCCACTTAAATGCATTTTTCCACCCAGAGTGCCATGAAATGCGTTGCATTTCCGGTTCCATTCTTCACGGCCGCTCGTTTCCATTCGCTGCTCGCCTCCTTTTGGCATTGCCTTTATTTACTTGACTTTGGCGTCAGCTTGCAGTCCCCAGCCAGGGAGAATCCCATAAAAACTCAAAAAAACAGCACACACGTACAACCACTTTCAATATAATAGTATTTAAATGCATATTAAATAAAATTTTATTGGCAAAATTCACTGCAAAGTGAGACTTTATTTAAATGTTCCCCCTTAATAAATGTAATGTATCCTCTATTTTCTCCCCAAAGGCGGAACATATAGCGAAACTTACATGGATCGATTGTTAAGAATCGGCTGGGGGAAACTATATGCTTCTTTTGCATTTTATCTAACCCATATCCTATTATTTTATACACAACTGTAGACACAATGGGGAAATCTTGCAGTGCCCCTGCAAGTATGCAATAAAATTGCGTTCAATGTAATTTATTATTTCGGTGGCCACTTCCTTGAATCCCTCCCTTGTTTGGGCATTACTCAACCGTCTGGTTAAACTCAACTTAAATTCGGGTAAAACTGTAGTGGTTTCCTTTTAGCACCTTTATGTGCTGGCTTTCTTTTATTTCATAATGGGGACCGTTTTGCTGATAACTTCCCGACGGATTTTCGCACCATTTCACATGCCAAATTTACAAAAAATCCCCCTTTTACCGGAGCTTGACTACTGTCTGTCTTTCTGCATATGCTGTCGGTTGTCAGCCAGCGGAAAATTGTATTTTCATCTGTGCAGCGAAATGGCAAAAATCGTGACTGGGCGACCAGTAACAAAAATCAAATGAAATTCACTTCAGAATTTGAAACAATCAAACCATTAAAATAAGTTCTTATCTGAGAAATGGTGTGCCGGAAACTTTACCAGCTCTTGGCACAAACTTCTGGCCAACGGAAAAAAATGCGAAAATCTTTGAGGAATGCTGAGCACTCAACTAATTGTGTTTGCCAGCACTTTGCTGACTGGAAAATGGGATTAAGTCCTGCAAATATTTGCCGAAAAATTTGCAAGTTAAACGAAGTTTATTGACAGCTTCAATTTTCATACCTAATTTATTTCCCACTTATAGTTACTCCAGCAATTTCGCAGCCCAACTGGCTGAAATAACAAATTTGTTCCAGCTGAACTAACGCTTGGGAGCAAATTAAACGTTAAGGTGGCAACTGTCAGATAAAAGCTCCACTTTTATCACCCAGCCACCCACTTGATGGGGTGTTAAATTGGAAAAAGTTTCGTTTTAATGCATACAATTAGAATCGCTGAGTGAAAAGCCATGTTCGCAGCTGATTATCCGGTTAAAGCCAGCGAAAAGTTGCACGTATTTATTTAATTTTTGGCCAGCTCTGAACACTTTTTTTGCATATGGCACGGGCATCCTTAAAGAAACCTTCTCCAATAATAGCATACATATACTATACTATTTATTTGTCGTCCTTAAAATGAGACTCGGTTATGAATTACATTGTGCTCCGAGCTGCCATGTTGTGGCAACAAAAGTTCCAGCTGCATGCAACCGTTCGCAATTTCAGCGAGGAGCACACTGTAAACCTCATTAACTGGCAACACAATAGACTGCCCCTGTCCCCATCCACATCCTCCACTTTTGGCAAACAGACCGCCATGCATGTATGCAAATTAGTTTGCCCCGCTGCAGTTCTAATAATTTTTTACGACACCAAATTAAATTCAAATTGTACTATTTTACTTTCGAGAAACACACCGGACACCTAATATAACCTAAATAAAGTTTTCAGTGTCAGTTGTTTGTAGCTTTAATTAAATACATGTCTTTGAACACTGACACAATTTTATAGATTGTATTTTTAATTTATTTAATAATTTACCTAGCTTTTTGATGGTCACAATAATTGTCTAACTAAACTGACATTTACATTCCATTCAACGAAGCTAATATACCCCCTTACTGTATGAGCAACGACCAAATTCAACCATTTTATCATTTTAATTTTCACAAAAAACTGCTGGGAAATTAAAAAACTTTCAATGCCTTTAACATTTGATATACCAAATATAGCGAATATTGCTTGAATTATAAATAAATTAATGTTTGCCAAAAACAAGGCTATCAATATGTCAAACAAGGACCTCGTGACCGAAATGAACCCGTGCTTTAATCAATTATTCAAATGTCTCCTTGACCAATCCATTTTGGCCTTAAGCTTTGCTTTCGTTACTTTGGCCGAAAGCCGCGGGTGGCAAAATACACAAATGCCTTCTAGAAGAAAAGCCAAGGAATATAAATTATTAAAAATTAAAACCAACTCTGCTTGTGAAGAGATGAGATTAATTTTTGATATGAAATTTAACTGAATTTAACTGAACTATTTTCAACTAATTACACTGTTTTTCCAAGCTATTAAATATTTTAAATCCATTTCATCGGCATATCATCCACTTGAATTGTAAATACTTGCGTTAAATTGCTCACGAATTGGTTGAGCCAAACATTCAGAGATTCTCCGGTTGTTGGATGCCAATTAGCAAGTTAAAACGGAATCAGCCACATATGGCACATAAATTATATAATTGCGTGCTGTTTTCTCGCCAATTTCACCAATCAAAAACAGCCACGAAATGCAAATGCGAAGGCAATCATAAAAACGGTTTAACATACTTTTTCTCTGCTCGCCTTGCTTACCGCATGTAATTTGCACCCAAAAAGGATTTTACAAGGACAAACAACCGCACTACCACATTTGCTACTGATGTATTTTTGTTGAACTTTTAAAGCAAACAATATTTAAAAATATTTGAGAGAATTTGCACGGAATGTTTCAATTTCGAGATTACCACTTGGTATGCCACAAAAATCTTTGCAATTTATTGCACAAAAATCACATTTTAATCTTGAAAATGTCTTTCCATTTTCAACCGAAATATTTTCGTTTTCAGCTTAACCACTTGAAAATATAACATTTTTGCATCCTCGTTCAATTTGTCTGGCTAATTAATTGGCTATGCCTGGCTAAAACGAGAAAACTTCCATTTAGCCGAACCCTAGATGACTTTTTCAATAATTTCATGCTCCTCCGGGCACTGCGGTAGTGTTGAAATCATTAAAGTGGCCGAACTATAAATTGCCAGGACTCTCTTCAGTGGGTTGGTCACAGACGAAAGGAGTAGGAAGTGACTATGTGGTTGGTGTCATGGCCGAACTGCCTGTCAGCCAGCCGCAGTGCATCATTAACAGCACTGAGCTGGGTAATAATGCCGACAACAGATGTGGCCATCGCTCACCCCTCCCATCTGCGCCCAGAATCGAATTTGGCCAAAACTAACGAAGTGTGAACTCACTGCAGTCAAATTGAGTTTTCTCCAACGAAGTTCGCACAGTTAATTGAATCTTGAAGGGTAACAACTAAGTTTGTATTTATTTTATTGAAGCGATTATAACAAGTTGTTTTTGAAAGTCTATAAGCGATAAAGTGAATATTATGTGTAGTAAATATAATATTTTTATTTAAAATTAGCATCTCAAACGTAACAAAAACTAATTTATTACGATGCGAAAGTTTATGTTTTCTTAAACCTTTTATAACTGCTCGAGTTATAGCCAAAGTTTATCCTTCTTCTAGTTTCGGATGCTTCCTGCACTGCAGAGTATTAAAAAGTCATATTTTTGAGCCATTCTAGGGGATTTTGGCTATAGTTTGCAATGCTGATATGCGGTTGGCACAGTGGCAACTGCCACCAACCACAGAGACAAGCTGATAGAACTGACACACACACAAGGCTAAGCTGGAAAATAGTCACACCCACTAGCGAAAGCGGAAAGCCCAAAGGGATCAAGTGACAGAGGGAAGAGAATGATGGAGAATTCACTTTTGCGCCGGATGATTGCGCCTAAGGATGCGCTGAATTTTTCCTTCGAATTTACCCAGCTCGTTTAGAGCCAAAGTTTTGATACCTCGCCACCCTTCGCTGCACCGGAAAAGTTTTTGTAAAGTTTGCGTAAAGGACGCCACAACCTTTAGCTCGAACATGCAAATAGAATTAATTATAAATGTCTTCCATTGTTTCGCTTTCCATCCAATATGGTCTTAGCTCGTTAGGTCGCTCAAAGGCGCAAGTATGCCGTAATTACGTGGCCCAGTAACCGGATGTTTAGGGAAATAGTCTAAGTCTAATAGTACTAATTGAACAAAGGAAGCCAGAAGATTCCCACCTGGGAGCTGGCACACACATACATATATAAGTGCCCGTCTGGGCTCGATTTAATTGCTCAGACAATTAAATCTGTAAAACACTAGTCACATCACCTGGCTGTCTCGTCTGTCATATGCAGGATTTCACACACCCGCCGGAATCCGTAGAACAATTGCTTCAAACACAACAACACCCACACTTGGTCTGCGATAAAATGTGTGTTAGACATCGACTCTTAAAAGAGTTGCTTGTGAGATTTCCCAGTCCTGCTGCCCTTTACTACGGAATCCCTTTGATTGCAGTTATTGAAAAGTGTGGGGAATACTCATATGGGGGTCGAATGAAGAGTTCTTCGATGATATTGCATTTGAAAAGCGAATTTTTTGAAATAATATAATATTTTATATAGAATGCACTCTTAAAGGGGTCATAACGCTCACAATCTCTTAAATATTCTATTCTATATTTTATCAAGTATACAAATATTTTCATTAATAACTGCTACATTTTTGTTTTATATTTAATTAATTTAAAGAGCAATCGATAATTAGCCTGCAGGGTGTTGTGACACTTTCAAAAGTGACATAACGCCCATGGGCCTTTTGAATCAAAAATGGGTGGCACATCGCCCAGGAGCAATTTAACTCCAGTCACCAGGCACTTACCCTACAATTTGCATATTAAAACTGTTTATCAACGTTTTATTCCAGCAACTTTTAGAGATATTTAGAGAAATACATTATTTAATATCACTTTACTTATGTATTTATTGCATACCTTCCTGGGCTAAAACATAATTTTAAGAAATATTTTGCAATGAAAGGGTATTGCCTATTCAGCTAGTACAGCCCATACTTGGTATTGTTATAGACATTCCGGGACTTGTTTGTTGTTTTCATTTACAGTCATTGCTCGAAGCGTTCCGCCCACGCACACAAAGGCATTCAGACACAATGACACGCGGACGCACATGCACATTCGCATTTTAGCTGAGCTACAGGCGTGCCGCATATTGAATGGTGACAACGCGGCGTATACGCAATGCAATAAGCACGAGGGAGCGGGATACTGCGCGGCATTAAGTCGCTTTACTTATTAATTTCAATAAGAATAATGCTTAAAGAATCGATTCAATTTCCCTTCAATGTTTACATTCTGCCCGGCAGAAGTGCAATAGTGTGTGGCTTTGTCCCTTAAGCCATTCATTGTGCTCTTTTTCCGGTCGTGTCCTTGTCCGGAGCAATCAACATTGGCATTCCTTGGCTTGCCCTCTGCTCGACGGCATTCACGCAGGACGCTTTCCTTCTTTTTTACCATCCATTCATTGTCGTCGGCAGCCATTTCCATTCGCCGGAAGGATGAGGGACACTCGACGGCAGTGGACAGAGGCATGCTTAACATTTTCACCATGCAACTTCATTTGACTCATTTGCGCTTTATTGACAATTTATATGGATTGTCGAGCAGGCTGCAACGTCAGGGAAATGCTAATGTAAAAAGCCTCGCTGAAAATAAAAATGAGCGCCAAGTGGCTGGCAGAAATGAATAGGAATTTCATTTAATTTCCATTTTCAAAAGGAGCAACTGAATCCATAAAAGCCGTAGCGGGCTTAACTCGCCTACCCATCCATCAATGGCAAATGGATCCTGGAATCAAAATAAAAAAGACTTCCTTTTGATAGTCGTTAGCTGCTTATCTTTTCGAGGAGCCAACAATCCATCCGATTGACAGCCTAAACAGGAAATTGCAGTAGCGACCGGCACTGCAATTGATGCGTGGCCGGAAGAATCTAATTTATGTCCTTTCAACTGACAGGATGAGTGCCACCATTGGTTATGCACAAAGCAATCCTTTTTACGAGCTTCAGCTCGTGTAGCAGCTGGCTTAGCCCGAAAATTGCTGGCACTGCTAACTCGAATGTATGGCAAACAATTATGGAAAAGTAAACCCCAGCGCACTCACACAAAAAATGCACACAGCTATAGATAAAATGATGGGCAACAAGTGCATTTCATTCGCACCCATCTCTACCGAAAATTCTGTCTCATCCCGGTGATTTATTAAGTTTAAGTGCTGGAAACGGGTAAAAGGAGGTGGCAAGGCAGAGATAAAACTGAAATATGAAAGCTGCCGACCGGAGTAACCTGGTGTCCAACACTTCATGCGTACCACGCTGCGTATGCGTATTATCCATCCATCCCATGTATGCGTGTGTAATCTAAGCCAAAACAGAACAGGACGACGGGGACCAAGGACACCAGGCCAGCAGGCGAGCAGACGAGCTGAGGAGTGGTCCGTAGTTGAAATTCAAATTGGATTTGCGAATGTAATGGACAACGGGCAGGAATATATGTATGCATGCAGTCCGGCGAGAGTTCAGAGTTCTGAGCGAAGAGCCAACAGCTTTTAGGTTGAACACATGCCTGCTCCCAAGACTCATTCTTGATTATGATTTATTATTCATCTGCGATCGAAAACAGTCATGAATTGATTTGGGAAAGTAACACAGTGGCCAAGAGAAGAAGGTGGCTGAAAAATACGGTCTAACTCTATTGTTCTCAAAGAGAAGAAATGTGCTAAAATAGCTACTTTTATGTAGTATCTATTTCATAAATCATTTCAAACTACTGTCATTTCAAAGGCAGATAAGCAGTTCAGATAAAACAGATTTTCAGAAAAATTTCAAAAGTTGAATGCTTGCTTAGGTAATTGTTCATAAAACAGATAAAATATCTCAAATATATAACAAATTCGGAAGTCTTATCTGGAGTGTATTTTGCGTTATTTATTACTTTTTTTGATAAAGATACATAGATACTTTGGCTTGTCGCTCGTCATGCTTAAATTGTTTGATAAAATTCTGATTTAAATAAAACTTTTTTATTTAAATATACTTATGTAGCTGTAGCAGATCAGGTACGCAGCAGCCGGCGTCGCTGCCGCGGTCGCAGTTCTGCCGCAGTCACCGCCATCGCCGCCGCCGACTGCTTGAGCGGCGGAATCGACGACGACCGCCTTCGAATCCGATTTGGATTCGGATTCGGATGCGGGCGTTCAGTTCGGTTTGGCGAGTCGAGCGTGTGCGAAGCGCTCAGAAAACTGCGCACGGAACGCAGCGAAAGTTCGACGGCAAAATCTGTGGCAAGCGGCGCGTTTTCAAATTTCGCAGATACTCAGTGTTTTGAGTGCTACGCAACTTTTGAGATTCTCGGCTGCATAATTATTTTACACTGTATGCTCAATGGTATTGGCTTTGCGATAGCAGCTGTACAAAGTAAAAACAACGTGATAAGATAAAAAGCGCATAATTAAAAGTAAATAATGAAGGCACAATTGGATCTTGAGAAATGTGCAGCCGCAGCAAACAAGATATAAATAATCATGTCAGAAAAAGTGAAATTGAAATTGAAATTGAAAATAGTGGGCAGTCCGCCGGTCTTGGACTGAGTGAATCGAAGTGCTTGAACCATGTGCACAATTAACACATGGATCGCATCGATATCAATGTTAATCAATAATCCGTACACCTTCCGGACTGACCAATCGACTTGGATTTGTTTTCCCAATATTTATGGAATTCTGCGCATTCATTTGTTTGTCATTGTGGGTTTGTTTACCATTTCAGTTTGCTGTGCCAACAAATAATGTTGATTAATCGAACAAGCTGGCCACAGCTATACACACTAAATTCTAAATTAATTTATCCATGACAAAATGCACTATGCATTGAATAAATTGGGTGCTAGAATTTAATTGGTCATACAATTTAACGGCTACTAGAAACGAATTCGGTTTGTGGCAATTCGAATTCCACCTGATTTGTTTGCCACCTTCTTAATGTTTGTAATTGTCTGCCGAGCAAACAAAATACGTTGCCAGCAAACATTAGTCGCAGTAGCCAAACGTGTTTGCTACTGCAAAACAAAATTTGTTGGGGGTCTCCACACAACCTGCATATTTTATTTGGTTTATGTACTTTTCGGATCGTTTTTCGATTCCGATTCGTTTAATTGCTATGGCCCGAACTTAAATATTGGGCGGACAGAAAGCCGGAATATTGCATTTAAAAAGAACCACGCAAAGTGCAAAATGGTTTAAGCTATCGATGCGAGTGAACATATCCCAAGGGGAGATGCAACACCCCCCCTTTGGGGCAGTGGAGCCGTTCCCCTCACCCGGTTAACTCGGCAGTGCTGACAGACGTGTTGAACTTGAAATACAATTTGTAAAAATATTTGCCGCTGCTGTTGCTATTCGAGAATGGGTTGCTTTACAATTGGTTAGGCGTTACGACGGTTTTTTCTACTGGCGGAAATGCTCTAAAAGAGAATAGACGTTTTCACATTCTTCTAATCGCTTTTAGGGAACCCAGAAATTTTGGGCAAAAAGATCAGACTTGCAGGTATAATAAATTATTAAAGTTTGTATATAACTTTATCTTTCAAAAGTCAATATTAGAAGCTTAAGTGTATATAATTAATATTGTTAAACTAATTCACATCACGCACTTTAGTCGCTGCACTTAATAGTCGCAGATACTGCAGAGTATCTTTTCAATTAAAAAAAAGTATCTCAACTGGAACATTTCAAAGCCCGGCTTCCACCAAATGTTTTTCGATTTCTAAATTGAATATTCAGCATTGCTCACATTTTGTTTTCATTTACACCGTTTTGTTTTGGTTTTTTCGTTTGCGTGAATTTTCACAGCATGAAGAGGGCGATGTGCAAATAAACGTTCTAAGCAAATATTTGTATAGAGTTTCCCTGCAAATGGAACACCTCCAGCTGGCACCTCCATTGCTCATTCACAATGAGCAATTAAACGCCTACGAAAAGTGCACTTAATTTATGCTCACCCAGCCACTTTGCGGCGACACTCAGTCACCTGTGTCTCTGGTGTCTGAGGTGAATCAAAACATGTTAATGGCTAATTCCGTTGATTGATAATCACAGAGCTGTTGTGATACAAATGAGTACAGTAATCGCTGAAATGGATATAGCGATCGTGGGATAATTTGTAATCAGCTAATGATCAACTAACACTCTTCTAATAATCCATAAGATGCTTTTGACTAATTCTTGAGAACAATTCCACGGCAATTACGCCTTCGATTACATAACTTTGTATATTACGCGACGTTCAATTGTGTTTTCATTTTCTTCGAGTAGAGCTAAAAATATAAAAATACTCACAAAATATGCAGCTCATATTTCTCGCACCAAAAAAAAAACAAACCAAAACAATCCAATCAGCTTGCCCAGCACAAAATCCACCGAGTAGAAACCAAAACAAAAATATTAGTCAACAAATAAAGAGAGTAGTAATGACCGCGAAGAAGGCTATTAAGCTGAGATAAAAATCGACTAATTAATACCCTAGCACCACATTTGTGACAATTGATACAAGTCAACTTCAAACTGGTTTCGTTTGATCAAAACGAATGTAAAGCCTAGGCATGAATGAATATTTCAAGCTAACTCGATGAACAATCCATAAGCAACCATCAGAACTAATTATTTAATTAGCCAAATGATCGATTTAACGACACTTAACGGTTCCAAATTGTCAGCCGTTTTAAAATGGAAAGCAAAGCAGTGTCGATATATTTGCATAGTTTCAGCTACGAAAAGTAATTAAGCAACATGACCGAAGCGATGACAGCAAAAATGCCAAGGGAACGGGGGAATACGGCACTAAACGTGGGGTTTACGCTCCAAAAATAGCCACAACAATGCGACAGGTGACGTTTGACTGGCTGCCCAGCTGACCAGTTGACCAGTTAAACAACCTATTAATAAAGCGTGAACTTCATTAGTCAGAGGCGAGGGAAAGAAATGAGTGAATTAGCATATGCCGGTGAACAGCTGGACAGAAGACTGATACCCATCGCGGCTTGGGGCCAATGAAATGGGCGAATTGCAGATTAAAACCTCATAAATCATTCGGCTCAATCAGAGACCCACGGGTCTAACGGCATCGAAAGACTGTTCTACAGAGAAAAAATGGAACTTAATATCATGATCTTAGTACCAATTAATAAAATTTTAAAGATAAATATTATGATAAAGTATTAAAACTAGCAAGGGCCAGCAAAACTTAGATATATTCATATGACTTAAAATAGTAATATATCTTAGTTTTTAGTATTACACTCCTCTTTTTTTGAGTGCATCGATTGCTACCTAAATGAAGTTTGATATTAGGGACGGGGCTGTCCGAAGACAGCTGGAGATCGAGGGGATTGCTTGGTTAATCCGCGGCACGTGTACCCTCTTAAGACTTAAAAAAATCCATAGCGTACAAAATTTCAAAGCCAAAACAAAAATGATAAAATATCAAGGAAAAAACAAAGGCTTATTTGTATAATATAAAAAAAATAAACAAAAAAAAAACTCGGAACAAAACACTCTCCATCTCTGCCTGCAAATGCCCCTTTCTCCACTCCGCAACTTTTGGGGAGAGCAGCAACTCAAGTCTGTAGTTGACCCATATTTGTTGTAAGTTTTGGCATTTGACGAATTGTTTGCTGGCTGTCCAATGCGACAACCTTGAGAATTGGACGAACATATGTCTGCCAGGTCTCAATCATGATTGAAATGTTTGAAAACCAACTTTTGAAGTGCGATGTTTTCAAAGAGAAAAGGGAGAACTCAATTTTCTACTTAGACTAAAGAAAATCATATATCCTTATGATTGATTTGAAAATATCAACTTTTATAGAAAATATTTTTAGCAACGCCAAAGGGCATCATTACGGTGGTTTAATTATACCCGCTACTCGTAGAGTAAAAGGGTATACTAGGCTCGTTGAAAAGTGTGTAACAGGCAGAAGAAAGAATCCAGGGATCTTGCCAAAAAATGTTTTAATTATTTGTTTTTAGCTTTATTTATTTATATTAATAGAATCTTAAGAATTCATTCAGCCACTCCCAGAAGCTTAGTAACGGGTATCTGATAGTCGAGGAACGCGACTGTAGCGTTCTCTCTTGTATGTATTTTTTATAGATTTCCTACGGGCAAATGGCATTGTGACCACTCTTTATATTTCGCATTGTATTTATTGCCATTGTTTGTTTGTCTTAGACGCTCTTTGGATACATTTGAATGCCTTCGAGGGCTCTTTTTGTTTGGCTCTATTTTTAGATATAAAAATATATCTTCGCGGCTATTGAGGCTTTGGAAAGAAGTTTAATGAACGGATAGCCGTGATCATAATCGGCGAATGGAAAAATTGGTCAAGAGTTAACCGAACTTGCGCCGCGACCAGGAACTGTCCCCAATCAAGAGATTGCTCCATTATATGTCGAATCATTCTTCTGGTTCTGCAACAAAGCGATTCTTCACGTTCTTTACTTACTTTTCTAATTGCCGTTAAATTTGCAACGAATTCTAAACCTATGCTTTCCGATTTTGTAATATTCGACCGCAAAAATAAGCCACTCGAATACGTGTCAGCAACAACAACAAAAATGTTACCCCGCACAGGTGAAGGTCAAGAGAATTTTAAATACGGCATTTCGGTTTATATTTAGCCCTTTTGTTTTTAAATGCCTTGTCAGCCTGGAGTGGGTTTTTAAAAAAATTATATTTTGTTTACGACTCTCAATCAATTATTTCGTGTATTCTGTACACACACAAAGTTCAGGCGAAAAAAGATGTCAGGCGGGTTTGTTTTACTTGAGAAATTTATTTTTCTGCATCATAATTAGCAAATTGTGTTGTTGGTTGAAGTAGAAACTCCAATGGCTGCACTTGGTATCAAATAATTTATGGATCTTGAACAGCAAGTGAATCACTTGAACTTTCTAGGCGTATAAAATATTCGACGACTTCATTCACTTCAAAGTTCTTCTTCTAAAAATAATCAAACTGTTTTTAGTCTTTTGTAAAACCCCTTTACAATGTATCAACTTATGAATGGCTATATAAATATCAAAGGTATAGAAATACTTATTCTGAATAGAAAGTGTGTCTCAGCTACGGTTTGCCCTTCATTTTTGGGCTATTGTTGCTCCACAAACAATTTGCATGCCCACACAAGTGTTTTTACAGGAAAAATTGCAATGTGGCTTGGCCAGTTGTTCGGGGGTTGCATTTAAAAATACGAATAGTAAATATTGTTTTGCAAATTTCGGTTTCCCATTCAATTGCCATCTGCGGCTGTGCATATATGTATGTGCTCGAGCGTAAAGCATCTTCGAATGCTTCAGCAAATTGGACAGAGAATCACAAAATAAATGCCAGCCAAATTTCCTGCTGTAAAAGTGCTAATTAATATCGATTGCCCAAAATAAAAAAAGGACGAAAACACGTACGACAAACCAGTTTGCTAATGAAAAGCCCCGAGATGGCTAATTAAATTCGAACAATCGTCGGTGATTAATGAAAATTGAGCCAAACAAAACAGTGCAATTAATAAACAAAAATTTCAATTTGCCGCAGGTTTTCGCCGCAAAATGAATTAAAGCAGAGCCGCGTGTTGAAAGCGTTGTAAAAACATTCGCATAAATAATGCGATCAAAATCAGTGACAAAGAGCAACGCTTGACAAACATACGAACGAGATAAAAAACAAAAAACTCCAAGGATATACAAGCGCGCGGGAGGACATCCTCTCCGTCCGAGATGCCCCCAGCTGGCCAAGGACTGAGCCTGCTCCTGATCCTCTGCCTGCTGCAGGCTCATCTCTTTCCGAGCGCAGCCTGGTTCTACGATGCCGAGTCCGTGGGCGGAGTGGCCAGCATTGGAGCCGGTTCCGATGAGCACAGCTTCAAGACGCCGGAGACCAAGAACTCGCACAAGTCGCAGAGCACCGAACTGGTCCAGCACTTTCCCAGCCTTCCCATGCCCGATCACCGGCGTTTGGGTGCCCGGAGGCAGTTGGTCTTCGTCGCACTGCTGCCATCGGTGGAGTCGGACAACAAGAACGACTGCATCATGCCCAAGGTGCTGCCCGTGTTGGAGCTGGCCATCCGGCATGTCCAGCGTATGGGCTTCGTGGGCGGCAGCCACTTCGACATCGAGCTAATATCGCGCGACACCTTCTGCTCCTCGAAGTACGGACCCATTGGCTTCTTCGAGATCTACACACAGTGGCCGGAGGTGAATGCTGTCTTTGGCCTGCCCTGCGAGTACGTATTGGCGCCCATCTCGAGGTACGCGGATGTCTGGCAAGTGCCCGTACTCACCACCGGCGGCAATGCCAAGGAGTTCAACAAGAAATCCGAGAGTTACTCCACTCTAACCCGGTTGAAAGGAGCTCAGGTTAACAATCTGGGCAACGTGGTGCGGGCAATACTCAACAGCTTCAATTGGACACGAACTGCGCTGATATACCAGAACGAGAACGCCAAGGTCAAGGGCAACTCGGTGTGCTTCCTCTGTCTGGCCGCCATCCACGACACCATCGAGGAGCACTCCGTCTACCAGCTGGGATTCGACACCTCCACCTGGACGAAGGCGGACATTACGCGGATGCTCAAGAATGTGGCCATGCAGTCGAGAAGTAAGTGGTGGATGATGTGAACTGCTAATTAATGTGTTTTCTAACCTTTTAACTAAGAAATAAGCATAAAGCTCATGCAAATAAGGATATGATATTATAAACTTTAAAAGTAAAATATGTTCCACTGTCCAACTGATTATTTTCTTCAATTTCTTTTATTTCTTATATTGTGTAGAATTCACAGCTTTTCATAATTCAAAAGTATATTGCTAACTGATTTTGTGAAACCATAGACCATATAGGCAAGGAATTTAAAATGATAAATAATAAAATGATAATAATAAAATATTTATTTTTTAATTTATATACGATTATTAAGAATACGATAGAAACCTTGTCAGTTGTCACTTGCCATCGGATGCAACTGCACTTGCCAATGCATTTTAGAATGCATACACCCTGAACTCTGTGACCTCATTGCGTGCAACATTGAAAGTGAAATCGATCTAATTATATTTCGCAAAAGGCAACAAAGATAGGTTCAAGAAACCAAAGAGATACATATTATATGGTCAGTTCATTAGAACGCAGCTAGTGAATACGAAATTTTCGATTTTATTTATAGACAGACCGTGCACTACGTACCATGGGGCGTATGAGTAATGTTCGCAGGCTGATGTTGGCCAAGTAAGATGTGAAATTTGATTGATTGAATGTTGTCAGAGAATCAATGCTGTTAATTAACTCGTCTCATTGGTAAATGATGCTGATATGAAGCCGTCAACTGTCACACACAGTTTTCGCACACCAATTATATCGCATATTAAGCATACGCAGCGTGCGCCCATACGATCAAATGCTATTGTTTAATTACAGCTCATTTAATTTCATTTATTGACAATTAACACCGTACACAATTACAATCGTTATGCATATTTTTCGCGGCAGTCGCGTCCATGCGATTCACAATTCTATGCTAATTGAATTTAAATGGAAAACCAATGCGAACCGAAAAGAAGATGTGGCAATCGACTAGGGAATTCCCTGGGTAATGTGACTAATCAAATGGCATTTTAATGATAATGCACTGATATAAAAATCTAGCTTTTGTTAAAATTTAAATGCTAATTTAATAGAAAATCGAGCTGGTCAAATAATTTCATAGATTTAAAACCGCTGCGGGCGTCGATTCCAATAAATAATAACGAATTGAATGGCTTTTTAAATAACGCATTATGATAGCTTTTATGTGCCCCGAATTTCAATTGGTGTATAGAATAATATTTTTAAGATGCCGACAAGGAGAGTAAAAATTTTATTGACACATAATCTAACAATAGAACTGAGTTCAAGGGCAGAGTAACGATACTTTCTTTTTGAAGTGCCCAAAAAAATATTCGCTCGTTTTTAAATAAATCTCTACGTGATTTGTGTTCTTAATAAACTAATGACTTATTAGCCATTTGATTTTGCAAAGCAAAATCGAATTTACAGCTCAGGAAATTCATTCAAAATATTTTCATTCTTAATTTAAGCTTTTGATTTTATTAAATTATCGTATCCAAAATTTGATATCTTCCCGAACTCATTGTTTTCGCATATTGCCTTTTTATTGCCTTGACAAATTCATATTGCTTTGCCAAGTGATTTATTATTAAGAAAAGTTTTGAAATTGCAATTAAGATGAGTTTTTGGAATTAAAACCACACCGAAAACCAAAGCATAAATTGCTTCATCTCGAAATGACTCAAGTGACAGCTCGGAAGTCAACAAAAGCAAAAGTGCAAATGCAATATTTGAGAGGAGGAGAAAAAAATAGAAAATAAAAATTGTATAATTAAATCAAGTCAATTGCACGTTTTTGCTCTGAACTTGAAATTGTCTGGCCCATTTTGTCTTCTATTCATTTTCCGAGTAATTAAATTTCAGCGAGAAAAGGCAAAATATGACGTAGGCATTCGTAGAGGGAAGATACAAAATTGCAGTTGATTGTCTTATGTGCACAAATGGGCTGATATCAAGGTATCCATAAAAACAAAGGTTTCACAATTAATGTGCAGCATTTGCTTGCAACATATTTGACAAGCAAATACTCAAGCTTATTTGCATATCATGCTTGCTGCACAACATGTCGTATGCGCAATTACATTTGCCAGCTTACGCTGGCTTATGGAATGCAACATGAACGTTTATTTATAAGTTTCAATGACATCCAATTTGTAATTGATAAAATTAACATGAACTTTGTGTGGAAATCAAATTCTAGATAAACATAGCTTCATTTCAGTAGGTATTCAGCTTATTTGGCTTATGCGAGTATAGAAATTGTATAGCCCCATTTCGTTTGATCCGCAACATATCCAAAACATCTTCGAGTACTGCCACACACATATCAACTCGAAACTGAAGCACCATTACGATCTTTTGGGTTTTTATTTAAGAAACAATGTGTTTTTTTTATTTTTCTGTGCTTCCCTCGCGGAATTACGTTTTGCACTCGCTGACGTCAAGGAAACTGACAAGTTTACAAGTCTCATTTCAAGCGCGAGAAGCTCGACAACTTTTTAATAAATTAATACATTTTTAATGACAAGAGCTGAGTTGTCTCGACCGCTAGCTTCCAAAAAGAAGACTACCATATATATATACATATATACAACGTGTACCATCTGGTTTTGACCATCTCGTTTTTTGTGTCTATTTCATTTTTGCAGTTGTCATAATGTGCGCCGATCCGCAGTCGATACGTCAAATTATGCTGACAGCCGAGGAGTTGAATATGATCGATAGCGGCGAATATGTTTTCATCAATATTGAATTATTTTCGCGGTGAGTATCGCAGCACTAAGCAAATATATATGTATGAATTACTTAACAACACACACACACACACACTATTACTATCGCGGACAAAAGGTGATCATTTATGGCAATTGCCGAACAATTTGCTGCCTTTCACTTTGATCGTATAAAAATGGTGAAAAAATCCACGCGCACTCTCGAAAAATATTCTTTACAAACTGCGCATGAGCAGCATTAGTCAAGGTTGTTAATGTTATGAAATGTACCAAGCGCGCTTTATAAATAGCTTCTGCATTTACCTCACAAGAGCCTAACTATTTATAAATTGAGGAAATTCCATATTTCGGCACATGGCTCGATCGATTAAAGCCAGTCAACCTCCGTGCCCGAACAATGGACGACAAGCAAAGTGCTCAGACTCAGATACAGATACAGATACAAACTTCATATTTATTATGATTATCCACAATCGTTAGTGCTGAGTAATGCCACAGCTTCTTTGTTCGACCCTCGAGCTACCAGCTCTTTGTTCGACCAGCCAAATGTGGAGTTCCATCCCGGGAAAAGTTCGGAATAGATGGGTTCAATTTTCAGATTGCTAAGAGCCAGAGCCTTAGTGCAATCGACTTGCATTTGCATGTGCATTAAATGCATTCTAATCGCCCGACCTTCATGACACTCGCAATCAATGGAAAAATGCTGCGTATATATACTAATCTATATACTAGTGCGACGAGGCGTGTGTGAATGCCGGTATATACGGATTAGCTAATCAATTTCCTGCTCGCAAAAGCTCAAAGCAAACAGACAGAAAGATAATTAACTTATTAATAGAATCCCTTTTGATTTGTAACTGCCATTTATCACTGTAAGCCACTAGATGATTAATCGATTTTCGATTTTCGATTTTCAAAATATTACTGTTAGTTACTACTTATTTGTCATCGACGAACAGTTATAAATCAAATATCATAAGTTTAGGATCAATAGCAGTCAGTCTTTCCATTCACAAATTGTGGATTTCTTGGAGCCGCACAGTTATAGTTTTAAACTATAGTGTAATTCATAATCAATATTCCTAAATGTCACTAGCCGCTAACATTGAAGCAAATGAAACACATGCGAAACTCAGATGATAACAGGGCTAATGGATTCCAAATGCATTTACTTCGAATCGAACTGAAAAAAGCCAGCAAGTGCAAGTGTGTGGTGCATTCGAACACTTAATAATTCTATTTATAAACAATTTATGACGCATATCAATGGCTGGTAATAAACCTAACCCGTAGGCGGGCACAAAGGCATTGATAAGACAAAACAAAAATATAAAAAACCACACATAAAATGCAGATAGCCGAAAAATAATAAATATAACTTGACTTAAAACAATATAAAATATTTGGCTATCTTTGTTGTCTTTAGTTCACCCTCTCGAGCGACCACTGTAGACACTGACTTAATATATCTTTGTTTTCACTACGCAGGGTTCAGTATCTGACGTCGCAGCCGTGGTACGATAAGAACGATACGGATTTAAATAATGAGCGCGCCCAGAAGGCCTACACGGCCATGCTGACCGTAACCCCCAAACAGCCGAATGATAACGAGTATACCCGGGTCTCCAATGAGGTGAGTGTAAAATTGGGAAAAGTAGGCGGAAAAGCCGGAAAACTAAGGGGGCTCCGCATGCATTTGCATGGAAATGGACGTGGAAGCCAATTTGAAAATTTTTGCAGATTTCTTGTGTGTGTTTTTCGCCCATTTTTTGGGCCATCCTCATGCATACTCAATTCCAGCACACGTCCCGCAGCCCAACATGCAACGGGGCGAGCGAGGGGCTAGGAATTGTAAACATTTTTCTGTTGCTGCATGGCAAATGTGCAACAAACAAAGCCGACAGCACCTAAGAGCATTTGCTGGCCAACTCCAAGCCCGAAGAGCCCTCTAAAAGCCGGGTCAGCCACCTGAAAACCGAATGAATTTGCTCTTACAGCTGCTGATAAGCAACTACGGCAGTGGCCACCTCTGAAGAGGCTTCATCGGGCCACCGGTCCGTCTGGCTAATGACGCTCTACACCCCATGTTTCCACTTATCCAAGAGCGGGGAGGGGGATGGGGGTATGGTAAAATGCACACGACATCGTTTTCCTTTGGCAACATCTTATATGTACAAGTTAGCACAATGTTTGCTAGCATTTAAGATACAAATATGAGATATATATAAAGGGGACAGGACTTTTTGCATGGCGAAAGCTTGCATTATTTCCCAAAAATATTTCTATGGAAGGATAAAATCCATAGAGCCAGGAAAATAGCTATTAGATACCCTTAATACAAAGTAGATTTTATTATAGACATATTCTTAGGTAACTTCTATAAATAGTCTGATTTTATCACATTTTTTTAGACATTTGATTCGAAATAATTAAGATTTCAATTTGTTACCCTCCAGTTGCGAATGGGTGAAAGTACTCAGTTAGCCACCTGGCATACAATACAATCCTTCTATATTTTACGTCTGCATCCTTAAAGGATTGCAGCTTAAATTGTCGGCTTTCTTGGCAGAAAACTTACGCTCAATGGACATTTGCAAGCGCTGCTCCGGCCAAATCCCGGCATCGCCGCTTGTCAAAGGAGAATCCGCCGTTGGCAAAACGGAGTGCGGTGTGCAATAATTTCCACATGGATTGTGACAAAACGTCCTGGGCGAGAGCCATCGTCTTCCTTCCTTTCTTCCCTCGTTCCGAGCGAGCGAACGCGTAATTGAATTTTCACGGGGGCCAAAGCAATTAAAGGGGGAAAAGTGCCAGGAAAGCGGACAGGAATTGATGCCCCGCGGCATAGAATAGAGCCATAAGGATTAGAAAGGGCGGAGGGAAGGAAGCTTATAGCCCAGCTGCAGAGAGATAAATGCGTTTCGATTTGCCCGTTGCCATTTGCAGATCAAAGCCATTGCCGCCGAGAAATACAACTACACCTTCAGCGACAACGAGCCGATTTCGGCATTCGTCACGTCCTTCTTCGACGGAGTCCTGCTCTACGCCAATGCGCTGAACGAGAGCATCCGGGAGGATCCGACCATGCTCACACGGCCCATCAACGGCACCGACATGGTGCGTCGCATGTGGAACCGCAGCTTCACTGGCATCACCGGCAACGTGACCATCGATGCCAACGGCGACCGGCTATCGGCCTACTCGCTGCTGGACATGAATCCCACCACCGGCAGATTCGAGATTGTGGCCCATTTCCTGCACAATCGCCTGGAGTTCGAGGCCAACAAGGAGATCCACTGGGCGGGCGACCGGGAGGAGGCGCCGCCAGATCGACCCATTTGCGGCTACGATGGCGCCCTATGCCCCGATAATTGTAAGTATTGTGGTCAGGATTCAACCTTCTCCTCAACATTCCCGTTAAAAAATCTTGAACACACATGGTGTAACCTGATGTATGTGTCTAATTTAAGCACTTCCTGGCTATGCAATCCTGTCAATTGTCCTGGGCACCATGGTGGTCGTAATGGCCGTGTGTTTCTTCTTCGGCTATCGTCACTACATCGCCGAGGCAGAGATTAACTCGATGAGCTGGAAGGTGTCGCTGGAGGATGTAATGTTCCGAGATGCAGCGGAGCGTGGCCTGAGAGGCTCCTTCCATTCGCTGGTGAAGCAAAGCTCCCAGCTGACACTGATGTCCGAGGACATGGTGTCCATCAACGGAGATCGCCAAATCTTCATACCAGTGGGCATGTTCCGCAAGAGCAAAGTGGCCATCAAGCCAGTGGAGGTGGATAACGTTCAGGGCCTGCTGACCCGGAGTTTGATGTTGGAACTGAAGCGGATGAAGGACTTGCAGCACGACCACTTGGTCAAGTTCTATGGCGCCTGTTTGGATCAGAGGCGCAGCTTCCTGCTCACCGAATACTGTCCCAAGGGCTCGTTGCAGGATATCCTCGAGAACGAGCAGTTCCAGCTGGACTGGATGTTCCGCCTGTCGCTGATGCACGACATCGTGCGTGGCATGCAGTTTCTCCACAGCTCCGACATTCGTTCGCACGGCAACCTGAAGTCCTCGAACTGCGTGGTCGACTCCCGATTCGTGCTCAAGATCACCGACTTTGGGTTGCATACCCTGCGGCGGACGAGATTCGACCTGGAAAGTGATGGGGGCAACTGCAATAGCCACGCCTACTGGAGCAGTAAGTAGTCCAAGTTTGCTACTGTGTGCAGTGCACTGAACCAAAAAGTTGGTTGAATGCAGCAAGAATATTCCATGTAAATAATGAAAAGAAAAAACTCTTTTATCTAATATTGATATAATATTATTTTCCAAGATTCGATATATATTTTAAATAATATATATTTTTCTGTACAGAGCTCCTGTGGACTGCCCCCGAACTGCTGAGAGTGGAGCACAATCGTCCGCCGGAGGGCACCCAGAAGGGCGATGTCTACGCCTTTGGAATCATTGTGCACGAGATAACCACGCGACAAGGACCCTTCTACCTGGGCAGGTGTGCGTACGAGAAATCGCCACAAGGTATGCCATTCAAGTGTTTCACATTCTATACCCTCCTCTCTTCCTTCGAGTGTCCTTTCCACTTGGCCGTTTCGGGTTGCGGCCGATTTTGTCTGTGCGGAATTTTAATGCCAGATTTTTGCACATGTTGCGGTTATTTCGTCCGTCAGTTGGCCACTCGGCTGGTGGTTAAGGCGGTTGTGGTTGTGAGCAAGGAGGAGCACTGAAAACCCGCATCCCGTGCCAATATTTTTGTATAATCTTAAACAGGGTAAACATTGAACATTTTTTTGAATGCTAGAATTTAATTCACTCAAATCATTTTATAAACGAACTTGAAAGAAAAAATTAAGTGTAGTGTTCTGCTAATATAAATTTACCAAAATAGGATTTAATTAATTAAAGATCCTGCATCAAACGAGAAGCCCAAAGTACTTGTATTTGGAAGTGGGCATGTTGCTAGTCTTTTTGCTGTTCCGTCTTCCTGGTTGAAGTACTACCTATTGCCCTGTTGAACCGCACAGACCAACTTCGAGTCCCTCGCCGATTTCAATTGGCGTCAAAAACTTTGCCTTCTACTTGGCACTTGACGATTTCATCAAATTAGGCCGTGACTGGGAATCAGACTCTTCCTTCGACCGCAGAATGCAACTTCGGCAACTGGCACTAGACGACGTCTGTAGACGAATTTAATTGCGGTGCCAGCGAATCTGGAAATCGAAATCAAACTGCAGGCTGGTCGAAAAAGGCAAATCACGAACTATCTCTGCGGTGGGGCACGTCCTGGCAGCTGGAATCGTGGGCGAGGTTCAAGCCGCATCCAAAGGGCAGCAGGGCCCAGCAGCCGGGTAGCTTCCTCTTGGTCCTGGTCTTCTTCTTGTGCTTGTCCTTCTTTCTACCGCCGGGCTGGTCCTGGTTTTTGCTGTGTTTCTCGCATGGCGCGTCTTTTATGGTGGATTTTCCGCATTCCCTCTCCTTCTTGCTGGACTTCATAGCCGTCTTGGTGCTGGCATCGGCTCCGGGTGTTTCCTGCCAGACCTGGTAGCACTGCCTCTGCTGAACCTCCAGCTTGCGCAGCCACTCGATGCGTGATCTTTCCCAGCCTCTGTGCGAAATGGTGGAAGGTGGAGTTTTCTCCCTGCACCCGAACACCACTTCGATATCGGTCGGTTCTGATCGATTCCGGTCGTCCATGCCGCCGCACTGCCTCCTCTTGTGCTTCTTCTTGGGACCAGTGGTCAAGTTCCACAGGAGATCAGCCATTTGGCTCTTGCTCAGCGACTGCCGGCGATTGCAGATGAGCTGCAGCAGGATCTCGTGCTGGTTGCACGGCCTCAGGTCCTGGGGCTTCGGAGGCTTTGCCTGTGCAAAGAAGCTGGCCAATTCCAGATATTCCTTTCCCGTGCACATCTTTAGGTGTCCGAATGCAGAATCCACCAAAGGATCCAGTCTGGTGTTAACATAAAACTGCACTTAACACGAATAATTTACATAACATGTTTACACAAAACTATTTCCAAATTGAAGTCTAATTCAACGTTATTTTGTTGTTCGCACGCTCAGAAATCATTGAACTCGTGAAGGGATACAATCCTCATAGAATGCAGAAACCATTCCGTCCTGAACTTGAACCCAACGGTGATACCAAGGCGGACATCAATGGCATAATCCGTCGCTGCTGGGCAGAGGATCCTGCCGAGCGTCCGGACTTTAATACCCTCAAGTCGATGATACGCAGGTTTAATAAGTACGTGCTAACTGACTCCATAGTCATGGATTCCTCACTAATCTCGACTCCCTTACAGAGACAACGAGACGGGAAACATTGTAGACAATCTGCTGAAGCGCATGGAACTGTACGCCAACAATCTGGAGGAACTGGTGGAGGAGCGCACCCAGGACTACCACGAGGAGAAGAAGAAGTGCGAGAAGCTGCTGTACCAATTGCTGCCGCAAAGCGTGGCCGCCCAGCTCATCAGCGGACAGCCAGTGGTGGCGGAGACCTTTGACCAGGTGACCATATACTTCAGTGACATCGTGGGCTTCACTGCCATCTCGGCGGAGAGCACTCCCATGCAGGTGGTGCAGTTCCTGAACGACCTGTACACCTGTTTCGATTCCATTGTGGAGAACTTTGATGTTTACAAAGTGGAGACCATTGGAGATGCGTACATGGTTGTGTCCGGACTGCCCATTCGAAATGGCAACCAGCACGCTCGGGAGATCGCACGACTGGCACTGGCCCTTCTGGAGGCGGTGCACAATTTCCGCATCCACCATCGACCGGAGGATCGGTTGAAGCTAAGGATAGGCCTACACACCGGAGCCTGTGTGGCCGGAGTGGTGGGCCTGAAGATGCCACGCTACTGTCTGTTTGGTGACACTGTCAACACTGCCTCCCGCATGGAGTCCAATGGTGAAGCGCTCAAGATCCACATAAGTGAGACCACCAAGGAGGCGCTCGACGAGTTCGGCACCTTTGTGACCACACGCCGCGGCTTTGTGCCCATGAAGGGCAAAGGTGAGATGCTGACCTACTGGCTGGAGGGCGAGGTGCCCCGCCCCAACTCCCTGATCTCGCCCAGCAAGCTGATGCTCACGCGGCGCTCCTCATTGAAGCAACCGCAGCGCAGCCAGTCGCATAATCTGCACAAGCAGTACTCCGAACTGGTGGTGGCCTCGCCACCGCCCCAGTTACCGCCACCTGCGATCGCTCTGCCACCGCCACCGTCGCCGTCCAAGGACTCTCCCAATCTCCGCGTGAAACGCAAGATCAGCTCCAGTTCACCCAAGCTGAATGGCGGCGGCTTTGACTACCACAAGACTGAGAACCACTATCTGGATACAGCGGCGGCTGCCCAGAGGAACTGCGACATCTACAGCAGCCGCAGCCTGAGGGACATGGAGGAAACCTCCGATAGCTGGGAGCTGGCACACTTCCGGCTGCCGCTGAGCGGAGCACTCAAGAGCCACCATCACCTCAATAACAATAGCCACGGCTATGTGCACTCGAATTCCAGCTCCAATCTGAGCGGTATCCTACAGCCGCCGCCACTCGGTGTCCAACGCACCCGGCTGAAGCCCTCGCCCACGATCTCAACGCTGCTGACGAGCGCCAGGAGTGAGGCCAATGCCTCCCCGGGCCCCGAAACGGGCAGCATGGGCAGTGGGCATTTGAGGATCAAGTTTGCTGAAGGGGACGAGACCCCACTGCTGCCCACACCGCCGCCGCTGGCTGCTCCTCCGCCGATTCCACAGATGGTGACCGCCAGTCCGCAACGGAGCGGCAGTGGCCAGAACATTCCGGCGGACAGCAGCCACTACGGCTTCCTGGTGAAGAGCTACAAGCAGCAGTGCCCACCGGTGGCGGGCAGTGCCGTCACCCAGCCACTGCTGGCCAAGATCAACTCATAGCTGTATGGGGGGGAGTCGACTCCCTCTTCACTGTAATCATATGCATATTAAATGTACTTGTTTGTGATAATAAGTTAAACCCAAGTTGAACAAGTTAGTGGTTAGTCAATAGTCGACCGAATCAAATTCGAAATTCGTACGGGAAATCTTCTAAAATATTTCCCAGGTTTTAATCGCCCCATCCCCTTACTCATAAGTAGCGAATTTTATATGTAACCAAACCTCCAATTAAAAAAAAAAGAAAACTCTAGATGTAAATAGAAACTTACGCCCAATCAATTTGTTCCTTGTGCTTTGAATATTCATTCTCTACAAAACTCAAAAAATTAGCTTAGAGTAGATATTACCTAAGGTTTAAGCGTAGACAATTTGTGAAAATTTCTTGAATGTAAAGTATTAGATGAACATTGAATATTTATTTTGAGAATTGACGAATAAAGAAATCTATTTAATCTGTATAATTTACGCGCAATATGTTAAAAAGAGATTTCAAAAACAAGGTATGGTGAAATAATCACAAGTTCTGATAAGATGGTGGGTTGAATACAGGCAATGGTGAAATAATCTCAAATTCTGATAAGAAAATTGTTTGAAAACTGGGCGCCAAGCTGAAAACAAGGGCTGGAAAAACTAATGTGACCGTATATAAAAATTTGTTTACTTTCAGGTTGAAAATAGAATTACTCTAAACCTTTAATCGCTTAAAAGTAGGTTTTTTTAAATGTCCATTAATTTATCCATCGAAAATATTATAGATTAAGCTAAGTTAATTAAAATGAAACTCACCTGTTTCCACTGCACAATGTGTATGTGGTATGTTGTGGGTAAGCAGAAACGGCCATACCGAACCCTTTGGCCAAAATTATTTATGTTGATCGTCGTTGGTGTTGGTTGGGCTGGATTTGCCCGCCAGTTGTCCGTTAGTTGAGTTATCACCTGTCACACGACTGATTGCGGTGTTCGCTCCAGATCGCGACTTCTTATAGCGGGTAAGAGGGGATCACTAGACCCGCCGGCGCATCGAGCATACGCAACATTGCATAATTTAGCATATCCAATGGGCTGTGGATGAGTTGCAGTTTCCACGGCTGCCGGACTCCAGGGTATCGCATCTTTTGGTGCCGTGCTGCAAAGGCACCAATTATCAATTCACTATTTGCACTCCGCAAAAAAGAATGATTTTCCCTTTGGGGGCGTCTGATAATTTGGGTGAATAATTGCGAAATTGCCGCCAGCCCATAAAACAAAGCAATTGTGTTCACCGAGCTGTTTCCCAGTGACAGCTCCACTTTATCTGGCACGTTTCTATCAGAGCTTATCGTTCCGAAATTGCCTTCCCTCGTCGCCGCGCAGGTTACCGGACTTCACCATGCTGTACTGCCCGCCCAACGTGACCCTCAGCGACGTGTGGACGCAGCATGGCATCTCCCACTGCTTCATGGACACCGTGGGACCGGGGGTATACGGTGGATTCCTTCTGCTCTTCGGCTGCATTCAGTTGCTCATGTATCGGAGGTATGCCACCAGGATAACGGATCCCACGCAAATCTCCAAGTCACGACTGTTCGCGATGCAGCTCTTCCTGTTGCTCCTGCTCCCAGTTTTGGCTGTTTTGCGCTTTCTGATGAACGCACGTATTTATCCAGATAGTGCGGTGTACGGCTATATGGTGAGTATTAGAATTATCAAGGAGAACCTGTTACTCATCCAAATCTTTTCTGCAGATATTCTCCACTTGCGTTGTGTGCTTCTCCTACCCGTTCAGCATCTGTTTGATACTCAAGGAGCGCTACTACCAGCTGCCCTCGATGCCCACCCGAGGACATGGCCTTGTTCTATTGCTCTTCTGGACGTTGGCTTTCATTAACGAGTCGCTGGCCTTCATAAATCTGCGCCACGAGGACTGGTGGTTCCACCTAAAATCGTAAATAATTCGAACAGCTGTAAAACGGCTAATCTATAGTACTGCCTTAACTACCCGCAGGAACAAGGATCAAATTGAGATGGGCTTGTTTGTCACCCGGTTCCTGTGCTCCCTGCTCATTTTCGTTTTGGGTCTGAAAGCTCCTGGCATCATGGCCCCGTACAATCCTCATCAGCGGCTGGACAATGATACCGCCAACGAATCGCAGGGGAACGTGCAGACAGGATCTGCTTTCAGGAACGGATGGCGCAAGCTGCGCACCGTCTTTCCGTACCTTTGGCCGAAAAAGAATATTGCGCTGCAGATAGCCGTCATCGTTTGCATTATACTGCTGCTTGCCGGTCGAGTCATAAAGCTGTTTTTGCCGATTTATCGCAAGAAGTTGGGTAGGTCAGGAATTATGGACGTAATTCGTTAAGTAATTCATTGCTAATCTCCTGTCTCGACAGTTGACAGTCTTACCATTGCGCCGATCGTCTTTCGCTGGGACTTTGTGCTGGTCTATGTGGCATTGTCCTTCCTCCAGGGTGGCGGCACTGGGAGCATGGGATTGTTTAATAACCTTCGCACCTTCCTCTGGATACGAGTTCAACAGTACACGACACGGGAGATCGAGATTGAGCTGTTCCGGCATCTGCACCAGCTTTCGCTGAGATGGCACTTGCAACGCAAAACGGGAGAGGTGTTGCGTGTCATGGATCGCGGCACGGACTCGATCAACAACCTCCTCAACTATATTGTCTTCTCGATCGCACCAACCATTCTGGATCTGCTCGTTGCAGTGGCATACTTTGTTTACGCCTTCAATTGGTGGTTTGGCCTAATCGTCTTCCTCACCATGTTCCTGTATATAGGTAAGTGTCAAAAATGGATTAATTCCATTCGTATTTCCATACATCCTTCAATTTTACAGCCTCTACCATTGCAATTACTGAATGGCGAACTAAGTACCAGAGGAGAATGAACCTGGCGGACAATGAGCAGCGTGCTCGCAGCGTGGACTCTCTTCTTAACTTCGAAACAGTCAAGTACTACGGAGCGGAGCACTACGAGGTGGATTGCTACAGGGAGGCCATTCTTAAGTACCAAAAGGAAGAGTTCCTCTCAATGCTGACCCTCAACATGCTGAACACAGCCCAGAATATTATCCTATGCTTGGGCCTACTGGCCGGATCGCTGCTCTGTGTATACTTGGTGGTTCACCATCAAACCCTCACCGTGGGCGATTTTGTGCTTTTCTCCACCTATCTGATGGAATTGTACATGCCGCTGAATTGGTTCGGCACCTATTACCGAGCCATACAAAAGAACTTCGTGGACATGGAGAACATGTTCGATCTGCTGAAAGAGGAGGAAGAGATTGTGGATGCTCCAGGCTGTTCGCCCCTTCTAACTGCCGGCGGTGGCATTGAGTTCTCAAACGTGACCTTTGGCTATTCTCCGGAGAAGATAGTGCTGCGCAATGTGAGCTTCACAGTTCCCGCCGGTAAGACAGTAGCAATTGTTGGACCCTCTGGAGCCGGCAAGAGCACAATCATGCGGCTGCTCTTCCGCTTCTACGATGTACAGACCGGTGCTATCCTGATTGACGGACAAAACATCAAACTTGTGCAGCAGCAGAGTCTGCGGAAGGCCATTGGAGTGGTGCCCCAGGATACGGTTCTCTTTAACAACACCATCTTCTACAACATTGAATATGCCAAGCTGGGTGCTTCGGACGAAGCTGTCTATGAGGCTGCTCGTGCCGCTGATATTCACGAAAGGATACTCGGCTTTCCGGAAAAATATGAGACAAAGGTGGGCGAACGAGGTCTGCGGCTCAGTGGAGGTGAAAAGCAGAGAGTAGCCATCGCCAGAACGCTTCTTAAGGCGCCCATCATTGTGCTCCTGGATGAAGCCACCTCAGCTTTGGACACCCACACAGAACGTAATATTCAGGCTGCTTTGGCCAGGGTGTGCGCAAACCGTACCACCATCATTGTTGCCCACCGGCTGTCCACCATCATCCATGCGGACGAGATTCTGGTCCTGCAGCAGGGAAGCATAGCGGAGCGTGGCCGGCACGAAGAGCTTGTGCTGCGCGAAGATGGCATCTACGCGGACATGTGGCAACAGCAACTCAAGAATCTAGATGCGGAACAGAGCGGTGGTTCTGACAACGGAGACGCTAGTGCGGAATCGGGATCGGACAACCGCAGGTCCGGAGGAGCAGGAGGACCAAGTGGTGCTGGAACGGGTGGTGCCCACTTCAGGGCAGGACATGCTCATGGGGGAGCACGCTAGCCTTAAGTGACATACAGAGTAGTTTCTGATATTCCTGATTCCATGTGATTTGTGGTGTATTGTTATACGTATGAGAGCAGTTCGTCAAAGTCTTAGTTCGTCGATAAGTAACCTTATACGCTACTCTTATACTAATAAATAACGTAGATTTTTATAGACAATCCGCGAGATTTGATATAATTTAAAAGTGTCTGGTACCAAATAAATAGCGCAATATTGTGTATTTCTAGTCCTTATTAAATTATTTAGTCTTGGAGGAATGTAAAATTGTTCTTGAGAATAATGTAAAATCAAGGTAATGCAAGAAATCTTAAAATCCTCAAATTCTAAAATTTGAGAATCCGTTTTCTGGTCCGTTATAAAATTGTTCCAGTGGACGCGGCAAAAATCTATTTATAGGACATTTCCCAAGAGTAGTCCCAAGAGATCGTAAGAGAGCCCAGCTGCCAAGCTGCTCTTCGCAGCATGATTCTTATCAACGAAACCTCCAGCAAGGCCAACCATCCGGCTGTTATGTCCGCTCAGTTTGAGCTTGGATCGCGAACAGAGCAGACGTGTCGAGCTGTGATCCGATCCGGGAATTAGACGCGTTGGCGATAAAGGAGGAAAAGCGTCGGCTTCTTTGAAAAATCTGATAATACACAGTCGCGTTGATATATATATTATATATAATATATATATATATATATATATATATTGACTGATACTACATTAAGAAATCTGTGCGCGAAGTGAAAAGCGTCGGAAGATCTGTGAAAAAGCGAGTGCCACGACCTCGGAAGGAAGTAGCTAGTAGCAAGTAGGAGGCCATGAGGCTACTCAAGTGCTCCGTGTTTGTGTGTACGTGAGAGTAACCTAGTTGATAATCCCAACTGTATCAGAAACTAATAAAAGAATATGACGTAATTATTCATTGACGAGGCGCGCATCAAAAAGAAACCTAGAAGCAACATTGATTAAAGCGTTTTGCGATCATTCAAATATGTGTATATATATTATATATACACATGCACATTTAGTATATATATATAAGAAATTCAATTGATAATTGAAGAGTTTATTGCCCATCCGCGCGAATGCGACATAGATGGAGGGAGGGATGGATGAACACGAGCGGATGGGAGGAGCATCCATCGAATTGAAGTTCAATTTCCCATTTATCTATCTATCCGGCAGATCTGTTCCTGATCTTCGACGCCGGCCATGCCTTCAGCATTATTGGCCTCAACAAACAGATGCTCTACGAGTACGAGGGCAATGTCCTGGTGGGTGCGAAGCCCCAGGACGAGGGCCACCAGGCGCCACCCACCACCGGATGGATTGTGCGGGGCAAGCTGACGCTCCAGCGGCAAAGCGAGCTGGTCTTGGCTGCGGCGGTAAGTTGTCTAGGATCAGTTCCAGTTTCGGATCAGTTCCGGCAAGCGTTTCTTAATATTATTTTTGTTTATACAAATCGATCCATTCTAGTATTCACTTATACTTTTTGTATGTAGAAGAGTGTGTATATCAATTGGAAATCAGTGAAAAATCAAATCAATTTATTGATTTCATTATCAATTTATACGTTCCAATCGGCGCATTCTGTAGCCCCCATTCCCATTTCCCATTCCCCATTCCCCATCACCATCTGCAGCGACTTCTTGTCAGCCTCCGCAGACGAAGAAGAATTCGCAGATGAATTAAAGACAATTTAACCATTCACTGAGCGGTAGCGACTCTGGAAAAGATCGGAGCGGAGTCGCCACAATAAACTGAACTCGGTTGTGAACTTCTTTCATTGAGCCCCCACAGATAATGCCATTCCCATACTCCTCCTCCCTTTTGTTAATCAGCTCTGATTGTTTTGACTGAGAGTGACTCTCTAGGAGTAGAGAGTCCCTCGCTTATCAGGCATATGGACATGGGCCTGAGCCTGGTATGGTGCATGTGTGCCATATGAGAGCGCCGATCTGACTAATTTCTGCTGGCCAGATAAACGGCGACTCGGCGCGTCTTATCAGCCGGTTCGACCCCGGTCGATCGAAGATTACAGCATTATTGCAGGGCTTTCCCGGCTAATCGTCTGTCTCTCTGCCCGACAGCTGGTCATAGACGATGTTACGCTGAACAACTCCGGCGAGAAGTTCCTGCAGAACAAGGAGATGTACCCGCCCTACAAGCCCTTCAAGATCGCCCTTACCAAGGATGGCGCCATCTCACATGTGGTGTTCAAGGAAGGCGATCCCATATGGAGCATGAACTTCAAGCGGGCCATCGCATCGGTGCTGCAGTTCCAGATGAAGTCCAGCGGCGCCTTCGTCGTGGATGAGGTAAGTTATAGCATTCGATATAATTCCTAATTTAAACGATACTATTTTTACTGGTAGCTGGGTATTCACGGCACCTGCCGCACGGAGTACTTTGTGTCCAACAGAACAAACTACATCTCCATCCGCAAAACGCCGGAGGTCAAGACCTGCAAGCCGTACTCGGAGGCGGTTCACACCACCCGCAGCAACGTGCCGCCCAATACGTGCGAATTCGATCACCAGAAGAGTGTGATCATTGGCAATGAGGCCATCTACGGGATGTCCCCGCACAACGAGACGGGCTACTATCTAAGCATGGCCCATGCCAAGGGCACAACCCTCATCCATACGTTCGAATCCACGGGAGAAGCACAATTTATCAACTCGGAGTTGCTGCTCAACTTCCTTAACGAGACGCCCATCGACAATCCCATCGATATTGAAACTTCGATGGCGGCAGAGCCATCTAACCTGGAGCTGCAGCGGCTGGATCCCAACGATCCCACTGGAGGACGTAGCCCTCAGCAGCAGGAGACGCTGATTGCCCAGGCAGGGACGCTCTTAGACAGTCTGGCCGAAGCACTAGAGACTACGGAATTCAAGTTCTCGGAACCCTACGACTCCACTCTTTCCGACGTGATCAAGCTTCTCAGCGAGATGGACTTTGATTCGCTTACTAAACTCTATCGTGAGGTGGACATTGGCACCTCCTATCGTCAGGAGACCATTCGCAACATCTTTCATGAAATCATTCCCCGCATTGGAACTAAGGCCTCAGTTTTCCTGACCCACCACCTCGTGCTAAACAAGCTGACTAAGCCGCAAATCGCTGTGCAACTGCTCATACCCATGCCATTCCACATCTTCGAGCTATCGGCGGAGTTGGTGCAAAAGTGCGAGGACTTCCTCAATATCGGACCCGATCGCCCGGATGTGCGGCAGGCCGCTATCCTTAGCTTTGCCACCCTCATCCATAATGTCTATGTGGCCAAGGGCATCGATAAGGAAAAGTTCGAGGAGTATGTCCAGAAGTACTTTAATGCCTATCTAAGTAAGTCTTCCAAATAACCGTCAGTTCCATATAAACTAATTTGATTTCGCAGGCGATCGCGACTTCGACCAAAAGATGTTGTATCTCCAGGGTCTAAACAACTTGCAACTGGGGAATGTGGCCAACTTTTTGGAGCCCATCGTTCAGGACCCCAACGAGCACGAGGATCTGAAGTTCCAGGCCGCCTGGACGACCCTGGCACTGGCAGATCGGCGAGCGGAGCGCATATATGAGGTCTACTGGCCGATCTTTGAGTCGCGAAATGCCAGCCTAGAACTTCGTGTGGCAGCGGTTACTCTGCTATTGATTTCCAACCCCACGGCCGCACGTCTCATCAGCATCCATCGCATCATCCAGAGCGAGACGGACCCCCACATGATCAACTACTACCGGACGACGGTGACGAGCATCTCGGAGACGACATATCCCTGCTACCAGCACCTGTAAGTTATCTAACTCAGCCTAACTCACAGCCATCCACAGATGTCGTAAATCCTTTATTTAGACGCCGTCTGTTGTCCTACATGCATCGCCATCTGCCCCAGAAGCCCGAGTCACGCTACTGGGTCACCGGTAACTACATCTTTGACTATCGCGACTCCAAGTTCGGCATCGGTGCAATGCTTCAGGTATTCCTCGTGGGCGATCCAAAGTCGGACATGCCTGTGGTGGCCTTCTTTAAGTTCGACACCGAAGCCCTAGGAAAATTCACAGGACAACTGGCGGTAAGCAGATCCTCTCAGGCTTTCTAGAATCTAATAAGCAATCTCAACTTCTTCCAGCTATACATCAAGGCACGTGGGCTGCCAGATACCATCCTGAACAAGATGCAATCAAGGAATGGCAGCGATCCGTTCACCTTTAAGAGCATCAAGGCGCTATTGGCCATGCTGCAGGCTCCGATCATCAACTCGAAGGACCTGCATCTGGAGTTCATCCTGCAAATGGAGGGCAAGACGGTGCTGTCGTACTATCTCAACCAGCGGATGTTCCGGCAGCTGACCTACGACAACAGTGAGTACATTGACCTCTTGACCATCAGCCAAGTGCGATTCATAACCGTTTCCCACAGTTCTAGAAAGAATGCAGCAGATCATTCGGACAGACAGTCACATCAACATGCAGACGGTTCGTTGGCCCTTCATGAATCGCTACACGGTGCCCACGGTGCTGGGAACCTCCTCCGACGTCCTGCTGCAGACCACCGTTCTGACCTCGCTGCGTGGCAATATAACAGAGCAGCGGAACTCGCCCATAACCAAGCACACGCTGGAGATCGATGCCCGGTACTCTTCATACGCCTCGGTGCGCAGTCGTAGCTACAATCCGTTCCTGAACCTCGACCACGAGATCAACCGGGAGCAGGGCTTCCTCATCTACATCCCCTTTAGCAGCGAACTGCATCTGAACGAGAGTGGCAGTAAGTGCAGGCGCTACTCCTTCTCCCGGCCCCAAAACCTGACCAGCGGCCTGTCCTTCAAGTCGCGGGCGGTGACCAAGACCAGGGGCTTGATTACGAAGACAGCGGCGGCGCCCTTCGAAGAGATCATGGTGCCCGAGGGTCGGAACGATGTGGTAAGTGTTTTATTGAGAAGAATAATAACTTAATATATAAAAATAAATTAAAAACATTAAATTAACTTCTTTAAGCATCTCAAAATGGGTAAAATTAAGAATAATAATAAAGTCTAGCTCGCAGGTTCAACTATTTAGCTACCCAATGCCGGACTTGGGCGTCCGACTGAGCATGACCACCAATCTCAACGAGCTCATCAAGTACAGGGGGATGCTGCTGAAGTCCGAGTTCACGGAGAAGTAATTTTTGTATTTCGAAACCGACTTGCTCCTCGGCTAATCATTTCACTTTCAGTGGGTTCTCCGGCAATATGGTGGTCAATGCTTTGATGTACATATTTGGCTTCACCCAGCTTAGTTCCATACACCTGGGACACGATCGCAACTTTACCATGCTTATGTACAACGAGAAGAACACCAGGGTGAGAAATAATATTATATATTTAACAATATTTATAACTAAAACCCATTTTCGTTCAGATCGAGGGTAACTTTTGTGCCGAAGACGTTTTGAAAACGTCGGACATGAAAGGCAAGCAGATTGGTCTCACACTGGAGCACACGGACCACATGAACGAAAATCATGCTGCGGATGCACTCCATAGGTGGAACATTACCCTGGACGTGCTGGCATCGACCAAGTCCAACTGGTTCAAGCTGACCGGCCAGGTCCAGCGAAATTCAAAGGATGACGAGGACGACTGGAAGGTGAGTCTGTCGTGAGATTGTCTGTGGCTAGGGGACAAATTTATTTAACCAAAGATACGTTTCTCCTGTTTCTCTAAGTGTTCGTCTGTAAGTGTTCTTGAGTACTTTGTAGTGATATTGATTGCTTTACAAGGTTTTAAGTAATCGCTATTTGTTTCTAACCCTCCTGTCCGGCTATTTCGAGCTCTTCCTCGGCGTTAATCAGGGCCACAACGCCATCCTGCAGTGTTTTGACCAGTTCGAACTCGGTGAAACCAAGCTTCCTCTTATTTGATATGTCCATGACACCATCTTCCACGGTGGCCAGCTCGCCGCCATCGGTGCCGCGTACCTGCAGCTGCAGTTCCTCGGCGAGGGCGATTAGACGGTCGGGGTCCTTGCTGAGTAGCGGCAGACGGATGTGCACCGAAGCGCGCAGGGTGGTGCCCAAATTGGTGGGGCAGGCCGTAAGGTTTCCGTAACGCGGATGGCGGGCAAAGGCCAACGTCTTCTCCAGTTCGGTTAGACCGTTGACAAGGCGATTGTAAACATCGCCCAAGTCGCCGCACTGTGCCATGGACATAATGTGCACATGGTCCTGACGATTCACCCAGATCAGGAAGGTCTCGGCGGGATTGTGGTAGACACCACGACCAGTTGGCCAGAAACGATAGCAGCCGGCTGTGGTCAGCTTCTCATCGCCGCGCTGAAATAATATATGTCTCTTGACCATCTCGGCCTGGGTCTCAGCATCGATGTCCGCCATTGTCAGGTAGGAGCCAACCAGCTCGCCATCCATTGTCTCCGTGGCCGAACGCACCTTCTCCTCCACCTCTATGAACTGCTTCTCGGTCAGTTTGGGGAAGAAGGGCAGGCCTTCGATATTGCGAGCCACTCTGATTCGTGCGGACAGAATGTACTTGCGCTCCGGATCCAAGTTCTCGATCTCGTCCACGTTGCCAAAGTCTGGGTCCTTCTGCAGCACATCGTTCTCGTTGTCCATCTGGCCATGATAGTCCTTTATGATCGGATCAAAGAGCTTGTTGAACACGTCGTAGCTGTCGGCATCTGCCGCGAAAATGCCCACGGGCGCGTCGTGATGCTCGAATCCGGAGACGGCGCAATCGTATAGGTAGGCATCCACCGGCGCAGGGGTGGTGACCAGCATGTACTCCTCCAGCAATTCCGGAGTCAGGTACTTACGCAGCAGTGAGCTCACGTTCTCCTCATCATCCATGAGCGATTTGTAGCCCTCAGTAGTGAGCTCCTGGTACTCCTCCGGTGACTTTTTGCTGTTGAGTGTAAATAGAATCCGAGTCAAGACTGGACTGACAAGTCGCGATCTTAGGAACTCACATTTGTCCGCGTAGCCGTTCTAGCTCCTGCTCCAGCTTCGAGATGTGGGTCTTCGCCTCCTCGAGGTCGTTCTTCATTACATCGTACTGGGCATCGTCCGGGCAGCTCTCGCACATAAACTTGCGTACAAAGCGAATGGCATCCTCCGGCTTATTCTGCTCCTCGTAAAGCTTAATCAGAGCCTTGCTTAAGGCATCGATGACTCCGGCGCGTTCCAAATACTTTCGATATTGGACGCGTTTTGATTCGATCTGGAGAAGCAGCGAAAGACCACATAAGCACCTATATCTATTATATCATATCATATATCACTTACCGAAGTCATTTTGCAGTTTGTCCGACCGAGAATCAAGTAAACATAAATTTATAAAAGCAACGCAACTGAATGCTCCCGATGGCGGTACCGAAAGAAAAAATCGAGAGCACTAGGTCTTTTTCCAGATTTTTACAGCGTTCTTACAAAATAAAAGAAAATGTAATTTTTTCCCAAAACAAATTTACGACAGGAGAAATTCGTCTGAACAGTAGCGTAACTGGATGCCTTCTACTGAGCTCCCACCGAGTCGTATTGATCAAACAGGGCAACTTACGCCGCCAGGCCTGCTTCACTCTAGTCCGGTTGGTTGCCAGACTCGACACTCGGTCTCGATTCCGGGACGCAAACAACACACGAATGTGGGCCATTGCGGCGACTGCTCGAGTGCTCGGAAGGATGGGTGGTGAATGTGTATACTCGTAATAAGATGGCACGCAGGCACGGACGGTGGGATGGAAGGGGGTCATACAGTCAGTCAGGATGTGTGTGTGGGTTCGCTAATCGTTGCTGCAGTTGTTGTGGCTCCGTTGTCTGCTGTTTCGTCATGGTAATGTGGCCCACTCCACTCGCCCGGAGCTCCGGCGAACAGCTAAACCCCACCTTTTCTTGTCCCTACGCTTGAGGGCAGCAATGTGTAACTACATAATACTTACAGGGTGTCACGCCCGCCACCCAAAAGGAGCACTTGACTCGTGCCGAGCATAGCTGGCTATTGACCTACTGGGACATACTGTGTGAAGAACCGCCGGTTAGGAAATTAAATTGTATTCCACATTTCAGAATTGGTAAATCAATTAGTCACATGACAAGTTGACAGATTTAAGGCTTATACCTTAAAAAACCATTAAAAAAAACCATGGTGTTACACTTAAGGATACAGTATTTTCTCACTCATCTCAGGCCTGCACCAAATTGACCTATGAACCGCTGGTGTTTACCAAGCGACCTCACACTCTGAATGGCGATGTGGTGTTTGGCCTGGCCACCGAGGAGAGCGAGTGCCCGGAGAAGGGATCCACGGTGCAGTTTGCAGCTAGAGCTGGTGTAAGTGTACATAAGCGTGGAGTCTCTTGGATTCTTCTTTAACCCAACGTTTTCATCTCGCCAGCCCTCGGAGCATGCCCGTGCCTTCCTGCGCTCCGACAAGATCTCGCTGACGGACACCGACTTCTGTCCCAAGGAGGTACTCAAGTTCTCGCCCATCCCCACTTCCAGGTATTGCAAGCGTAGCAACTTTGAGAACTTCACCTCGATCACACAATACGACATGGACCTGAAGTTTAACAATGTAAGTATATCAGATATATCAAATTATAAGGACCAATCAACTCACCTTTATATTTTTTAAGATGCCCGCCTGGTTCGAGCTGTGGTCGAATCGACTGGACCACTTAGTGTCCGCCTTATCCGCCGACAAGGTGGACAGTCTGCATATGAGCCAGGAGATAAATATTTCAATGCAAACTCCTCAGGACCAGTTCCGGCTGGCTGTGGAGGTCAACGGAGCGAAGTGGCGCTTCCATCAGATCCCCTTCTTCTACAAGCTGGACTCCAAGTTCGACGCTTCCCACGAGCTTACCTTCGACTCGGGACTTAAGCGCTCCTGCTCAGTAATCAATGGCATGGTTAATACCTTTGATGATTACCTGATCAATCTCAGAGAGATTGCGGTGCGTCCCGACTGTCTCACGCTGCTGGTGGCTGACTGTTCGCCATTGCCACAGATTGCCGTGTTTGTTACGCCTTCGCCGGCTCAAGGACTGTCCAACAATTATGGATTGCGAATCCATATCGGGCAAAACTACTTCGACTTCCGCGTCCGCACAGACAACAGCAGCCTGCCCACGGATGAACCGGTGCTCATATATCTCAACCAGGATCAAACACCGCACAACGTGCGCAAAAAGCCCTATCAATGGCCAATGGAGACTAGTGACTACGACTTCCGGTAAGAATGCTCTCTAGCCTGTATATACGATTTTATAATATGCCATATGCCCTTACAGCGTGGAACTGAACGAGCAAAATATTTTAATTGTGGAGTGCACGCAGCTGTCTTCCACCATCCAGTTCGATCTGTACAACATCCTGAACTTCGAGATATACGGCGTTTATAAGCACCAGATGTGTGGGCTGTGCAGCAAGCCCCTAAACCGCATGCAGAATTATACGATCTGCGAGCTGGAGGCAAGCACTCCAACTCCTGTGCCGCTGCAGAATTCCTCCGATGTAGTTGTAGATGCATAAATATAATAAAATAAAATAATAAAAAAAAGAGCCCAAAATGGGAGAACATGCACGTCCCGGGGCTTTGATTTTTATAAACAGCAGAGCATTTTTTTGGATTTTTGCTTTTAATGAACTGGAATAGAAGTCTTAGTATTTAATGATATCTTTAACGATGTAATTAACAAAAAATTATATTTCACATTTTACACTCCGTAATCGAACGAAGAGAGATAATTCATAGAACATATTTATCTTAATGAAGCTTTCTTTAGCTTTAGATTCAACTCAAAACTTGTTTTCATTCCCTGAATACGTCATTTTTTTTAAACCAAATAAGTGTAGTCCTTTAAGAAAAGAAATGCGAGCTCAAAAATTTCAAAATCAGCTGTTGTCAATTTAAACCACTCCTATTGGCTGCAATAGTCGATTTGCTTTTCGCGATCACGATGCAATATGGTCAGGAGATGCAAACGGAGCTGGGGAACCGATTCCAACAACTGATTGCACAGTTTGCAAGTCATATGCGGTAAAGTGCCTTCGCTAAAAATATAAGTTAAAATATAAATAAATCAATATATTCTTGTAAACAAGCACAAGTCTTACAAGTTACGCCACTTGTGCAACATGCTGCAGTTCTCTCTCAGTTGCACCAAGCGACCCGTGTCTTCCTCTTGGAGCTCAGTAAGTGAGTGCATCGGGAATATGGCCCTCTTGCCAAAAGGTTCATTCGGAGGTGGTAGATCGGGATGGGTTTCCCATTCGAAATCCGCATTGCTCATATTTCTTTCGATGTATCTGCGATCCTTGCAAAGGAGCCTGCGAAATCAAATTTTTTTGAAATCATTTAAATAGCATGACTGTAGGCGCAGCAATCGTACCTATTTATAAGGCTGCGCAGCTGAGTGTATATGGAAACACGTTCATTTGCGCTGACCGCTGGATTGTTTTCATCCTTAAAGTTGAAGAAGACACTATCTATATAGTAGCGAATTTGATTAATCTAAAATAAATATCAGAAAATTAATGCAATTCTGTATATATTCGTAGTACTATGCGTGCTCACCAGAATCACATCATCTTCGAGAATGTTGACATCCAGATTAATCAACACGTCATGCTCTGGGAAGTAGGGCTCGTTTGTTTCCGGGTCACAACCCAATCCTCCCAGAACAGAGACATATGATGTGCCTTCTCTATTGCATTTAAGTTGCATGGTGGGACTAAATAGCATAACCATTAGAGCACCGAAGCCCTGCACATTGGGCATCAGGGTGGTTCCACGGGCTGTCAGTGTGTGCCCGTTTCTATTCTCCGCGACTTCGTGGGCCACTATCAAATGATCGTGGTGATCTTGAGGATCAGCGTCCAGGAGAAGTGCATTAACGGACAAATGGTCTATATTCACCCGTTTACTTGAGCCCACACGAGTAATGCACTGCATGGTACATTCCAAAGGACTATAGGGTCCTTTCAAAATTACAACGGTCTTGCACTTTTCAGGCGGAGGCGGTCGTAGGTCGTGGTCTTCCGGCAGCTGACAGGATCGCATGTATTCCTCATTGATCTGCTGACGCTGCGCCGAGCTCAAGTACCGGGCAGATTCTTGACGTCGCAAGCGGAAATCATGATCCTTTCTAGACATATAATCTTCGTCGGATCGACGACACAGCATAAGCTCTACTAGCTTATCGTTAATTATGCCATCTCTCATGTGAATGAGAACAGCTGCTACATTATTGAACAGCGAATACACCTCGATATCAATGAGACCGCTTTTGGCCACTGAACGGAGCATATCATTAGCCGCAGTGGACCACCGGTTGTTTCCACTGACCATTGAAGAGGGCTGAACCATTGCCAGCCTGCACTCAAAAACACGTGGCGGAAGGTCGCCGTACTGTTCAGTCAGCTCTCTCGGCATCAAACGCATTTGCTGCATGGACAGCAAGGCGCAGTCACCATAGTCGATGAAGCGCACGTAGAACATTGGTTGGCGATTGCTCTGATTCTCTGGTCGGATCACTGTGGCGCGCTGGAAATAACTATCGCGTTTGGCCAGCACCATCATGCCCTTTGTAATGGCACCCGCGTTATTTACGTAATTTCTAAGTTGCTGTGGAGCATTGAAGATTTCAGACATATTTCCAATGCATTCTGCAAAAGATTGGGGTTGAAAAAAGAACTTGCCACAGCTGACGATCTGTAAGATAGGAAAAATATAAAAAATACTTCGAAATCCTCTAGATTTGTGTGCTGCAGCAACTTACGCAAGTAATCAACCCTGAAATAGTTTTGTCGAAGACTGATGGCAGCGCAAGAAGCTCGACGTTTAAAGGCTTTGTGGGTGGAATCCAACGACCCTCAATCACATCTCCAATCCCTCGCTGCTGTACGTAGCTCATAAATGCACTCGGACTGTAAATAATAATATATAAGTTGGATAAAAGATAGTAAAAGCCTTGATAACTCACTTCATTATGTGTATTGGTCGTTCCAAACGATTTTGTCGCATCATAACTGCCTTGTACACTTCACTTTGAACTCGACCCGACACAGGAACAAACTTAGATGAATCTGCAATCCAGTCATCCTGTTTGAATGTGACAAAAACCTTTTGCGAACCATCTTGAAAGGTAACGTCCATGTTTTCTGGCGGAATCCTGACCTCCTGAAATAGCTCCTTAATGCGCCTAGTGTACAACTCGCCCATATAGGCAGGCTTAAAGTTGCTAAAATATACGGTGCGGCAGGGATCGTGGCCCGATATTGTCTGGTATATATTGCGATCTGTGTCAGCACACGTATCTTTGGAACGCGTAAAGTAGTTTGGGTAGAAGGCACCGGCGATGATCACTTTGAGCATGATCGCTTTTTCACGATCGTCCATCATCTGGCTAGGATTAACTGAAAACGGAATCAGACCGAGATGCATGCATCGCACACGCAGTTCCTGCACCAACAAGTGTATCTCCTTTAGTGACCGCAAAGAGACGTGGAAACGTTTGGCCCAACGGATAGCGGACTCTTGGTCGTGACCAATTTCCACCAAGCTCAAATATGTCTGCCGAAGGAACACGTTATTACGCTATTAGTAATGCATCGCATAGCTTACCAGATATACGCGCCAAATGGCCACCAAGTCGGAGCCAGATCCATCGGCGAAGATATACTGCATCCAAAATGAATCGCCTATATGAGTCCTACCACCGTCGTGCGCAAACAAGCCATTCGTCGATAATCCAGCAGCTTCAATATATTTAAAAAAAATTATAAATGCAAGGAAAAGAATATTACTATGGCCCACTCACCTATGATAATAGCTTCTTCTAGCATGTTAAAAATATAACCCAATATGATAAGCCGGGACTGACGTGTGTCCAACGGCAGCCGAGCCATGATTGTGCCCCAGTAGGTTAGATCGCCATCCAACGCGTCGTAGACGCCGTCTACTGTTAAGTACAGAGCACCCACTTCTTTCAGAAGCAATATTGTATTCTGTATGTCCGACAGATTCGGCGGAGATAGGGCCAATGCCAAGATTTCCATCGGTGATCCCATATTCAGCACTTTGGCCATGAGCACCGAGTTTTGCAAGGGCAAGCGCAACATTTCTGGTATTCCAAACTCGGCCATTTCCCTCTGGTAGAAGTGTTTATTAACCATACGGTAAACGCGTCCACTACGAAGACGACCAACGCGGCCGGCACGCTGACGACAATTGGCTTTGGAGGCCCAGGTTAAGCGGAGCGAAGAGAAGCTGCTAGCCGTATCGGTTACCTTTACTTTGGTGAGACAAAAGTCAATAACGTATGAGACATCTGGCACCGTGATGGAGCTCTCAGCAATGTTTGTGGCCAGGATGATCTTGCGGAAACCGGGAGGCGGGGGATTGAAGACATCCCGTTGATTTTCCGGTGTCATTAACGAAAAGCAGCGAACAATTAAGACTTTAATGTTACGGCTGCAATTAAACAATAAAAATTAGAACAAGTGAAAATTATAATAATACAATTTTAGCTACTTCAAATTTGGACAGTGAGCAATTCTCACGGATAACAATGCTTACTCGTTTTCCAGCATACAAGTTATGTTTTCTGCCATCGTGTCGATTTCGTAGATGCCTGGCAGAAAGATGAGCACAGCTCCATAGCGCAGGGTCTCGTCGTAGCTCAGCCGCGACTGGATTGCAGCCTTCCGTTCCATGTTGTCAATAATCACTATAATCTTTACAGCCGCCCTGTAGCCGTGTTTGTTGATTTCTGGAACGTGCTGGTCGCCCACATCTTCCTCATTCCAAATAATGCTGCCGAGCTGGTCACGGTAGAACTTCTCGATCGAGTGCTTACGTCCATGATTGGTGGTGATCACCGGCGGAATTGAGTTAGTGGTGGCAAAGTAATCGGACAGTTCCTTGGCATCGATGGTGGCCGACATCAGGATAATCTTCACATGCCGCGAGTTGGTGGCCAGCAAGCGACGCACCACGATCAGCAGAAAATCCATGTTCTGGTCTCTTTCGTGCACCTCGTCCAGCACAATGTGGGTGTAGTGGGTCAACGTCTTGTTGTTAATCAAATTATTTAGCAGCACCCCCGTGGTGCAGTACAACAGACGAGTGTCCTCCAACGAGTTCGGCCGGTGCAGGCCCACCTGGAAGCTGCACACCGTGTTCTGCTGCCACTCGCGCTCCTGGCAAACTCTATTCGCTATGGAGATGGCAGCTATGCGCCGGGGTTGAGTCACCACAATGTTGCAGTATTTACCGCTTTTATATGCCTCGTCCAAAATGTATTGGGGCACCTGTAAGAATAATTTATTAAATACTAATAACAATAATGATAAAAATATATAAATATTTATAAGGCGCCCTTTTTTGAAAATCTAAAAGCTAATCGGTTATGAACACTACATATTTATCGATTAATCCCCCGGCTAGTGTTGTAAAAACTTATAACCGGCGAATGTTATTGTTTATATTTTGCGGCACTTTGAACGCGAGATGCGCATATATTTCGCGTAACTAAGACCCAAAATGGAGTTGAATATCTTCGACGACTGCTGGGAGCTGGTGCAACGATTTCAGCGATTGGTCAACGATGGCGAAAACTGCGAGTTCGAGGTGTTCTGCCGGTGCTGGCGAGAAATGCAGCTGCAGCACCTATTCACAGCCCAAACGAACCACACAGAGGTGATAGCCACCACTCTGGCGGCCCTGCATGTGGCCAAGCGGCTGTCGTGCTCCCGACGCACCACCGGGGACGTTTTTCCGGCATCTCGCGCTCAAAGAATCGGAGGTTTCTTTCTGCTCTACGTAATCTACTACAAGCAGCCCACCCACAAATTTATTAAGATCGAGGTCTCACCGCGCACTTGGCAAGAACTAACGGACTACGCTCTAGATCTGCGCAAGGATAGCCCGGAGCGGAAGGACACCCATCAGATCGCCTACATGCTGTGGCGCCTGACCCAGGAGCAGGCCTTCCGCTTCACAGCGCTCGACTATTGCCAGGGTTTGGACAATCTGGTGGACTACGACCGTGTGGAGACCATAGCGGGTGCCAAGGAACAGAGGCAGAGTGCCCTGATGCAGAAGCAACAGCGTGCGAACGGCGTCAGTCTCACATATGAACTGGAGGGTCTGCGAGCACTGGACCAGGCAAGTCAGCCATTGTGCGAACTGGAAGCGGCATACAATGCCCAAAAGAAGCAATTGGCGACTGGTCATGAGCACGCATTGCCGCCCACTCAAATATTCGGCCATTTGCGAGAAGTGTTTGCCGATATCCAAAGTGTTCTAGGAGCTAGGAAGAGTACTCCAGATGAGGAATGTCCCACAACATCTACAGGCAACCAGTTGGAAGTGCGTCAAAGGGTGCGGAACAAGGCCATGTACGGCGTCGAGCAACGGGAGCCGCAACACCAGGCGGATGAACTAGAAGTGCAGCTGGAGGTCAACGAGTCTTATCAACGCCGCACGTCCTCGGCCACCGTTTTCCAGAGGGATCTTCCAGAAGACTTGCAGCAAGAGTATGAAATGATTGAGTTTAGTGACGACGAGGAAATGGAGGATGGTGAAAACGAGGTCACGGAAGAAGAATTCAGAGCTATTTTGGATAGTTGAGTTAGTTTATAAAACTAATTATAATTAATAACTAGCATATTTTGTATTTTTGCGCTTTGTGATCTTGGTTATCTGTTGCAAATAAAATATTCAGTAGGATATAAGTGTCCTAAGCTTTTCTATTCTTATATAAAGATTTGGGAAGTATATTGAAGAGGTTATTTTATAATATTAAATACTTTCGACTAGTTTGCATTTGAATTTTAAAAGTCAAATAAAAACAGGTTTTATTATAATTCGCTTGCGTTGGCTTTGTTAAAATTTACCTTATATTTATATTTGCTTATTTCTGTTTCTATCTACCTAATTAATAAGTTACGATTTTATTTAAGTTTTGCTCACCTGCGTGGTCTTGCCACATCCTGTTTCGCCCTTGATAATGATTACCGGATGAGCATTGATGGCCGCCAATATTTCCTCGCGCTTGGCGTAGATGGACAAGTTCTTGTCGCGATTCAGATTGAATCTGAACTTCTTGTAGTACTCGTCATCCCGCCGAATTTCGGTCTCTTCCGCCTCATCGTCGGTGTCCAAATCGTCCAGCGTTCGATTGCGTTTGCCTTCAGGCTGGTATTCGAGCAGCGTCTGAATCAAATTACACATAAACAAACAGAAGTGCTGACGCAAGCTTTCAGTTCTTACCCTGTTCAGGCGACACTTTTCCTTTGCGACGATTTTGGTGACATAGTCGGTGCCGAGCATCTCGCGGTTGGGCACTTCGGAGGATTTGGACTCCGTGGCCATGAGCCTCGGATCGCTGCTGATGTAGCCTTGCGGGGCGGCGGGCACGCGCTTCAACTCCTTCGAGAAGTCGAAGAAATCCATAACTTCCTGATCCATATTTCGACTAAAACAATGCAAAATTCCACAATCCCGCGTAGCGGCAAAACTTAAACGGTAAATTGTAGTGGTGGGGCTTTTCTCAACAAAGTTGGGAATTGTAAAAGTCTATTTGTATCGATAGTGCAATAATCAAAGCTGTAAGGTTTTCATAGGGGGTATTCGTATAAAAAAAAAATATGTTTTCCGTTTTTGATCACTACCTCTCTGGATTATATTTAAATGAATTCATAATTCTTTTTTACTTTAATATTTTATTTTTAGATTATGATCATATAAAACTACGATATATTTGAATACGATATTTAAGTATAGAATTTATAGAGGTTATCGAAAGTAACCCAGCTCTAATTTGTTCGGGCAAATTCAATAGCAAAACAACTTTTTGGCAATTTTAGTTTAATTTGGTCGCAAACATGTCGCTAACTATGCGAATTTTCACCGCATCGCGCAACGGTAGGTTGCGACCCATCCCCTCACATCCGTTGTTTTCCGGGAAATTTCGCATTTTCGTGGAAATCGCGGCGAGTGAGGTTATGTAAGCTTATGTCATACCAAAACAAAAGTCTAAACTCGCTTATTTGTGTATAACTATTCGACTTATAACGTGCTTATTTAATGGTAAAATGTTCTCCCCACAGGACAGCGCCTGTTTGGCACGCATGGAGCCCGTCTGCTGGCCGCCCAGCGTGCAGAACCCAAAGATATCGTCGAAGTTCCCAAGGGCTATGTGTATGTAAACAACAAGGAGCTGAGCATGGAGTTTGCCGACATCACGGACCGTGCTGCATCCACCATGTTCTTCGGCGAACTCTTCCGTGGATTTGCCGTCACCCTGGCGCACATCTTCAAGGAACCGGCCACTATCAACTATCCCTTTGAAAAGGGACCACTGAGCCCGCGATTCCGCGGAGAACATGCCCTTCGTCGTTATCCCAGTGGAGAGGAGCGCTGCATCGCTTGCAAGCTATGCGAGGCTATTTGCCCCGCGCAGGCGATCACCATCGAGGCGGAGGAGCGCGCGGATGGCAGCAGACGTACCACACGCTACGATATCGACATGACCAAGTGCATCTACTGCGGATTCTGTCAGGTGAGGAGGAGCGCAGTGGCGCCACTATTTACTAGAAACTAATTGGATATTCTTGTCCACCCCGCAGGAAGCCTGTCCCGTGGACGCCATCGTCGAGGGACCCAACTTCGAGTTCTCCACGGAGACGCACGAGGAGCTTCTGTACAACAAGGAGAAGCTTCTGTGCAACGGCGACAAGTGGGAGTCCGAGATTGCCTCTAACTTGCAGGCCGACCATCTCTATCGTTAAAGTTGCTTGTACCCCTAGAATTCCTTGTTTAGAACGATTTTCCAATTAAAGATCGTTGCTGTGGCTTCGTCTTAAGCGAATGTCTAGTTGTATTTTTTTAATTGCTCAACTGGCCTAATAAATATAAATTATTTATATTCAACGAGTTCCACGTTGTAATCGACTGATGACAAAGTTTATTTAATAAACAGGCCAATAGAAAGCATTTTTCCCAATGACCGAGCGACTACAATAAATAAAACTTAGTTAATACTTTACTATTCCGATTTTGATTACACAAATTATAGGCAATTACTTCCATTTGCTGGTCAGTTATTAGAAACATATATTATTTATGAAAGTTACTTGCAGTTGTACGTAAATTATTTCAAACAGAAAGGCTTACAAATTTAAATAATTTATTTAGTGGTTAATGAATTGTGACATGCTGGCAGTGATACTACAAATTAGGCCACGCTGCTAGTGAATCCTAATTGAAAGGTATTTTTACCAGTCGTAGAGGCGAAACAAGATACCAGATATTGTGGCTAGCTCTTTATTGTCCAGGTCCAGCCAGACTCTTCTCCATGAACTTCTTCTTCGCGAAGCAGGTCCACCATTTGTTGGGCTTGCCATCCTCGGTGTTGAAGACCTTCTCCAGTACCCGGTTGCCGGTTTCGTGGCGCAGCTGCAGCAGGTACTGGCGCATCAGATCCGCATCCTGGGCCGTTTGTGGCTTGGCATAGACGGCGTTCAATGGGAAGCCAGCATCGCCGGGAATGTCGAACTTGGAGATGGCCAGGCTGTACATGTCCTGCTGTCCCTGGGCCTTGCTCGTGGAGCGATTGAGCTTCTTGAGGCACTCTGTTATGTAGAGCGTCACATAGATGAGCACGCGATCCACGTCGGACTGCAAATGGTAAATTATAGTTTGTGAATTCAAGTAGGACATTTATAAGGATTCAATACGACCATCGCGTGACCCGGTAATGGTCCTGAATCCCGGCTTACGGCCTCACCTTGATTTCGTACGTGCGAAAGAACACATTGGCTTTAAAGTAGTACAGTGACTCATCGATGATGTCGCTCTCAATATTCGCACTGGGCGCTGGCCCGCGCACCTGTGTCCTCAGCGGCAGGATGGCCATGTTGCCCACCTGCTGGCGAACTTCCTTGATCTGCGAGTGGTAGGCCTGAAAGCATAGTTAAGTTACAAGATTGGCTTTTTCCTTGGAAATTTTATGCTTGGCAGGGGGTCACGAAAGCAGGTGAAACAGGAACAGGAATAGGAAATATTTCAACGCATTGACTTCGTTTGCCTTTGACATGTAACTATCCACTAACCGGCATGTTGAATTGTATAATATATAAGATAAAAGTTGAAAAAGTTATTTTCTCGATGTTAAATAAAAACAATTGTAGGCGTCCACTGTTTACAGATATTGCAGCCCTGATTTATCGACAAGAGCGATAAGTCGCTACCGAAATGGTCACACTTATTATTAAAAGAGCTCAATTTTTAAAATTGTGGACAAATCCATTAAAAACTACAAGTTTTCTACTTGGTTATTAATATTTATAAATAAATTGTTGTATATCAACGCATTAAAATATGTTTGACAGTTCAGCTCTTCTGTCAGAATCAAAACATCGAATGCTAAACAAATCAAGTTTGTGTTAAATGTTTAAAATTTTTAATGTTTGCGCCATCCACAAAGGAATTGGATTGTGACTTCGCTCTTTATGGATCAAAGTAAAAAATTCCTCCAGAACGTGGCCCACATCGCTGGCCAATTGGATCTCAACCGCTTGGAAAGAACCACGATGGCCTACAAACGCTTATGTGTGGAACTGGAGTCCATGAGCAATGAGGTGACTCCAGCCGTTACTCCTCCGACTTCGGCTTCTGGTTCTCCGCCGACCGCCGTCTCCCCTAATGGACTCCGAGCAAGTGCCTCAGAATTCGTTCCGCAAGTGCCGCTGACCAGTGACCGGATTCCCATTGAATTGGACAATGATGAACAGGATGATGATTCGGATGACGATGGCTACGATGAGGAGCGCAAGAGAGCTGTGAGTATGGAAAAAGTACTAAATATATACATTTTCCAATAACTGCTGCACCCTTGCATCTTGAATTATAAGAGCTTATAATTGGGCTCAAGAGATACGTCTTAGTTTTTAACCAAATAGTATGCACACTATCTATAATACAAAATATAAATTTATCTAAAGATAAATCTACCTCATTTAGCCAAAGCCTCCAATCTACGGCCTCCGGTTTTATAACCATCACTACGAGACCGACGACGTGAGCGAAAATCAGTTGGAGGCGGAAAAGAAGCGAAAGTTGGGCTATAGGACTCCAAAGTTTCGGCCAAACCAGCCGACTTGTCGGTCCCCAAAGTCGGAAACGGACTGCATTCCCACTGCGAAGCCTCCGCCGGAATTGGCCAATGGACAGCCACATTTCAAAGGACCCTACATGCCACTTCTGCAGCACAGAATCGCCAACGCAGAGGCCTACGGACTCATTCAGGGTTCCGACGAGCGGAACAGCATGCTCATGGATGACATGGTCAAGCAACTGGCCCGCCTGGACAAATGTCCCGTCAATCTGAGTTCACTTTTTCCGAAAAAAGGTGACCCGAAACCAGAACCCTAGATAGCTCTGAATGTTCTGTAAAAAAACTGAGTTTCTTATTAAAAGGAGGCTTTGACTTAGTACTCGATCTGCTATTCAATTTGATCATTTGTTGCATACGGTCGTTAGAACTTTTCAGCAGTGAACATAATGGTAAAAAAAATAAATACTAAGCTGTAGATAGACAAAAAAAAAAAGGCGAAAGCTGTACATTTCTAAGGATAGTCCAAGTTAGTATGCCATAACTTCCCTTACAGATTTCAGCTAAAACCGAGAAGGAAGCTCCGTGCACTAAAGATCCCAAGGAGATTGAAGCAAAACCGTCTGAAAACATGGAAAGTGCTCCTAAGACGATCGTGGAGGATAAAAACCACAAAGATCCCAAGGAGATTGAAGCGAAACCGTCTGAAAACATGGAAAGTGCTCCTAAACCGATCGTGGAGGATAAAAAGCACAAAGATCCCAAGGAGATTGAAATAAAACCTGCTGAAAACGTGGAAAGTGCTCCTAAGACGATTGTGGAGGATAAAAACCACAAAAATCCCAAGGAGATTGAAGCAAACCCGGCTGAAAACATGGAAAGTGCTCCTAAGACGATCGTGGAGGATAAAAACCACAAAGATCCCAAGGAGATTGAAGTAAAACCTGCTGAAAACATGGAATGTGCTCCTAAGGCGATCGTGGAGGATAAAAAACACATGGAGCAAATGTTGGCCGTTTCGACAATTCCACTGCGCTTGGACCACCAAATCCAGAGCATCAAGACAATTCAGCAGGAGCTGCTTAAGCTTCACCTGAAGCAGGTGATGCTCCTCGACGGCTGCACCGAATTACTGCATGAACTTAATGCAGTGCAGCCCACTAATGAGGACGAGGAGCTAAAAGTGTTGGAAACTTTTCGTGAGGTCAAGTCGAAGCTATCGGGGGTATTTGAACATTACCTTCCCGCCCAGCTGAGCATACTGAAGCAGGAATCGAAGATATCACAAATGTCCGCCGAAATAGTTCCAAAATAATTTCATTACTTTGATTTAAAAGAATAAATATAAAACACAAATCGTTACAGGTCAAAGATTGTTATCGATATTTGATGACATTTGCAATCATGTGTATCATCTCTATTTAAAAGCGGGTAAATTTGTAAACTTTCCCGAGCTGAAATGAATCCCAGGGGGCCTTCCCGGGGAGGCGCCCCCTCGCGATTCGTGCGTGGGCGTGGTCGCGGAGGCGGAGCCTACCGTCCGTATTTCTACTTTCGGCGCAATGGACGTGTGATCCCAGCTGGAGGCAATCGACAACCCAACCAGGGGGAACCTGGAGCACAAGACGCTCCGTCTGTTCCGCCTGCAACTCGGCAACCCAGGGGCTGGAGCCGCGCTGCCGGCAAGCGAGGACGCAATGCTCACTTGGACTGCAGCTTTCTGCGGCCGGAATACTACGCCGCACCAGAAGACGGACTCCAAGTGCAGAGCATCGCGGTGGATAATCCACGGGCTTATTCCGGCTGGCGACTGTACTTCTTGCGCGAGAAATACGAGGAGGGCAACGAACTAGCCACAAGGATAATGGCCGTAGAGGCATACTACCAACGTAATCCTCAAACCTTCGATTTCGTGATGATACGAGATCGGGGATTCTTTCCCCTCTGCGCAACAGGCATCAAATCAGATGCCCAGCTGAAAGAGGTGTGGCCCAGTTTGTCCGCAGACATCCGGGAGCACCCGCTTCGTACGCTGGGCACCCTGTCGTTGGCCATGCACACTGTGGTCGTCAACCACCAGCTGGACTGTAATGATTCCACCACAGCTATGGTGTCCACTCCGGAACAGTACGTCCCCCCAACCCCACGGGTACGCAAGATCTACGCACGACCGGAGGATTTTGTGCCCGTAGAATCAATAGAAGGAATAAGCCATTCCCGAGTGGACACTTTGTTTTCCATCCGGGGCTTTGTGAGCAATGTGGGCGAGCCTAGCTACAGCCTCACGTGGCAAGCCTTTCGCTGCAGTCGCTGCCAGATGGAGATTGCCATGCGCCAACGGGGAACCTTCCAGCCACGTCCTTATCAATGCAAGCGGTCGGAGTGCGTGGCTCGTGACGAATTCGTGCCTCTTCGGAGCTCCCCATACACCAGGCTTTCAATCCGACAGATTATCCGCGTGGAGGAGTCCAGTTTGGACTTGGTCCACGACTTTGAGACCAGCATGCCTGCAGAAATGGACGTGGAGCTGCGACATGATCTAGTAGATGCTGTGCGTGTCGGACAGGAGGTCGTGATAACTGGCATCCTTAAGCTGCAGGAATTGGGCGACGACACTACCACTGCAGACACCTCCAACCAGATGCAGCCCTATCTCAAGGCAGTCAGCATTAGGGATGCGGGCAGCATCAAGCGGGAGTTCAGTGAACGTGACTTGGAAGCGATTGCCATGATCAATGCGGAACCCAACAGCTTTAAGCTACTGGTGCAATCCATTGCCCCGGAGGTGTACGGACATGAGCTACCCAAAGCCGCCTGCTTATTATCCCTTCTCGGCGGGAAAGGAGCGGAATCTGAAGCCATCAACGTGCTCCTGGTGGGTGATCCCGGCATTGGAAAGACCAAGATTCTGCAAAGTTGTGCTCAGATAGCTGAACGTGGTGCCCACGTGAGTGGAAAACGTGGGGCTCAATCCGCACAGCAACTGGGTGTTACGTTTGCTGGACGGAACAAGCGTGTGCTACAAGCGGGTTCCTTAATGATAGCCAGTGAAGGCGGTCACTGCACCCTCGACGATGTGGATAAACTTGCCTCAAAGCAGGCCGTACTGTTGCAGTGCCTACAATCAGAGGAAGTAAATCTTCCACTTGCAGGCGCCTTTGCCTCATTCCCGGCGCAACCTTCCGTGATAGCCTGCGCAAATCCACAAAGAGGACAGTACGATGAGGGGCGCGACCTTTTACAAAATATTAATATTACTCCCTCTTTGCTTCGGGAGTTCCATTTGGTCTACATATTATTGGACAAGCCCTCGGAGAGAGATATGTCGCTTACTGCCCATGTGAGGGCTCTCCACGCGGGCGCTAAGAAGCGAGCGAGAATTGCAGCCCGCTATGCTCTTAAGCCCAAAACGAGCGACTCCATGTGCGAGGTCAGCTTTAATGTGTCGGCAGCGGGAAGAGATGATGACACAATCAAAACGGAAGACGATAATGACAGCATTATGCAGCAGGATTACGATCTAGACAAACGTCTGGAGGTACTTCCGGAGGAGGGGGAATTGGACCTGATCCCGCCCGTACTGATTAAGAAGTTCTTGTCCTATGCTCGCCAGGAATTAAATCCGGTCCTAAACGAGGACGCCAGCAATGCTGTTCTGCGATACTTCTTGGAGCTCAAAGAAAGCTGCAAACTCGATGAAGGCGTTTTCAGCCAGATTGGCGCAGGGTAAGTGCAATATTTTGGTGACGGGTTTAATTAAGTTATGTTTTTTATTCTAGTTATAAGTAATCTATAAGTTAGGACATTGGGCTACCTCATAAGCTTGAGGAAGGAGGAGACGGGAAGCTCCAGAAAGATGGCCAGCAAGAAGGAGCAGAGATAGGACACGGTCACCGTAAAAAAGATGAAAGCAAACTGTAGATAAGATGAGAACAATTTGAGTTACATAAATTCCAATTTCTATTGAATGCCAGAAAGGAGCTCACCATCATGCCCGTGCCAAAATAAATGGGCTCCCGCACTGTGGCCAAGACGATTCGCGCCACAAGGAGGTGGACGATGAAGGCTCCATAAGTGAGTCGTCCCAAAATGCGGAAAATGGGCAAGCAGCAGAACTTACGGAAAATCCCTGTGAAAGCAAAGTTAGATTTGCCAAGGATATACCAAACATATCTCGCAGTTGATACTTACATCCCACTTTGCTGGCCATGCCCACGATGAAGATTCCCAGCCCAAAGCCCCAAATGTTTCGCTGCAGGCCGGCATATAAGGCTCCCCAAATTGCCGACGGCGGTACGTAGTAGTGCTGGAAGATGGGATGAGCACTAAACAGCCATAGGATGCCCACTGGAATAAGTGTGAACCAAAGAAGCTGGAAGCTCTTCAACTCCCGTAATTTGTATTGCTTCAATGCCAACTGATCGTAAACCAAAGCGGCCAGGACTCCACAGAAATAGGTACCGAAGTTCATTAAGGACGACGTGTAGAACTCGGTGAACTGACGATCTCCGATAAAGGAATCCTTCTGGGTCCTGTTTGGTAGATGGGTAGAATAACAGTAATCAAGTAGTAAAGTTTTTTAAGTTTTTTTTCCGATCACTTACTGTGGCGTGGGTACAAAAATGGGATAGTAGTTCATGGAATAGGTGAGCACCATTGGCACGACCACAAAAAGACCCAAAATGCCCGCATAGAGCTGTTTGCTCCATCTGACGAACCGATGACCCAGCATCAGCAGCACCAAGCTGAGCACAAAGGAATGAGTATCGGCTGCCAAGTACCAACCTTGGAGCAAGCACTGCATCCCGAATGAAATTTAAAGGGGATTAGATGATAAATAAGATGAATCACTCACTACTTACCCGCTCATCCGTGCGTACAAAGTTGTTGATGTAGAGCAGATTGGTCCACCAGTTGCGTCGACAAGCCAACTGCTCCCGCTCAAAGATGTGCCGCCACAGAGGACCTCCAGCATTCTCGAAGTAAACGCCACTCATGAGCAATACGAAGGCATATGGAACAGTCAGCCGGATGTATCGGAAGATGTTGAACTTGACAAATAGCACAGCATACTGGCCAAAGCTCCAGGTGTCCTTTTTAGATTCTAGAGAACGGGAAACGGCCAACCAGTTGATGGTAAGCAACAAACCACTGATTACAAAAAAGGTAACAGTGATCAATGATCCCGAAACGAGTAAAGTGCCCGCTGCCGTGTGAAGCAGTCGCTCCGGATCCTGAGGATTGCTGATGGCGCTCTCGTAAATCACCCAGTTGGTGTGCGCAAATATCACCATGAACATGGCGAAGAACTTGAAGCAGTCGAGGAATCTCAACTCGCGACCGATCTTGCCACTGGGCTCCTGATTAAGTCGGTACCAATTGCGGGCCACCGAAAAGGTGAGCAGCACCTGTTGGGCAGTGCTCTTGGGCGGTGTCTTGTAGTGATCTCGCTCCTTGAGCATTTTGTCATGACGGCCTCGCTTTAGATGCAGGTCCACTAAGCTACCCAGACAAGCCAGGACCAGTAGAGTGCCCAAGATTCCGTAGAAGGTCAGGTTCCACGCATCTAAAGACGAGAAGGAATATTTATTTAACCAGTCGTTAGTATTACCTCATCGCCATTAAATGCATAACACTTTTTGGATGCTAATGCAAATAAACATTATTTACACAATGATATAATCTGTGACTCACCATCCTCCACCTGTTGTCCCGCCTCATCGCAGTACTCCACCACGCTCTTGGCCAGCACCCCGAATCCACGACGCTGCAGCCGCCAGTTCAGGCAGGCATTCGTCAAGCGCTGGTGCCGTTGGCGGTTATTGGCTTCCATCGAGAACAAGTCCAGATATACGTTCACCTGCCGAATATTGCATCGACCATGGAGAGATCATTAAAATACCCAAATGTCAACGTCAGGCCCTTGGCCTTGAAAGAAATGAGTTCGATTTGATTTGATTGAATTGGATCGAATTTCGCTGTCTGAACGCCCATTTCCATTTTTGGCCAACGCCTAAGCCAATATAAGCGCATTGTTTAATCAGCCATCGTAAATGCATTTTGATGGCGACTGCATCAATGGCATCGCCACACCATTCCCCATTCCCCAATCCATCTCCCATCTGCTGGCAGCACCCATTGCCCCGCTATCCGATGTTTAATCAGCGGATTTTCCGGCTGTAATTTATGCAATATTTATAGGTAATGAAGATACAGATCACGCATTTAGCCAGAGGCGTCTACAAGGGGGATCTTTGAAATGGGATGTTTTCTGTTCATTTCGAGAGTTGAAATTGACCACTTTCAAAAAACAATAAACCTGTTTATAAACATACTCGAATATTTAAGAAGTTAAAACATGATAGCTCTTCATTGCAAGCAGATATATAAACCTTTGTATATTCAAATCACATAGATGTGAACTAAAACATCTGAAGATATGCTTAAAACCCCCTTTACTGCGCCACTGAACACCTAATCTGCAGCTCACGGGGAGCGCGAGTTGAATAAACTTTGGCGCTATTATCCCGGCTTCTGTGTCCGATGATTGTTGATTGACCATTACGGCCGACGCCTCGGCCAGCGGATGGGTTTTGAAATATGTGTATTTGTATCTGTATCTGCCCAGCAGCGAGTTCGAAGATTGAATTAAATCGATCGTTAGCCGCAGCTGAATCGCTACCAATGAGGTGACACCTCCGTGTGGCCTTACCTTCGCATTTTCCGATAGCAGGCCGGCTTGCAGGGCCTCCAGTTCGCTTTTATTCAATCCGGCCAGAGAAGCCTCACATTCGCGCAGGCAGAGACCGAAATAGAGCTGTCGATGATCGAAGTGATGGCGATCGTACTGCGAAATCTCTGCAATTGCCCGCCATGCGGCCACCGACTCATCGGGCTGGACTTCCGCGCGCACGAAGCAGTAAGTGGACGCATGGCCATTCAATTCCTGGAGGCAACGATCATAGTCATCCAAGTCGTACAGCGGAGGCATCTCATAGAACTGCGTCACTGCAAAGTGGAAGGGAAGGGAGCAGATCAAGAAACCATATGGTGAATCAGTCGGATAAATCGGCTCATTAAGCGGGAAACAAGTTTCTGAACTGGGCAGGTCCTTTTTTCGCTAGAACCGCGGTCCGGGTTCATTGGCTGGCCAGTCAAGTGAAAGGAAACTAGTTTCCTTTGCCCGGGCTTGAACTTGTTTTGCATTTGCTGGAAGATTCTTCTCCATTCCGATTGATGGAATCAAGCAAACAAGCACATGTCAATATTGTAATCGTTCCGCCTTTTGTTTTTTTTTTTTTTTTTGCTGGTCAAGTCAAGTGCGAGTGCCTCAATCTCTTGGCAAATTCCAGACACTCTGGCTGAGTTAATTGTTTGTCAAAATACTGCTCCGTCATCGAATTTGTACACCGAATTCGGGAGGGGAACTTTTGGCGCAGAACACGCAAATAGGCGGATCAGGTGCATATTGGGATAATGCCAGCGTTGGCAAAGTGTTCTATAGTTATATCGATTGACAAGCATAACATGCAATCTGAACAAATGGAACTGCATAATGGTTCTCAATTTGTCGGCTTAGAACTTCCCCGTTGTCAAAGGAAGCACGAAAAACGCTTATTCAACTTGCATCAATCATGGGTTTTACGTGATTTGTGGTTTTAACTACGCTGTAATATTTATTTAATATATATTTACAAGCTCTATAATTCGCCTATAACTCTAGTTACTCAAAGAAGAGAACTCATTTATTAGGTTACGAAATTGTTGATTTTAGAAGAGTATTGGAAACTCTGCTTAGCACAAGTCTTCCTACAGCATTTACATATTGCTAGTCTGATTATTTAACAACTATCAGAACTTTTAATAGGCTCATAAACAAAATTAACACGGAACATAAATCTTTCCCATTGATTGTAATACACACTTACTGTTCAATTGAAAGCACTGCGCAGCCGTAAAAGTGGCTGCTAAAATCACGATGTGAAGCATCATCGTCGTCATGGGATGCATCGAATCGCCGATCGTAATGCACCCTCTAATTGATTGTCTTCGACTCTTGGCACTTTCGTCACTCGAACTCCAATCAAATGCAACGCCAGCGCACCAATAACAATAAGAAGCGGAATTTCATCAACCGACGCGGCTCGAGGTAAATGAAGCAAAAAACAAAGCAGATGACCACCAGACCCAGGGGCTTCTGCTGTCCGGCCAATGTCGATGTTAGGAAATGCACTTTTGGCCCAAAACCCAATCGAAACCCGACCGAATGGAATTGATCCGCCAGCTAATGAACCGTTTGCGCCAACGTGCGAGCCGAGAATGAAATGCGGTCCGAACAGATGCGTGCGTCTAGGGCCTCTGGATGAGATGGGGCTTCGCTGCCCAGGCCTCTGCCTCTGCCTCGGTCGATGCAGTTGCTGTAATGATGATGGGTTTCAAAACTCCCCCGAGAAATGCGTTGGTTTCCGAAAAATAAAATAAAAAGGCAAAGGCAAAATGCGTTGGAACATGTTCGATGCTGGGCTCTCCAGTCGCCCACATCCAACTGATTTATGATTACGTTTCGGGTTTCCGATCCAGTTAGTGTTCATTGGGCATCAGTGTTGTCCACTTATACCCCTTTTTGTTTTGGTGGAAAAATATCAAAAATGAGCTGGAATTTTAAGTGAAAAATCAAATATTTTTAGCAAATTTATTTAAAGTACGCCGGAATAAAGCTGGATTGGCAACAGTGTTGGGCGTGATGTTACGACCAGCTGGGCAGGTGACTTAGAAATACCCTTATAAACAGTCATCTGCCAAAACAAGTTTTCGGCAAATATGGAGATACATATATTATCATACTTCTGAAAAGAACTGTTTACCTACGGCGTAGATGATGAGGAAAACAAGATGCGAAATTAATTGGGGGTCAAGAAGATGAGGCCCACGTTCGGCCTCGGGACCCTAATTATGAGAACTGTGCTGAAGATGGAAACGGAATGGAATACACGTTTGAAGAACTTTTGGCAAAAGGGCAGAAATCAAAAGACTTAGGCAACAAACTTGCTTTAGGAATATGACCCATATATGTACATGTTTACTTAATATAAAAATACTAATCTAAATAATACTAAATGAGATGTTCACAGTCGGCTCGTGTTTCATTTATGAAATAACTAAAGAACATTTTATACAGCTGTAAGATATATTTAAAAACTTCGAATTATGTGATAACACTTAAATTGGTTTATTCTTCTTGTAAGGCAACTTCTTGGGATAATTCACCTGTCCCAGGCACGTGCTCGCCTGGATCTATCCCACGTGGTCAGTCCGCAGCACGTGCGCGATGTGATCGCCCTGCTGACGGAGAGCATCACCCAGACCAGCCTCAAGGAGGGCTCCAGCAGGCCCGGAGCTCGTGGCGCTGGGGGAGGAGCCGGAAAGAGCGCTCAACTGCGCAATTTTTTGGAGCTTGCGAAGAGACGTTCGGCGGCATTGGGACGACGCATCTTCGAATTCGATGAGCTAAAGGAAATCGGAACCCGGGCTGGCATTTTGACCGGCTTTAGCCAGCTGGTGGAAATGGCAAATCTGGGTGGCTATTTGCTCATGAAGGGCGCAAACATGTACGAAGTGGTTCCGGACTAAGCAAATGACAAACGAGAGTGCCAATATTTGGCTAACGTCTGTGTTTTTTGTTTCTGGTTAACTATAAGTTAAGTGGGTTCCAAAATGAGGCAAGCCGTCTAGTAATTAATAATAAATGCTATGGAAAACATTTTTCTGTTTGAAACTCACACCATTACGTTGTAGTTCTGGTTATATTGATTACATTTTTACAAAGTTAAATATAATAAGCATACTTTTGGGACCATATCAATTTCACTTTTTCATATTCTTGCCTAATAGTATTACTAAAAAATATGTGAAGATGCTTGCTGTAAGATAGTAAGAAAATCCTCTCTGAGGATTCAATTACAAACGCACACTCCACAATTGGTTTCATATAATACTTTATTTTCTTGTATCCATAAAATTAGATATATAGTAATAAGTTTTTATAAATAAATACACAAAACAGTTGTTTCCGTTAGAAGAAATCCATCCCATCGTTCGTCTTTTTATCCCTACGTTCTGGATATTCTAGAGTTTATGTCTTGCTTGCTTTGAATGCTTTGTTTCTGAAGTCAGTAGTAACTATTTGAATGACTCTCGTATACGACAATACCAGAGCTGAGAGAGGGCTTAGCTTAGATCTAAGTGGTTTATCGGATATTAGAGCTATTTTTACCGTGCCTGGAAATCCTATTCGACTATTTACAATATTGCTAGTGAATGTAATGTAATATTTGGCTTATACTTTTGCTACCCCGCTACGTTGCTCGTTTAAAACTTATATCCTACATACACTTGTGTTTTGGTTAATTCTGGATAAGGGCTAGGAGTGAATAGATTAATTGAGATTAATATTACATGCCAATTTTGCAATCGTTTTAGGCTAATCAGTCTAAACAAATCGATGCGAACGCTAATCGCGCAAACGAAAACGAAAATTTATTTAATTTGCTCTCTAAATATTTCATTCTAAAATCAAGCTAGTTCTTAATCTAAGCTGTTTCATTTCCATGGTGCGATTTAGTCCAAGATTATTGCACATATATCTTAGTGTATGAAGCTGGGAGGCTTAAGCGGAATGCATTGCTCAGGGCAGTCGAGTTGGGTATTTTGGCCTATTGCATTAAGTTTGGGTGGGTCAATTTGTATAAATAAAGAGAATTTCTGACTAACATGTAGTTTGTAAAATTATACCTTTTTGAATTGAACAGGTAACTAGTCGTAGCCTCGTTTCTTCTTACGCTTTGACCTTTTAAACAGACGAACAGAATTCGAATTAGTCATAAACTTCCATTCTACATGAATCAACAAAAAAAAAACCTAACCACCCTATTGTATGTTTATAACTATGTCGTGTGCTTTGTACTTTCAAAACTGTTGGAGACAGACAGTAGACGTGACGAGAACTAAATAAAGCTGAAAACTTTGCACTTGGCGTTTACCACTAACTATTAGAACTAAACCACAAATAAATATGATAACCATTTCCGCTAAATATCCTGCAGCCACCTTACACCTCCAAGCGGAAAGTAAGGTTGAAGGTGCGCAACTCCATTGGTTCCAGACTGATCTCGGCCAGAGAGCGTATGTGGAAGCTCTCCCTGGACGACTTCTGCTCCGTCCCCGTCAAGCTGGTGGCTTCGATCGTATGCAGGCTGAGCCGACCCAGCTGCACATTACCCAATCCCTTGCTGGACAGGGGACATATGGACTCCATAGACAATTCCCTGCCAGCGCTCACACTGCAATCGAATCCTTGGCGATGCAAAACTAGCAGCGCCGAGGCGGACGGAAACAGTTGCAGCTCCGGATCTGATAGGGTACGCAGGGTGGTCAGGTGTACGTCACAGGGCAGCGGTCCTTTAGGCAAAAGCCTGACCAAAGGCAGCAATGAAGCGGCCAGTTCTGGCTGCTCCAGGTTGCTTACAAAGTACAGATTCGGCGGGTAACGTAAGGCATTTGCCAGCTGCTGCGCCTGCTGACTGAGTACCTTGTAGCTCGGTGGCTGTGTCACATGCTGACCAGCCGGGAGGTCCTCCACGAGCAGCCAAAACTTGTGCCGCGTCAGACGGCTGTCCACGACGCCTTCGCCCATTCCCCGATAATCGTCGTACAGGGTGCGCCGATCCAGCATAACCTCCAGCTGCCCAGGCTCATAGCTGGCCGCTCCTTGCGCATGAGTAGTCAGCAGGGTGAGGCGAAGGCGACTGTCCTGAATAAAAGCTCCCGAGGTGATCGGGAAGTAGTTGCCCTCGATGCCAATAGCCGGCACTTTGATACGTCTAAAAGTGTGGAGCACAAAATTAAAAAAAGGCCTTGGGTCCTGAGTTTCTCGACTTACTCATGATATTGGAAACCGTTCTGATCGCTGTAGAACACGGGAAGCTCCGGCATGGTAGCCGCATCGGCCGGCTCTTTAAGCGGATCCCGCTGCATCGGAGCTTGAGCTATATTATCTATGTTGGTGACAAATCGCATAAACAGCTCCGTCTCCCGATTTTTGGGTGGAGGCTCGAAATCTATATCATTTTCAACATATATCGCTGCATCCAGGTGAGTTCTCGTGTTGAAGATGCGCACCGTGTGCGCTAAAAAGGGTCCATAAATGACAGTCACATCACTGGCTATGGGACCCGAGGTGATAATGATGCGCATGTCCGTATAGCCCTCTAGCACTTCCTTCTCGGCCTCACTTTGTTCGGGATCGGTCTTGAAGAGATATGCACCAGAGTGGAATTGGGCGCTGCGATAGGCGGCAAACTTGATGTTGCACTGTAGCGGCTTGAGCAACTCCTTCTTCTGGTTCTTACGCGTGATGGTCTTCAGAAAACCGCTCTTCTCGTCGAACAGCAATCGCATGTGAGGATTCTCCAACTGTATATCGCCTGTAAAACGAACGTTATTTTAACTTTTTCACTTCATTTACTATATTAAAAACTCACCCGCTGGCTTGCCACGCGCCTGAAAAACTGACGTCGGTGAGGATTCCGTTTCTTCGGGCGGACTCACTGATGCTGGTTGCGATTCCGTGCAATCGTCACAGTATATAGTTGCTATGTTTCGCTTGAAGTTAACCTCGTCCACCTGTACCCGATAAGTGCTCAGCGATAAAGGTTCCAACTCCGCCACGAACATCACCTCAAATTGGCGCGTTGAGGTGCGAATGCGACCCACAGTGCCCGATACGGATGTGCCCAGACCCTGTTCGTAGGTATCGGTGATGTTCCACACTGGATTGATCTGGATGTGATTCAATTCTACACCCTTGTCGTTAAGTATCTTTACATTGGGATGTTGTACGCGTAGTGTAACGACTTCCAAACGCTTCTGAGCCAGCGAATTGTATAGCACAAAGCTGCCTACCGAACCGGTGGAAGATGACCCACCGGCTCCGCCTTCTCCCGCCTGAACAGTGGGCGTGGACTCGTCACCGTTGGCCATCTGGATTGGCATCTTGCGCGGCAGCTTGTTGAAGTTGTCCCGTTCAAATTCACTGAGCAGGAAACCGTGATGTCGAGGCTGGCCCTTTTGTAGAAGGAGCTCAAGGCAGGATTCCTGCATCTTGACCATGTTCTGTGTGCTCTCGAACAGGCGCATTGCATAGTCTCTCATTACCGCTGCCTTGGATGTACCAGTGATGGCATCGTGGTGCTGGAACAGCCCCAAATTTCGCCTGGCATTAATGATAAGCTCGTAGTTCTTCTCGTATATCTTAATCGCGTTCTCTCGCTTTGCTTGCCGAGCAGTATTGTAGGCCAGGGTGAAGACAATTTCAGCAGATCGCAGCTGATGCTCCAGCTCTGAACTCAGAAGCTTGTAGAACGGACGCGTGGTGAAGTAACCGGACCAGTAGGCCGGTCTGCCCTCCGAAAAGATATCGGAATAAACAAAAAAGTCACCCTTAAAGGTCGGAAATCCTGGGGTATGATCCTTCATGCGCTCCTTGATTGCCTCGAAGTAATCACTGGGAGTGCCAAATCGGATATCAGCATTGTAAAGCCTTCGATTGGCCATGATGTGATCGATTAGCTTCTTGTAGTTCTGATATTGCTGATCCACCTCGCGATCCTTGTTGTATCGGAAATCATCGCCAACTGGAATGAGGGCCACATTATGTGGAAACAACGAGGCAGTCCTGGCATATTGCTCCAGCAGCAACTGCGCTTTTGACTCCAGATTGTCGTCTGTAATGAACTGCGCCTTAACAGAGTACTCGGTGTACTCGCCTGGAATTTTGCGGAAATCGAAGTTTAGACAGATGAAGGGATGTGGGCCACATGATCCCTTAATCGAGTATATATCGAAGGGCATGTTGTGAGTGAGCAGGCTACCAGCTACACTATCCTTGTCTTTTCTACTTCTCCAATAGGGTTTCCAGATGAAGTCACCCGATTGCTGGCGAGCAAACCACTGCTTCCAGGCGTAATGAATCCGCTGGATGATGGTTCCCTCGAAATTCGCTCCGGACAGCAGATAAGGCACCGTGCTGCCATGCCCAAATGGATCTATGGACCAGCCCACTTTCGGTGTGACATTCAGATTGTTTTTTAGCCACTGATGGCCCTCGATGAGCTGATCTAACATCGGATAGATGTGGACATTCGCCTCATCCGTCATCACCCATCCACCGGTGGTGATTTCAATGCGACCAGCGTCAATCAAACGCTTTAGTGCCCGTTGCTTGGTGGGATGCGCCTGATCCCACCACAGCTGAAGGAAGCTGATCTCCGACCAAATGAACGTCATGTCCGTGTATTCCTGCATCTTGGTCACCAGTAGGTTAAGGATCTGCCGGGAATCCGATTGGAAGTAGTTGGTAAAGGTCTTTAGCCAGCCAGGATCGTTATGGGAGTGCGGCACCACTATGATCTTCAGTGGCGGGCGCTGCTTGTCCTTCTTCTGCGCATCAAATCGCTCCTCGAAGCCACGATCCCAGTACTCCTTTGATCGCATCCATTCCGGCTGTAAGAAATTGATATTATTAATGTGTTGCTTAAGATGACGATAGAGCTTCTTCGTACCTGAAAGTCAAACTTGCTGTGCTCCTCGCTAGCCGTTATGTTTGTATTGCTCTGGATCAGTTCGTAGCACTTGTCGCCCCAATCGCTGTTGGTGTACTGCTCCTCTGATTGCTCCTCCGGCGATACCGATGTTTGCGCCGACTTTGTTTCCGATGATCTCTTTTGATTTGAGGCGATCACAAGGTGCTGCTTCTGTTGGTGGATGATCGAGGACGAACCTCCGCCAACGCTGAAACCAGTTAGGCCATTAAGTGGTGATCCCCGCAACGCCGCCGATGGGGCACCCGTCTCGGAAATGGGCGTCGGATTGGGCTGGCCAATGGAGATGTAGTAGAGGCAGAGCAGGATCGTTACAAACGCCGATAGCAGACCGATGCAGCGCGCCGATCCGCGGCGAAAGAGCTTGAACGACATCCTCGTCAGTGGACTGCGCTTGCTTGTCGCCGGCTGGAATTCACCGGAAAGATCTCGCTGCTGGGCTTCTTCTTTACTTTGACTGTTTTCTACATCTGAAACGGAATAAAGAAATGTAATATAGATAGCCCATGGGAAGAAAATATTATTACATGCCATGATTGTTTAAAAAGACTCCTTTTGTTTACCTGCACTGCATTTAATCCTAAATAACTAGCATTTATGCCGTTTATTCATGCACAAAACGTTAAAAATAGGTAGCTAACCACGCATTTATACCAAGCTGAATCCTGCTTCTGATTTTATTTTCCCCTCACTAATCCTGTCTGGGCTGTCCTTGCCGCAAGAGTGTTTGAATATTTCATACGGAAGAGGGCAGGAAGTTTAGTCGAGAATTTAATTAAACCATAACAAGTGCGAGGAAGGGGAAAAGTGCCTGGGGCCTGGTGTAAGGAATGCATAAATGCTTGTCAGGAATATGTGAAATTCTAGGCAAGGTGCTTGTATGCCTCTTAAATTAAAAACAAATAAATTTGCTATAGAACGGAATAGATAAAGAAATGACAATCCTCTGGCCACGTTCTACTGGCAAATGTCAAAAACATACGAATTTTGAATTGGAGATAAAAAATATGTAGAGATCTATAATCTTCTATGATTCGTGATTAAGTTCAAAGTTCAGCACAGAAACGTCAGCATTTCCGGATTGCCCAAGCACGCAAGTCAAACTAACGAAACGAACTATGCAAACTGCAAACTCAATCAAAAACTCTTCACATGTTCGCAGAACTTTTCGCAATGATGAAATTATTGCATAGTTTGCCACAAACTTTTACCACCATAATGGAGCTATGAACTCCACACAATCCATGGCCAACCTATTGCGGGCAAATAAATTAATGGCCCACAAATGAAAGACAAAAAAGGCATGTTAAACAAGTTAACAATTTCCACAGCTGCACATGCAGGCAAATAAGTTAATGTCCCACAAATGAGAGAAAAGGCATGTTAAACAAGTTAACAATTTCCACAGCTGCACATGATTTATTCACTTTTATTTGCCATTCGCCATAATTTAGGTTTTTATTTCAGTTCGACACGCAGAGAAGAGCATTATCTCCTGTCCACGGAACATTGAATTCAATTTAATTAAAATTTAAAAGCATTTAAGGTCCGCCGAGCACCAGCATCGTTGCATCCATTCAAATGTTCCGCTGGTCCAAAAAGGGGTCCTATGCTAATCAGCGGACATTAACTGATGTTGCCACAAGCCACCACCTGTCACCCAACGGAACCAAACACATCCCCCCACGCACACAACCCTGCTCCAACCGCTCTTATGGTAATTTAAGCGGTTCCCCTGTCCCAAGAGCCCCATTCATTTCCCCCATTCATTTTTGCTCCACAGAGAAATGTGTGGCAAGTGTGCTGCAGAAAAAAAAAGAAAAATAATAAAAGAACAGAGAAACCAAAGCTTAAGCCCTCTAGAAAATGCTCAGGATGGGAGAAATTGTTAAAGATTCTGGTTTGGAGCGTTTTGATATCTCTGCTGATACTCGGAAACTTCTCAGCAGCAACAATTCCCAACAAAGTTTGCCTCAATTATTTCAATTAGTCGAATATTTTCACTTCCTTCCGACCAAGGAGCTAAATAACTTCCTGCCCAAAGGAAACCAAAGATGGCAAGCGTCAACTGCTCCGGGCAGCTTGTCCTTGACCCCCATCAAAACGTTTTCCCAGCACATTTATCCTGCATAAGTGCACAGAAAAAATAGGAGGCCATCTAAACAGCAGCTCCAGCAAAAAAAATGAAATTTAAAAGATAAAAAAGCGTTTAAAATACATCAACGGAAAACGTTGACACAGTTCAACTTTTTAGTTGTTCATATTATAATATAATTTAGTCAACATAAATAATAAGATTTTCTTTTCAGTGTATCTATTTTGGGAAGTACTACGAATTTGCTTCTAGCTGCTGTCATCACGAATTTTGAGAAGAGTTTTCTGGCAAATTTGATTCCATTGCAAATTGCACTTTGTCAACCATTTTGTCAGCTCCGAATGGATGACAACCTTCATCTGGGAGCCGGCACGTCTAGCTCCTTCGGTTTCCTTTGACGTGTTATCCTTTTTTTCCTCTGTGGCTGCTTTCCGTCACTTTTCTCCTTCTGCCCAATATAATTTCGAATTGGAAAATGACTTTGTTTTGCTTCCTTTTGCCTTGGTTCCTTTCCTCTTCTTTTGCTGATTGTGGGCGTTCGAGTTTGTGTGATATGCTAGCCATCCCCATTCAACAGAGGACCCAACTCAAAAAGTCAGCTTTGCTGATATCCTAGTTCCTTTTCGTCCTTGCCCTTTGCTCTGCTGTTTTCTTTTTTCCCCCGAAGGAGCTTAATTTCGTTTGGAGTTGCAACTTGAGGCGCCCATGTGAATGCTTTCAATGCAAATGGATATATTTGCCACCCTGTTGAGTGGCAAACATCAAGGGTATGTGTGTGGGTAGTTCGGTTTAATGGCTCACATGAATTATTTGTTTATTTTATTTTTAGGCGTTTAAATTTTATTAATAGGCGTGTTTATATTTAACTTAGTTTAGAGTTGTGGCTGAAGTAAATAAATGTTTTACGATCAAGGGGTATCTAATAGTCGTATCCCCCGATGCACATTGTGTCAATGATGTATTGGTTGGTTCGCTTGCCTTTCTTTGTGCTGCTGCCAACCAAATTTGTAGTTTGTGTATGGAAAACTTTTCTGAAAGCCCTACGAATCAATTGTAAACTTTGCTGTTAGCTATTTTCCTCTTTTTATAGGTGCAGGTCGAACTTTTGTATCGCTGTTATTCAATTTCATAATACTTTTCCAATCGAATTTTAGTTTACAAACTTTTGCTACAATTGAAAAGGGAAACAAATTAGTCGCTTTCTGCTATTATTTATGTTGGAACATAATCACGATCACGACACCTTTTAAATTGCAAAAAAAAAAAATAGTCATTTCCTTTTAATTAAAAGTTTCTGGCAAAAAGTTAATTGAAAGTCACTGCAATCACCTAAGAAGGCCGAAAAAGAAGGCCAAGAAAGAGGACAGAAGGCAGAACTGTGAACGTAAATTCAGTTCAAAAATGGTAAACGTTGGAGGGCCAAAAAACAACAAGAGCAAAAACAATTGTAATATCCCAAATAAGAAGACTTTACTCGTTGAGTTTTTGTAAGAAACTGTTTTTATTTGGAAATATCTTCGGTTTAAATAGGTGACATGAGAATCGCATCTTAAAGTAAATGGCCTACGCAGAGGCCTAAGTAAATAGTCCCCGCCTTATCGAGGTCCCACGCTCGGGCACATCTGCCTATCTTGAGCGGCGAGGACCTTATCTGTGGTCTCCCACTAAGGGACTATTTTAGGAGGCGGGGAACGATCTCAAGTGACTGACTCATGTGGTGTGCACATGTTTTTGAGCAATGCACCCATGTCGCCTTAGATAACAAAATCCTAAATATAATTTATCGCTCTCGATTCATTTACATAAGATATGAACGGAGCCCAAAATTGTAAGTCTTTAAATATATTCGTGTTCATGTGTGAACATTCTGCCAAAGGGCCAGCAAAGCTGAGATGTACATTAGTATATTAGTTGCATTTATAACAGTAGTGGACTGTATTTATTTGATATATGTTCATTTATTTTGCAACTAAGATTTCAATGGGCCTAGTTTTTCTGGCTTTTAATTTTATTGGATTACAATTATGGTTTATATTATTTTTAATTCAACAATTTGTACTCAATTAACTTATTTTAAACATTTTGCTTTTTCTATGTAGAAGTACATTTTCTATTAAACAACGATATAGTGGACTGTATATTTTTATTTGTTATATTATTTTATTGTTTATTTACTATTGATATTTATAGTACTGGCAACGGACCTGCAAAGGTTATTGCTTGCATTCTTTGTTGCACAGCACATTTCCGTATGAAATATATTATTAATACTATCATTAGTATTAAAGCAATAATTAATCCAGCATGTCCGGAAATATGATGGAAATGTAAATCTTTCAATTTTTGATGGTTCTCTTTCATAAATTTAATTTCATTATTCAATCGTTCAAATTCCTCAGTATGATTTAATATTGATAGTTTCAGCGGATCCCAAATAATCTTCGGCACTTCACTAACTTCTCCTATATAAGGTGTTGATAATAATTCTTCACTTTCGGACTGAATGTTATGGTGGGCAACTAGAATTTTATCGTCGGTTCTTGCCGTACAATATGGCGCAATGCTTAAAACTCCTTGCTGAGGCAAATCAAACAATTCAATTTGAGAGCCAGTACATTGCAGACGGACTTTTGAATTCGCAGGAACCTTAAACAACCAACTACTTTTCTTTTCTAACTCTACCCAGTAACTTTTAGAGTCGACTACTGTTTTATAGATGCAGTTCGCCGCTTTATCTGGCTTTAGAGGCTGAATCTCACATGCATTATCATTCGCTGAATTCCAGGGCCAACTTCCTTTGCATATTCTCTTATTTAATTGCCATTTCTGACATTGATTTAATGTGGCTTCCGTCATTATGTGATAGGAATCTATCTCAAAATTATAAATTAAATATTCGGACGTTGTATGCACCATTATTATCCGATCTTCATTTCGAATTGGCACCGGAATAAGCCTGAACAATTTGGATGGATGCCTGCTAAACAGAGGCACTTTTGCACTAATGATCAATTTATCGTCGATGAATAAACCCCTGGCTGTTAACAGTGTATACACCTCCTTAAGTTCCGTACCTGACCGTTTTCCTGGAATTACTAGGTTCTCCGAAAGACTCTGCTGAATTTTGGCAATTTTCCTCCAACTCTTAGAACCCCATCCTTGTCCAAAAATGGATTCAATGACAATATTTTATTATTTGTCTTGATTTCCTTTTTGATTTTAAGGCACTTTATCTCTTGCCTAAACTGGTATTCTTGTTGTTTCTTAATAACAACTGTTTCCGCTATTCTTATCTCCTTTACTGAAATAATTGATGAATAGGCTTTATTTCTTGTTTTCATCTGCACGAATCTATTTATGTATGCTATTATACGTATAAGTTTTTCTATACTGGAATACCTTTCTATTAATTCGTAAATAGGATCATCTATTTTGTCATTTAATACCGTATTTATTAAGACAGGTTCTTCTACAGACTGCTGCCGAGGCCAAAGTTCTTTTGGGTCTGCTAGCCATTTCGGACCTTTCCACCAAAAATCACAGTTGATCAACTGGTTAGAATCCACTCCCCTGGATGCTAAATCTGCTGGATTATCCTCTGACTTAACATGATTCCATTCAGTATTTTTTAATTTCCGAATGTCATCCGTTCTTCTTTTTATAAATTTGATCTTACTTTGACCACTGTTAATCCATGCTAAGGTAATCGTGGAATCACTCCAAGCATAGATCTCCATTATATTGTCAATTGATCCTTTTAGTCTTTGGATTAATTCACTAAGCAGGTGAGCTGCACACAGCTCGAGTTTGGGAATTGTCTTCCTATTTTTTATAGGGTTGACTCTACTTTTGCTAGCTATTATATTAACATGAGGTCCTACTTTAGCATAGACTACTGCAGCATATGCTTTTTCGGAGGCGTCCGCAAATCCGTGAATCTGAATGACTGAAGAACTGTTTGAATTAATCCACCTTGGGATTCGAATATTCTCTAACAATAATAAATTTTCTTTATATTTTTCCCAATAATTTTTATCTTCTATGGATAATTCCTGATCCCATTCACTTTTATTTATCCAAAGTTTTTGAATAAAAAGTTTTCCTGAAACCGTGACTGGTGCCAACCATCCTAACGGATCAAATATTTTTGCTAGCGTTGATAACACAACGCGCTTATTTATATTTTTTGATTCATCATTACAATTTACGCTGAACTTAAATAAATCATTTTGAGGTTCCCATTTTAGTCCTAAAGTTTTAACACATTCATTTTCGATAATATTGAGAACCTTATTGTCCCCTGTGTCCTCCACAGTGGTTAATATTTTGGAATTGTTGGAAATCCATTTCCTTAAGTTGAATCCAACTTTCTGCAATTCATGGAGAATTAATGTTATTAATTTATTAGCTTCTTCTACCGAATCAGCTCCAGTCATTAGGTCATCCATATAGAAATCATTCCTAATTATTGCACTAATAACTTGGTTTTTACATTTATCTGCAATATCTACCAGAACCCTGGTAGCCAAATATGGTGCAGATGCAGTTCCGTAAGTGACTGTGGTTAATTTATATGTTTTAATTTTTTCTTTTGGAGAATTTCTCCATAAAATATATTGATATTTTTGATCATTATTATCTATCTTAATTTGTCGGTACATCTTTTCAATGTCTGCCGAAACAACAAATTCCCATTTTCTCCATTTAATAATAATGTCAAAAATATCTTTTTGAACTCGTGGCCCAACCCACATTATGTCGTTCAAACTTTTGTTATTCGTAGTTTTTGCTGAAGCATCAAAAACTACTCTCAATTTGGTCGTAAGGCTTGAATCTCTAATCACTGCCTGGTGCGGTAAAAAATATTTGCCTTCATCACTCACTTCAATCATGTGTCCTAAATCCATGTATTCATTCATGAATTTAGTGTAGTCAACCTTAAGTTTTTCATTTCTTTTTAGTTTTTTCTCCAGATTCATGTAACGAGCTATCGCTTGTTTCTTTGAATCTCCTAAGGTGACATCCTCCTTGAATGGAATTGACACAATGTATCGCCCATCTGAATCTTTTTTTGTCGTTTTGATAAATTTATTTTCACAGATTTCAGACTCGATATCATCTTTTTCTTCTTCTTCCACTTCCCAGTAGCGATCTAACTCTTTTATTTCTATTGTTGTGGCTACAATGGTTTCTTTTCCTTTGGATTTTTTACATCCAGAAACTATCCACCCGAAATCAGTTTTTTGCCCAAGGAGACCGTCTATTTTTATAACTCCATTTTGCAGAATGTGAGTATATACGTCTGCTCCAATGATTAGATCAATGCGACCCGGTTTATTAAAATCGGGGTCGGCTAATTTAAAGTTCTTCCATTTTTTCTGATCAACATTAATCGTGTTGACTGGAAGTGCCTTCATAAGTTTTGGGAGAATAATTGCTTCAATTTCTAAATTTTTCGGAGAATTTCTTATCGAAATAACCGCTTTGTGCTTGGAGATGCACGTTCCTGTGGAAGATACTCCACTTATTTCAGTATGAGACCGAAATTTTTTCAATTTTAGAATCTGTGCAGACTCTTCTGAAATAATTGTGCTTTGAGAGCCACTATCAATCAATGCTCTTAATTGTTCAAAGCCTCCATACCTCGACTTTACTTGAATCAAGGCCGTGGCCAACAAGGCTTGACCTGTTGTTCTACACGTATTCACTTTTTCTGGATTATGACCTGCAAAGTGAAGTAACGTGTGGTGAGGTTTACGACAAGTCGAACAAAGCTGCTCGCTTATACATTTTTTACCAAACGGATGCCTCAGACATCTTAGGCAAATCCCATTTTTTCTTACCCAGTCAGACCGTTCTGCTGGATTCATTATTTTAAATTTATGGCATTGAATTAAATAATGCCCTGGTAGTTTGCAATATGCACAATTGTCACTATAATTTTTATTCTTGTTATTATTAATCATTTTCTTTACAGGTTTTACTTCCTGTGAGAATGATGATATAGAATTGAGCCTTTGCTCTAAAAAGTCCATGACATCAGAAAGTGCCTGTATTTCTTTTGTCTTTTTAACATGGCTTTCATATAAATTGAGTGATTCTTTATTGAATTTCCGAAGAATTATGTGAGCGAAAATTGCATCCACATCTTCTGGTAATTGTGCCTTTAATTTTATAATATAAATTGACTCGTTAATCGTGTCAATAAATGTCTTTATTTGCTTATTGGATTCTAAATTTAAATTTGGCATATCCATAAGCCTATTCATATGATCTGAGAATATGTTTCTTTTATTCTCATATCGCTTGGTCAAAAACTCCCAAGTGGCTTCATAATTTTCTCCAGAGCCGAGCAGTAAATGAGTAACCACATTTCTGGCTTCTCCTTTTAATGCTGACTTTAGATAATTAAATTTGAGAGAAGGACTGAGATCCTCTCTCACATGTATGAGCTCTGTAAAGAGTTCATTAAAAAGATCCCATTCTTTGGAATCACCAAAGAAAGTGGGAATCTGTATTTTAGGCAGGGTTGGTAACTCCTCCGCCTTAACAACCGTCGACATTTCAGCTTTATTTATTGTGCCACTGAGTCGACTATTAATGGCTGTAAGAATATTTTGTTTGTCAAATTCAAGTTCGCTAATTTCTTCTTCGAATAGCGAGCTCTCAAAATGACTATTCACCTGTTCAATCAGGTTATCTATTTTATGCCATAAAAATTCAATTTTATTTTTCCTTATTTTAAGGAAATCTGGACTACTGTCTATTAGTTTAGACGTATCTTCTAGATATACTCGAAATTGGCCAACATTATTTCGAAATGCCTGCTCTACTTTTAAAGCGTTGTTTTGTGCTATACCCTCTTTTTCAGGGTGACCACACATTTCAAGGTTTAATGTAGGGGGAGGGTTTGATTTAGGGACAGTGTTTGATTTAGGGAAAGTGTTTTCTACCGACTCGCCCTTAATTTTTTCATTTTTATTTTTAATTTTTTCTAACACCATCATTATTAAATCATACTGCTTCGCGTTAAAATATTCATGATCGACAACGCCGATCTTTAACAAATTGCTATGATTAGCAATGAAACATTTTTGAAGCTCATTTAATTTTAGAATTTCTACATCTGTTAATGTTGGTTTTACTTCCAACTTTCTAATTTCCAAAATAATTTCGGACTGCTTCTTAAGGAATTGAATAGTCTTTTCTGACATCATTTTGAAAATTTTTTGTAATTTCTTAATATATATAGTACGTGTATATGTATTTTATATGTATTTATATATATATGTGTGTTTGGATAAACAGAAAATTCTTGTTTTGACTTAGCTGATGTCGTTGTTGTTGCTGCTGCTGTTGCTGCTGTTGTTGCTGCTGTTGCTACTGCTGTTGCTGCTTCTGCTGCTGCTGTTGTTGCTGCTTCTGCTGCTGGTAGAGGCTCCTTTGAATTTGACTTCCTTCTCTTCTTTAAGGCTCCGTCGATGTTTAAAGATGATTTTTTTTTTTTTTTATTTGGCACGTTTTATTATTTTTGTAGTCCAGTCAGATTTTTTGTTTTTTAGCCATTTATTTCGGCATTTATGCTCTTTTGGCATATACACTGCACTCTATTTATGAGCTGATTTAATGCTATTAGAGCATTTATAAGGCACTGTTTTCAGGCACTTTTTATTTAATTTATGCTCTTATGGCATATACACTGCACTCTATTTATGAGCTGATTTAATGCTATTAGAGCATTTATAAGGCACTGTTTTCAGGCACTTTTTAATTTCACAATTGCTGATGTATGGCCTCAAGCACGCCTTACCACAATTTATAATGGTACACAAAGCAACCTTTAGCTATAGACTATAAGGTGCTTGTTTTAAAACATAAAAGATTCTTTTGTATCTTTTTGCTTTTTATATTTATACTCTGTTCCTTACCTTTGGTAGGGGGAAACAAGAGTCACTTATTTTTGCTACCTTTAGCTGTAAGATGCTTAAAGGAGCTGGCCTTTCTCTGAGTTCCTTACCTTTGGTAGGGGGAAACTGCAGAGTCGATTAAAGGCTCGATTGACCAAATGTAAAATCCCAAATAAGAAGACTTTACTCGTTGAGTTTTTGTAAGAAACTGCTTTTATTTGGAAATATCTTCGGTTTAAATAGGTGACATGAGAATCGCATCTTAAAGTAAATGGCCTACGCAGAGGCCTAAGTAAATAGTCCCCGCCTTATCGAGGTCCCACGCTCGGGCACATCTGCCTATCTTGAGCGGCGAGGACCTTATCTGTGGTCTCCCACTAAGGGACTATTTTAGGAGGCGGGGAACGATCTCAAGTGACTGACTCATGTAGTGTGCACTTAAATTACATGTTTTTGAGCAATGCACCCATGTCGCCTTAGATAACAAAATCCTAAATATAATTTATCGCTCTCGATTCATTTACATAAGATATGAACGGAGCCCAAAATTGTAAGTCTTTAAATATATTCGTGTTCATGTGTGAACAACAATAGTTTGCATAAATGGCACGGAAATTGCAGCTGCAGCTGAAGGCAAAAGGAAAAGCGGGCCTCAACAAACTGAAACGGTTAAAAAACTGTTTTCTTAGCGGCAAACGCAAAAAGTTCCCCCAAAAAATAGCAAAGAAAAAACGTAAAGTGGAAAACGATTCGAAGTCCATAAGCATATAGAAATGAATAGTAACCAAGTTACATGGTCGCTTTATATTAGAGCATAAAAACAGCTCAGTAGTTAATAGTTGCTTAAATAGGCTTTTGCAAACCTTTATCTTTATCTCAACTTAAGTTCTGCATTTATAAAGTCGATAAGAACACTCAAACGTAGTTGAAAACTTAACCAAAGTATACTCATGCAAATTTCAACTCTGACTTTGGACTTTAGTAGTGGCAGCTGGGGTTCCCTTTGCTCCCCTTTTCACGATGTCAGAGGAATGGGCAATGAGAGCCATGCCATAGGGGCAAGGAGTTTAGCAAGGTCCCCAGAACTTTACAAAGAGTTCATGCTTTTTTAATTAAAGAAACTAACGTTGCACCAAAGCGACCGAAGGGGCGCAGATGGGCGTGGAGGGGTGAACAACCAGTTATGGCAATTTTCCGGAGCAGATGAGCATGAGTAATGCGCCGGTTAAGCCGCCAGTAGAGCGTGTGGGCTTGGCATGTGCCCACCATACATATAATCATATGAGACTCAAAAGAAACAAGCCAAAAAATAAAAAAAATAACTTAAGACCAGCCGGGCCAAGTTGGGCCAAACGATAGCAGGTCATTAGCATAGTCAGCGAAGCAAAAACCAAAATCAGGCCTACAAATGATGAGTAGCTTGGGGTGGGGGCGACATATGGAGGGTAATTGCCAGAGGAAGTTGTCAAGATCTGGCTTAAGATTACTGCAATCAAGATTGTTCCACTTTTCATTTCGCATTCTATAATTGCATTTTAACCATCAAAAGATGCATAGCAGTAAATTATGGGTCCACTTTGAAAATTAAGGAGATTTTCCGAACTTTACTTAGATTATAATAGCACACACTTAGTTGAACAGTAGTTTATGGAAAGCAATTAGCTTTTATTATGGGTAATTATATATAAGTAAGGTGCTACAACTATCAATTACTTTTATACTTATAAATAATGTTGGGCTTAGAGACTTTTTCCTAATTTTCAACATAATTTAATTTTATACTTTTTTTTAATTTGTACCTGCCACGAGGTCTAAAAATATTACTCTTCTGTTGGAAACCTCATTAAAACCTACCCGTTGTGTTCTTCTCAAGACTTATGCTTTTCTATTTTATGTTCCACACAACACATAAAACAAAGTCGCTCCCCACATATCGCACCTTTTGTGACTCACCCACAATTGAGTAAATGGAACCAAAATAAAAAACATTAGAAAAAACCTCTCCCGCTGCTGAAGGGCCCCCTGTTAATGGCAAGCCAACGAAGCGAACGAGGAAATTTGGGGGGTTGGGGATACGGAGGAGCATGGATGTATGGACATACATATGTAGCCATGGACTGGATGCCGTTAGACAAGCAGAACTTTGGAGCTAGCCCGTCGAATTCACAGTTACTCACTTATGCAGCGATGCCATACGTGACATATGGACAAAGGTACATAAAAAAAAAAACAAAAACATTACAGTCTGTGCCCATAAACTTGGCCAAAAGCACGACCAGTCCGAACCATAGAGGGATTGCCTGGCTTGGTGGGTGGGAGCAACCAGCGGGAGTAGCGCCAATGTTGATTAAATGTCAACAGGAAAAAACAATATACGAGCGGAGCTCTATATGCGATACTAACCAACATCCATATCGATGGGTTTCCACGTTGGATGCCCACAGGAATTGGAACCCATCAATGGTGTGGAGAAAGTCGCTCCTCGATCGCTACGGTTTATGGTTGATTTCCTCTAGCGGTTTCGGTTATTAAGCAATCAAAACTCATTTGCTAATATCTGCAATTGATTGGGACCAAAGTGGCCCACAAAGAGAGAGATAAACAGAAAGCTCTTCCGTTCCGGCCACTTGAACACTAATCAAATAGACCACGGTACATTTTGCCAATTAGGTGAGTCCAATTGATTTGCCACTAATTAATGAAATCGCTATGCAAGCCGTGTGGATTGCGCCAATCGGATAAGTGCCATAAAATATAATTTAACCCTAAATACGAAGCTAAAACTACTGAAATTAGCCTTCTTTTTTATGATTATGATGCGTTTAAACTTTAAATGCACATTCATAGGTACTTTCTTTGTCCATTTCAACAATTTATGATTCCATTTGTTGGGGGTTCCCCTATTAGTTTATTGATATGGCTCGGGGACTAAGATCCTAACTCCAAAAGCTATAAAATGCTTTAGATGCTGACTAAGCACAAGTCGCCTCATAAAATGTGCGTCTTTTTTTTTTCCACCCGGAACGTGAGACTTTTTACATTGTGCGGATGGTTTTGAGTTGGTCTGGGTCTGGTTTTTGCATTGTTTGGCGAAAAGTACGCAGAGGAAAATGAAATGAAAATTAATTCTTGTTTTTGTTTTCCATATTTTTCACGCGAGACCAAGACAAAAGGAAAATGGTTAGCAGTGCGAACAATAACAACGTTTATGGCTTTGATTATGAAATTTTCCGTTTCAATTTCATGGAGCTAAACGGTGGGAAAAGACTCACTCCCCTAGATTGTGATTGTGTATATAAGGCAGGTTTACAGTTACACCGATCGCTTCCATATAAGTAGAAATGACTTGGATCCTCATATGGTGGGAACTTTGAGTGAATTGGAACTGGAATCGCTCCAGCGGTTTGACACCATTCGCTCGCCAAAGATTCCAGATACTGGACTGATGTGAAGTGGGTCTATTGTCTCCTTTCTGTTTACCCAACGAAATAAAAGTTCTGACTCACTGTTGGTTTAAAGTGTTAACTAATTGCGAGCTTGAAGGTAATGAGGCCTACAAAGCGGATTTCCTTTAAATTTCAAAGAATTTCTTAGGAAGTTTAAGAGCCACAGACCGTTTTAAACCACAAGTTTTGGTATAAAACTGCATGTTCTTTATAAGCCTTTGCTCTCTTAATTGTTATATATTTCCACATCATTGATGATGATAAGAATTTAAGCTTATGTAGGCAAAAAATGTGCTCATTATAACATAAATAAATAATTTAAATTAAACGATGTCTATGGCTACTACAAATTCGCAATCGGAAATGCATTTCTGTTTTTCTAATAAACAATTTTCGCTTCGATGTACAACATTTAAGCGTGTATTATTTTTAATTAGCTCACATAAATAACAACATAAATTATGGTTCTGTTTACATCTAGCCTTTTATTTCATAATTGTCAGTGCCAATTAAATGGTGTTTGAATAAATGGCTGCTAGCAATTTGTAAATTGAATTATTAATTGCTAAATGGTTGAGAATAAACTGCTAAAATCTATTGTTTTGTTTGCCAAGTTAAGCTTAGGCACGAATGACATTTTCTGAAAATTCTGTGGCTTCATTTTCACTCACGTATCAATTGTTGCCTTCCGCCAATCGATTTCCAAACGAATTCCATGGCGACTGTTTAGAGAAAACCCAATTTCAATATCCACCGATGATTGGCCAAAGATGACCATTTAAGCCCACAGTGGGTTCTGCACTATTTAGCAAAACGCTAGAACGCCAGCTTATTACTACAGCTGCTTTCGTGCCCGCCAACCAAGTGTAACTGTGGCCCAAACCGTATGACACATGGCCAACAGCGAGCCGTGGCTAACTGGGATAAAACTGCGATAATAATGGAACATCCATCCGGAACATCCAACAGCAACGTGTCCCATACGTTTTGGCCAATTCATGGCGCACTCCCCGCTTTGTTTTTTTTTTCTTCACGCATCATTAGCAGCCGCCTTGTACTAATATGTACTATATATTATATGTATACGCCATGGTTCCAGGCAGATCTCCATGTCGGGCGGATGGAGGATCGAAATCGAATGATTACTTTGTGCGAGTCGGTTTATGCGGTAAAGCGATACGATTGCATGATGACATGACATCGCAATAACCAAAAACCTGCCACCGGAAAATTGACAGCACCGGCACGCCATCCATCCGCCAACGAAAGTGGATAAGGGGAAATTTGAGTATGAACTAATGGAAATAAATAATAACCGCATGGAGTCGCAGTCGAAGTTGGACTTCCATCCGCGACTCTTGTCTTTGTGGGGGGTTGCGTTTGATTCGGCTAATTTTAGTGTCACGAAAGCGGGAAAATACACTTATTGTGGAAATCGATACACCAGCTGTCTTCAGTGACAAGCGGCCGGGAAATTGAAAGGGGAATGATCCCCAACAGCTTGTGGCAGAAACCTGAAACTTATGACATCAACTTCATCTGGAATGATAAAGATACTCATATGCACTACAAAGAAATGCTGATTAAGATGTGTGGCTTTAAATTAGTTTGAAATTTATTGCGAGCTTTGTTCAGAAAAAGAAAAAAGATAGCAAGGAAATCCAAACTGAAATGCTTAGTAACTAGTTTTTTAACAATAAAAATTTACTAGCTCTTAGAAGTTCTATTTAACATTTCCCTCTAATAAGGGATAAAAGCATAAACTATTTAATCTTAGCAGCATGAATCACCTAAGAAATAGAAACCCATTTTACAGTCGCGTCCCAACATTTCTCATTGTTAGACCTTAAAATAAACTGCAATTTACATGTCTATTACATAAACTTACATTACCAACTTACACACGAAACGGGATGGCAAAAAGTCCTTTCGTCCTGGCGCGGAACAAGGACAAAACACATAAATCAGCGCCTGCACACAGACACACACACAACCACACCACCAAACGGACACTCGCAAAACGCTGGGCTAAAAGTTTTTCCTTGTCTCACACAATGCAGCAAGAAAAAGGATGCGGAAAGTTGCCACGTTTTTCTCGCTTAATTTAAATGAATGCACGTCGGATTGAATCCTTTATTGGCTCCGAATGGAATACTCGTAATTAGAGACAAAGCTACAAAGCCATTGTTGACCTTTCACTCTGATTTGCTGTAACAATCGCCCATCCTCCCTCCAGTCTTCCCTCTCAATTTATTTGTATTTTTCCACTCGCGTTGTCCTTGCCGGCGAGTAAAGGATCAAATGGAACAGCTGTCTCTGCAGGAGCCCAGCGACGCACCCACTGCCAGCGACCGAAAGCAACTGAGCCGCGAAACGAGGAGCCTCAGGAATCGTGGCAGGCTCTCCTCTCCGCCGGAACTCGGCTTGTGTTCGGGTCACTTCGGCTCGTTAGCAGCCGGCAATTGCAGCAGCAGCAGCAGCAGCACCAGCCACACGCCCCCCGCCCCCGCCCACGAGTGGAGGTCCCTTCACCAGTGCTGTGCACTTGGACATAAATGTATAATATAATAATAATAACATAATAAAATATAATATCATATATAGTTTATAAAGCAGAATATACTCAATCTGTCCAAGGAAACATTGAATCCATTGTTTTCTCTTTTTTCACATATAGTATGTCAAGAAACTGTTTACACACTGTGTAATAAGTTGAATATTTCACAGTGCGGTAACAGTTTCTTGACATACTGTATGTACATAAATACCATTGTAAAAAATGGTCAAAAATAAAATGCTACAGCTATAAAGTTATTTCTCAAAACTATACATTTGCCGGTTTGATAAGCAAAGGAAAGTTTGATCTGAGGAAACATTTACTATTTGGGGAAACCAAAAAATGTGTTGATTAAGCAAAGTGCTCGTTGATAAGAAAGCAAACTTCAAGTAAACACTATAAACTTTATAAAAAAAAGCTTCTTTTATCTGTATAGTTTTATTTTTTTGATTCCTATAAAGCACAATGCTGAACTATTTTCTTAAGTATTACAAATGAAATATTTTTAGTTAAAGATTTAATATTTTATTTTAGCCATAAGGATCTATTCGGCCAAGTTGTTGCTGGTTCTTTTCTGTTGGCCAGTTTTGGCTTTAGTATTTGCTTTGTCGGCGCCGTCAACATCAGCGCCATGTAGTCCCCCAGCCCCCTCACCTGTAAGGATCCACCAACACCACCAACAACCCCTCCCCCCTGCACCAGGTCAGCCCCCTTGGAGCGCCTTGGAGTGCGAAGGTGTTTGCCAAATCGCCCCTTTTTCTCATCTCGACTTGGAGCAGCAGCTGGAATTACTTTTGTTTTACAACTGGTTGAGGTGGGAAGCATCAACTGGGATTCCCGATGGTTCCTCCTGTTTGTCAAAGGAAGGAATTGCTTTGGGTTGTTGCTTTTTACTCAAGTGTTGACAGCTGTACTTATTAATTATTTCTGTTGCTTCTTGCGATTATTTGAAGAAGAAATCCAGTGATGACTTGTAAGATATAGATGTTTAAGGATCTGAGCTGCTGCATGATTATTTCTATATTGAATTTAATAGATACTAATACTAATATTGTGTTTAGAATGTGAGTTCTCTTCTCTCTTCTCTGCTATCTTTGCCTTTTTAAGGTGTTCCTTTTAACCACTTTCACAGCTCTTTAAAAATTCATTTGTGTGCCGTTCATTTCCACTATCTTTTATGGCATTTCAGTTTGCACATAATATTTTCTTTATTTGTTGTAAAGTTCTTGAACGTTTTTGGCTATTGGCGAACCCATTTCGGTTCCTTTACAGCCACAACGTGGAAATCTTTACTTGGGCATTGGTCTGCGAACTCATTTAAGGTGCCTTTCCCTGTCCAGAATCGAGATCAGGAAATTAAAGAGCACTTCGTTCGCTTAATCCTTACATGTAACGCATAAGAACTATTAAATGATTTAAAAGGCAATACTTATACTAAGAATACTAAGCTCGAGTTATAGAATCTCTACTGGTTTTTTGGTAATTTGCAAGTTGCCGCATGGTGAGCTAATGAATGTCAATAGTTTCAGTTACAAATCTTGGAGCATGGCTTTTGTTTACCCTCTGGAGAGCACTAACCCTCGACGGACTTTCAGCACTTTTTCTCAGCCGACTGCCAGCGAGCAATTAACTTTGAAAAATGCCTGGAAACAAGTGGCAGGAGCGGGAGCAGGATAAAGCCAGGAGGCCAGGTCCCTGATGGCTGATGAGTGATGGAGGATGGGTGGATGGATGAAGTGGGAAGAAGTGAGGAGAGTGCAGCTCGAGTGGCTGACTTGGCTGGCAGCTTCAAGTGGCGAATAAGCTCTCCTAAACGGGACAAGACAAAGGAGCCCGACCAGAACACTGAAGAATGCTCCTCCAAATAATCCCAGTAACTTCCAGCCATTTTAGTTGGGAAAAAAAAATGGGGGGTGTTGTGGGGCGGAAGGTCGTTGTTTATCGATTGCCAAGTAAAAGCAGCCATAAAAGGCAACACCAAGACCATGGAATGGCGAACAAAACAGAGACGGGAAAGAGAGCAATCGAGAATTGGCACAGGCCCTTGAAAAAGTTGTTGTCTTCACTGCTCAGTCCTCTGTTTGTTGTTTTGCTCTTTGTTGCTGAGTATAAGCCCACGCAAATGAGACGACGCCGACGAAGATGGGCCACAAAGGCGATGATGATAATTATGATGACGGCCACGGAGCAAGTGCAAGTGAAGGCATTAGCAGGATGGGCACGACACATGGGGCGGGACCAGGGTTCTGGAATTAAGATCAAAGTCTGGCAGGCACTATAGATCATCTTTTACCTACCAAAAAGCTGCATGATGGCTGTATTTACAACAGATAACTTATTTTACAGCGTTATCTGCAAGAAGTTTCTATGGTTTAATGGCCTAATTTAAGTTTATGTATCCCAAAAAAGTATAAAGAACTATTTTCTAAGAGTTTCCTTTCGAAAGGACCATCAAAATTGATTTATTTATCAATTAATATGCTTAGCAATAACATGGAATAGCCTCATATGATTGAAGTTGAAATCAAAGGACAAATTTTCTGGGAATCTGTGATCCTTAAATACCAAGCATCTCTGCTGATAAATGATTCGTTTTAATTCATACAGATTAAACTGCCGACAGCCGTCTGCAAACTTTTAATTCGCTGTGTATATTGATAACTTTGTTGCAGCACCTCTGCATAAAAGTTTAATTCTGAATGGATCAGAACATCTGCTTGGTGAACCAAACGAACCCCTTTATTGTGTCCCCCCATCTCCTGGTCATTCCCTTTTGCATTTACGGCCTGCCAAATGGCCATCTGGCATCCGTTGGCCGAGCGATTGAGGGCAGAGATTCGGACTCGGAGGATGAGTAGGCCCTCTGCTGGTTTCGAGCGGAAAGAAGTGGCCGGGCGAAAGGCGGAACGTTGTCAAGCATCGAAAATCCGGACCAGACTGCGGGGCCTGACTCATTGAACCCACAAGATGAATACAAAGATGCCAAATCAACTCGAACGAGTTTCTGCGGCCTGCAGTGGTGGCCATGGTGGTGATGGTGGCTCCTTTCCCCCAACTTGTCCACTTGGTTTTGCAGTGTTCGGTTTTCGGGTCAATTGCATCCTACCGGCTTGTTGGCAGCAGCACTCGAAGCCAAAGCGACATTTGAGTTTTGCACTCGGCCTAAACGTGCAACAACGACGTAGAAGGCTCCTCCAATGGAAGCCCCATTCCGGCCAAGTGCGTGCAACGTTTGTTAAATTGCCAGTTGCCGGCGAGAGTGCTGTGTCGTTTTCCCGTTTCAAGACCCCAATCCTCCCGTTCGCCGCATAGCGCCCCAATGGCCCCCAACGACGGTTGACAAAACCAGACTTCAGTGGCAGCAACAATAACATTAACAACCGCAACATTTGTAATGGAAATTCCTGCATTGAAATCTCGTTTTATTTCGTTTAGCCACCGTTTCGGTTTGTTTTGGATCATACACTTCAAACGTCGGGTATAACAAATATGTACATTCCTTCAGCGAAAGATTTACGATTTAATAATAAATTACTCATTCGGATGGTGTAGAAATGGAACGCATGTGCAGTTGTAGTTTCGAACCGGTTTCAAAATGCTAAACTAGTTTGTTATGCAATCTAGTTGATTCTATAAAAATCTAAAATGATTCTTATACATTTTTGCTGCACGTAATCTAGGTTCTCTGACTTTAAGTGCAAAATAATTAAATAGTTAGTTTTCTAAGTTAGATATTGAATTATCTATAAGTCACAACTTGGGAAAACTCTGCAAGAGTATTCAAAGTTTCAAAACACCCCAGAACCCGGCTCTTCTTCCGGACTTTTTGTTGGTTTAATTTTTTGTGGTTGGTATTTGATTTCCTTTTTTTTTGTGCCAGCTGTTGAGTGCAAGTGCCACTGGCTTTGTTGCTACTATTGCTGTTTTTGTCGGGTTTTGTGCTGCTTTTGTTGGTGCAGTAACTGTTGCGGTTCCGTCAACGTCATCATCATCATCATCATCCCCGGTCGTCTAGAGCACCCTGGGGAAGTCAATGAACCTGCCTGCCAGGCCTCTAATATTCAGGCCCACACCAAATCCTTGCAGCTCCATGGGCAACCTGGCCACTTGACCGCCGACGACGAAATCGGGCTCACAATTTTGGGTCATTACATTTGATGATCGATCGATTGTTATGATTATGGGAGAATTTTTGCCCACTGCAGCTATTGCCTGCCAGTGAAATGGGATGCCCATGCAAATGAGGCGAGTGATTCGGTATAAAATACGAGCTAATGTCCAAAAGTTGCAAATTAGCAAAAACAATCTAAGGTGAATAGAGAGAGAGAGTCAACATGAGCACCTGGGTTCTGGAATTCCACTTTTATGTTGCTGCCAGAGTCAGATTCTAATCGAAAAGTTAGTGTGGATAACTAAATTCGACGCGACACGCAAAGAAATAAAATCTCACCCAAAACGGATTTACTACCTGTCCGCAAAAAGTAATGTTTTTTCCTAAGAATTAACTAAGGCCATTAAAGTGGAGAGAAGAATAAATTGCAATCAGAGTACGAATTCAAAAGCGGAAAATAGTTACTTTTGTGATCTTCTAATCTATTGTTATTGCTCTTAGAACAAATGCTAATAATATTATCATAGATTAAGCAACTCACTATAATATTTATCATTTTGCAGCCGCAACAAATGATAACTTAATCAAAGCCTGAAAACTACTACTAAGTGCTCATGTTTATTCAAAAAATGAACACGAATCTAACAAATTAAAGTAAAAGTAAACTGGGCTAAGTAAATTGAATTGGCTTCTAATTACCACAAAGCTGTTGTAGAAATAACAGGCGTGCGAAAATCCAATAGTGGAGACAAACAGCAAACAGGGGACCCCAAATATCCAGAAGATGGTAGAAGAAGGGGGGCTCGAAAGTGGGGAGAGTAAGAGCAGGATGGCAAGCGGCCGTTGGGCGAGAAAAAGTGAAACGGACGCCGCGCAACAATGAAAAAATCAATTTAAATTGAATTATACAATGCCAGCCACTCGGCGAGCACAAATAAAAGCGAATTGCATGGCACAACAAAAAGCAGAAATGAAACCAAAACGAGATGCCTAAACGGGTTTAAAGATATGGAGGTATGTTATAATATGGTATATGGTAAAAGATGAAACGATTCTCAATGAATGGGAATCGAGCTGGGCTAAATAAAGATGAGCTGCATAAATTAAAGACAAGACAAGACGCCTGTCCATTATTCCCCTCCCCTGGCGCCTGCTAGTTTGTAGCACTTTGTCTGCTCCGATTCCTGCGCTGGTTTTATTTATAACCCAATCGCATTGCGAATCGAGTGCAGAATCGGTCTAGACGGATAACTTAATTGGGATCCCCGAGCCCAGAAAAACACCCAATTTCCTTTGTTCCGAGACTGAGAAATCCGGTTTTCTTCATCCTTTTTTTTTTTTTGTTGGTTTTTTGGACAGGGTAAACAGACGCTTTTTGGAGGGTGGTTTCTATATTGATTGCGGCCAGTGCCGCAACTCAGCGCTTTCGATTTCTCACCTTTTGTGGAACTCGGCTTATGTTTATAACTTTACGGTTTCCATCAAACTCCCACGCACACATACATGCCAACGCCAAACAGTTACAATTTTGCCGTAATCCTTGACACACACACACACATGCACGTGCACTTTACACCCGCGCAAAAACAATTACAGTCGTCGGCCAACAACGGGACATATGATATGTGCTTTATTGGTTTAATTTATGTGCTGACTCTAAGCTTAATTATTGATTATCTTGAGGATTATCGCGAATCAATAAAATGCCGCAATGCGTCCGAGCGGCAATGTTGTTAGGACTAAAAACAATCAAGAATCATCCGCCCGCAACCGTACGATTTGAAAATTTATCGACGACTGGCCGTTGGTTTTAGTCATATGTGTACACTTTAGTACATTTTTGCCTCTGTCGTTTTGCGGTATTTTTCTGCAGCCACACTAGAGCGCCAATGCGGCCAAAAAGGGAAACTTTGATTGCATTTTTTAATAAAATTTTTATAATCTTAGGGCTTATTTAATCAATAATAAATGATCGCTGGGCTATAACTAGCTTCGTGCAAGTTTATTTTGTGTTTAAAAGCAAACATTTGCTATTGTGTGGTAACTACTTTGTAAACTTGAGTAAAATGTGTGTAATTCTTGTCGAATTGAACTAAAGCAACGCCTTTTAATAAATATAATAAGGCCTCAAACAATTTTATGAACAGTTCCACCAAGATCATTTTGAACATAAATCATTGAAATTCATAAATTTGGCGCCCCATAATGCTTAACTCGCGACTTTTATTTCTTTCACTAACATTCATTCGATAATACTCGATAAATTTCTGCTTTCCTCAAATTTGAGACACATTAAGGAAATCCTTTGATTCGAAAATTCCTTCCAATTCTCGTAATAAAAGAAACAGTATAAATCAGTAATAAACACAGAATTATTTAGAAAGTCCCAGTAAATTCGATTCCTATCGGTAACGTTTATTTGCAGTGCCAACTATCGGTAACGTTCAATTGCAGAAATACGAGCAACATTTGATTGGAATTGCTATTTAAATTTACCAGTTCTCCGCCGCCTAATCCCCATCGGAGTTATCGCCCGGAGCGGGATTTACGGGTCGAATCATCATCCGCGAGCTCTTCGGTTTGTCGGTCCCGCTCCGCCAGTTCATCCAGATAATGGCTGGACTTGCTCTCTGGTGGACACCATGTTCTCCGTTCAGATTGCACTGTGTGCAGCGATCGAACCACCAGCCACCGCCGTAATCCTCGGCACAGGTGGAATCTGCCGATTTCGCGTGACTCCTCCGCCGATCGTAAGTGCTGAAATCCCTCCGATTGTGCTGCTCCAGAGCATCCGGTAGTGAACCACGGAATTCACCAGTTACCGAAAGCTGATAGTTATAACTCTCGCTGTCCAGCCAGAAGAGTGGATACTCCGCCCAATCCAGAGGCTCTCCTGCCTCCTGCAGCTCCACTCTCAGCTCATGATCGTCGCGGTAGAGAATCTTGTGCGCGAACTCGTTGCCAAACCAGAAATCTCGGGATAAGTTACCAAAACCCGCGCGATACTCGTCCCAGCTGCGATTGAAGTTTTCGGGCGGATCGAAGGAGCCGCCTCTACTCTGGATCACTGTCCAGGCGGGGCCGTCGGTGGCGAAGGCGCAATAGCGCTCGTGCAAATCACGCTGGACCTCGTTGCGCTCCGGAACCAGAAACCTATAGACACCATCCACCCGGACACCTTCGTCAAGCTCATGGCAATCCGATTTGGCGGGCTGGTAAAAGTCTGGAAAATGTCACCGGGTGAGTCGATGAAACTTGAAGATTGTACACCATAACTTGCCCACTTTCGGCTTGTCCTTATCATCAGTAAGCTCCTTTAGTGAGGTCTGGTTCAGGAAAGGTTCTTTGCACACTTTAATTGACCATTCTTTGAGTTCCAGCAATTTCGTAGATATTCTTTCTTCCTGGTTCAGTCGCTCTAGCAACAAATTTAGACGATCAGATAGCTCTGCTAGGCGATCTTCTTGGGAGGAGTATCTTCCAGGTGCATGCACATCTGCATCGGAGAGAAACACCACCTTGCTGAGCACGCGATGCAGATTGATCTCCAGTCCCCTTAGCTTGAGTGCCTGTGCAGCCAAAGTCTTCCTAATCAAGACCAGCTCCTCCAAGGATTTTAAGCCCACATCAGACTTCCCAATCCGATGCAGAGAGCCTGTGCTTCCCAGAAACACAGAGCTCCAGGCCAGCAGAAAAAGCAAGGAAAACTTCTTGAAGGGGAGTCAGTATCCTCAAAGTCGCCAGTCCGTTGTCCACCCTTACCATCATTTCGATTCCAACTTCAATTGCCAACTGGTGAAGTCAGCTAGAGAAACTATTCGACACACATGTTGGCCAGATTCCGCCATCTGGCGATGGTCCCAGCAGATCACTTCTGGCGCTCCATGTGTTGTCTCATTTTTAAGAATATATAATTCTGTATTTTTGCGGTCCTTAGTTAATCTTCACATTTCTGTTGTATTTCTTTTCAAGTTTTAACGAATTAAACTGGATTCTAGCTTTGCGGTGAAACATACGCAGTAGATAGTAAAAACGAAATTAGAATAAACATTTTCACGGACATAGCCGCGCTAGGTTTCCTTATGGTTTTTGTTTTGTTTGTTTGTTTTTTTTTTTTTTTTTTTTTTTTGTTGTATAGTATTAATCGCTACAATTAGCCACTAACGTTAATAAGATAGAAATGAAAACGCCTAAGCAACTAAAGTACATATACATTCACTTATCGTTCGATCGATTTTCACACACCGCCTTTCGAATTCCGCTCTATACATTTACAGCTGATAAACTTTTTAAAATATAAGAAAAACACGGCCCCAACGCCGCCTGATGATTAGTTGCTGGGCTAAAGGCTAATGGTTAAGCTTGACCAATTTACAGATAATCGTTTGCTTTAGCTTAGTTGTTATATCGTTTGTGTGCAGGTGCGAATACATTTCAAATCTTCAGCTAACTGCTCTCTTCGGCATTTACACGTTTATGTATGCGTATGTTATATATTTAAATGTGTTCGTATATATATATATATTTAGATTAGCTTAATATTTTATCCTTAGCCCACTTCGGCTTGAAGCCCAAGTGGGTTTGTTGTGGTGCCTACTTAACCGACGACCAGTGCTCCAACCGACCGCATCCACCACGCCCACCCACGCGACGTGGTGGGTGCGTTCGATGATTCCTTGATCGTTGGTTAGTGTACAATTATCAGTAACTGCTTAGCTCTATGCGTTTAGCTTGTATTTACATTGTTTCAAGATTTTCGCTTATGCTTCGTATTTGTTGTGTACTTGTTGTGTTTTGCGTATCTGTGTTTCTATTTTTTTTTGTTGTGGGCTCGTAGAACTAAATAACTTAGACGATTGCTTAGAGTACGCAATGCTGTTGTGAGTGCAAACCAAACCATTTGAAACAAATTAAAATTGTTCGTCTGCTCCGGCTGATTTGTGGTGTGTGTGTGTGTGTTGTGGCTTTAAAATTGACAAATCGTTTAAAAGACTTAAATAACAAAAACTTTGGATTTTGGTCTTAGATGCGTCTGCTGCGAACGCCATCGGTCCGTGTCTTCCACTCCGGATCGTTGGGATCGTCGTCCTCGAAGGGATCATCGCCCATTTCCTCCTCTAGCGCCTCCGGATCACCGAGATAGGCATCGATCGTCGAGTCGTAGAGCTCATGCTCGACATCTGGGGTCGACGGCTCCTCGTCGTCCAGCGGCGCCAGATGATGCTTGGGATAGTCGTCATCCTCGTCTTCTAGCAGCATCACCTCCTCTTCCGGCTCAGAAATTCCCCCTTCATTTGCCGCATCGGTTCCGTTCAACTTCGCCGCCGCAGGGTGATCATTAAGTTGGCCATTTAGCTGACCATTTGGCTTAATCTTGCACTTGCTGCTGCGTCGACTGCCGCTGCCTCCTGTGATGGAGTTCCCATCACAGTTCGAGGATATAGACTTGCTCTTGGCCCGCTTTGAGATGGTCATTGACCTGGGCGTCGCATACGTCTCGGCCAGCAATCGTTGGTAGACCTCGTCGGAGAGCGGAAAGTTCAAGGGCTCAAAGGGAGATGGCATCACAGTGTAAGACTATACAAAAGGGAAGAGGGTATCAATTAGTCAATCAATGTTTGAACATTCTAGGCAAATTGAAATCAAAATTCGACTTTAGATAGGCAAAAGTAAGAATTTATTGTATATATGAGTTCAACAAATGTTAAACTTGGACTTCGACTTACCTCCCGCAGATCGGGCGTGGTGCTGCGCCGTTCCAGCTGATCCTTAAGCTTGCTGGACGTTGTCCGACGACGAGCTTGGCGTGCCTGTCCGCCAGTCAGTAGCTCACCGCTTTCGTTAAAAGCGTCCAGTGGGTAAGCCAGCGGCGAGGGAATGCTTTCGTTGTCGTTACCAAGGCCGCCTAGATGAGGAGCTGGTGAGGCTGGATCCGGTGTGTTGGCGCCACTAGATTCGGCGCGACTATCGATGCGCCTATTTGCACGGGATCGGGTGCTCCATGGGAACTTAAGGAAAGTCTCGAAGCGGCGTCGCTCCTCGAGAAGAGCTCGCTGATGTCGCATAATAAACGCTTCATCCGAGAGATCTTCGTCGACATGCTGCGGCTCCTCCTCGCTCTCACGGGATTCCAGCTGTAGCTGCACCAACTGCCCATTAGCCTTGGTGACCTCGTTGGAGTTTAGCGTTTCCAGCTTGGGTCGCTTTGGCAGTGGTGTTTCTGGTGCTGGCTGAGCAATTTTGTCTTGCTTTTCGGCAGTTTTATCAATCGGATTCTTTGCCAAGTTTCCGTTGAGCTTGGGCTTGACCACCTTTTCCTTTAGCTCGTCTTCTTTTGATTGCGTATCGCGATCCTCTGCAGCCTTAAGTTCATCCTTTTTGGCATTGCCATTTACCAGTCCATTTTTATTATTATTATTGTTTGTATTATTATTGTTATTGTGCTTGACTGCTTGATTCTCCTTTAAACCATTAACCTTCGGAGGCTGCAGGGCCGGCTGCTCTTGAGCAAGATCTTGATCTTGATCTGGTGGTGTTGGTGGCTGTGGTTTGGGTGGCTCCTCTGGCTTTGGTGAGACACAGCCATTGCTCAGTTTGCGCTCCATTGACTCATCTGACGAATGTTTTTCCTTATCATTATCACTGTCTACAATGCGCCACCTGAAAGCAAGGATAGAATGGGTAATTTCAATATATAAACATATATATATAAGGATTTAGCGCAAACTGAATACTTACTTGGGTATGGGTATTTCCTTGTAGGGAATTATCTCCATTTTCGACTGGGCTAGCATACTGTAGGGTATAACGATGTTATTGATGTCGTAGATGGGACGAACGCGACGCTCAGAGGTTCTGCAAGAAAAACATATATATATATATATAACAATCTATCTTATAATATAACAGAACACCTCAAAGCGAATCCCCGGGATCAGTTATTGAATCCGAAACATACCTCTCATTTTTATGACTGTGGGAGGGCGAAGAGTTGCGACGACTCCTGCTTTGCTCCCCCCACTGATCGCCGTAACCGTTGAGATGATGATTGTTGATGTTGGTGCCGTGGTGATTCTGCTGCTGCTGTGTGGAATTGCTGCTGCTGCTATTGGTTGCGGATTTGCGTGCCTTCTTAGCGCCGCTCAGTGCCGAGATCGAGGTTGAGGAGGGACTGTGGTGGCGTTGTCGTTGGCGTTGGCGAGAGTCTGGCCACAGCGAGCTGGAACTGCTCGCTCCAGTTGGGTGTTGTGGTTGCCGCTTGCCCCTGGCCGCTGCTGGTGTTGCGTCAAGTCCGTGATTTGGATGCGGAACAGGGACGAAACGGAGACAAGAACGGAATGGCAAAATAAAACAATTGGTGGGGTTTTTCGTTGTTGTTGTTGGTGGTTGTGGTGGTGTTTGTTGATGGTGTTGGTGGAATTTCGTGTTTTGGTTGATCGATGCAAAGAAAAAAAAGAAGAAGAGATGCAAAAGATTGTTGTTGTTTTATGTTAATAACAATTATCGAATTTCGTCATGTTTACAATAATTTACTGTTGGCCACAAGTGGCGTTGTAGTAGGCGTAGTAGAAGAAGAAGTAGTAGCAGTACCAGTACCGTTTCCGCTATCCCCTCCCCCGACGCTACTGCTTCCGTTTCCGCCTGCTCCTCCTGCAGCAACAGCAGCAGCTTTAGCTCCGCTGCCAGCCTCCTTATTTGAGTTGTTGTTGCGCTCCTTGCGTCGTATATAACGCCGCTTCGCCGCATCGCCCGACCGCCGGCTGCCCCCTTGTCCGCCGACACCGCCTGAGGCTATCGTCTCGCGCTCCGCCTTCCACATGGCCTTGACAATGGCCTTGGGCTGGCTGCGCATGACGCGGTACTGCCAGTCCGGCTGGCGGGCAACGGCCTCCAAGTGAACCGATTGACTGACATCTGGGAAACAAGAATGATAGGGATAAGAATATATTCAAAAATAATTCCATTTTAGCTGTCATCTCATCCGATTATTTCTCTTCATTTTGAAATCCAATCTAAAGATTTTAACGTTTTAGTTTCGACTTGTTAAATCTGAGAGTGTTGAATAAAAATTATTTGCAAGTATTGCATTTCAAAGTGTTACTTTTTAATCAATTCAGTTCAAATCTCAAGTGTAGAATAAATAATATTAATCCATCACAGATGATAAGAAATAATCATGGACGAAAACCAAATGGGTCCACTTAGTGTAACCTCCCACTCACCGCTGGCGAAGCTGAGCACTGGATGGTAGCCAGCATCGAGCAATGCCACCCGGTTTTGCGGCATCATCGTCTCGACCAGATCCCTGGGCGCCGTAGGGTCTGTCCGACCCGTGCACAGTGTGCATGGCACCTGCGGCCACTGGCAGCCGCACTTGATGTTGCTGGGGCGTGCGGCTTTCTTGGCAATCGTGTGCATGTTCGTGGTCTGGAAGAGCTTGCGTTTGCGGAACTCGGACAGCACCAATGGCCGTGCCCGACTGCAGAGGTAGTCGGATCCGGGCTCCTCCTTAATGCCATTTGCCGGCGGTGTTAGCGACGGCGAGGTCTTAACTGTGGTCTCCAGCTGGATCTGGCCCTTGGACTGAGTTAGGTCCATGTAAAGGTCGCTGTGCTGACGGATCTTCATCTCCAAGTCGGTCAGCTGGGAGCAGAGCCAGGACCAGCGCAGGGCTATGGCTGCACGATCTCTCGAATATCGCCAGACAGCGCGTCGAGTGCTGCAAAGAATCAAATTTCAAGAGCATTAGGAAAGAGAATAAACAATGGTTTAAATGGTATAACATTGTGTTTGTAAACACGCTAATTAAATACAACTCTAATCAAAGCCTATTACAACTTTTCAATTGCTGAGGACGACCTTCAATCATGTTTAAAATGCCTGTCAAAGCAAAACAATTTTGAAGGAAAACAACCGAGCCAACATTAATCGGACAAATTCTATAGCAAAAGAATGATCTTAAAAAGATGACAGAAGTTGAGAAAACCCCCCAAAAAATAGATGGAAGAAAGTTTGCTTGCAAAATATTCCCGATAACCTAAGTATGTAGATAAATAATACGAAGTACTCACATTGGTAGCGAGAGCTGCTGGTTGTTGTTATAGGTTACCATCTCGTCAGCGGATTCTCCACCAGAACTTGACTCCGTGGCGTCCGAATCGATGGCATTCTGTACTTCTCGAAGCTCCGTGTGCAGCAGGCCAGACACATGGGTGAGTTCATTAGTCACATAAGTGTCGTAGCCGGGCACGATATCATCCGCCCGCGGTGTATTCGAACCCGTTGCGGATCCCGTCGTGCCAGCTGCCTGTCTAGATGTTCCCGCTGCTGACGCAGATGCAGTGGGTGTGCCCCCCGTTGCAACCGAAGCATCAAGTTGATTCTTCCGCGGACGCTTAATCGGCAGCGCAGAGCTGTTGCTGCTGTTGTACCAGCTGGAGGATGGCGCCAGAGTAGCGGAGCTTCCGCTGGCTGAGTGGCAGATTTTCTGATGCTTGGCCGCCGTGGCAATATGCCGGATCACATTGCTCATCTGGCTAGCGGGCAGCGGATGCTTCTTCTGCTCCTCCCAGAAGGATGAGTTCGGACGCCCTGAGACAATCGATAGGACGGTGGCCTCCTGCTCAGTCAGCGTGGAACTTCTCGCAGGAACTGGAGCCTTGTGAGAACTGCGGGCAGACCACTCCATGATACCAACCACCTCCTCGCTCGTGTGACGGCACATCGCTCGCGCCTGGAGCTTGCGCATCCTGCGTAGCAAAAACTCGATCCGGCGCGAGATCAAGTGCTGTTGCTGCTCCAACTCAGCATGACTCTCCTGCCAGGGCCGCTGCTCCTGCTTAATGATCACATTCGGCTGGGAATTGTTGCTGCCACTGCAGCTGGGCTTCACGTCCGGCAGATCGACCACATTTTCGGGAGGCGCGGGCGGCAATGGCGCTGCCGGTGCTGCCTCTTCCCAAACTTCATCGAAAAACTCGCATATGGTATCCGGATTAACATGGCCGCCGTCGAATGTTTTGAGTGCTTTAAGCACCTCCTCGATATCCTGATCCTCTAGAACAGCACCAGCTGCTCCGTCTTTGAGAAAATTGATGGAACTGGTGGTGCTTTGCGGCGTCATCTGTTGAATTGGCTGCTGCTGTGTTCGCGCCGGCTGCGGAGAATCAAGATGGGCACTTGGTGGAGCCTGTGGCCTGGTGGGCGTGTTTGGCGCCTCCTGCACGGGTACCGGAACAGAAGGTGGTGCCACATGCTCCTCTGGCATTCCAGTGGCATTCCCATCTAGCTGGCTGAGACGCTCTAAAAAAGTGGGCGAGGAAAATTTTGAGTCAAGACTATTTATTTGGAGTGATTCCTTAGACCCACCTTCTATATTATCTATTTCTATCTTGGACACCTCATCCACTGCAGTTAAGGATAAAGCGCTGCCAGCACTCGCTGAACTTGTGGCCACTGCCAGCACCGAGGCAGGCGGAACGGGCTCTTTCCCCAGACTCACATCGGGTAGGGTTTTCCGCAGGCAAATCTCCGCGGATATGGTCTCCTCAAAGTTGATGGTTAGATCCGCCAGCAGCTGAGCGGTGGAGTTGTCCTTGGGCGTGGAGCTGTTGTCGGCGGAGGTGATGTTGCCGGCGGAGGTACTGTTGCTGTTGTTATTGTTGTGCTCCACGGAAGAGGTGGAGGCTACAGCGGCATCCGTTGAGGGATTTGGTGAAGTGGTGCTGTGTGGAGTCGGGGCTGTGCTCAGCCCCATTGGTTCATTGCTGGCTTTAGCGTTGCCCGACTTTCGCTTGTTGTTGATTGCTAGCGAGGACCGCTGCTGTTGTAGATGCGGGGAAGCGGTCACTGAGGCCGCTGCCGCCGATGAGCGGGTAATCCGCGTGGTGGCCGTGGCCGGCGTGGGCGTTGCCGGCTTCTTGACCAAGCCAACTGCACCTCCAACTCCTCCGCTTTCCGAGGAGCTGCGGGCCGAGGGCGAGGCGGTGCTGGTTAGCTTCTCCTTGGGACTTAGTGGCTCGGCTGTGAGCGCTGGGGCCATCGTTCTGATGCTAATGCGTTGGCCGGCTGCTGCGGCATTTGGTTCGCTCGACTCCTAAGGCGTCTCTTTATGCTAATCCTGTCGAGAATTTTCCAAAGACGTGCGTATTATTTCGGCAATTCAGCGTTAGGACAACAAAATAAAGGCACACTATATGGTCTAATGCCCCGTTAGACTACTACGTTATCTTATAAAGGAACAATATTGGCGTATTTATTTTTTATCTCGTTTGAACCGCCCGCCTGCTTAGGATTTCAAAATTTGGAATGGTTTTTTTTTTGTCTTTTCCGGCGTGTTATGTACATATGCTACATATACGTACACGCACACACACACACACACACACAGCATCGCTTTGGCCAACAAGAGAGCCCATGAGAGCGAGAGAGAGGTCAGAACGCGCGCTATTGCACACCATGATGCGCAATAAAAAAAACTGTATAGAACACACACACACAAACACATGCACGGACTGACAGACAACTTTACATACTGACGAAATCATTGCGGTTACTTTCGAAAATCACAATTTTCCAAGATTGTGCATCTTCTGCTGGCGGGAAACTGCCGCCCATGCCACCACGTTTTTATGTAATTCCGTTTATTGAGTTTTTTCACTACAATTAGCCTAGGCAAACGGAAACTCGCGCCTTTACACACACACACAAACATTCTAGCACACACACACGTGCAACTGTATGCGCCACTATATTCAGTTATTTACACAATCGCATTTATTGTATTCCACATGTCTCGATCAATTCTGCAATATAAATCAGTTAAATGTGCTTTGTGTCCCATCTATATTTGCCCAGATTCCAGCGAAAGGGCAGTGGAAAAAGGTTTTCAGCGCGAAAGTACTCGTACTCACTAACACATGCAAGCAAGCACACACCGACAGCAGGCAGGCAGCACGCAAGAATTTGTAAATTGCTTAAAAATTAAGTAGTATTTTTTCGTTATACGCACAATTCGGCCGTTCCGAAAAATTGCCCGTCGCACAATTAGCAAATATTTTTTGCGCACACAATGGCGTGACTCGCACTGTTGGGAATTACGGTTCTCGCTTCACGGACTTTTTTCCTCATTTATTTTTTTCATCGCTTAGACTGCTCTGCTACGCTTTTGGCAAAACGACGTGTATCGAAGCTGTACTCGTTTCTGTGCCAGACCAAAGTGCGCTGCCGTCCAGCCGGTTGTCTCGCTCTTGCACGTGCGCCGCCTATGGCGGTGGCGCGGCCCACTGTTGTGTGTGCGAGCGAGATGACCAGTGTCTATGGCAGGGAGCTGCAAACTATCGGCTGTGTTAGTCCATATATCGAGTAGATACTGGAGTTGTGCGCTCATTCAACTATCGATTATCGGGATAGTTTTCATTCTTATTTTAAATAATTTACTATTTATTTATTATTGTACTACAGTACTGGGTTAATTTTTGCGAAACGTAATATTTCTTATGTTAATAATATCAAATGTTATCGAGTCAGTCGATAGCGATCCAGATAAGGCAGCTTACGCACATTGCAGCCCTGGTACTTTATTTTGATTTAGTTTCGGAAATGCATGGATTATTTTATAAATATTTAATACCAACGAGCTAATAATTCGTTTTTAACGTTTTATTTCGAAAGAAGTGGACGTATAGTCTTTGATTTCCTGGATTGGGGAAAATTCAGCCTTTGTGATCTTAGCGTTGGGAATTGTGTTGTTCTGCAGCCAATTTTTCCTTAAAATTAGTGGGCAATGGTTAAATGATTGAATTTATGGAGTTCGGCGGTACCTACATTTCCGTTAACTTTATCAGAGGAGCCTCCAGGTGTCCCTTGACGGTTCCATCCCGGGTATTCATGCACCAGCCCCTAACTTCCAATCTTTTAGCCATATCCGCCGTGTGCTAAGCCAAAAATGTACACAAGTTAATTGTTGATTCCCAGATATATATAGGCCTCCGAGTACTTACTTTGCGGAAGAACACACCTGCAAAAGTTAATATGTTGCTTAACATGCCGAATCAGAAAAATGCATTGCATACCTTGCACTCGTCCAAAGATCTCGAAATCGCAGGCGAACATCTGCTTGGCAACTGCAGATCCTGCCATAACGTAGTCGTGATCAGATTCCTGATGCCCTTCCGAGCTATCAACGCTTAAATTTTTAAATAGAGCTAGCAAAAGCAGAGTTGTGACAACCAAAATAGTATTTTTATCAAATAGTGACATAGTTATCGTAACCAGGGCAACCACGCAAAACAAGGGTCGTTTAGTAGAAAATACCATGATATCAGTATTTAGATAGTACACACACCTTTTATGAGCCACAATATACTGTAGGTCATCAAGCTCATCTCTAGCTAATGTTTACCGTTGCTTTTCAACGCAGAACGCGATTGCCAAAATTTGCAAAAGTTTAGGTAAACTAAACAAAACTTTTGTAATGCACAATATATATTTCTTTCTTTTATTAATTAGTTGCGCTAATACAATTACTTAGCTGGCAAAATGACGGGCGCCAAGAAAAGATCGGGAGCAGCGTTAGTGGATGTGGTTCAATCGAAAGCGCCAAAATCAAGTACAGTTGCCCAAGAAAAAAACAGTCAAATTCCAACTTTATGGAAAAAGGATCATGTAAAAACTCAAATGTTCGGAAGATCAAATGAAAAACCATCCAAAAAAAGAGCTCCGCTAGTGGCTCCTAGAGTTCAGCAATCAAAAACTGAAGCGCAAACATCTCAGGCTGTGGAAAAAACCAAGGAAGACCAAACTTTCGCTGCCACCGTGAAGATGTCAAAAACAAGTCTAAAAACTTCTTCCAAAAACGACGGAGAATTATCGGCAGATATTCAGAAGTTGTCGCCCCATACGGGAATAATAATTCATAGCTTCATAAAGCAGTACAACGACTCGCTCAAGAATCTCAAGAAGAAAGACTTGGTGGTCAGCAAGAAAATGAGAGCCATCGCCATGGACTCGTTGAAGAAAAAATCGGAAAATATCAGCTTGAAGGAAAAGTAAGACCTTGCAGTTTTAGTACAGTTCCTGCCCGCAGTGAGCTCATTCTTTCAGGTTGACAAATATGGAACTGGAACTGGACCAACTGAAAACGGATCTCCTCGAGCAGCAGGAGAAGAACGCAGAGAACATCCAGAAGTACACTGAAATCAACAAAAAGTACACCAACTGCGAGCAACACTACGACAAGGAGCTAGAAATCATAAGAGCCTGTGTTGAGAAGAAAAATTCAGAGCTCCGAGATGCTCAATCCCGGATTTCCCTGCAGGCCCAAGAGGTGAAGTTTTAATATATGGTTATAGATTTATATATCAACATGTGTATCTCGCTTTGCAGCTGAATAATATGCAGCAAACGAATCGTGAGTTAGCTGGAGCCTGCAAGGGTTATAAAACGGATTTGGAAGAGGCAGAAAAGGCCAAATCTATGATTCTACAGGAACTTACCGGTCTCAAAGAGATGCACGAAGACCTACAGCTTCAATTTGAAGATGTGTCTGCACAAAAGGAAAATTGCGAGGTGGGTTACAATGGATTTCCTTGTATTAGGTTATATGATTAATAATATTATGTTCTCCTCCACAGGCAAACATTTTACAATTAAGCAGCGACTTAAATGCAAAGATGCTTGCCTGCGCCGAGCTTGAAGTTCGCATTGAGCAGCTGCCATTAGAGGCCAACAAAGCTTTGTCGAAACTGCAAAGTGATTTAGAAGCCAGTGAATTGCAGTTCGTGGAGCAGCAACGATTGACTGATCAGGCCACAAAGGAACTCGAACTTGTTCGCAATGAGATAAATACGTTAAAGACGCTCATTGAGGAAAAGGAGAGAAGACATGTTACCCTAAGTGATGAACTAACTCGAATGACGGAGAGATTGAGCGAGCTGGCTGATATCAACGAAAGTTATCTCAATGAGCTGACTGAAACAAAGTTGAAGCACACCCAGGAAATAAAACAGCAAGCAGATACCTACGAGGTTGGTCTGAAACATACTAAATTCATATTTTACTCTATGTTGATTATTTATTCTGCTTAACAGATTGTTGTTCAAGAGTTAAAAGAGAGCTTGAACAAGGCTTCAGTGGATTTTACTCAGCTAAAAAGCAACAGTGAGAAACTACACAAAGAAACCCTTCTGCAGGTCTCCCAACTTCAGGAAAAACTTACTGAAATGGTGTCCCATCGCAGCAATCAGGAGAAGCTAGTGAAGCGTCTTGGTAATGAACTTCAAGAAAAAACGCACAGTTTTGAAGAAGAACTCAAAAGACAACAGGAGCAGCTAGCCAATCAAATGCAGATGAAGGCCACTGAAGTAGAGAGCGAAAATAAGCGCAACGCTGTTCAGATACAAAAACTCAAATCTGAACTCGAAGACAGGAATAAAGCTTTTAAGGCTCAACAAGACAAATTGGAATTTTTGATTAGTGATCATGATAAGCTTAAGAACGCTACTATCAATCTTCAGGCTGAAAAGATGGAAATCGAGAGTGAATTATCCACGGCCAAAGTTAAATTTAGCGAGGAATTACAGTTCCAAAAAGATAACCTAATGGTAAGACTTATATATTATTGTTCATTGATCTATATTCAACAAAATAATTAATTATTTGCATATAGAAAAAGGTATCCGAATTGGAGCTTGAAATTAAAAGAAAGGAAACCGAATTGACTGAACTTGAGCGTGAAAAGAACGTAAGTCTATCATCACACGAATTATATTTCATGTTATATATTTTAATTTGCCCAACAGAATGAAATGGCCGTGCTGCAATTTAAAATGAATCGAATTAACTGCGTGATCGACCAGCCAGTGACCACAATTAAACAGCTAAAAGATTCCAAAGGGCCAACCAAAACTGAGAGCATTCCTACTAAGGTGCAACCGGAAAATACGGACGGATTTTCAGGCACTACCAAAAAGCGTAATGCTCGTCGTCAAAAAATTACCACATATTCCTCCGACTTTGATAGCGGTGATGATATGCCAGTGAGTATTTGTTAATTGAAGCTATAATTGAAATTAAATTATTCAACTTTTATTACAGATCGTGGGCAACTCTTTAAACGGCAAACGTGTCAAATTATGTACGCCCATCAAGCCACAAAATAATATTGATTTGTTCGACATGTTGAAGAATTCTAAATAACTAAGCAGCAGTACAACGAACGTACAGACAACATTATCAATTCTTACTCTTTGTTTTTAGTAAAATGAAAGAATATTGAGTTTAGAAATTCATTCAAAACTTTAAATATCATTTAAACATCTGTACTTCTTTGAAAACTTGTCTGAAACTGACAAGTTATTTTTAAGAACATGATTTCTTTATGTTATTTAATACCAATTTGTAACTAATTGTTAATTGAACTATCTTATCCAAATAAATCCAATCTATTTGATTATAGTTTTTATAATAAATAAAATAACAGGTTATTTGCTTAAACAATTTAATTAATAACACACTCTTGTCCTCACTTCTTTAAAGGACACCAAACAGATTTTGAAATCATACCAAAAGTAAAAACTGGTAAAAACAAAACGTAAAATGATCGATACTAAACTATGTTTTGATGATATTTATCAGGTGGTCGACGTCAGCAGCATTAACGACTCCATCCGCCTGAATTCCAGATTCCTCCATTGCCTTCCTGGTGCCACTGCCCACGGCAATCAGTTTGCGATCCTTGAGCGAAACGTTGTAGTTCCCAAAAAACTCCAATGAGCTGCGGACACTGGAGGGTCCGAAGAAAACAATCGTTTCCATTCGCTTGAATTTGAGTGCGTGCCGCATCTGATTGACGAAATCCGGATGCGACCGACTCTCGTACACTTCGCAGGCATCCACCCGGAATCCCTGGGCGACCAAACGAAGGCGCAGTGTCTGACCCACGCCATTGCCGCAGGGCATGAGCAGTGGCAGATCCCTTTTGGGTCCGAAGGTCTCCACGATCAGATCGCACAGATTGTTGGCATTTACGGCATGATCGCCCAGAGTCGGAAGATTCTGGAATGTTATCCAGGCGGCGCTGTGCGTGTTCTTGCCTTGGGAATAATTGTGCAACGCCCGCCAGCAGCTAGGAAGTGCTGTCTTCCCTAGTGCCTCGTTTACAGCCTGGACACAGCGCGGAGACGCAAAGATAATGCCGGCATATTTGTGCGGCACCAGCAACTTGGCTTGCAATTGCTTCAGATTCTTGAACACAAAATGCGAGGGAGTAATAAAGATGGGATCCAGGTTATGCCTGCGCAAAGCCGAACCATAGAAATCATCGGAGGACGGTACCTTCAGCAGAATAACCGGTTGCTTGTTGCGATCTCCCATGGTTCTAACTAAATTTTGTTGGACTTAACGTGAGAATAAACAATTTGATATTTGTGTGTTGTGTTTGTGTTTGATAGATTGTTCGAATAGAAAGGGAATGGAATAGATAATGCCTGAGAATTTTTGCCGCGCCTATCGAGAGTCGGGTTTTAAAAATAGTTTATCAAATCGAAGCCAACAAGTAAATGAGGTGGCCAAAATCCAACCAAACTCGAGTGCAGCTTTGAAAAAACTTCTCAATACTTTCGGGAATGTTATCACACGCATTTGCATCGCAATCATTTATAATTTTGTACATTTATATGGAAAAACAAGTGAGTTGAGGACACTAACCGAGCAATAGTAAAAGTAGAAAGTACAACAATTAATCTTAAATCCGTTTACACAGCTCCCATCTGGAGAATGGGTGTAAATAGCTTGTAGGCCTTCTCGACGAACTGCACGGCAGATAGCATCTCGGAAAAGAATGTGCTGACCCGGCCTTTCGACTCCTCCGTTTCTGACTTGCCGCTCAGAACGGCGGCGAAGCGGTGGCTAAGTCCCTGAAGGTGCCCATTGAACTGCTGGCAGAGATTGACGACGCCGTCCACTTCGTTGGCGGTGCTGTGATGTGGCTTCACCAGCAACAGCTCGGCGATCTTGTGCAGCTTACACATCTCGAGGGCGCAGGCTTCGCTCAGCGCGTGGATGCTCTTGGCATAGGCTTGCTCCAGATCGGCGGCAGTTGCTTCCTCCGAGGTCAACCAGCTGAGGGACTGCGTCCAGTGACTGCACAAAAGATTGGGGTTTATGGTATATTCAAATACTTTCAATTCCCTACTACTCACTTGGCTATGTCGTCGAACTGAATGCCCAGCTCGGCGTCCTTGATTGTGGCCGCCAGCCGCTCGCTCAGTTCCTCCGCCTCGTAGTCACCTTCACTCTCCACATCCAGATCCTCCAGTTCGAGCAGTTCCTTCACCTCGTTTATCGTTTCCTGCAACTCTGCAAGGGCATTACCACTAACCGCATCGAGTAGGGTGTCGAGCTTGAGGCGCGACTCCTTGGAGAGGATCTCCAGGGCCTCGAAGTGCACCAGGCCGCAGTAATTTTCGAAAAGGACTTCGAAACGCAGCTGCGCCTTCTGCCTTTTCAGCTGCATCTGTTGCAGGGATTGCTCCATTTGGTCGGCATCCTTCTTCGCCTCCAGCAACACGGCACTGAGATTGGGCGGGTTGGCCTCCAGACCAAGCAGTTTCCGCTTGTTCATCAGCTTGGGATCGTTGTCCTGCAGGATGGTCATGGTCTTCTTGCCAATGCCCTCGAGTGTATCCAGTCCGGTGTTGAGGACCTTCGAGCCCAGATTGGTAACAAAATCCAAGCCAAAGGCGGCCGAAGATTCTTTTTCATCGTCGACATGTTCCTCTGGCGACGCCTTAGCAGCCTTCTCCGCCTTTTCAGCCACATTGATGCGAGCCAGCTCCTCGGGATCGGGCACTCCGATGATCTGATTAAGCCCCTGGTTGACTTGGGTGGTTATCGTGCCCAATCCCTCCGTGGCGGTGCTCAGCACGGAGCTCAGCTTACCGCCCCACAGACCCCAGGACGAGGATGTGGCGGGGGCTGTTGCTGGAGCAGAAATTCTGGGAGTTTCCTGCTTTTCCTGATTTTCCACCGTTTCTTTTGCGTCGTTTTTTCTTGGGACTTTCTCCTCTGGCTGCTGCTCCTTCTCCACGTGAACGAACTTGTCATCGTCATCGCCCCAATCGTCCCAGTTGTCGTCCTCGTCACTTTGGGCCCAGTCGTTACCGCCGTCCTCATCCTTTTTTGGATTTTTCGCCATTATTTGTTTATTTTTGCTCCACGTAGATTTTTAGGATTTGAGCCAAGGCTGCCAACTCATTGCGGATATAACAGCTGTACTTGCAAAGCTGCCAACTCGCTGCACTGTCAATTTGGCGCGCATATTTGAATATAATTGTTTTTCACACTGTGCTTAAGAAATATTTATTTTTAGCAATGTTAGCTACTTAATTTGCTTTTGATTGATTATAATTAAATGCATGATTGAATAAATTAAATTATTGATAATTAGTAATAATTATAACAAGTTCGTAGCTATGAAAAGCTAGAAGAATAATTATGAATAAGGTTTTGGGGGGAATTTAAGTATGAGTGTGGGAAGGAAAGGTCAGTTAGGACTTAAAAGAACCTAGGAGAGTCTAGGATTGACCTCGGAGGAGTCAAGAAATCGGGAACATAATATATATTAAGCAACTTAAGTTAATACTGAATTTCATCAAAGCGTGTGCTATTTTTTTTAGCAGAATCGCCCGAGTTCTGCTTTATGTCAAAGTGCTTTTGGTGAACTTTCCGGCTTGCCGACATTGTCCCAATTCTAACTGGGCTCATAAATTAGAAAATCTCACCAGCACGTATACAAATGCTCGTTCTTCAGGCCAGAAACCGAAAAGTTTTGCTAGCTAAGCTAACCAGCATATAAATTTGACAGCCACGCTGCAGCAGCGCAAAATTAACAAGCCAACACCATTTTCCCACACACACACACGCACACGCACACCCACCTTTTCCATAAAGAAGGAATTTTCATAAACTTGCAGCACAATTTCAGGCAGCCGCTGCCACAGACTTTTCCCGAATGAAGCAACCACACGAATATTTCGTCAAGCCGGCAAATTTATCTTACGCAGAAACGGGAAGATAGCTGCTTGAGCTCCATATCCTTCTCCATCTCTTCGGTGATATGAGTAATTTTTTAATTAAAATCCCTAAAAAAGGTAGTTTCCCCAAACCCAAAACCGCTAAAATGCCAGTTAAGAACTAAAACACCTACGTTTGCCTCAGTCTCTTACGGCCAACTTGGCTTAAAGTGGCCCACTCAAGCAACCAACCTTTCTTTCCTTGGGGCCAGTAATTGCATGTTCTGTGTCTTGTCTGGCCAAAAATTAAATGTAAATTTGCCAGCAGATAGGTTTACATGTGCGGCAGTCGAGACAAATGTGTATTGTCAGTTTCTGGTTAAGTTGAAGGGGTTAATGGGATATTATGGGTCAGGATCATAAGTTAAATTACTACTCAGAGTGCACTTCATGCTGTCTCTCCATATCAATAAGCATAATTTTTAATTTGTTGACAATGAAGGCTTTCAGATGTATTAATTAGTGTTTTTAAACCACTATACTATACCTCTATGTCACACAACACATGAAGCTTTAGGCCTTGCCCTTTGATCTTGCCCTTGCCAACATCCTTTTGGTTAAAACATTTAACCTAGCTGAGGTACAAAAAAGTATCTTTGAAAACCAAAATACACCCACACAATGTATTGGCAACACAGAATTAGACTAGAAAATTGGTTTAAACTATCGGGCAAACAAAAGACAAACCTGTGGGCCAGGTTGTCTGGAGCAGCCGCAGTTGACTATATTGATGAGGCTGCCTCTCCCATCATCCTTGGCTGTCATCTTCGCCATGGCACTAATATCTGGAGAGGAGCTACTATGTTGTGCCACCCATTCACATTTTTGCCAGGACAACAATGTTATTGATACCTCCGCCGAAACCCCGGACAAACAAGGGAACCCTTTTGGCCAAGTTCCCTAGAGCATATTGTCTCAGTGTCTGCTCCTCGGTGTCTCTTCAAATTTATTCCCATCGACTTGATGTCTCTTTGTGAAGAGCTTGCCGATGACAATAAACCAAACTTCCAGATGTTTATTAACATGTTTCTCTGTCAATATATCTACATACACATATATTGGCCCATCTATAAATATACGCACACGTCGGTATATGTTTGTATATCCAATGCCAAATTGACGATGCTGAAGGGATGGTGATGGAATCCGGACCCGGAACACATATCTCTCTGGCCTACGAGTATCGCTTTACAAGTGGAAAAATTCCTTTAGGCCAAAGTGTGCATTAAGAAGATTGTTTTACTATTGTTGTAAGACACCCAAAACGTATACATTTATCTATACTTATAAATACCAACACAGCCACGCAGATACTTTAACTACACGAATGCTGAATGCACTGAGAGAAAAAAAGGCATTGAAGAAGTGAAGGTGTATATTTTTAAGACTATTCCTGTTACCTTTATCTAAAAACTAAAGTTCATGGGATCTTTATTTTTAATCATTATTTAAATCACTAAAACAAACAAGCTGTTAATTTTTTGCAGTGTACCTGCACGAAACTTGCCCACAGGCGAATGCTTCTTGTTCTGCTCGTCCTTCGACCTGCTTCCTGTCAGTTTTCCCATCTTCTCCTTCGCCATCTAGAACAGCTTCCTTGCCGTTGTCATTCCACTCAACAAAAGGATTCAAATTTCATTAAATCTCATACAAAAGTATCAAAATGCCATTGTTGTCATGGCACTCACACCCACACACACACGCACACACTCGCACACTTCGAAGACTGCATTTGCCAGGACCTTCACGCACACACCGAAGGCGATGGGGAGTGGAAGGCTTGACGTCTTTAGCTTTCACTTTGGGCCTTTCATTCGATTTACGTTTGAAGTTACCCCATATGATGTGCCCATGTTCCACATGGAATGGGGATGGGACTGTTTGCACTGTTTGTTGAGTGGGCGTGTCCTGATCGCTATCACTTGTAATGGAAAACTTAATAGACAGTCGTCGAAAATAAACTGCCGAAGGACTTTTCAGGACCCGACACTCGGCAGCAAAACGTTAATCGCAGCAATTGCACTCGCAATTGATTGCCATCCCTTGTTTAGATAATCCCCAACGAAATCAGACACTATTGCCAATACGGCGATGTATGATCTGCTTAAATTGGTTTGCTGGGAAATCACACCTGCCGAAAGGTATTAATATGTATTTACTGGGGGCACTAAGCTTCTTACTTTCAGTCGACTCGTTTCAAGTTTGTGGAAATAGTGTGAACATAGTCGATTAAGTTAATTACAAACGTTAGAGCAATTCATAGGTCGCAATTAAGTTGCTCAAGTCTTTTGAAACATCTAATATCGTGTTCTAAGTAGTTATTAGAATGTATTAGACTATAAAATAATATAGAGCAATTTGGTTTTTGGCATATTGTGGTTATATCCCCCATTGAAAGCCAAAAATCCAAGCGCCTCAAAAAACCAACATGCCTCCTTATCGTTATAACTTTTTTGCTTAAAGGCAAACTTTTCAAATTGCTTTCGCATTAAAAATCACTAAAATGCGTTTCCGCTTCGCTGCAACCAGCTCGTTATGTCGCACACTGTACGTACCACATGCACATATCTATACACACTTTGTGTTTGGCTCACTTCAAGTGTCATTAAGTTTTCGGTGATCGCCCATGTCCTTGATATTCGTTTTCTTTCGGTTTTCGTCAACTCATCAAGATTTGGCCTTACAAAAGTTCAACTGACCTCCTCTGCCGCCCACTTCCGTAACTGCTTGTGTGGGCGTGGCCGTTCGGATTAAACATTTATATGTGTTCATATGTCGAGTTAGGAAGAAGCCACAGGATGATAGTCGAAACTTGGCCACAATAAAATTGCTGTAAACAATGTGGGCGAACCGAACATATTTTCATAAGCTCTCGTCCTTCGTCCTGCGTCCTTCGACCTCGAGCAAAACCGCAAATCATTGGGCAGTTCTGCTGGAGCTAAGACCAGATAACTGACCACTGAAATATTACACATACGCCAGGTGAGCCCTATCAAACGGAGGCAATGTTTCGAAAATAAATTTAACGCATTTTGGTATTTAATGGGATAAGATTAATATACATACATATATGTAGTTCTTGGCTTTTTGGAAGTTAATGTATTAAGACTTACTTAAGAACATGGAATGGATTCATAGTTTTCTTTCCTCCCCCTTCTCAATTGTTCTTCAATATTTCGTCGTCGGACAATCATTACTGCCTTGAATCGCATAAGAAATCACGTTCCACGCGGTTTGCAAATGTCAACGAGAAGAACAGAATGATGCCACGCATGCCACTAATGAGGCTCGTTAGCGTGGTCATCCAACGGTCTCCCCTTCGGACCCACAAGCCCTTCATCCTTCCACCACCACTCCCACATCCATGTCCATGTCCACCCACGTTGGCTCATTCGGCGGGTAATGTATGCAACAAGCCGAATTGTACAAAGTACGAGTACCAGCCAAATCGATAAAGTAATTTGGCCATAGCCAACCCAAACCCAACCCAAACCCAACCCAACCCAACCCCAACCCAGCCGACTTCCCCTTTCCCATCTCGCGAACATTTGGCCACATCATTTTGTTTGGCAGAGCAGCACGTAGCCGATGACTGAGTGACTGGGACGACTGGGTGGCCCGAGGAGCTGCTCCTGCTCCAGCTCCTGCTACGGATTCGTACTCTGATTCCGATTCGGATGGGTTCGCCTAATTGCAGCACCATCTTGCGGTTATGCGTTCTACGTGCGTTTGTCGCACGTCTGGCTAATTAAAATTGCATTTTTCGTACGCTTCGTACAGGTTATTGATATGCTCCATGTGGATACGTATATATCCGTATATATGTATGCACCAGTTGGCCATCGTTAACTGGGTGCTTGTAAGTGCCTGCCATTTGGTTTGGATAGAGTAGAGCAAGCTAAAGGATGTGATTGCAATGATAGGTATTAGAATTATTACAATCATAAAATGAAAGGAATTTAAGGATTTAGAATATTTGTAAAAGTGTATAGATTGCTCATCCAAAAACCTTACCCCTTTGTTTCGAAAACCCCATCTGAGCTATATCAACTTTTTGGGTGATGGTACTGACCCCGTTGGCATGCGTGTATCCTTTCATCCATCTGCATAAAATCAATCAATCGCACACCGGATTGCTTAAGAGGGTCAGAGACCTCCGACGACGACATTCCCGATAGGCCTAATTAATTGATTGAGGATGTAGTCGGCCGGCTTTGCTTTTCGGCCACCTCCGTGTTCGCTTTGTTGTCGGGGTCACAGTTGCAACTGTCATAATATTGACTCATTGCCGTTGTAATTAATGGTGTTAAGACTCGCACGCCATTTTAATGCAATCGAATTGACAGGCGGCATCCGATTCGCGTTTACTGCACCTCATGCCACCCCCCCCCTTTCCATCCAGAAGGTGGCCATCGTCTGGGGGATATTGATTTCAATTATAATGATGTAACACAATGGTCGCCGGTCCCCCGTTGACCGCCATTTTGATCTTTCCTTACCCTTAACCCCGTTGACCCGGAGGCGAGTTAACTAATTGTTAACCTCGTGGTTTGTGTTTCGAATATTAAATAGAAAACCAGTCAGTTTCCCGCAGGAAATTCCAGCAGTCATTAATTGAACGGCAGGGCAGTAAATTCTTGTGGCTGAAATATCGAAATATTTCGCTAGTAACAGATGTGCGTTAAGAATCCTTCATTTGTTTAATGAGCAGCTGGCTTGTATTAATAAAAAAAATAACTATTTAAAATGTACTCTTTATTAGTTAAGGTTCAATAAAAGGACAAGAAATTTGCTCAAAGACACAAATTTACTTTCTAAATTAAAAAAGGAACTTCTGGCATTGATCAATCTTCATCCGAGCTGTAATCGCTGTCTAAATTGACTTTTCTTATGTGGGTATCACATTCATCCTCCGATTTTAAGGTATTTTTGCTCCGTAGTTGCACTCTTCGTGGGGAATTCCAATAGTCCTGCCTTGAAACTTTATTCCTTCCACTATTCAAAGGCTTATCATCAGAATCGGAACTTTCAGTTTGTGGCTTCCTTGAAAAATGTTGCTTCCTCGATGAGCTCGGAATATTGTCGCGTTCATCTGCCTGATCTTGTTTGCCCATAAAAGGACCTTCCTCTCCATGGTTTGGGGCATATTTTCCCTCTGGTGGCAAGTCATCGATAAAGATCTGTCTATCGGGTATGTCCTTGTATGCATCACTGTCCTCCGACTCTTCTTCGCTGTAATCCGATTCCAGGACATCGGATTCAGAACTATCCACGTATGACTTCGTATTCTCGTTCTTGATCGAACGAGGTGGAGTACTAATGCTCTTGGGTGTGAGTCCTTTTGTGAACGTATTATTAGTGATGAGTTTTCGATTGTTTTGAACTAGTCTGTCTTGGTTAACTTCTGATTTTTGGGCTCTCATAACTTTTAGTTCCTGTACCAATTTCCGACTCCTTTGCGGAGTGGCCTTCATAGGATCAGGCAGCTGAACCAACTTTTTGGAAGCTCCCTTTTGCATACCGAACTTCCAATCGCGCATAACTAGTTGTGCCAGGAGTGGGAAATCCTTTGACTCGGGTATGATGAGTAGACTTTGCTCCATCTCTCTGCGATTGGCCACAGTTTCACCCGTCTCCATGCGAAGTGTTTCCAGGGTGTGTTTGTAGCCGAACCAATCAAGGAACTCCATAACCATCTGGTTGATCAGCTTGACTAGGCTGTGATCCTCTGATTGAGTGGATCCACCAGATGCTCCACCGGTAAGAGGTTGGACTTTGGACATTTTCTGCTGGCCACGCATCATCTGAAGGATCTTCACGTGCATCTCGCTCCGTAGAGCCGCCATTGTTCCATTTTTCTCCAACTGGCTTTTGATATTCTGTTCTATCATCTTCTGGTAGGCATTCTCCAGCTTAATCTCATGCGAACTCATGGTTGTGAATTTTGTATTAAACGAATTTGAGTTAACAAAAAAATATACTTTATTAATTTTATATCTACAATTATCAACAATTTATGTACGTTCAATTTGAATTTGAGTTTAGTTGTGTGCATATGGTAGAAATTTCAGTTTAGCCTTTTTTCACACAGCCTCCTTAATGCTTGAGATCATTCTAATTTCATTGGCCACTGGCCAGGTTTTCTACCAATGTCTGCAAAGTTTATTTCACTTGCCAAATCAGTCCAACTCGTTAATCATTCAGATAACCTTGAAGTTTGGCCAGTCTGCGCATATATTAGCCATTAGTTGAAGTTGTTGAACCTAAGTTTGGCTAAGAATTTTATTCAATCGCTGTAGGGATACCTGCAGAAGTGATATATTGCATTTTATAAACAATAAAATATGTTATTTAACACACTTAATAAATATCAAATAATCTCCTGCGTAAAACCCATTGCTCTTTTAAGTACTAGGGCGATAATCAGACAAATTAATACTTTTATAAGAGTTTAAAAAAAAGCAAACGAGAATGGTAGTAAAAAAATATACACAAAACTTTATCAGGATCAACTTCTGGGTGCTTTTTTGGCTGTTGAGTTTTTCTTTTCATTTATTTGTAGGTGCTGCAAAAGTTCGCTCGGCGATTGAGCCAAAGAAATATTTAATAACTATTTTCTTGCCATTTTTTCCCGCTTTTTTTTCCAGGCTTGTTGGAAAAAGTTATCTTTGCATTTGCTTTTAATTTTTGTAATGGAATTGTTAAGAGCGAATGGCCGGGCAGGGGTAGCAGCTGATTTATAGCCAGCCAAAAGTTTTTTGAGCACAAAAATTCATCGGTGAAAAATGCCAGCCGCATTGGCCTTAAAGTTTTCCACTCAGCCCTCGCTTAAATATTAGCCCAACTAATTAGCAAAAGTGTTGGCAAGGCAGCAAAAAATCCTGTCGAAATTTGTAGTTAAACATATCTATATATTAAGCTCAATGCTGCGCCATTTCCGGTTTATCTCGCTACCAATTTTTATTGGTGTAGCAAAGCAAAGCCAATTAGGCAAAATGGCTGCGACACATTTCCGCTGGTTTGCTGAGCCATCTCAAAACCCGTTAAGTGGCACCGGGGTCAACTTAGGCTGACCTGAACTGACCTCGAATGAGAACAGTATATATATCCAAAGAAATTTTCTTCCTATGAACTATATCCTTAATTTAAAGCTGAAAGCATTGCAGTACTTCAAAGCAGTTGAGTTCCAAATTAAAGTATAGAAATTAATCGATTAATAGATATTAAAGTTTAAAAATGTACAAATCGCTATTTTAACCGATAAAAAAATAGCACATGAATTAGAAATTTAGTTGAATTTTTCTCAGTTGTATATATTATATAAGTTATTATCTTTAAATATATATTTTTTATCAGCTTACATTTTTAGGATATTTTTTAATTTTTAAAATAATCATTTTCAAAGGAATACATTATTATTTATACGTTTTAATAGTGAAAGGAAAGGGTATTTCTGATTTTGTCGGAATGGCTTCCTTTTTGGCTATTATCATTGCCGTATTGTTGTTATTTCAGTGACACTTTCGCATTTTGCTAATCGCATTAATTATGCCTTTCCCCCATTTGCTGCTGGGCCTCTGGTCCTGTTTCTGTGTCCATTCCAGGGCCAGAATCCTGGATCCTTCGGCCTGCAGGCGAAATGGCCAGCAAATTGAACAAAAGCAAACTGCAGGCAAAGAAAGCGCTGTGGATAGGGGCTTTAGGGGGTTAATGGAGGAGAGCCTCCTCCTTTCAGGCATAATTGCCTCTCAAGGGAATTAAATTGAGCCGAGAATTTCGTTGGCAGCGCGTCAGAGGCAACAAAAGATGAAGACGGGATTTTATTTCATTAATTATCAATTAGTTTTTGAAAGTTGTTGCGCCTGATTTATTAAGTGGACAGTGGCTGGCACTGGCATAACTTTTGAAATGCCAGGCTCAATTTTCTTGATAAAATTGCTCTTCAATTAATTAACCAAATTGTTTTGCGGATACAAATTATATTCGTGTATGCCGCAAATTAATCAGTAATCATGTGAAAACTGCTGCCAGGCCAATTGCAAATAAATTAGTATCGTTTTTCACCACTTAGAAGCTATTTCCATTTTAAATAAGCTCTCAAAATCCTTCGTCTTTGACTTGAGTTGCGGCTGGCCAAATTTAAATTAATTATTGAAATAGGACACCAATTTTAAGTGAATTCACTTTAGCATTGAAAGCCGGCCACAATTTTGTCAAGCTTATCACACAAATATTTGATTTCAAAAGTAACTTTTTATTGTATTAATATGCGTGAAATTGGCTTATCATAAACAAAATCTAATTTTGCTTAAGATACTGCCTTTAATATATTATTTATTTAAAATGACTGATGTGCTTTCGAATGGTTTTGATCATGGCCTCCGCCTGCGAGTTCGACGAGTCGCGTAGGATGCCGATGACCTCTGAGATTCCTCCGCCAGGACGACCTCTTTGTGCCTTGGTGCACAAGGCGAACAAAACTCCGGCGCAGGCGCCCCGTTTGCCCTCCCAGTTCTCCGGACTGGGATCTAGTCTGTTTGCAAATTATATAACTTTAAGATGCTGTTAATTATATTACCTAAGTATGCTACTCACTTTTCCAGCATATCAAATGCCTTGGCTGCCACCCAGAACTCGGCACACTTGTAGCACTCATTCGCAATCAGTTGCAACAGGATGAATGCCTCTGCATTCGTATCCCTGGTGATGAATACATTCCAAGCCAACTCGGGATGACCGCAGTGTATGTGGCACTTGGCCAGGATCATGCAGTAGGTATGCTGGTTCTTGATATCCATGTCGGAGATCTGCATCAGCAACTCCTCCGCCTCCTTGTAGTATCCTGTGGCGCATTTGGCCTGGGCAAAGTTATAGTTGAATACATCGTCGTTCACGAAGTAACTGCGAATGGAGTTCATGTAGACCAGCACCTCCTCGAATTGTTCGTAGAGGAAGAAGGCGGAGGCCATACTCTGACGACCAGGTATAGTGTCACACTCTGTTGCCGAGCTGCCCACCAAATGCAGGTTTTGCTGTGCCGTCTTGATGTGCTCTTTCTATAAGGTAAAGGATATCGTTACATTGCTTTCCACATCGAGATCTGTATCCATTTCCTTACCGATCCCAATTGCTGGCCCAGAGCAGCATGGACCACTCCTTTGAGTATGTACTCATGCGGCGAAGTCGGCTGTAGTTCCTTCATCAGAGCATGAGCTTCCTGGACATCGCCCTGCTTCAGATAGTATATGGCCAGATTCAAGCGAGCCTCAGGAATGATATTCAGTAGTCCTGGCAGGACTCTCAATGCTCCTTCACCGTTCCGGAAAACGACCAAGTTGTGACGCAGAAGATCCGCTCCGAAGGTGCCATTATCGGCTATATTCTTGATTTCCTGCTCGGCCACACGACCGTTGAACAAACGAAATCGATTGCAAGCCTTTAGGTTAATAGCTATGGTACTATCGCCATGTTGACTGAGATACACATCCAGGACCTCCTGGGACATGTCGTAATAGTCGAGCTTGTAGAAACACAAGGCCAAGTAGACATTGATGGCCTGGTATTCCTTGTTGTCCACCAGCACGCGTTTGTACACATCGATGGCCTCCTGGTAATGGGCACGCATGTAGTGCATCGACGCCAGGCTGAGTTGCTGCTCCAAGCTCGAGGAATCCTGCATCTCCTCCTGCAGCTGGCTCCACTCCTCCTCGTTGCCCAGCTTGTGGGCCAAATGGAAGAGGAGTCGCTGCTTCAGCGGATTGTCAGCCGCATTGGCCATCAGTTGTTGGGCCTCCTCGTACAAGCCCAAGTAGAACATGCACACGGCCAGGTTGAGATCCAATTTCCCATCTGAAGTTGAAGAACCCTGCCGTATGGCCTTGTACTGGGCCAGAGCCTGTTGGTAGTCACCCAAATGGAAATTGCAAAAGGCAATCCACTGATCCACCTGACTCTGCTTGGATCCATGGGCACCCTCCTCCTCGTCCTCGTCGTCGTTGGCGAACTGAAAGATAGATAGGTGTATATACTCTACAATTCGATTTTACGACACCACATAAGTATCTTTTGTTTTACTTTTAATACCAGTATTAAGAGATACATCAGTTTGATAAAAATCATTTAACGTCACTGCTTTAATAGTGACTAATAAAAGCAATTTGTATAAATGCAAAAATTAGCTAGTCAAAAAACAAGTTTGGCCGAACTGCATATATGTATAAAACAGGTCCGTTTCGGCAAACATAGCCGAGTTGTTTTCAGACAAAACTAATATTATATTATAATACTATGTGGTAGCACAAATCGATTATGAATAAACAAAGGTAACATGTCTTTGAACCACAATGTATTAATTCACAGATTGAACTTCAGTAGACTCAAATTTTACAGTGGTCGTTCAGAATACAATGGATGGCTATCAATCGATTAATGTATTCGGACTAAGCGATGCAAAGTTATACGCGTCATTAATCTATATAAGTAATTCACAAAAAACGAGTCTAGGCCAACTTCAACGTGTTTCGAACTGGTATAAAAGCAGCTGACATCTAGTCAGATTGCATTGTGATCTCTACCATGAAGTTCTTGGCTCTGTTTGTGTGTCTTTTAATCGCGCTAATCGCAGTTAAGGCAGATCCTTTATCGCCGTCTTTTCAAAAATGCCTGGATGAAATAAGTGATGCGGAACTGTGTGAAAATTTCAAAGATCAATTTCCGGAGGATGCACCTGCTGTTCCTCTCGATGAATTTACCTTCGAGGCCTATTCTGGATAATTTAACTTTACTTTCGTTGAGTAATTCCGACGAACGCGAATTAAGCTGAATAATTTATTGTGCACTATTGCTTTATAAGCTAAACAAATAAACAAATATGTTTTGATATAATATTTTAGTGGTTTCTATCGACTGGTGTTTTGCATAGATATGAATCAGTCGGCTTGGCTTTAAACAACTTTTGTACACAAAAGTGTACTAATCAGCACTAATTAGTTGAAAAAAAAATGTATATAAGTAAAGAAAAAACCAATAATAATAAAATTGAAACAGTCTGCGGTAGTTAATGCCGCCATGTATAAGAAAATAAATTGTGAAAATTCCGCAACGATTGTCCACTGAATGTGGGGCAAAAGTAATCCTTACGCACCTCCAGAAAAGCCCGGGCTCCCGTGTAGTCCCGCCTGATGATGAAATCCTCGAGGGAGGCCGGTGCCGGGGTCTTCCTCGCCTGCCTTCCAACGCCGAGTCCACTGCCAGCACCTCCGCTGGCGTTCCTCGAGCTCGCCGAGTCGGTTTTTCCGCGCGAAAGTATCTGGGCAGGGACATAAGTATCTTCGGAGTATCTGACAACATTTTCCAGGCGCATTTCTTACCATTTTTTCGCAGAGCCGTTCGTTTCCTCGGGATTTGCGCTCCTTACGCCCAGCTGGCTCCTCGGTGTTTGGGTCTTGTGTGTTTTGCGTTTTCTGTTTTCGTCGGCAACGCTTGGTTACGGTCGCTTGGCAACCTACATAGCGTCGATAAAGCAGTTCGACCACGCCTCACTGCGCCCAGAAAGCGCCCCGTCTGGATCCTTGAGCGCAATCCTATCCGTATCCTACCCCTCAACTGTAGCTGGGGAAAGGAACCAACTGTTGATATGCCACCCTTAATACTTGAGATATCGTCCTCGCATTTCCCGATGATGTCAGCAGAACTTCATACCCCTTAAATATCTTTGAGGGTATAATTGAATGTGGTTTTAAAAAAACAAATTAAATCATATAATTTATTAATAATATCAGTTCATAGATACAAATTTAATTATGTTTCATTGCTCAATTTTTCACTGCTCAGCGAAAGTATTTAATAGATAACGATTTTACTAACCATTCAAATGCTGTTTTGTTTTGTATGTTAATGTGTGATATCCTGGGTATATCCTGTAGGGTATTTCCTACTCTCATTCAGCTGGACCAGACATGAAAATATTTCAGACTATATCCAACAACTTAATACGAGCTGGATGTGAAGTGCAAGACGACTCTGGTCAGATTGTGGCTCGGATCTGGGTGAGCACAGGTGGACTTATGGCACGCATTGTTGACACAGTTCCACAGGAACTGATGTTTTTGCATTTGCATTTTCATTTTGCAATTTCTTTATTTATAAGACGCACACGAATCATAAATATGCAGGCGGCCTCCGGCGAGAAGTGCATGCGTCAATCCGAACGCCTCGGCATGGCATGGGTGGCATACTTTAGGAATTCTCCTGTTTTCACTCAACTCTGCTGACACTGCATAATGGCTCACAAGCACATGTATTTCGAGTGATAGACATGACTGTAGAATTTTGTTATTCCAGTGCAAATTCGAACGCCATCAAATGGAAAAACAAGTGGAAAATAACAACAGTCCAGGCAGAGCAAACTGTGAATACTGCTTCACAATTGTGATGCACGGTAGTAAAGATTGATTTAAGAATTGTAGTAGGCTAGAGGTACGCATACATAAGATTAGTATAGCAACATAGTATATAAACATTAAGTGTATAAACATTAAGTCATGGTTCGCTTTCGGGTGGCATTCTCTCTGTTTCGCAACATCGGCTCTGTAGCAACAAGCATAGATGCAGATCGCTAACGGAGAGGGAGTCAGTCGAATGCTAAAGCTGGAAAAGTAAAGTACAGAATAAACTGAAGAGGCTAAATCCTGCGTTTATGTTTTAATTGCATAAGAGGGCTTATAGTACCCCTACATTAGCATTGGTAATTTACTGCTCAAAACAGTTACTCTTACATATATATGACTATTTTTAGCGAAGTTATGATGAAAATTCCGATTGTAAATATCAAATTTTTGGCAAAAGACGATTTTCCGAATTTCGGTCATAAAGTAATCAGTTTTTTTGCCATAACTATAAACATAAAAGCCTGAATTTGGAATGTTATACCTTGTCGAGCGTCATGCGTTGCACCCTGATGGCCATCTGCGCCACCATGTCTCTTGTCCGCCGCATGAACACGATGATCAAGCAGGGCGCCGCCCTGCCCTTCAACACCTCCTCCTGCTACGTCAATGCTACCAAGAAGGTAGTCGACGGCTGCAACGCCTTCGTGCCCAACATCAATACCTGCATCGCCAGCATGACATAAGCGCTTCCCAAAAATGGTAATAAAACATTGAAATTATAAGCAAAGCAGATGCTGTTTTATTAAGAAAACATACTGCTCTAGCAGTATCAATGGGGCTGGACACCAACAAAACCAAAAAGTAGAATCTGAAGTGCAAGGATTGCAGATCACTGCAACCAACACCCATTTTGTCCAAGTTAGTAGGTCACAACACGTAGTTAAACACGTTACTCGTAGACTAAAAGGGTATACTAGATTCGTTGAAAATGATGTAACTTAGTCTCCGACCATATAAAGTGTACAACACGTCGATACGATTCGACCAAAATTTCTTTGCCACACCGAATTAATTAGCGCGGCGGCTAGAAATTTAAATAAGCTAATTATTAATATTTAATTTAATATGATGAACTTACCACACCGCCAACGGCAAAGGAAAACATGGGGGCGTACCCACCTAACAGAAGGATGTTTCGCAGGATGCGAATCCGCAGGCGTCGTTTTGATCAAATCTAACTTTATTCCATCTAGTTGGCGTGGGGTTTGCAGTACACGTATACAGCTAGCAATTCGGTTATTCGAACCCCATTCGTCACTTGGTACAGTTGTAAGACACATCAAATAAAAATAAAAAGAAAAATTACTGTTATCATACAACAAATAAATACCATATTAAACTCCCCTCTCCTTTTCTTTTCAGAATTTGATACAGAAATCTACAATATTCTATAGAAAAAAGGAAAATGCCTTCGATCAATCCATTTTTTGAATATGTGGCTAAATACCGTAGAGAACATCCAGACCTAAAACTACAACGCGTTATCGTATCAAGAGCTGCGGATGAATATAATGCTTTATCGACAACTCAGAAAAATCGCTACCGCTAATATGATGAACTAACGGTATAACGGCATCCTTGGCACGATAAAGCATTATATTCATCCGCAGCTCTTGATACGATAACTCGTTGTAGTTTTAGGTCTGGATGTTCTCTACGGTATTTAGCCACATATTCAAAAAATGGATTGATCGAAGGCATTTTCCTTTTTTCTATAGAATATTGTAGATTTCTGTATCAAATTCTGAAAAGAAAAGGAGAGGGGAGTTTAATATGGTATTTATTTGTTGTATGATAACAGTAATTTTTCTTTTTATTTTTATTTGATGTGTCTTACAACTGTACCAAGTGACGAATGGGGTTCGAATAACCGAATTGCTAGCTGTATACGTGTACTGCAAACCCCACGCCAACTAGATGGAATAAAGTTAGATTTGATCAAAACGACGCCTGCGGATTCGCATCCTGCGAAACATCCTTCTGTTAGGTGGGTACGCCCCCATGTTTTCCTTTGCCGTTGGCGGTGTGGTAAGTTCATCATATTAAATTAAATATTAATAATTAGCTTATTTAAATTTCTAGCCGCCGCGCTAATTAATTCGGTGTGGCAAAGAAATTTTGGTCGAATCGTATCGACGTGTTGTACACTTTATATGGTCGGAGACTAAGTTACATCATTTTCAACGAATCTAGTATACCCTTTTAGTCTACGAGTAACGTGTTTAACTACGTGTTGTGACCTACTAACTTGGACAAAATGGGTGTTGGTTGCAGTGATCTGCAATCCTTGCACTTCAGATTCTACTTTTTGGTTTTGTTGGTGTCCAGCCCCATTGATACTGCTAGAGCAGTATGTTTTCTTAATAAAACAGCATCTGCTTTGCTTATAATTTCAATGTTTTATTACCATTTTTGGGAAGCGCTTATGTCATGCTGGCGATGCAGGTATTGATGTTGGGCACGAAGGCGTTGCAGCCGTCGACTACCTTCTTGGTAGCATTGACGTAGCAGGAGGAGGTGTTGAAGGGCAGGGCGGCGCCCTGCTTGATCATCGTGTTCATGCGGCGGACAAGAGACATGGTGGCGCAGATGGCCATCAGGGTGCAACGCATGACGCTCGACAAGGTATAACATTCCAAATTCAGGCTTTTATGTTTATAGTTATGGCAAAAAAACTGATTACTTTATGACCGAAATTCGGAAAATCGTCTTTTGCCAAAAATTTGATATTTACAATCGGAATTTTCATCATAACTTCGCTAAAAATAGTCATATATATGTAAGAGTAACTGTTTTGAGCAGTAAATTACCAATGCTAATGTAGGGGTACTATAAGCCCTCTTATGCAATTAAAAAATAAACGCAGGATTTAGCCCCTTCAGTTTATTCTGTACTTTACTTTTCCAGCTTTAGCATTCGACTGACTCCCTCTCCGTTAGCGATCTGCATCTATGCTTGTTGCTACAGAGCCGATGTTGCGAAACAGAGAGAATGCCAACCGAAAGCGAACCATGACTTAATGTTTATACACTTAATGTTTATATGCTATGTTGCTATACTAATCTTATGTATGCGTACCTCTAGCCTACTACAGAATATTTATGTGTTCCTTAAACCGCAAATGCTAAATGAAATTACTATAAATTGGAAGAGGTAAGCCAGAAGTGCAGCTTGCTAAGTTCCAAAACAGGAAATCCCCCCACCAACCAATTGAATATAAAACGCGGATAAAAGATGAACAACAATCTGTTCGTTGCGTGCAATAAAACCAGATAAAGCATAAGTCCAAACATCAACAGTACGGCAAACAAATTTACTTTCAAGTTGTATATATATCTATGTATATGTATTTCCATCCAGCTGGCAGTCATTCGGCGTACGCGCCTTTGTTTATGCTACACTTTATTGCGCTTTTGCAATTTCGCGTTTCCGTTTCCCGTCAAATCAGCCATAAAAAACGTAAAGCAAATCTGGGAGTCACGACCCCGCCCAGCTGGATCCTTCTGGTCCTGCTCCTTGAAGGCGCCTATTACATTTCGCAGTCGAATAAACAATGCCAACATCATTTGCACCTCCTTCATTATGGGCTTGGCTCGTTATTTGTCAAACAAATAAACAGCAGGCAATGCCAATGCCGGTGCACTTAGAAAAACTACAATTATTTCTTTTGCTGATAACATTGGAATAACAAACTGTTGTACAGATAAATAAACGGATAGATATATAAACTAATACATTACTTTACATTAAATGACTTTTAAATTCATTTAAAAAGTTTTTTGCACACTTGGCTCCATATAATTTCTCGCAGTGTGGATGATGGGGATTTTGGGGGACTTTGGTGGAAAACGGAAGACTTGCCAGTCACTGTTACGTGCAATTGTATCCCGCTTGGGCCCATGATTTTCCATCATTATCATGGAGAGCTGTTCGTGTTTACAATTTTTCCAACGCTCCTTTTTCCCTCTGCGACAATTTATTGTCATCTTCTGCTTCACATTGAGTGTATGCTCGTTTTGTTTTGTTTATACACTTTCGTATTTGCATTGCCTTCTGTTCTCGTCCTTTTTCGTCCTTTTTTTGGACTGGATTTTTTCTAAGGAAAATTGCGAACTTGCGAAATGAAGTGCAAAATTCAAACGGAAATTGAAACGGCAATGACAGAGTCGACTTGAGTTGAGTTTGTTTCTTCCTTTTGCTCCTTGGGCTCTATTTATTTCTTTTTTTTGCTTTCTGGGTAGCAGATCCTGGACTTTGGGCTTCTTCGCAGGACTCTTGGGCACATGTTGCCTGCAGTTGCATATATAAATGTTTCTTCACAATGAAGTTGGGAAAATGGAGATTTTCTCAAGCGTAAACTAAACACTGGAAATGCGAGAATAAATAAAAATGGACATCTTGGCGAATTTATTGGTCATGATGATGACGACGCCTGAGTTCGGATTTAGCACAAATGTTGAATGCCACTGAAGCATGCATAATAATGGGGCAGTGAACTTTACGAATTGGGCTCTGGTCAAGGATGAACGGGCGAAATGAAGTTAAACTCTGTGGAAAAGTGTTTTGAAATAGTTGAAAGTATTGCGGGCAAATTCAGTGGATTTGTTCCATCTGCGATTTGGGATCGATTTTCAGCCTTGACTGCACCAGCCGAAATATCAAAGAGCACCACTTTCGCTGGCCAAAATAAATTCGTTAGTTCGCCCCAGAGAGGGAAATTGCAAACATAACATATATAGTCGTGTATATATGCAAAGAAATCAGACAACTGTTGTTTGCAATTAGAAGCAAATAAACTAAATTGTTTCGCGGTTCGCAGTTTTTGAACAAGCGGCGCACATTTTCAAATTTGTTCAGCACACAAACTCACTAACATCGCCGGATTTGCTCTTCATTTTTGCGGCAATCGCATTATTGGTGAATGTGTGAAATGTTTTTGGCTGATTTTGCCCGGTCACTTTCGGCCAAGCGGCTCTTGACGAAGCTTTCTACACGATTTGGCGCATTTACATATTTTAATTAAAACATAAATTCTGCATTTTGGCCATACAACTGAATATCGGTTGCGTGCGAAAAGCCAGAGAGCATATTATGCAGCTCCATTCTGCCCGTTTGATTAGTGATGCCACAAAGTGGTCACTGTGATTCAATTTCGAATTGTTTTTGGTTTTCAGCTTTGGGTGGATTTGACGAAAATCACTCTTTTAACTTCATCAAATAGTAACTTTATTTGAATGCTGTGCATGGAGTACAGTGTTGCAGAACGATGTTTAACTGTATGGCCTGAATAATAATTATACCTTAATTTGTAGAGTTGAAGAGTATACTATATTAACTGAAATGTATGTAACAAGTAGAAAGTACATATGTACATATATTATTGATCACGATCACTTGCGGACTGTCCGTCCGTATGTCAGTCCGTATGTCCGTCCGTATGTCCGTCCGTATGTCCGTCCGTATTTTCGTCCGTTTGTCCGTCCGTATGTCCATCCGTATGACCGTTTGTCCGTATGAACGTTGAGATTCTGGCTGAAAGCTTAGCAGTTCCTTATCACAGTTTCAGATAGTTTCACTGGCAACCCAAACGAACTCCAATCTTCTATCTTGAAGGCACATCTCTTTGAGCCGTTCGATGCTTTTGCATGCCTTTGGTTATTTTAATAAATATTTCATCAGACACACGCACATCACCGCACCGAGAAGAACATGGGTAGCGCATAGTTTACTATCTACTAAATATTTAAACGCAGCGTCAGATCGTAAAAGCGAAATGTATGCAAAGTGCATGTCGAGCAGCCATCGAGGTAAGCTGTAAAAAACTGAGGCAAGTAACGGCTAAAATGAAACGGAAAAAAAAGGTTAGAAAAAGGTAAAACAGACGAGCCAAGGAGCCATAGCGAAAAGCTGCAATATTGAATAAAGTTAGTACCTGGCGGTCTGTTGCGCCTCATCGTGTTCACTTTGTTTATATATGTATATAGTGTAGAGACTATGTTTAGTTTTTTACGTCTTTCATTCAAAGTTTCCTAGGATTTATAGGGCATTTAAATATTATTATTATTTCTTTTGTTTTAAGGTTTTGCATGTTGTTATAGAACATGACTACTTATTGAGGTGCAAATATAGGCATATAAATCGTGAATTTTCCTTTAATATATAGCAGAAAGTCCGCGGAGAATTCAAAATGAACGCTTATCGAGAGTCTTGCAGCGAAAAGTTCCGCATCGATGGCAATGCAAACACGGCACATGGCAGCGGGACAAAATTTCTTAATTTCAGCCGAGGAGTGCCCCCACTCGTGGCCCCAACTCATGGGCCCCAACTCTCTGCATCTCCAAATTTCCACATCTCGATTTTCAGGCGGCACTCGATGCGATGCCTGTGCGTTGGCAAATGGAAGCACCAGAGTGCCAAAGCCGCAATGTGTCTGGCTCTGGGTTCATGGATGGCATGGCACACGAGTGGGGGTACTGCTACTACCAATACTCGTGTATGGCCAACATGTCTTGCGCTCTCTATGCGACCACGCCCACACAATCAGGCGCCCATTTATGCACTAATTAAAATTTTATCGTTAAATCTTGTTTGCTTGCATTGCTACAAGCAGGCACTGCAGCAGCGCCAGCCATCCAACCCAGCCTCCAATATACCCCAAAATGTATGCAATGCGAACATTTTCGCTGAAAATGTTTGGCAACAGTTATTTGCACTTCTCGATTCCCGGCTACCAGCCAGATATCCTGCCACGCCCAGTTTTGGTGGGGCAAAGGCGGAGGGGCGGTGGCCATATGATCACAGCGTTTAATGCCGGGCACAAGGATTTTCATATTTTATTTGGCTGGATTCGCAGCCAAAAACCGAGCTCCCCTTCGTTAAGTGCCGACACTGAGAATAAAAAGGGGTTCCTAAAAATAGTCATCTCCGCACTAAAAGTGATATTATCATTAGCATATTCTGATATTTAAATAAAACACATAGTATTTGAGTTTTATGTTTCCTCTTACATAAATTTTAGTTAATTACAATTTTGTTTTTCATTTTTTTCTTCAAGTGTAGACCTAATGCATGGGGGCAGACTGATTGTGTTTGACCTTCGCTGGCAAATGTGAATCGCATTTAGGCAAGCAGATTGTATTTCAAAATCACTGCCCCTGTCATTTTGTCAAACATTTTTCAAATTACACCTCATCTCGCGCTCCGCCGGCAAGTGGATATGCAAAAACAACTATGAAAACCGAAATTCAATTTCGAAATGTGGAAACCAAAATCCAAAAAGTCGTACAACTTTTTCCCCATCTGCTCTCGCCGTGTCAACTTTTTTAATTTAATATATACAGTGCGTATGCGTAATTTTTTTGGCTTTAAGCGGCAGCTGCTGTTGTGTTAGAGTGTGTGTGTGTGTGTGTGCTTTTGGGGGTGTATATTTGGGGGTGTGAGTGCGGCTAGAGCTGCAAAAGAAGCAAAAAATTTAATTAAAACGTTGCATAAATGAAATTCAAATTCGAAATTGCATGCAAAATGAATAATTGAATGGACCATGGCAGTTGACTAGCTGCACCGACGGATGGTTTAGTTAATTTTTGTCATCGTCGCTCTCTTTCAGACTGACACGCCTCAATTGGTTGGCAGAACACGGCGATGGGCGGTAAAAGTTCGCTTAGTTACTAAATTATATTATTTGCCCTTGCATAAAAACAACTATAGACAAATTTGTTAAAACCAACCAAAAACAGAAGTATATTAGAAAGCTTTATTGAAATACACGAGTTTATAAAATATTTAACACTCTCTAGCATAAAAAGAATTTTAACTCTTTTAATTCTGTTATTTAGTTTAATCTAACAGAGTACTATTTACTTGACTGCCACTGTAACTGTAACCTGTTACTGTTCATTTCCTAGTAAGTAAACAAATCAACCGCAAAACAAATTAGTAATTTAATTTTCATTGCATTCAGTTGAATATTAAAGCCTTATTTGTTTGTGTTTTTTGTTCAGCTTTTGCTAAAATAACAAAATCCGTAAAATAAATATGTGTTATGATGGGCAAATTTATTGTTTTTGTTTTATAAATCTCCTTTATGGTCGAAAATGCTTGAACTTTGTGTGCTTTTCAACTTGGCTGTGCCACGCCCACTTTATTAAAGACTAAATAGAAGAGATATGCATTATTTTGGTGGAATTTTAAATACCCTTTATAAAGCGAAAGCATGAAATACAAATTAATAAAGGAAGCTACTGCTTTTTATACTTCGTTAGCTTGGAAATATTGTGAACTAAATTGGACACCAAATTAAGTAAGCCTGCTATGTTATTCAAGGTAGATACTTAAAGTATGACATTTCTTTTGGAAACAAAATTGTTAAATTTACAAATATCAATCACTGAAAGGCTTGAGACGCTTTGAATAAATTAAAGTACCCTCTGCTAGCGCACAAAAACAAAGACTAACTTGTTTATTACCTTTGTTTAGACTTTATATGACACAAGTTTGCCTCCGATGATGGCACTTGAGCAAATGGCATTAGCATTGTCTTTCCATCCTCGAGGACCTGGCTGCCTTTCCCACTCCATTTTCCTTCCATATATATATATATATATATATGTCTTTGCATTCCTTGTGGAAAGTCTGAGCAAGTTTCTTATCGCGCCAAAATGTTATTTTTTCTCGGCTGGGTTTACTTTGCGCTTGATTTGTTTTCCATAGTTGTTTGTGTGTGTGGCTGTGAAAATGCTGGTTTATTCTATGGAAATCCCGCCTTTCCTTGGTTCCATTAACTTTTCGGCATAAGTGAGTATGCGATATATATTATGAAGAAAGGGACTTGACTTCGCCCAAAAGCAGGCGGTCCAAAGTGTGCAAGCTCCCAGCTTTGGGAGTTAATTTCCCAGAACTTTTGATTGCTCAATTTGGACGGCTTCCACGATTTTGCATATTAAATTCGCCGCTTATTCCCCAGTTTGATTGCTATATATATATACTATCTTGAATCGGAGCATCATAACACATATTTGTTGCCATGGTATAAAGCTGTTTGCTTGGCTTAGTAGCGCTTAACACGTATTTAACTTAAAGTTTAAAAATTTGTACCCTTTGAAATAGAGTTTTCCTGTATTTAACCGTCAATCTTTGTTTCTAAATTTATCGTGAATTAGTGAATTCAAGCTTTGATTAAACTAACCAAATATGTGTGAAATAAAGCAAAATTTCGTGACACACGATCTGGTGCACAATCTGCGTTGCAATAAGCGCTGTACGAGGGTTGTAAGTTCCACAAGATTTTCCTACTTAGAAAGCTTTCCTTATTCCATCTATTTGAATTCCGATTAGCGGCACCTCATGAAAAAGACAAGAATCTGGCCAGGAGCGCGATTTATGTGCGTTTGCAAGGAGGGGGATTTGAATACGGCTGCATATTGCTTGGCCGAGTTGATGCACGAGCCGTTCCAGCCATTTCCCATGGCCACCGTGGCAGTGCATCATTCGATCCGGGACGAGTTCATCGAGAGGTTGAGGAGTCGCTTCAGGCAGCTGAAGCCACACGTGGCCAATCATCCGAATTTCATAAGAGCCGTCAATGAGCTGAAGTACGGGTTGCGACCAGTGAAATATGTTCTGGCCGATGTGGCCGATGCTCCGGCCTGCGCCAGTCCCATCTTGGTGACGGAAGGCGTCACCCACTTGTTCTTTCCCAGCGGACCATCGGGATGCACCACCCTGCACACCTTCAGTAGCATGCGGGAGGTGGCGCTGGTCTTTGGCAAGGAGACGCCCAAATTCGATGCGGTCTACTTCTTCGATGAGACCATCACGGGTGTCTACATCTTGGCCAAGCTCATCAATTGTGTGCAGTTCTTTGTGAACTGCATGGATGCCTGCCTGGTGGAGATTATGCCCCACTACTTGGAGCACACGCCCATGGTGATCTACAAGCGGGGATATCACTACGAGACCCTGCAACTAGACAATCAGTGGAAGATCATCGTGTTCCCCTACAGCACCTCCATCCTGAGGCAGTGCTGCTGCCCCACTGGCCAGTGCCGTTGCTATGCCACCCATTCGGCCTGCTGTGAGGACCATTTGCAGAGTTAGGGAATGCAGGATGTGTATTCCCTCTTCCTAAGAACCTAGCCCACTCCTAGCCACTCCTGCTGGTAATTTCGGCGGGGAACTCCATCTTGGCAAAGGAAATCAGAACTTCCTCCGTCTGTTCTTCGACTGCCGGCGTCGCTCCAGAAATCCGCAGTTCCAATGAGTAGTTTGCGACTGGCAACACATGTGAGCCATAATTTTCGCGGTACTTGCCTCTTGGATTGCAAATAAAGTGGTTATTGGCTGTGGTGAACTATGGCATTGTAGGTATCTAAACCTGTTTTTTATTATCCCGCCCTAAACTGATCCATAATTTAGAAAAATTACTTCCTTCGTGATATTTAGTGTTAGAGGAATGGGTTAAAGATTTTTATTTACAACTTTCCTGGATTCTGTTGGGGATCTCCCCTGTATTTAGTGCCGCAATAATTTTGGCTGTATTTATCAAACCGTGTCCCTTTGCCCAAAACCTCCAACTTTGGCCAACCGCTTGCAGGATGTCGCCGACTGTTGGCTTTTAATAAAACTTGCACACAGCCGCCAAGTATTTGCCTTGGCCTTGCCGAAAAAGAACTTTGAGAAACCGGGGAAGTTGGAGGTCTGGGTTCTGAGATCTGGAGTCCTGAGTCCTGGGGACTGAGATCCGAGAACTGTGGTCTGAGAACTCCTAAACCGACACAAGTCTGGCAGCCATTAGTTGCGGCTGCTGATGCGGCAGCTTGTCGCCAAGGCATTGACTTCTTTGGGTTACCGCCGAGTAGTTGTTGGGCTTTTATGTGCCAACTTGTTAATGAGTTTGCCTGGATGTGGGGGTTAGCCATCCATATCCAACCATCAGGCACTCATTCATGACAGGCGGCCTATGCTGCACTTACTTACCTTCTGAATTTTTGGCATTGAAACGGAATCCTTGCTGCAATCACTGGCAAATGTCTGAATGTCCTGCTGTCTGGAATGTCTCTCCATCTGCTGCACTCGTCTGGTTTATTTGTCAGTGCTGTCTGCCATTTTGATTTGCAGTCTGACATATTTTGGCCGCACTTCAGCATTTTGATGGTCGTTGGCAATGAAAAATGGCAATGGAAAAATGATGTTGCACATTAATATTTTACCTTGAGGAGGATGATGCCTTTTAAATCATCTGACTGGATGTGCCTGAAGTATTTAACAAACATGTCATCGTATTAAAAGAAGATTGTAATGCTATTTGACAAATTGTAATTGAGTTTACTTGTAGGAAAATCAAGTTTGACAAAGCCTATAACAACTTCTTAATAAGTGGAAAACTTAACAAGAATATTTTACAAATTAATTAGATTTATTTTGTGATTCGACTACTCTACCTTACTTATAGCCAGAGGTCAAATCATTTCAGCAAGGGTTGACAACTCACATACGCTTAAACAAATTGTACAACACAAATAGCAAAGTGTTCATGATGTTTATAAAATGGCAGAACAGAACAACCAACTGAAACCGCTGCCAGCATAGAAACCGAAACAAAACAGAGCAATTCCGACCAAATGTCTCTCAAACTGACCGCAACAATTTGAAAAACATTACCCATACGCCGCGTATGACACGGCAAAGCGGAGCAGATGGGCGATAAAAAGGGTGGACATGGACCCACTGGGCGGAGGGCCAAACAACCGAACAGACAACCAACTCGAGCATGGCGAACAGTGTATTTTCAACACCTGCTGGTCAAACAAATCGTGTTCATTTCGGTACAAACACTAATTTCGACAAGGTGCAAACAAGCTGACGACGACTGGTCGGCAGGAGGAGATCTGGGACATGGAACGTGGGCAGGAGTCAGAGTGGGTGTGGGCAACCGTGGACGTGGCGACCAAGTGCCGAGCGTTGGGAGTACCGGCCCGAACAGGAACACGCTCGAAACACAAACACAATAGAGGAAATTCCACCCACTGGCAAAGGGACAGCGACGCTAGGAAGTGTCACGTGCACTGACTGTCTGCCTGTGCTTTTGCAAGGAGTACACTTAAAAAAATATTTAATATATGTATTTTAAGACTCGTTTTTACTCCTTGCAAAGCGAAGGGTTTTTAAACCTTTTCAAGTGGCTATTTCTAAGATTTTTTGTTCATCTATCATCCACTACAACACATCAATTTGAAGTCTTTAAATATTTTAAAATATTTTTAAATTTACTTGTCTTTTCATTTGTGACTTGCTGATATTTTCCCGCAGTGCTGCAAACTCCGGAGTCGCATCCTGGAGTTTTTCGAGTCTGCGTTTTCGGGCCGGGCCTGGCGTCGACAGATAAAATGCTTTTTTGTGAAAAATGTAAAATTGCATTTGTAACCGCATTTCATTAGAGAAAGAAAGTCAACCGTCAGGTAGCAGACAACGCACGTTTCCATAGATGGACCCGCATCCAAGGGGCTGTTGGTGGGGCTAGTTGGTAAAATAGCAACAAAGTTCGCAATCGCGCCGTCGAAACGAGCGTCACGGCCAATGGTGAAACGTTGAACGAGACAAAACTTGGCCAACACACACACACACAAACTGGGCAAAAACGGCAAGCAAACTATTAAATGAGGGTGTGAGTGTCGGGAAAGGGGGTGGGGGGTTTTCATGGGTCGCACTGCAGTTTGGCATTTTTGTTGACCGGCCAGGACATAAACATGGATCCTGTGTCTGGGCTGCAACTTCTGTGCCGTAGCTGTCTCTCTGCCCCACTCATTGTCCGGTTGTTAGGCCTTTAAATGTCCTGACAGGAATGTTGATGGCAAACTCCGGTTATCGATATGTGAACAACGTTGAGGCTATAAATAAATAATGAAGCTAGTGTGAAGGACTGAAATGATGTTGGGTTATTCGAGAGGACACATAAGAATGGCTGACAATTCGAAATAACTTCCAGTAATGGTGAAGTTGTGTTAAAGGACTCTATTGCTTATATACTGCAGACAATTGTATTCCTGTTAAAGAACCAAACTTCGTTTACTATTTTTTGTATTAAAATTTGTTATATTAAAGCGACGCCATATGAATACCAGAAGATTATCCAATACATATCTTATTTATAAACAATTTAAAAGAATTTTAGTTTGACCTCAACTTGCAAAAAAGGCCGGATATAAAGTTAGTACACGATGTTAGAATATCGGGCACATCCATGAGAGCATCTTTTATTTCCGAGGGAGTGACGATGTGGTATGCCATCAAAAGGGCCACAATAACCAAGGTTGGTATGGCCAGAGATACCATTATGCGAGCCACACCGACAATGGCAAAGCTGATCACTATCAGGGTCAGAAGAAGGGCCAAGATGCGTCCCATTTCACCGGGCTTCATTTCATTATTAGTCCACGCATCCAAACGGTCAAACACGTTTGCACTGAAATCCATTTCTCTTAACGTCTTTGAATTTTTTCGAACTAGACTGAAAGGTTTGTTTGAAGGCTTTCTGAAAACTGATGTGACCTGATATAATTTTCAATTGAAAGTATAGTATTTAATTTCCTTGGATTTTATTAAGAGATTCTGTTTCGAATGTACAAATATAAAGGTTTGTTTTCCGACCGCACAAACTAAATCTTGCATTTGGTTGGAGGTACAACCACGAACTTATAGCCACATCGGCAGCTGTGAAATCTAAATGGCGTTCTTGATGTCAGCGACAGGATATCTCGCCGACTGCCGAACCGTGTCCTGACAACTTGACAAATGAATGATCGGGCCGCAGTCTCGGCACCGCAGAGCGGCCAACCTCAGGCAGCAGGCAACAGACGCAGGACAATGGACACAGGACGATGGACACGGGGGCACATGGCGGTCCTGACGCGACGACAAACCGCAAAAAGCGAAACGGCAATCGACCAACAACAGCAACAATAAAGGGCAAAAATGAACCCGACAATTTCGCCGCCACCAGCAACCGCCATTCCAACAATCATGACAGCACCGAGCACCAAGCACCGAGCACCGATTACCGATCGGCAGGACCGGGAGGTCCTGCAAGTCCTTTGCCGCCTGCCATCGCCGGTCAGTTGGTGTCTGTGCATGAATTCCATCATATGATATCAATTAGTGATAGTGCGGTGCGACTGAAATGTCATTTGCAAAAATGCGCATATTTTAAACGTGACACACGCCGGCGCTCCTTTGGCACCCACATCATCCGCCCAACCATCGGGCTATCCCATCCATCCAACCAACCATCATCCCATCCAGACACGCCATGATATCTCGCTAACGGAGCGAGAGCTATGCGAATGCCCTATTCGGCGCAGGAAGGATTGATTTTGGCAGGGGTTTCAGCACTTTGTTAACTTGTTTCCAGTTTAAAAACTTATTAGCATAATAATTTTGAAATTTATAGCATAATCTTGTGGCTTGCAAAGAGAAATATTTGACTTAGGTAACTCATTAAAGTAGTCACTGACTGAATCACTTAATTGTTAAGTTTATGTATTGAATGTTTGATGAAAAGAGCATTCATTAGTCGGTTAGCTTGTCCCACCCTAATTGACCGGCTTGAATTCCCTTTTTTGTTCCGCTCGCTGAGACCATAAAAACCAAACAGAAAATGGCCAAACGGACCAAACCTGCTGCCTGGTCAGCCACATAAAAATCAGCTCGCCCGCATCAACTGCATGCCAACAACAATGGGGCGTATGAATATGCAACGATGCCGCCGATGATGACCACGATGGAGCAAAGGGGAATTGAAATGCGCCGGAGTGGGGGAGGATTCAGTCCAGTCAGACCTGCAACGGATATCCATGCAGGTGCAATCTCAAACAGAACTTACCACAGAAACACAGGGGCATCCGCGGGGGCTTGGTTTCGGGAATTGGGCGAGAAGACATGTCAACGTAACCAGAAAACGGATGGCGGAGGCCAATAAAACTGCAGCCAAGTGCAGCTGATGCAACGATTTGGTGGCTCAACCCACCCAGCGCCGCCCGCGCCAAACGCAAATTGCATTTTCAGTTTTTTATCTCAGCTGAGACCTTTCAGGGAAATTTAATTTGCTTTTTCGCCGCCGGCCAACAATATGCGGTACGTGAAAATGCCGTCGAGTGCATTGATTGTTGGCTTATTGACACTGCCAATGCGAAATTAATGCCAGCACAAATGCGCAAACTTGCCAAATTGTGCGTTGTGCCTTTTGTCGTTTTTGCGGTTGATGAGATAAGTCAGGCTCTCACATCGAATTAAATCTGATAGAGTTTGGCTTTAGATTTAAGTAACTGCTCACTTTTAGTAAATTAGCTCAGGCGTTATGTGGCTATGCTTGTTGACCTTCGACCTGAAGAGGTGACCCATTTTGAAAGCTGCTTCGTTAACAACATACTTTTGGAAATTCGATAAAAATATTCTTGATTTTTATTATGCTGCAAATAAAGGTTGATTTTTCAACGCTTCAGGGCCTTTTATTATATGGCTTAAAATTGAGTGCCTGCAGCAGTTTGATTTGACCTTATTATGCTTTTTAGAGATGGGTTAAATATTTAGATGGTAAAAGCTGAAATATTACCATTCTATAGAAATTAAAATTAAATTTTATATAGCAATGTCAGAAGTATTTTTTATGTATGTTTCTACGAATAAAATCAGCATGATTCATAGAAATATTATTTTTGAAATTTGTGGCTATTGCGCTGTCATCGCCAATTCAAAATACTTCTTGACTTTTATGCGACAACGGGAGAGTGAAAAATATAAAAACGAGCAAATTTGTTACTCGCATTTTGCTGTTGACATTTGAACGGTCGAGTTTTCAATTGATTCGCTGGGCGAAATGTGAGAAATTAATCAGCGATGGCTTAGGGCCAATGCCAATTGCCAATGGCTTAATGGCGACACGTTGCCAAAAGCGGGACTTTCCATTCCATTCCATTCAAATCTCAATCAATTGGCAATAAAATTGAAATTAACTTGCCACAAAGGCATAAATGCTTTGGCTCCCGCTTGCCACCCCACCGCCCACTCGTTTGACACAAACTTAATTTGCAGCAAAAATACGGTAAAAAGGAAAAATATTGGCAAGAGGAAAAAAGAGCTTGCGAAAAAATGTTGGCTGATTGCTCAGGGGGGTTGGGTGGGGGTGTGGTGTGTGTGGGAATGTACGGATTGTGGTGTTGGCTTGGAGACTTTAAGCCACAGGTAGAAGCAAAACAGTTGATGAAGTTTTCGCTCAAAGAAGCAGCTGCAAAAAAATAGAACCGAACGAAAGAAAATTCAGAGAAAAAATTGAAACTACCACATATAGCCACCAAACGAAATAAATTGAAAATCGAGTGAGCAGCAGGAGCAGCGGCAACAACAAAAACACTTGCCAGGGTTGTCAACTGCATGGGCAGGGGGTATACATAACAAAAATATCAAAACTCTTGGTTTTCAGTCTCTGAGGTTGGGGTAAAAGCAGAAACAAAGAAAAAATGAAGAACCCAAAATAAAAGACAAATCTAAGCTTTGGCATTCCTCTTGCTTAACAGCAAAAGTTTTTCCATTATTTGAAGATTATAGACTCTAAACATGGGCCCACCCACACCGCACCACCTCACCATTGGAAACTTGAAAAGATATGAGGGTGAGCATGTGCTGGATTGTCGGTGGTGAATGGGGGATTGGGGGTAGTCCCCTGCCTTTTCCACATCATTGTTGCTGATGATGACGTAGCTGAAAATGCTCCGCACTTTTATGACAGCCAACCGATAAGAAGTGAGGATTGGGGAGCATGGTTTTGAAAACTGGAAAGTGATGGGGCATACGGACGTAAAAGATAGATGTTAAACTTTTTCACCAACGCATTCATATTGCTTTGTTTTATGCAGATCCCCCTTTTTCCGTCGCCCCCCCTTTTGTGCTCCTCTGTCAAACGTCAATTGCTGTTCGAAGCTGCATATGCTGATTATTATTGCCACCGCTGCACGAAGTTCTTGTCCTTCTGAATTTCACTGTGGAATGATTCAATAAGCTTTAGCCACTGGAATGTGGCACTTGCCAAACAATTGTGGATTTTCCTGTCTTCGCAAAAAGACTTGAAACAGGTGAAAAAATATATTTAAAATTTATATAATCAATTAAAGTGTTCTTGAAATTGTTTATCTGTGCCATACAGATTAGTTATATCAGTGTAAAAATCAAATATAGAATAGGAAAATATATTTTTTTTTCAGTGCATTCTGTATCCAGTTTTTATGAATTTGTCATGTTTTCGGTCATCATGGGTGTTGGGGTGTTGTGCTCTCTCTTGCTTATTTTCACTTTGCCAACCTCAATCAATAAAATTGCATAGAAATGCTGCAAAATAATTCTATAGACACTCAGTAACTCAGCGAGTTTTTGGGGGCGGGGAAAATGAAAAGAATATTGTAAAATACATTTAGATGCATAGCTGAGGTGGTGCAACAACACACCTTTTGGAATCGGAAAAGCCACTCCATCGCCGTTCGTACTCAAACAATGGGAAATGCAAAGGCAACTGTGTCGAACTGTCAGACGATAGCCAGTGGGTTAAAAAATATGAAAGCAACTTTTGCCGGCTACTAAAATATGCAAATTCAAAAGTTTTCGGGCCAAATCAAGCGAAGCTGCAGACCAACAACTACACAACTGGCAGGCAGGTGTCATTTCACTGTCCGTTGCCATGATTTTTGATTATTGTGTTAGAATTTATATCGGACTTTATATAATAGACTAACGCAGTGGTCACCATGAAAACAGAAAAAGAGGTGTGCAAAAGTATCTTTTGGGAAAATCGGTAGAGGGGCACTTCTGCCCATCCTTCGGCCCATCAAAAGTTTTCCATTTCCAGTGCCTTTATTTCTGATATTATTCGAGAACTTTATATTTTCGAGTTCAAACTTTGAACATAATATTACACAAATTGTTGGTAATCTACATAAAAAAGGCTGAGCATAATGTTTAAAATATTATTGGGTACAGAAAGTTGTACGTTAAAACTTTTTATTCAGCTAGTTATTTAGAAAAATTATCGAAAGTGCAGTTAATATGCAAATATGCGGACTAACATTATAATTATACTAAAAATAATTAATAAATATTTTTGGACTTAGTATTTATATATATATCTTAAAAGTTTCTTCCGAAGCTAATAAATTGAATATTCATTTGATTAAGAAATTTCAAAAAGCGCGCTTTTGAAACTTTTGTATATATTTTTAGTAGCTATTAAAATGTTAAACTTCACTTAAGAATATTAATTAGATTAAGGTTCTATTGTCAGCACTTGTATCCTTTGTTTGAAATGGAGAAAAGTCGAAGGACTGCAATTGCTGGATGCTTTGGACCACCCTTTTCCGAAAAGAAAAGTCTGCTTTTCTTGCCTTTGTTGTTGCTTGTTGGCGCTGGGAAAACAAGTGAAGCGCATTAAAATGCAAATTTGTGCTTTTCTGCTGCTTTTTACTTTCTGTTGTGATTTGTGTGGATTGCTGGCTGCCGTTTCGCAGTTTAGTTGTGGGCGTGGCCGCGAAAATCGGAAAATCGGGCAGAGTGCTGCCCGCTGCAACCTTTTTTATGCTGAATAAAAGAATCCGATTTTTCCGCCATGCATAATCAGTTTGAATTTTTATTTATTTATTTTACGCGCTTTTCATTTGCCATTCGCGGGCTGGCTGTATCTTATTTTTCCTTATTGTTTCTTATTTCATTTGTTATTTTTTTCTTTTTTTTTGTGATTTCGCTTTGTGGGCTCCGCGTTTTACTCTGCATTTTTCTGCCGCTGCTTTTCCATTTTCCTCGTTGTGTTGGCAGCACATAAAGTAATTTATTTCACTTGAACACATTTTCGTTTCCGTTTGTTGTTTTTTGCCAGAGACTTAACAGCAGAGGAGATTCAAATAAAGGCTAAAAAAAAGAAATGGAAGCGGTTTTTGACTGCGTGGAAATATTTGCTTGTTTTTGTGCTTATTGCATATTGTTGTTTTGCATTGCATGTTCATTGAGTTATACATTTTTAAACATTTATTCCTGATTTTTGGGCCTTTTGAATGCTGCATTTTTCATTTCGTTTTTAACCGCATAGCTAGAATTTGCATCCCAAACGATTTCTGGGAATTTATGAAATGTTTTTTCCACACTACGTACATACGTACTCATGTGTGAGATTTGTTTTTTGGCAACATTTTTGAGTGGACTAATCAAATTGCCGTTCTGCAAATAGAGAAGTTGGCAATACATGCGACGACTGCCATTTCCAACTTATTTTCACTTGTTTAAAGTTTAAGCCAACTCAATGGCGTTGCCCGAAAGAGTTGTCTAGCCATCACTTAGCACCTAATTTATTGATAAACCAATGTCCGATGCCAATCAATTATTTAATTATGGAGCTGCCAGCAGTCGGCAACTATCAATAAATGCCAAACTCAAATAGCCATAAGCCCGAATCTAATCAGCAAACAGCAGCAAGAAACCGGGCTCTTCGGCGTGCAACAAGCACTTGCCACTTACCACTTGCCACTTGGGGCAACTCCATCTGCAGCTCGCTCAGTGTTTCGCCCAGCCAGTGTCAACGCCAGTCAAAGTTTCTCCAATAAGATATAGATATTTGGGAGTCAGAGATGCCGATGTGGTACGCCATCTAGACGATATGGATTTTGAAATATTGAGGATGCTACAGGATGCATATGCATATCCAAAAATAAATCAGCTTATAAAGCATGCAAATTTAATCATATATTGGAAATGCTGATATAGGAATTCGAATCTAACTTAAATATAGTTTAAATTCTAACAAATATACTAAATATAAATTTAATAGAAGCTGGTACTATTTATGACAAATGGTACTTCACCATCTTTAGAACCAAAGGAAATTGTTTAAAAGCTAATATATGCAACCGAAATTCTTAATTATTTATTTATTATTTATTTATTTTCCTCTAACATATTTCATTTCCATTTTGCATCTCTGATAAAGAGGAATGGATAGATAGATGGTCGGGTTGGTTTAGCCTGCTAGGTTCTCTCTCATCACCCAAGCTCCACTATCCGCCAGGCAAAATAAACTTTCTATGGATCTCAGATGCCTTATCGAAGTGATTGTTTAAATGTGTGTGTGCGTGTGTGTGTGTGTGTGTGGTGCCGAAGGAATCAGCTGCCGAAAGTCGTTTCCACAAAACTTCCAAATGCAAACTGATGCAAAAGTTTGAGCCCACGGAAGCAAACGAGGAATTTCGTTGTTATAGCCGTTTGTGTTTGGCATTGGCAGTTTCCCATCTCGCCAAATTGTTGGCTAAATAATTGTGTACGCCTTGCGGTCGTCGTCAGACAAAAACACACACTTTTGGCAAATATTTAAGCAAACGTGGAGAAAATAGAATTGACCCAATTACAATTTGGGCTTAACAGATGCCAATTTGCCTGGCACACGAAATTCGCGACACCTTTGGCTGGAGGCCAAGGAAAAAAAGGAATTTTTACAACTCGGTAACCGCACAAGGACACAAGAGGATAAACAGAAAACCCAATTAAGTTCCTTTTCTTTTAAATAGGATGATATGATTGCTGGTCTTTAAGATAAATTAAGTCTGATCAAAAGCCTTAAGACATCGAATATCAAAGATTATTAAGGAATGAGTAGTACAAAAGCAACAAACTAAACTTAAAAGCTTTATTATCATTAGTAGCCCCCTTGAAAATTATTCAAAAATATAATATCAATGTGTCCTTTAGCCAGTCTTTTATGGTCATTTATCGTGAGATTTTACGGTGCAAGGGCGAGGATGGTTGATATAGAAAACAACTGAATCCGTTAAGTCCCCATCTGGGTAAGGGATTCGCCTTCAACTACGTCTCATCCAACCCCCGGGCATTTTTCACCCAGTGTCGTGGCTCAAACTCAGTGAGAGACTGGCAAGTAAAGTGTTTGTTAGCGCATTATGCTGACTTAGATGCTGGGATTCACACCAACCAACCAACCAGCCAGCCAACCAACCAGCCAACCAAACGAACGACCAGGAGTCAGGCAGCCCAGCAGAACCACTTTTACTTACCAGTGTCCTCCGACCGCCCGCCTGGCAAGGATCTTGCAGCTCCTCCTTGTTTGCCAAGTGGCGTGCTGACAGCCAAAAAGGATTTTCGCTTGCCGTTGCCAAAAAGCTTAAGCCTTAAAGCCAAAAGCTAATTTTCCTTTAAGATTTCTTGTCCTCGATGCGAGGGCAAGTCAAAGTCCTTTGTCCCGCAACGGAATGCATTTTCGGAGTGGAATGGACAAATGGGACATTATCCGTTTGTGATTAGGTGTCCTGACATGCAAATGTATGTTGGAATTGAGTTGCAAAATGGGTCTGGGCTGGTGAGCAGGCTATCAGTGGCGCATAAAGCCCAAACTGGGCCATGGGACTTTGGCAATTTATGCACTGAATCCTCGACGCACCCGTTCCCGCTCAATTGCCAAAAATGTTTGCTCAACTTTGTAGCTGGCTTTCCACTGCTGCCATCGCACCTGCTCCTCGAGACGAAGTTGTAATGAAAACTTTTGCTCAAAATAATAAGTATCATAATTTTCCAAGGGTTGTCAAAAAACTCTTTTAATTTATGCTTGCCATTTCCGACCGAAGTCCAGGTCCAAGTCTGGCTGGCTGCAAAATCAACATAAATAAGCAAAAGTTGCTCAGGCCCTGCCACCGACCTCTTAGCTTCCCTTCCCCTTCACCCTCCCCCTCACCATCCCGCACTCAGCCAACTCGGCCCACTTTAAGGACCAAGTTTGCCTTTTTTGTCACTGTATTTGGGGACGGCATGTGTATTTGTGAGTCATTGCCGGTGTGTTTATGGCAAGTTGGCAATTCTGTTACAATTGCGCCTAATTTCATGCTGTACTTCGGCTGGCAAGCAAATGTTGCTGCATACTTTCAGGTAAATAACTTTATTAAAATAATGACAAGCCAGCGAAGGCTGCCCTCCCATTCACTTCACTTTTGGATCCTGTAGGAAGGATGCTCGGTCGGATTTTGTAGGACGGCTTGGCCTTTGACTGGGATGTCACCTTTATACTCGTTCGTATTCGACTGACATTATATTTACACGAAAAAGAAGGAGCGTAATGCCATAGGTTGGGTGGATATAATTAACTAGGGATATTGGGATTGTATAATATTATACCCAAGGATGACACAGAAATAACTTATATAAGGTGCTACAGCTATGGATTTCCATAGGACATTAATCCTTTCGTGGCATTCTTTACTAGAAATCTATACTATTATAATATTTTTTTTAATATATCATATCCCATTTTCTAAATGTCTCCACCCCTGTTCAAAATTTGCCAGCCCAAAGTGCATGCACTTCATGTGAAGGGCAGCTGAACGACTCAACTTTAACTGACGATGTTGGCCAAAATAACGCTGTTACCGAGGCAAGTTGGCCAGGTTCATCTGGGCCCGGCTGCTGTTATTTTGGCCCATAATGCACAACGAGTTCCAGCACGAGAGTGTAAGAGTGCGCGCGCCCCGAAAATGTGACGCTTCTAATTATGAAACTAAGCAGCTTGTGATTTGTTCAAGCGTGAAAATGGCTGTCGACAACAGACAGCAGCATGGTCGCCGAGCGGGAAAGCGTGGGGAAATCGAGGGAAAATCGGAGGAACAGCGGCAGTTCAGTGCGAAGCGGACCTCGTCTCGGCACGCAGAATATTATGGCAACTTGTAAATAAGCCGCAGCTGGCTGGGAGCAACGAGCAGGTCAGGCCACGGACTTTGGATGGCTGGGAAAAGCGGGAAAACCGGGAAAACCGGGAAAGCCAAAAGCAAATTTCGCCCCGAAAATTTATGCAAAATTATTTCGTAAAGTTTGCGTTGCGCCATCGCCCATTTTTCTGATGGCAAACTGCGACTGCGACTGATGCTGCTTAAGCCTTTTGATGATGGCTCCTCATGGCTTCTCCACCAGCACAACCCCTTCCGCTGGGGATCCCTTCGTGGAGTTCATCGCCATTGCCGCCGACAAAGTTTAGCATTTTGCGCGACAAAGTGGCAAACAGTTTAGCAGAGTTTACGACAACACAGAGCCTGCTCTTGTCGCGCTTGTCGCCCAACGTTGCGTATACGCCACGTCGGCCTCGGCTCAGTTTATGTTGGCCAAAACCCACCAGCCCCTTCCGCCCTTTCCGCTCTTTGAGTGCGGACTATTTAATAGCAGCTGCCATGCGGCCATGATGCTAATTACAGTTGCCATTTAAGTGGTTGCACCAAAATGGCGGCATATTATTTTTTTCGCTCTTTTCGCAGGTGGTTCGGTTGTCGGGGTTCGGCGGTTCAGAGGGGGGGAAATTACTCGGAAAGGTGAAGGTTGGCCAACTTCCGTGGCGGTTCTGTTAACTGGGTGTTTGAGTTGGCTTAAAATTGGATGACACCTTGTTATATCAGCTGAATATTTTTGAGCTGCGATGCGGGATTTTGTTGAGCACAATGATTGCTACATTTTCGGTTATAAATTGGATAGCAAAATACAGTTGGTCTATATATTTGCGTTATTAAATATAACATATGCCTTTTTATAAATGGAATGGATGTTTTTAAGAAATTAATTTAATAATGCAAGCCAGTTTAACTCAAGCTAGAATCTTCTTAAAGATACTTGTTACTTGTACATTTTTTCTAAGGAATTGCTTTTTTTTCACTTTCAATACCATTTTCTGCGAATTTTCCTTGGGACTTTACGCACTTATCTGTAAGTTCAATTACCAGAAACTCGTTTGCCAGCAGCCCTGAAGAGCTCACGAGTTCCATCCTCAAACTGGAGATCCAATCAAAGTCGAATGTTTATTGTTGGCTTAATCGAAAAGGGTTCGCTGTGCAGTCGAATACATCAAACATACCGAAGCATCGCATTTCGCTCCGTATTCTGCCAAAAATTTCAGTTACAATTTCCCGGCATCTCCTGCCGCATTCCATGGCTAAATCGCAAGTCTCGAACATGCTCAGTCCGTGTAATGCGCGTTTAAAAAGTTTACAAACTTTCGCCAAGTTCTCAGCGTACTTTTCCGTCTTTTCCTTTTCGCCAGTCTGCTGCAAATTCAGTTTTTCACGCCGCCTGCAACTTTGTGGCCACCGTCAAGTCGATTTGGGGCGTGTGGAAACGGGGGCACGATGCCACGCCCATTTCGCAGCACGCGCCTGTTTACACTTTTCGCGCCGCTTTGATGTATTTTCGTTGCCCCACCGAGGCGCTTAAACTGCCAAACGTGACCATTTAAAAATGCGCCACGTTTGCCAAGTAAAATAACAAAAAAAAAAAAAATGGGAAAACTGAGCGGTGCTGCAAAAACTTTACCAATGCCTCGAACTTTGCCACCAAAAATGGTGGAAAGGCCGAAAGCCGCCAGAGAAGTTCGTGACAAAGGTGAAAAGAGCAGCGTGTTCCAGGGCGTGGCAGTCATATGCAACTGCCGCATGGTTGTAAAATTTATGAAAATTGATTTTCCCTTAAAAGGCCAAACCGATACCGAAACCGGACAACTTAATGCCAGCAGCCTGGGAAATGCGGCAAAAACTCCATTTAATGACGTTTTGACTCGAAACGTGCCAGACGATTTTAATAGAAGCATCAGAGTTTGCTTCTTTTATTTTATTTTAAGTTTTTCCTTTCTGCTTTTTTGATTGCTTACGTGAGCGTCACGCACGCGTGTTGCCAACCGTTGATGGCAGGTGAAAGGTTGGCAGATTGCCTGATTTTTTTTAGGGTGGACTATGGACTATGTTTTCAAGTTCTAAATTAAAAAAATATGTAACAAATTTGATTTTTCATAAAAATATCATCTTTAATCCATGAATTTCAAGTAAATTTATGAATAAATTTGCCTAGTGGTTATCTATAAATATCTTAACAGCTTTACAATATTTTATCCTAATGCTCAATATCTGTTTTAAAACCGTTTCTTATTATTTTCTTAGAACGAGAGCATCCCTGAATACGGCTATAAAAACGTTAGCATCAACGTGCCAAAAAAAAAAGAATGATGCGCGTTGCAGGTTCCGGTCTAGTCGGTCTGTACTGGCCAAGTTAATTTTCTATAGCACGTTGTTGTCATTCGGCGCTTTTATTGGACATTCGACTCCGTTCCATCGCTCGAATGGCCCCTCTGATCCATTTGGGTCGATTTAATTGAAAGGAAAACATCACGGGAAAAGCGTTGAGGTGAACGCTGGCTAATTCGGTAATTTGCACGCAATTGCATGAGTTGTTGACCATATCTATAGAGCGAGTGGATGGGAATTGGGATCTGCTCAAATTTACCTCGCTGCGTGTGTTTATGTGCACATGGACATGTGCCTGCCGTTCGGGTTTGTTGACTTCTGGCAATTGACTTAAATGACAGCCTTTGTTGTGCCCCTTGTATTGTCCACCAGCATGACAACATGGCGTATGCGTAATGTTCATTTGATGTGCGTGCTTCGAGCTGAACGCGAACTGATGAGGCGTTTATTGAGCTTATACTGGACATGCCTGCCACTGGAAGATGAATATTTTATACAAATAAGAAAGTATGGAAGTTTTATATAAGTAAACCCCTTGAAGTCGCATTTCCACAAGTTATATTACATAATGTAATGAAGAATTGTTGAAGACAGAATAACTATATAATAATATCCTTAGGTTAAAAACCCATTTCCAGCAGATTTCGGGTAATGCAGCTTGAAAATGCAACTGCAATCAAAGTCAAATTTGATGAGTACGCAACTTGAGAATAAGTTTCAACTTAAAGTTCATTTCTTTCTAAATCCCAAACAAACTTTGAAAGGCTCTTAAAAGTGGAGGACGACCATGGGATGTGGAGCCGGAGAATCCCGGGAGCATCCTTCTGTTTCTGCGAATGGGAGTCTGTGCCACGCTGCGTTTAACACAAATGAATATGAATGCGGGCCAGGGAGTTGGCGATGGTGATGGTGATGGCAGTTGGTGAGCAGACGGACTGGTAGAGTGCTAAATAAAATTTAATGTAGTGCGAAACGTTTATGAGCTGCAACCGCAACTGATGAGTTGCTCTTGTTGTTGTTGCTGGGCGGCAACGAGGCGGAGCGGTAAATAAACAAGTGGCAAAGTGCGCAAAAAGTCGACTGGGCGTATCAGCTTGCCACCTCGCGGCTCCTTTCATCAGCGTTTTCATTTGCCAATTGAAAAGTTGCCCGGGTACTTAAAGTAGTTTTTTCCGAGACCCACACGGCGTATACGCATTTTTTGCACATACGCTTTGGAGTTAATGCATTTGGCAGGCACATGCGGTAGAATTGATTGAATTTAATTGAAATTCTATTTTGCAATACCGAGTTCTATGCAGCTCGCACTTCAACTGCACCACATCGACATCGAATTTCGACAGCTGAAGCGCTGCTTGATTTTCAATTTAAATATGAGAAAAAAATTTGCATTCAACTGCAGTTGGCATTTGCCCCGCCAAGTTTATATGAACAATATTTTTTCCCGCTGCGCCTTTGGGCTGGAAATCGCTGGGGAAGCGCTGCTTGTAATTGACAGCACCAGCACCTCTGACAGTTTAATTATTTTTTCCTCTCCACCGCCAAACACTTTTCAGTGGTTGCTTAAAAACGTAATTGAAGTGCATTTTTGCCACCATTATTATATGAACATTCGTTGAAAGCTGGGCAATAAGAATGGAATTTCAACTAATTTCATATACAAAAACTCTGGCAATGTTATATTTTTATTATTGGGAGCTAAATGTATATAGTTATATTCTAAACTAAATATATATCACAGATCATTCTCTATTTATAAATAATTCCTAGTGTTAATAACCTTAATATACGTCACTTAAGCCGCCTACTTTGATGGTCCACCATTTTACTTTCTTCAATTGGTGCTTTGGTTCTGAACAGCATCAGTACTTCGATTGGAAAACAAAGCAGCGAAAAGAAAAGAAAAGAAGCCAAGCTCACCTAGTGAAGGAAAAACTTTTGCGGACCCGCACTCGTTCACCTAAACACACACACACACACATAGACAGGAAACCAACGGCAGGCGGAACCCATAGACAATTTCCGTTTCCTGTTGTAAGATGAACAGCTGCCCCGTTGGCGATTTCTCCACTTCTTTGCCCTTCATTTCCTATTCTTTCTGCCGCTTTTGTTGTTACGAAGACGTCGGCGTAATAGCGCCAATAAAAATGGCCGCCAATTGTGGTTAAAGTGCGGACCTCTGGGGTCCAGCACTTGAAATGCCCGGGTAATGGATGAAATTGTAGACCTGGAAATTGAAAACGAAATTGGTTCCCATATTGGCTTAAATTAGCCTAAAAGGTTATCTTGTTAGGTAAATAGCACTTAAAATATAGTAGCTTACACTTGCATTATTTTACAGCCGGTTTATTTAAAAATTAAAATTATATTTACAAAAACAGAAATTTTTTCTCTTCGAAATGTATCTTAATTTTCAAGGTATTACTTGTTGTTGTGCCTTTGAGGATTTCTTAAAAGAAACTGATGTAATCATCGAAAAGTGCTCGCCAGATTGCAGCTCCTTGACTTACCTTCTTTGCCTAAGCACATATCATGGGCCAAAGATGGGGCTAAGCAGGACATTAGCCTGGCCACTTACCAAGGACATTAGTCTGCTCAGCCCTTTGCAACCATTGCCACTAACCTGTCCAGCTCAAACGCTTTGCTGCCTTTTAATGCGTTTAAGCGCATTTACTTTTCCCTCTGCCAGAAAGCTACTTACTTGCCATTCAGCTGAATGCCTTGTGGCCTTGCCATCCGCCCATCGCCCACCACCACCCACCTGTTGCTGGCGCCGAAGGCCCACCCACATGTGAGCTGATTATGTTAATGCGCGGACCCGTTTAATCCGATGGCAAGTCAAAGAGCATTTGTGGTGGCTGGGAATTGAATTAAGGAACAACCGAAATGTATAAACACAAAGTTTGGAGTTAAAAGTGCGCTGGCAATTAAAATAAAAGTTGGCCAATTTTATTACGATTTTATGGCTTTCACTACAGAGGTGGAATTGCCAACAGGTCAAGCGGGAAAAGTATGTGTGTGTGTGTTTGAACTCTCTTTACGGCACTTTTCTTATTACTCTTTTTCTGCTGTGTTAATAAGGGAAATAAGGGAAAGTCCTTAAAATGTGAATGATGTGCTCAAACTATAAAGTTTTAATATAATACAAAAATTACTACTTGAGTGCTAGTGGAGTACTTATTTTTAATAATTATGTAGTATTTGTAAGACCATTAAGGATTTCTATTTTAGTATATGAAAAAAAGTTATTATAATGTTACAATAATTGGTACTTATATTATCTATTTAATTAATTTTCTTCTGATTAAAGAGCATTATGTGGTCGTGTTGACCTCAGATACACTTTCTCCTTTCGCTTTCCACTTTCTTGGTTTTTTTTTTTACCTTTCCCTCGCCTTTGTTTGCCTTAATTTCCACTTTTGGCCTTCTTATCGAGAGCGACGAGCTTCAGGTTCACCAAGTTGACCCGCATTTTAAAGCTGCTTAAATGTTCGGCAGACCCCCATTGAAATAAATGAATATTGTGCTGCGGGGTCGAGGGTTATGCTTTTTGGGGGGCCAAATGGGAGGCAATTTGCGGGCGGGAAGCAAACAAAAATTCATTAAAATTTTGCATATTTATAAAACTGGAGAATGACCCCCGTTGCCGCCTTGGGGCACTTTTGTTTTTAAAGCGACTCCCTTTCCGAATTTTCTTGTTTATGCTTCGTAATGTGGCGAGCTTAAGTTTGCAGCGGAAAAACTCAAGCCGAGTGTAAAATATTAGCAGCGAAGGGAAAGGAGCAGAAGGAAAAGTTTTTAATATGCGGATAGCTTTAATTAAATATGTTTTCCACTCGGCGAACCCAAAACGCCAAGGAAAACAAAAACGAGCAAACCATTATGTGTGTGTTTTGGGTGTGTGTGTATGTTTTTTTTTGGCATTTTTTCCTCACTCGAAACATAAACATAAATGTTGGTCGGTGTGGCAGGCTAACAAGCATTTCACTTTTCACTTTTCTTTGCTTGTTTTACAATATTTTTTCTTTACTTTTTTGTTTCGCTTACTATTTAGGAAAAAAAAACTTTTACAATATGCTTAATTTGCGTGCATTTTGTCTTAGTTTACGTTCATATATTACACTAATCGATTTAAAGTTTTTAAGTTAAGTTTTAAGTTAATAAGTTGATTACGGAAAATGAACTTTGAAGTATTTGCCTGTTATTTTATTAATATTAATACATTAATTTTACTGTGATAAAAATCACCACTCGGCACATTCCGTGCAAGTACTTTACTTGCAGGGAACTTTTGTATTTTAATTTTCCTCGCAGCCTTTGTTCTTTTCCTGCAGTCATTGTTGTGGCTGATTTCTGGATTTCTTTTTTCACATTTCTCAATTTGCCGCCTCCGTGGAAAGTTTAAATAAACATAAAATGGGCGACACTGCCGTGGAAATGTGTCCCTTTTCCCCATGCCACTTTTCACTGCTGCCCACATATGAGCGTTGAAAAACAACAAATTGACATATCGAGGCCGAAAAATTGCAAAAGCAGGAGACAGTAAATTTGTGTTTCGGTCTCGGTTCTTTTTGTTGTGTAAATCGTTGTGAAATTCATCGGATATGAAAATCTAATGATTTGTAAAGGCGTCGATAAGCGGGAAAAGTGTAAAGGGAAAACAGACTGGCCCTGGGGTCCTTTGGGAAAAGTTTACAACGCCTTACCCCCTTGAATGTTGGGGTTTCAGCATAGGCTGGGAAAAGGATTTTCAGCATTTATTGAAATATTATTATGTGCTCATATGTATGAGCGAATGTCAGTGTGTGTGAGCAAAAAACTTTTCATAACTTAAGCCACACACATGCACACGCACACCACCCAGCAAATTAAAGCCAATCCATGTTTGCCTAAGAAAATTCAGCTGGCTAAAAAGTTTTTCTCATTCCGGCCAAAACCAAAAATCAATTCAAAGTTTCGCCCCAAGCCTTGGCTACTCCATTCTCTGTTCTTTTTCTTTCGGTTTATGGGTCATGTAGTGGAGCATCTGGGAGTATCTGTGAACTCTATATCGGATTAAGAGCCATTATCTTTTTGGCTTAATCTATGCTCAACGCAGCGGGAAATTTATTGTGTAAATTGTATTTATTTTAGATTTATAGATACATATGTCCGTGTATAAGTACATATAAATTTCTTAGCTCCCTCTTGAGCCGAGATTTCTGGTCTTTCGTGCGGCATTAAAAAATATTTACAGTGTCTAGACTTGCCAGCGCATAAATCAAATGCATGCGAGATTTCTCTGTTCGCTGCAAAAAGGAAAACTTTCTGAGTTTGCAACTATGTGTGTGTTCGCTTTTAATGTGCAGCGTGTGGCAAAAAGTGCTAGAATAAGAAATATTTCGAAGCTAAGTTGCACCGCAAATGTATTTAAGAGACTGGAGAAAAAATTAAAATTAGTAACAGACAACTCCACTCTATCTATGATGAAATAAAACCTTTCCGAACGCCAATTTTGTAATTCGCTGAACTCTGGACTTAATACTTGCAATTGATAATTTTGTTGTACACATATGAAAACTTATATAGAAAATTATTCGCCACGTCTCAATCCACTTGGGTCCAAAACAAAACGCATGCCGAAGGCAAATCGATCTGTGGGCAGATTCATCACTACACTGAAACCCATTTGCAGTGGCAAATGAGTGAGGTATCTGGGGAAAAACAAGATGAACTATGATTGGTTTTTCACGAATGATCCTTTACCCACTTTGTCCACATAAAGCCCACGGATGCATCCGAATCGAACATCCCATGCACGGCTGAGTTCCAGAAGTTCCACTGATAGCATATTGTGGCAATGGTCTTTCGGGTATTACGATTCCACGCCAAGAGATTGGCCATCTGGATATGGGGATGAATGCGCTGCCAGTAGCTGACGTCCAATCCTTGCCTTGATGCAGTGGCAGCCAAGGAGTAGTTATAATGAGAGTAACTATAAGAAATTTCCATTAAATAAGGCTTGTTATTCATGATACTTTTACAATCTCACCGTGCTGCGAGTGCCAGATCCGGAGTCAGCTTCTGGGGATCGTTCCACTCCAGCAGAAGTTCCCCGCCGAGTGCCCAGTGGGCGGATACCGATCTCATCACGGACATCGTGCAACGTCCATTTTCATTCCGCACATTGTAGAAGTTGGCGGTCCACGTGTCGCATGGCCTCGTCCACTCGACCGTATACTGGCTCTCCACCGGAGCGGTTTCCCTGGCCTTCTGCAGCACGGCCTCCATGCGAAGGGATTGAAAAGGATAGTACAGGATGTTCAGGTTGGCAGCGAGCGAAGTGGGATGTATGTCGCCCATAATGGTTGGGGTATACTGCAAAATATTAAACAAGAATTACATATATACCTTTGCATCATGTTATTTATAATTTAATTTTTTCTGGTAAATTATAAATTAAATTACCATAGTATCGTCTTGAACCCGAAACGTGTAGAGTCCTCCGAAGCGAAACCCAGATGGCCTTATGTGACTGAGTACCCAGGAGGCCGTGATGTATTTGTTGGGAGCCAGGCGGTGGAGGTAGTCCAGTTCGATGCCATCGTAGAACTTGGGCATAACCCGATGGGCCAGGATGTGCAGATTCTGGACATTGCCGGGATTCTTCTTGTTGCAATGCCCGCTGACGCGTTCGAAGCAATCCGGGAAGAAGATGCCCAGTTCAGAGTTCTTGTAGGGAGGGCAATTCTTGCATGACATATCGATGGTGGGTGGGTGTTTTGCTGGAGAGATGTGGAAGAAACGGCAACCAGATTAATGTAGAAGTTGGTATAGATCTTGCGCTGTTCGGGTTTTTGGTGGCGTTTGATGAAAGCTGAACTGAAACTGTTGCTTTTTATTTTTACTCAGCAACAAGAAACGAAAATGTTACATAGACCTGATGTTCGATCAAATATTTATGATATACATGAATGGTTTGGGGCCGTTTGCCTTGCAGACAGCGCATTCAAGCAAAAATATCATCAGCTGTCAATTGTCATTTTATGCGCCATTTCGTGGGATCCTTTTTGCTTTCGCCAGCCTTTCCGCTTTTACATCAGGCTTGTCACACCATTAGGCGCATTTCACACTTTTTACATTATTTATATGCCATCGTCTTCTGCCTTTCGGTTTTTATTCTCTTCGTCTGTCGCCGACGCCTGCTTGGCCTGTTCCTTCCTCTTGCCCCTCTTCACTTGTCCATTCGACAGGACATGAAATATTTAAACAGCGAGTCCAAGCCAGCTCTTAAAGGATAATGGTTGGAGATGCGAAGATGCGCACGATGATGATGATGTATGTAGCACGCTTCGCGTGTGACCAGGGTTATGGTCTTCATGGACGCATTCGGTTTGGCTTGCTATCTGACTCACGGAGTGGAGTTATGGATGGGATAATCTCAAGCGACAAATCACTGAAGCAAGTTGGGTAATTTCTTGATTAAATTCAAAGGATTTCTGTATGCGAAAACCAATGAACTTGAGAACCAATAACTTTAATTTTTCAATGACGATTCCGAGCGAAACTCTTACAAATAAATGTAGATTTTATGGTGTATGATGGTTAATTTCGACAGAGAGTTATGAGCAGTAAGACTTCCCTCCGCTAGGTGGTGCTTTTTAGCAATCTAAGAAACAGATCCAAATCCATTCCCAAACCCAAAATACTCGATCCTTGAAAAATTAACTCGTAATGAAAATCGCCTGCTTAATCTTCCGTGTATTGCTTAAGACATTTGGAAATGTAATCAAATGCTTAAAGCTTAGCAAGGAAGCTAATACGCTCAGTGGGAAGAGCATAAATGACAATGGGAATGACGGTTGCCAGATGTCCTCTAAGCCGATTTCCAGTCGCAGTTCATGAAAGCAAATGCAAAAGTTGTTTATTCAGCAGCTCAGTCGCGGCTCGGGCTTTTTACTTTCCCACCAACCTAACAGCCCAGCAGCTCTTCATAAGCCAAAACCTCGTCTTCCCGGTGGTGAAGACATCACTTATTTAGACGCCAGCACTTAAATTTATCACTCAGCCAGCAGCTGGCGGACTGTCTGTCTGTCTGTCTGCTTGGTTCAGCCATTTGCTTTAATGTAATATGCTTAAATATAAAGGGGAAATATAAGGGGATCCACCCGCATTCTAAGTTCTGCAAATCAAAGCTCAACGCGGCCGCAGAACTTTTGCCAGAAAACCACAAATGCTCAAAGGGAAAGGCGAATTATTTGGAATGGGTATTCGACATGATAATCATAAGTAAATAACAAAAGTGCCCACGAGAAAAACTCGATCACGCCTAATTGCTAGGACATATTTAAAATCCATTATACCAAGTTATTTTAATTTTAAAATAAAACCTTTATCTTTTAATATTATTAAGCACATGCAGTTGAATTGATTGCGACTATCACCCAGTTTTTTGTAGATTTGTAAATCCAATTATTATTTATGGCAATTCGTGTTGTTATTTTTCCGACTGTTGCTCGGCCACAAGAGCACACTTACCTTTTTTTTTAAGGTAAACAATATTGACCCAATTGTGGTAAAGTTTTAAAGTTCCGGATGAAATGCGGAATCAGCAATCGGATTTCCAATTCGGAGTGATAAACAAACTGAGTGTACTTTCAGTAGAAGTTCGCTTTTAAGGACAGTTAAATTTACAATACTCGACCTCCATTAACTTATGAACTTTTTCTCGTATTGCAAAAACTTTGTGCCCGCTCTTAAGCAAATATCCAAATGAATATAAATTAAAATTGAAATATAAATGATACGCTGCAGGAGAAAAACACTGTGGGCTAAGTAAGTAAAAATGCAACAAAAAAGGTATATAAATAAATAAAACAAAAATACGTCAACATTTAAAATATTTACTGTCCAGCATTGTAAAAATTGTAAAACATCGAGGGATGAACAGAAAAAAAAAAACAATTCAATCGCATTTCGATGCACAATTTATTTATTTATCTTGTGTTTACTGCTTTTTTATTGAATTCTTTTTGTTTGCATGTGTGTGAAATTCGTACTATCGTGTTTATTTTTTTAATTGCTCATGGTTTTTATGCATTTTGCATATAATTTAATTTTATTTATTACGTTTTAAAAATGAGACGAAAAAATATACAAAAACATCAAAAAGGAGTTGAGTGGGCTATAAATTTTTAATATTTTGAGCAATTTCAATTTTTGGTGCGGCGCGCGGATGTGAAAGGCAGCACTTCTGTAAATTCGTTATCAATAAATGTTATTTGTGTTCACTTAAACTCTTGTTGTGTGCGTTTGCCACCTCGGGGGAATTGAAATGGGATTGTAACAATTACAATAAAAAGGCTTAAAACGTAGTGAACAGTCGTTGTTGTTAAGTGAACAAATATTTATAATCTAAAATACATGAATATTCAAAGTGCAAACAAATTATTATGAACTAATGCAGTGAAAATACGTAATACATTTTAATGTGCTATTTTAAGACAGAAACCTATGTTTGATGTGTAAACATTATGTATAAATTTAGTGATTATGAGTTTTTGGGTTCTATTTAATTGATTTGGTTATCCCTTTTAAGCGCAGAAATGGAAAGTGCTTTCAAGTAAAAGCCGATTCTTATAACCCTATTCCACCTCTCGAGGGATCTCAATTCCTTCACACTTATTTCAGCTCCATTAAATATTTACAATGAGGCAAACAAATCAAAGTGACAACAAACAGAGGCATCTCCCCCAGAACTTTTACTGATTTTCGCTTAAACAAATATTTGCATACCTCGCCCGATTTTCCTCCAGAGAATGAAAACGAGTATATCCCTTTGACTTGACGTGAAAGAGTTCGCAAACCGAGTCCTTGGCACTTGGGCACGATTTGCATTAAGGAGCGACTCGTTGAATCTCCCTCGTGCCATCGAAGTGGCTAAAAAGTGACTTCGACGCTTTGCCATTGGCATCCATTATTTTGTAATTATTTAAGTGCCTTCAATGAGGCACCTTATTGATGATGACAGTGGTGCTGCTGCTTCTGGCCCCCATCCATGCCCATCCATCCACATTCGCCCGAAGCGGCGCTGGGCAATAAGTGAAAAAAATCAAAAAGCCATAAAAACTTTACACAATCGAAACGTGCAAAAGTTGATTTTTGCCAACGCCAGCAAGCAAAGCCGAAGAATTCGCCCATCGAGGCCAACAACAAATGGAATCGAAGGGAAAATAAAAAAGTTAGACAACAAAATCAAAGGGCGGCCGGCATGGGATGTTAACTTACTTCGTATGCCCATTTTATAAGGAGTGTGATCTATTTGTAGAATAAAGTGTAACAAGGGGTTTTGAAAATGTTAAATATTTTGACGGAAAATGTGTCATTTGTATTCTAATTAAAAGAGGTATGTGGTGTTTTTCAGAATAAGCTTTTTTTTAAGAACCGCAAGTAATGGGTATCTCTTAGTCGGCGAAGTTTGGCTGACCTTTCACTACTTTCTGTTTCTCTTCTGCAAAGCGTGGGAGGCTAATATGAGGACAGCAAAGGACTGAGGAATGGGAAAGGAGGACGCAGAGTGGACAACAGGGGGAGAGTGGACTGAAAAGGACAGGCAGAGTCGACCCATAAAAAACGAGAGCGAATAAAAAGCGCAAGAAAATTACTTTCCGCTCTACAAATTTTTGGAGAGGGTAAAATACAGAGGCAGTGGTGCCAGATTAATGGGAACTTACTTGTTTTTAATTAAACAATGTATAATATTATAAAACAAAAAAAAATAATATAACATCACCCATAAATATGTTACAAGTATATTGTCATTTTTAATATTTTGGCTTACACATTTGCACATTTCGTCACACTGTGCGACATCGAAGTCAGCAATCTTGGCCATCCACAAAGTCAAGCGTGTAAAGTAAGAAAAGATGCGAGTAAAAACCTTTTCCGCCTTTTCAGCTTTCCTATCGGCCCTTTTGAGGCATTATGTACTGACAATTTTCATGATTATGCGCTTACGGATTTCGAGAGTGTCCAGCTCCAGTCCGCAGTACTCCGTGGCATCCTTCCCTATCCCAATCATCATCTCTCAGTGTACGGGTGAGCGCAGCTGTTAAGCCTTTTCCGTTTCCGTTGTCGTTTATTTTCGTGCTGTTCATGACTTGACTTTGGCGCCTAGCTAAGTATTGATAGTATTGGATACCAACGACATGGACATGGATTGGGGGGCTGAAAGCTGGGGCTTCCTGGTTATGGCCATCAAAACGGAAATGAAGATGGGGATTCCATTCAATTGGCTTTCGGAGGATGCCAACTTCATGTGTGAGTGTTTGAGCTGCTGGCTGGGATGTGAAAAGTGTTGCCAATTGTTGGTAGCTAGACATTTTACGGGTAATTATCGAATGTGCTATCCTGGGGAAGAGGGGATGGCCGATGATTGAGTATCCATTGGGGAATACGGGAGTGCTAGAAAAGTGAGTGATAGATTAAAGATAAAGCCCTAGGGTTAAGCACTCGGTATATGGGACAGAAGATGTGAAAGCAGATTATCTGAAGTATGTTTATGTGCCATCATCCCTTTGAAGATTAAGCTACTGAAAATGAAGAGCACACATTTTGAAAATTAGCTTGAGAAGATTTTAAAGGTTCAATTAAATTTACTTACCAGTCTTAAAGATTACCGTAACTTAATCAAATTTAATGAATTCCCCTTTCCTAAAGTTTTACCCACACTAAGTGTTTCCTTTATGCTTCGACTTTCATTAGCCGAAATTTATATCCAAGTCAAAAATTCAATTACCGCTGAGCGTTTTGATTAGCTACCAATATCGGAAAGGAATCCGCGTTCGGGCGCAAATCTTGGCCATAAAATTGTCATAACTGCAAAGTTATTGTGACATTTCCAATAAACGGAGAAGAGGGAAAACGCCAGCTGTGTCTCCTCCATTGGAGGAGTAGAAGGGACAGGAGTAAAACTCCCGTCTGTTCGTTGGTTAATTTACTACAATGCGCCCAATATGCAGCATAAATAATGCCGAGCATCCGACATAAATAACCGGGGATGCTAAAATTGGCAGGAGGAAAACGGGAGTCGGGATGGTTAAGCAGCTGCTGCTGCAGTCAATTTCAGTGTTCGTCTGTAACTGTAACAATTAATTAGAAACTAACAAAGTTCCACTTGGCAGGCGCTAAACTTGTCCCAGGACTCGAAGACCCAAGCGAACCGAATCGAATCGAAGGCGACAGTCGAGAGTCGCAAACGAAAACGAAGACTGTCGCGCACATAAAGCGCTTTTAATTGATTTTCTTGTTACGTGCGCTGGAGAATCGGAAGCGAAATTGTCGCTTCTGGCTCCTTGGAGGTCCAACTGAAAGTACCCCAGCCCAACGCCAGTAATCGTTCATTCATTCATTGGAATTGTAGTTAATTAATAAATTATTCCGAGCGATTGAACCAACAATGTAGCAGAGTAAAAACTTTCACTGGGAGCTTTAATTACCTTTTGGTCGCAGGACTTAGCCAGTGTCTCGCCTTCTTCGTTTTTTCATCTCTCTAGGTTGGTTTTATTCTGTTCGCTACAATTAAACACATTTCATTTGCGAATGTTTATGGTGCCTGCATGATGCGTATACGCAATGTGTTCGCTCTGCTGCTTGCATGTCGCGTATACGCAGTGTGTGCCGTCCGGCCAACACAGCCTCGTAAATGCGTGTGCGTGGCCCATTCGAGCGTACATATTTCTTTTTAAAGATACGACCATGGCATAAATGTTTAGCCACAGCCATGCTTTTCTTGGCTTTCTCCACAGCATGCAATTAAATTTCGTTTTATTTTATGTCCAGCAAGTGGCGCAGCATAAGCCTGGTCTCAGGTGCGTGGTAAAAATGAGGAAATTTATTAAAAGACAAATTAATTTCTGACAATATTCAGTAAATGCCACAAATTTAGTAAAGGTTCAAATAGGCTTGCCTTAATTGCTAATTAAAGAAGTAAGAAAATGCTCTTGTGTTTACTATCTCAATTTATACACATTAATGGAACTTTCTATAAAATTGGTCAAACCAATATATTGCAAATACTTTTAAAGTTGACAAATTTTCTTATTGCAAATATTGCTTTCCTCACATTCACATTCTGATTTCCAGACGTATTAATTTCCACTTATTTATTTGTTGAATACACATATTGCAACTTTTGTGTGTGCAAGGAAATTCCATAAATTCAAAAGGCAGCCGAATGGTAAATACAGTTTTCATAAAAAATAATTAAATAAACAGAACATAGCTCGGGCTCAGAGAGACCAGAAACCAAAAGGCATTAGCAGCAGATTACTGTCGGGAGGCGTCGCTGGGACGATTGGGGGTCACGTCCTGCTCCAACTTGCAGCTTGCATCTCGAAATCCGACTCTGGCCCAAAGAGTCATTAGCAATGTGACCCAGAAATGGACTAACCACATAAAATTTTATGCTGTTTGCCATAATAAATTTAATTAAAAAATCAAATTGACTGAGAGAGAAAAGTCGGGGCCGAACTACCAGCATCCACTTGAACATTAGCCCCACTCACAGACCGACCGAGTCGCAATTTGTTGCCTACGAATGTGCTGAGTAATATTTGGGTCAACTTCTGCCGGTCGACAGTCGCCTTAATGGCCAGCAGAAGGCTACAAACGAGTACCAGGCAGTCAGATGGAATTATCAGACTTTACAAAATTGCTTTCGGACATCTGAAGTGCATTTTATGGAAAGCCTAGGGGCAAAACGAATGGCACAAAAAATTAAGCGCAAAATAAATGTCTTCAGCTCACCTTGAGCAAGTCGAAAGTTAGGAGAGAAAGTTAGACAAAAGTTTATTTTTTCAATTTACTTTCTCAGTGGCTCTTCTTGGCTGCTTTTCATTCCTTATCAATTTGTTGGAGTTTTTCTTTTATGAGCTGCCAGTTAATTAGGAAATAAAAGAGTGAAAGGGGAGCAATATCTGGGCGGCTAATCAGCTGAATGCTGTGGAAGCAACCAACTCAAAGGTGTTCGAACCGGAAATGAGGTAATCCAGGAAGTGAGCTGAAATCAGTTTGGAAAATACTAAATGATTTTCACCTTAATTGACTAGAGAATCAGCTGAGGAGTAGCGAAGTGATTGAACCAACCCCTTTAAATCTAAAAACGCTCTTTAAGCTTTTGTTAATTCGTTTATTGCTTGTATTACTTATAATTTTTTATAGGAGCGATCTCATTTTGTCCAGGAATTCATCTATAAAGTCGGCCTCCGATCTGTTGAATCGCCTGGCGCGATCAATACTATATTCAAAGTTTGGCTCATCATTCAGACGCTTATAGGCTGCTGCCCTATAAAGCCAAGCACGCAGATATTGTTCGTCAATTTTGGCCAACACATAATCGCAATCTATGATGCCTAGCTTAAATTCGCGCAACCTTAAAGTATAAATTGATTGATTTATAATAAAAATAATTGATTTTTATAAAAAAAAACTCACTTGATAAAGCAAAGGGCCCGATTTACGTACAGAACAGGTGAGTCTTTAATGTATTGTATACCCTTTGAATAGTAGTCTTTGGCTAAACTAAAGTTTAGTTTACGATACTCGCGATTTCCCATCCGACGAAAAGTTTCGGCCACATCTTCACGCTGTTCTCTGGCCAAAACGCGATCATCGGATTCCGAATCAATCTGACGCATAAACGTGAATTGATTCGTGTTAATTAGGACTCTTTTCGCTTTGCCTCGACGTAATGTTGTGCTGCTTGCAGCACTGCGCCGTGTCACAATACATTTTATGTCATCCATGGTAACCAAAGATTTTTGTCTTTTTTTTGACGATCTAAAAAGAAAATTGGGTTTTAGTAGATATGACTCACCGGTTAACTGGCTACCCACTCGGTCTTGTTGGCATTTTCAAGCACGTCTAGATACTCGATCACATCTTCTACCTTGGTAGGTTCATCATTAAGAAACGACTCGTCGGCTGCGGGATGCTGATATATAAAAAGCTCTGGTTTGGGTAGTTCTAAGCCAAATGGTTTTTCGTGTTCATCTTTTTTGTCCAGTGTATTGGCGGGCATTTTAAGTTTTATATTTTTTTTTTTACTTTATTGTGTTTAAGTATAATAACGTGTGATGTTGTGTGTTAATACACTGTTGTTATTTGACAATAAAATCATTTCTAATCGGAATACTTGCTGATATCCACCCAAATTTAAAATTCTTTTCGACTAAGCCTAATGGAATATATTTTATAATTCCCATTTTGCTCATTTCCTTTTGTCATCGTTATTCCTTGCCTTTTCCTGCCCCTCACACCCACTTCCTGCCATCATCTGATTATATATTCCTTTCAAATTAATTGACTTTTGCATCAGCAAATTAAATTGTCGCGACCCAGAATCTTTTGCGCTCCGCCACAAAACCAAAACCAATCCAGCTAAAAACCCGATTTAACCCAAACCAAACGAGATTCGAATTCGCCGCCCATTGGCAAGTTTCCTTCTGTGATTGTGCTTCTTCACTCCGGAGCCGTAGGATATTTTTGCATAAAATCCTGTGCGCTGCGAGCGATTTTTAATTTGAATTAAAAATGCATCATTGCGTTGATTTTAATGCACACACAATTAAAACGGCAAGTCAGGAAATTGCCAAATGCATTTAAAAGCCATGAGAAAATCCAAATGCGAAAATCAATGAGCAATTGTGAATGCAAATTGGAAAAATTCGAAGCGAGGGGTTTAAAACAAGAGCAAAACAAGACAGCAGATTAAAAAAAATACGTTGAGCGCGTTGAAATTAAATGAACTGAATGTAAATCAAACTAATGTTGAGCTGACAACATACGCACATTTCACCCCTCTTCACATCGCTTTTCCGAGGAAAAGCTGAAAAGTTTCGCCTGCTAATCGCTAATTGCTTTTAAAGACAGACTGGGGAAAATGGTGAAAATGCTGGTCTGGGGTGGGCTGTAATTGTCGCGCTGTTCAAAATGCTCAATTTGCAATGCAAATGTCAAGCATTAGTTCGTCAGCTAACGCCTGCTGTCAACAGATGGCGCCACCGCGAAATGAAAATACTTTTATGGCCCGCAGTGTATGTACAGTACGGTGCGTGCGCGGGGTGAGATTGCAGATCAAGCTGACAGTGTTTGGCAACAGCTTAGCGCACAATCAATTAAACTGGTTTATTGACACTTTTCCTCCGACACAGACACACACACACACACGCACACTTGACACCAACACACTGCACAGTGAAAATCGCTTAAGAAGGAGATAAGGAAATGTCCTTTGGAACAGTAAAGTACTCTGTTAAATAAGAAAAAAATGTTTTTATATTTTATCGTATTAGTATATCACTAAAATTTGTATTTTAGCAAATGTTGCCTGTTTAAAAATCTATTTTTTTTTCGTTTCTTTTGGGGCTTAAAAAGCTAATGTGTCAATTTGCTTGCTCCTTAAAAAGAACGCACTTCAATTCACCCTATTTCATAAAATCTTTTTCCCCAACGCACTTAGCACCCCATCTACCCTATAAACACTTGAACGTCCCATACGCAAAAAAGTAAACTGTGCAATTAGTTGACTTAACTTCTGTGACATGGAATTGCCAATTTATTAAGCACAGCACAAAAGGCATTTTTCCCCGACTCCGGCCACGAACTGTCTCACTTCTGTGCTCAAGCAAACGGAAATTGAGTGTCCTTGCAGAAGGGATTTATTTATGGTTCATAGATTAAATACTAATTAACACCCAACCACACAAACGCACCCAGTGTGTGTGTTGGCATTTGATTTATGTGTGTGGAGCAGCTCGAGCCGCCGCCTTTGTGCGTGTGTCCTGTAAGGATTAGACGGTTGGGCGGTGGGTGGGTTGGTGGGTTTGGTGGGAAAAGAATAACAGGGCGGCAAAGGACGAAAAAACATTTGCCTGGCCCACCAATGGACCAATGGACCATTGACCGAGGTCCTTGTCCTTCCTCCTCGACTATTATGCGTATCTTAATGCCATAAATTCTGCTTAAATTATTGGGGTTGGTTAACACGCTCCATTTCCATTCGTTTTCGGCTGCGGCTTCGGATTCGCATTTTCTTTTATGCTCCTCACTTCTTTTTGCCTTAGAGAGCCCCATTGTCTGTCCGCTTATGCGGGGGCCAACTGTGGCCACCTTTAAGGCCGCGTTTCGAGACGCAAATTACCATATAAATATTTGTTCCTCCTTTATTTTTGGTCGGCTACCAGCCATTTTTCGACCATTGTTCTCAGTGCACTTGGGTAGTAGGTGGTTTTTTTTGTGTGTGTGAGTTCGCGCCTGGCAAATTTATGTGTCTGCATGTCGCGGACGCGTAAAAAACCTGCATAAGAATCAGATTCACTGCGTTTTCAGTGGGTGGGGGGTGCGACGTATAATCAAGCGAGACAATGCACATAAAGTCTGCTCAACTCTTTGCAGGTCTGAGTGCGTTGATTAACGACTGACTGTCCGCTGATCCAGCCCTGGAAATTTAAAAATTTAAATAAAAAATTTATTTTGATAAATACACGCTTTTTTTTTGTAATTTAAAAGGTCTTCTTTGAGTGTAAATTGAATACTGGCATTTTCCATTTGATCCACACAACTGATTATGGTATTTATCGGACTACGCAAATGAAAGGGGAAACTCGTCTCTTTGCGAAGCATGATGGTTTAAGTCTACCTCATTTGAATGCACTAATTAAATGTGTTTTACGGAAAATCACTTTAAAATCGCTCTCCATGTGCGATTCATAGTGAGTCCTGCTTATGTCCTTATATATATTCTGTTTACGAGTCCTGCTGAAAGATTGATAGATCGATTTATAATGGGCTGGCTTTATGTAAAGGCATTTTAAAGAATTTATTTCTGAAGTAAATATATGTATATTTGTTGATTTAAAATAAGTTCCAGTTTATACATTATAATCAATATTTTTAGCAAGTATGTTTTCTAAAAGGCTTTTTAAAAATCTCACGATTTGTATCGATGAAGGCGATGGATAGCTGTTAAATTAAAATTATATCGGATGATATGAATATGAATATAATTAACCTTACTTAATTTTTTATTATTTTACTTTATTTATTTATTATATTTTTAAAAGCCTCTAACGAACTGCTTTTTAAAGAATTAACAAAAAATCTTTGATTGCCTTAAAACAATCATTGTGCTCACTTATTTTTTTCGATTATTCATACGCTGATTAATCCATTATGGCATTCCGCATGCAATTTGTTAGTGGAAAATCCGCTACTTAATCGAATTAATTAAAATTTCATATCACGCTGAAAGCCCAAATCGCGAAATGAAAGTGTACAAAAAGACCGAAACAATTTCAAGTTGAGCGCACAAAAGCCGACCGCATATCAAATATGCGTCTAGGTGGGCCAGCATGTTTGGGATGTCATTAAATGCAAATTTATTTAAATTTAATTATTGAATATAATCGGCGCGCAGCTCTGAAATCGTTTTGGTAATCGCAGCCAGAAAACCGGTTGAATGTTTTCGCTTGGCACCAATTAAATGCGCTGCTGTAATGCACAGAAGGGTGCATCCATTCCACATTCCCCGCTGCTGGTGTGTGGAAATGCAAATATCCGCAATTAAGCAATAATAATAAGCATCATTAATAAATCATTGCGAACGCCACAAAAAACTCCAATATATGCATAAATTGAACAGCCCGGCCAGTCCACAAAGAGTATTAAAGTGGCCAAGTGGGGAACCGACCCACTGAGAACCACTGACAGTTGGTGGTGCACTCATGTGCGAGACCCTTCCTTTGTGGCTCCGCCACCGAGAAGTGCAATTAACAGTGGGTTTGCGTTTAAATCTTTTAAACTTTACTTTACGTTTAATACTTTTACAACATCAAAGGCCATTTCTACTACACATGGGTGCAGAAAAATGTATTAACATGGACACAAAGCAGTGCTATTAAGGAATATCCTTTATGACTTTTCAGCAATATTATCTATGAACAAATAAGACAACTCTTGGAATATCCTCATTGATTCTAAATCCTCTTATAAACCCTTTAAGCAATTCTTTTTTATAAACGTATGCGTATTTCTAGGAAATCTACTGAATCGATTTCCATTTCCGGAACATGTAGCAGCGATTTGTTGGAAGTTACTCCTGTACCTTCGTACTCACCAACTTCAAGGAACTGTATCTTCGGAGCTTTTCAATTGCCTGTCGATATTTCAATTTTCCCCCCCAAAAACCCATAACTCATCGATCACGACAGTTGGCTTTGGTGCTGTATAGACTTAACCCTCGCAAGCAGTTTCGCGTTTCCCCCCCAAAAACGAAAAGCAATTAAAACGTTTTCCTTTCGGTGGTTTGTTTTGGAGGAATCGAGCTCCAACGAACGGACGCCCAAACACTTGACACTACAACTACGAGTTACGCTTTCCTGTCTCCTGGTCGCGTATAAAAGTTTAGCACATTCTTCTTGGACACTCTCGTAAATTTCGAAATGGACGTTTTTATGTGTGTATGGCAGCGGGCACTTCAAAAAATTTCAGTGCGCACAAATTTATTGCAATTTTGGTAATGAGTGTGCAGCTGGAAAAGGAGTTGCTGGGTAATGAAAAAATAGAAGAAGAAACGGGGCAGGACCTTAGCTTCTTCCTTAATGCTGTTAGTGTTTGCCTGGCGGTTTTCCTGCTGGTTTGTTGGCCCGTTCGCTGGTTTTCTTGTTTGAACTTTGTGGCATTTCCGCTGCATTTCTTTTGTGCTTGTTTGCCAGCGGAAACGGAAGTTTTTAATGTTGCCCATTGGCCGTAGGTTCGCGTGGATCGCGCTCAAACGTTTGCCATCATTGTTTTCGCTTAAAATTAAATGTTTTCCCCTGGCCAGATACTTGAATGAATGCTTTAAAGTCCCCAAACCCTGGGCAGCGAACCAACAAAAGCGCATTTCAATGCTTTATTTTTGTGCAAAAGTTTTGTACAAGCGGCTGCCCGCATTTTTGTTGTTCCCTCATATGGTAAAAGGCCTATCCGCAGAGCAGGAGCCACAGTCCAAGATAAACATACTCAAACGAAAAGGGGACACTTCAAGAAAATATGCTATTCAATTAATTAATATTTAACAACTATTCCTTTAAACAGTATCACTATTAAGCTATGCTACAAATCTATTATTCTATCTATATGGTATCTATATATGCTTATATGTTCTGATTTAGATGTCTTCTTAAATTTATTATTTATATTTAATTAATTTTCTAGTGATTTCTTTCAGTGCACTCAGAGGTGGATATCTCGGTGAAGGGAAGGAGATGGGCTTGCAGAGCGTCAAGTGCGTTTACGTTGTAGCCCAAAATGCACGTCGCTCGTAAATCTCGCGCGTGAAAAACATCAGTTTTCGCTGTTGGCCAAAACTCTGAGGCTGCCGGCCAAAGGGGTAATTCTACAGAGAAAGGGGCGTGGCTTCAGGCGAGGGTTTCGTTTTTTGTTTTGCGATTCGGGGTTTGGTTGGCGGTTTGGGCCACGCGGTCGCGTGGCTGCCCGTCTAATGCATATGCATAGCTTCAAGTTCTGTTTAAACTCTGGAAGTGAGTTAAAGTTGCTAATGGCATGGATTATTATTTACATATGGGGCGTTTTAAATATTTTCTGGAATTTTCTATACCTGCACTGGATCCCTTTCAGCAATTAAACTTAGTTAAAGCAATTTGTATGCCCTTTAATCCGATACCATAGACCGTATTTTCCACATTCTCGCACCTGCTAAACCTTCTAAAAATTGTTTCCAGACCACTCGAGGACTACTAGCTCCAACTCGGCTATTGCCCGTGTGACATGGTCTTTGGTTACAAAACGGACCTTGCAACTGTCATATACTTAACCGGAAACCGAGATCAGCTTAAAAATCAGACAGCCATGGCGGTCCGCAAAAATGGTGGGAAATGGGGAAAATGGCGTGAACGGGGGGTAAAAAGGTGGTCACGGCGGACGGATATTGCCCAGCTGCCTTTTGTCGCGCCACTCGGCAGCTTTTGATGTTGGCTGTTTGTTTTGGTTTCATTTTTAATACCCCTTTTCGCAACCCTTGTGTGGAATTTTTAACTCACACCTGCTGGACGACACCCCATCTTTTTTCTAAGCCGCCCGCAGCCCCAACCCCCCAAACCCGCTTGGCCACTTCAACTGCTCTCGCGCTGTGATACAGAAATTAATTGCGTGGATCGAGTGGCCCACTGAGATGGGTGAGTGAGTAAGTGTGTGTTACCAAAATGTTGACGCTCGCTAAGCCAGCTACCCGCTTTTTCCGCCCTGCCCCGGAAAAACCCATAGTCGTCCGTCCACCCGGCGAATCTCGAACCGCAGAGCCCCAAAAGTGACAAACGCAAACACATTTGCCGGGCCATCCGACATTCGCCATCCGCCAGATACTCTGTATCCGTATAGGTACATATATAAGGGGATATACATCTATCTGCATCCACGTGCCGCTGTGTGCGTTGCAGGCACTTGACGAGATTTGTTTATTTGTCTATGCGAATGGCCGTCTGTGGCCGTCTGTGTTTGGATTTGGCCGTCTGGGCAGCAGCAACAATAAAATTAAAGAAAAATCTATATATGCATATCAGCCTGATAAAGGCCAAAAAGAGCGGGGTGGTGCGGCAGACAGACGGGACTAAATCCGTTGAAACAACAGCAAAACAAATCTGTGAATCTGTGAAATCCTTTTGTATTGTTCGAATCAGAAGACCCGCAGAAAATTCAATTCAACTTAACCGGCAGCAAATTGCTGTCAACTCGAAATCGCCTTCACTTTTTTGGAGCTCCGACAAATTTTTATTGAAATACATCAGTGATAATCAGATAAGAACTCTTTGAAGTTGAAAATTGGGGTATCATTTACGTACTGGAAACTTAAAAAGCCAGCTAGAATAACCAGATGAAGTTCCGGAAATTCAAGAGCCCTTTTTAAGTGAGTTTTATGTTTATTGGAAATTGTTAAATTGTTTCTGCGTACACCATTTACTCACCTCTAACATGTTTTAAATTAATTTAATGAAGCTGCAGCTCCGTGCACTTTTCATTAAGTTATTTCCATACCGTACGCAATTTGCAGATTTTTGATTGAATTTTCCACCGACGAAGGCCACCACACTGGCTTTGAATGACTGCACAATTTGTTAATTCGATTTTCATTCTATCTGCACTTCTCACTCTTGGTCAAACCACCCGCTTCAATTTGTTTAAGCAGGCAAAAATGTTTAATCGCATTTAATTATTTAATTTGTTAGTTGGCGGAGAAACTCGGGCGCTGCATGCATTTATTAATTATATTCGGGCATGCATAAATTAATAGAAAGTCCATTGTGAGTTTTGAATAATTTATACTAAAACTTTAACGAGGAAATTTGCCTACTTCCCCTCTGTTGTTTACAATGCAGAATTTTTTTTATGTTCTATGTATCTCAAACATAACGATGACATTGCAAAATAATAATGAAATATTTGTGTAGAGTTCATTAATTTGTAATCAGATAAAAACGTGTAAAATTTGAGAAAATCGGCTTTAAACAATGTGTTGCCATTCTGATTAAATATATGTAATTTTATAACAAATTTGTACAAGGACTTGGATTTGATTTTTACGTGTTCATAGTATTTTCTATTGAATTGGGTTATTTTAAAATAATTAAAAAAAAAAAATAAAGATTAAACATGGCTTCGTGTCTTTTAATTAAATCAGAAACTATGATTTCCTTTTTTGTATCTATTTTGTTTAACATCCATTAGCTATGTTGTATTTGCCAAATTAGCAACTATAACGACTAGGACTCTATTGTATTTAGCCGTGCATTAAATAGGAAATCCATTCTGCTTGAAAATTCGAGCCAATCTCAATATTTATGGAGCACGGATCACACAAAGACGCACTTAAAGTGGAGGGGAGGCCGTTAATTTCGGCAAAGACGCGTAAATATTTATACGCAAATCGCATATGTCTGAAACGGGAGGCATTTGCTCATTTGTGGAGGTCAACAAGAGATTTCCATAATGCTCGGGGAGATTGTGGGAAGGGTATGGCTTTTGGACGCACCTGCCGCTTGATTCCTTTCGGACATTGGCCTGGGTGCCTCCGATTCTCCGATTCCCCCAAGGACTTTTGGATGGTGTGGCAATCGTGGAAGGGGCAGATTTTGTGGTCAAAGTCGAGTCTCCGAGTCGCCAATTTGGCCGCCAGGCTATTTGTGTATTTGTTGATTTATGCAGCGGCTGGGGCTTCTTGGGGGCCCACCTGCAGAGGCACTTGCGCCCTTATTCCCCTCCGGGAGCCCCTTCGATTCTCCACTGGCCCTGGGCTGTGCAGTTGGATTATTCAAAATTGGAAAATCCCTTCCCAGCAACCGAACACCCACCCTCACCCACTTGGTGATTTAGCGTGTGCCTTGCCCGTTAACCGCAATGCAATTGTAATTACCCCGAATGGCTTCCGCACCAGAATGGGCGCCCAACTCCGCATCGCATCGATAGCACTGCCCTTTTGCCCGCCCACTACTACCCAATTTTTTCTGCTCCACTCTTCGCTGTGTTTGTTGGTCGAGCAGTGCTACAATTAGTTCCAAATCATAAACGCCACTTCCGCCTGGTCTACTTTGGCGGCAGCCAATCCATGCCACTTGGTGGCCCAAAAGGCCACTGGACAATTGCGTGTAAATTTTAAATTTTAATCGTTTCTCTGCACGCACTCAAAATGCAACCGCAGCCAAAACACAACGACAACAATTGCATTCAAATTGTATGCGCATTTTTGCATATAGCCATTGTGCGAAGATAAAGAATGGCTCGCAGGGGTTCCTGAAATTTAAAGCCACTGGGGCTTTTTATTTTAAATATGGTTAATCACTGGAAATGTATAATAATAAAATACCCTTATATTTTTATCAACTAAAATATACTTTTCAAGTAGCTAGCTACAAATGTTTCCTTTAAATAGAAATTAAATAGAAAGTAAACCGGAAGCTTTTGAATGAGTTTTTGGCTAATCTAGTATTCAATTTTATTCATCTGCATTTTATTTTAAATAATGTTCGAATATTTTTGAACTTATTGATAGCAAATTTAAATATTTGCTGATTCTTTTTGTTTGGTCTAAAAATAAAACTGACTATTTATGAGACTACTTAATTATATTTTATTTGTGAGTAAATTCAATATATGCACAAATGTAGAAATAAATGTTTATATTTTTGACTTTAAATATACAAAATTTTGCGACTATTTTCCCTTAATAACTTACCAATCATTAAAGAATTGCCATTTATTTACTACCCAGTAAATATTTGTATATATTTTAATAATTTCATATTGAGTGAGAGGCTTTTTAAGCAAGTAAAAATTAAATTTTGCCCGGCCACGTTTCACCCCCACCCCCATTTCCCCTTCCCCCTTGCCATCGCTGGACTCGCACCATTTCGCTGTTGGCATGCGTATTGCGTATCTGAGGTGTATCTGTGTATTTATAATTTATATGCATTGTCAGCGAGCGCAGGTTGGCAGTTGCCATCTCTCATGCACTTGGCTTACCGGTCCACCCAACCACCCACCTTTCTGCCACCTTTTTCCCCCCTTCCGTCCCCTCTGCCACCCTTCTCCATTTGCTGGCAGTGCACTCAGTTGTTACAGGCGATTGTTTTATGCGTTTGCACAGACACCGAAGCGATACTGCATTGTTGCATATTTAGCAATAATAAAATATTTAGTGCCATTTCCATAAATTTATTATCGCCACGTTTCCGAGAGGTGTGTGCTGCAATGGTGCATTGACCATTCATTGAACAAATAGTGGAGTTGGTTTTTGCCTTTTTGCTTTACAGCTTAAATACATATTGGCCGAAGCATACGGGGCGTATGATAAATATGGATTCGACTGCGCCAAGATTGAACTTGCTTGTGGCATTAAATATTATTTTTCTATCAAAATATTCTAGGTCCTACCTCTGCTGTCTTTGTAGCCCGCTCTCATCCCACCAAACTGACCATCTGCAATGCAAAATGGCCCTGCCAAAATGATAAATGGCACACCTTCCACTTGGACAATTAGGTGAGAGGCCGAAGATGAGGAGGGGTTAAGCTCTGTTCAGCAATTTGTTGCATGCATTGCGCAAATATTTCCCAGACATTTCAGGCATTTTCGCCCAAGGTTGCACGGAGGATGAGATATGTGGATTCAAACAAATGCCGAGACATAGAGGAATTTATTGCGTGGTGCTGCGATTGGAGGTGTTTCAACCGGGTCACACTACCTCGAAGTAGTTTCATTTAAATATGTTATTTAACCAAATGAGCCCTACCATATTTTCATTTTATTTCCAGTCTTTTTTACATACACAGTATACAATCCTTTCAGTGATTTATCACTGTTGCATTTTTTACTCGCTTTGTTATCGATAAACGGCAGATAATGTAAATACTCGATGATGTAATATATACGAAAATAATATTGCACTTATTTATTTATTTATTCCGTTTTTTTTTTTGTCCATAAATATTCGCTAAATGATAATCATAAACAATTTTGTCGCTTAAAGCTGATGGCAAGGAGAAATGCCATTGAGGCGACACAAGTTCAGGGGGAATGCGGAATTGATACACACCATTGGGGGATTGGGGGATTATTGTTGGATGATAAATGTGCTTAGGGTCGCGCCGACTGTCAATTGTGTGGATAAATAAAACACAGATTTAACCATATATTATGGTCAGCGTGTGTTCTGCAAATACCCGCACATTTACAGCTTTGCACCGGGAGTTTTGGAACGCAGTGTTGCAGCGCCGATAATTTGAAATAATTTAATAAATAGTTAAGTGTGAATTGAAGTTGTCAAATCAATGCGCACTCTTGATTTGTTGCCTGTGATTTTATAAGTGCTGAGAGCTACCTGTATTTTCCACTAAACTTTTAAATTCTATCAGGTATTGCACTTATAATCACCCATTTTATTGAACTGCTGAGCTACTGAGTTCGTATACGAATAATTTCGTTGGTCTGCCAAAAACCTTTGTCGTGCCGGACTTCAGGCTTCTGTTTTAGCAATAATTTGAGTGTGAGAACTTTAAGGATTTCCCCCATCAATTGCTGGAGACCTTTTGGCCATACGTGGACGAGGAAGTGGACAGAGGAGAGGGCTATCCAATAAGCAGCTCGAGTTGCTTTCATCCGGTTAAAAGAGGTTGCCCGAATGGCAATGGGGAAAAATCGGAGGCCAGGGACTGGGGGAGATGGATCGGCATTGTGGCATCTCTTTTCGGTCAGCTGCAGCACGCAGTTCCTTTTGTTAATGATACTCTTGCTGGACATCAGCAAAAGTCCCGGCAGGAGCAGCAGCATCCTCGTCATCATCATCATCATCATCATCTGCAGCAAGGATGCCACATCGAGAGGACGAGAGGTGAGGCGAGGTAGACGGGAGTAACTGCAAGGATGGCTCAACCATTTTGTGGATTTATTGACATTCTGTGATGTTATTAAAGTTGATTGCCAGAGACTGTGCACGTTTTTGGCTTAGACGAAGTGCCGGCCCTCGTCCGGCAGAGCTTTCCCTTGCTGCATCGCATCCTGCCCCAGCATCTGGTACCGCTGACCCCCTCATCCTGCTCTCATCGGGATGCAGTCCAGCTTCGCAAACAGGCAAAATGCAACCGACATGAGCTCACTGCGGTCAATTCGAAAGAAACAATAGCCACAACAACATCAATTTCAAAGGGAGGGAAAGCAGCTCGAAATAGGTTCAGCTTTGGAGATCGAAACTTGGAATACCCTTAAGGATATAAAAGCTAGTACAGCCAACGAAAGCTAGTCTTGATATCTTGCTACACTTTGGAATGGTTAGTTAGTACATGCTAATGATGTATTTAATTAAAGATTTATGAAATGAGGAAGCAAAAAATGCGCTGCAAAGCATATCGACTGATATTTAGTTTAGATTATTCAGTTTATTATATAAATATCAGTCTAGAATTTCTTTCATAGAGTATGAAAAGAAAGGAAGAGCTTCGAGGCAATCAGGGTGGGCACATCATCATTGTCATCATCATCATCAAGTCTAATATGCGCATTATTGGTTTTGTCCTGTTTTGTTCCCCCGACTCGTGAGTGTGTGTGTGTGTGTCTGCTGTGTTGCAGTTATCCCTAATATGCCTTGCATGTTAATACGTTTATCCTGTCCTGGGAAACACACACAATAAAGGACACCAGCGCACACTCAAAATGCAAATATCAAATGCAAATTCTATGGCGCAATATTAAAATTTACGAAACAAGAGAAAAATGAAAAATGCTTATTTCTCTCTTTCTCTGCCTACGCATAAGCCTCCCAAATCCTTTTGATCTTATTTTTTAATTTTGCATTTAATTTGGTTCCTCTGCGCTGCCGCTTCTGCTGCGGGTAACACATGGCGTATACTTGATAAGTATTATATGAGCGCCTGCCTTTGACTCGCTCAATTTCGCCTGATAAACTTATTAAAAAATATATGTACGCAAAGAGACGAAGCCAGAAATGAATTCAAATTTTGTTTGTGTGCTGTTTGTTGCATATTAAATTTGTGTAGTCAAATTGCTTTTCAGTTTTTTAATAATAATAATATTATGGCTTTGATTGTGTTTGAAATTTAATCAAATTTAATATACTTAAAAAAGCATGCAACGCCAAAGTTGCATGGCTGTCTCTGACCCACAAGCAATTTATAAATATTTTTCAATATTTTATGTTATATCTTTCCAAAGCCCCAGTAAGACACTTTCCGCTTATAACAAATTTCCAGAGATTTCCACTTCTCATATCGCCATCTTAGACGCATACACACACACAGCGCCATTTCCGCAGTTTGTCAACATAAAAAGGTTAACAAGGTAAATAAAACACGCCAAAAGGTAGACAGCGAATGGGGTGAGGCGAGTACAAAGGGAAAGTGGGCTAAAATCAAGGAACAAGGCCCACAAACAATGTTGCAAAAGGACGCAGGCAAATCTTTGTGTCAGTTCAGTGGAAGGCTTTCTTTTTTAGGTGGTGGGGGGAGGCAAGGACGAGGCTGGAGGTCCTTTCGGCGGTCGCGGCTTCCTCTCTTTTTTTCTGCTCTTTTCAGCTCGGTGTGTGTGAATAACAACATTTTAAACATGTTTGCCTTTTGCTTTTTTGCCGCGCACGCCGGCGTTTATGCAATTTATTTCTGCACGTTCTTCGCGCCCTTTTGCTCGGCTTTTTATTTCTTTTTTTTTTCGCTTTTCCAGCTCGCTTACAAAGCATGCCCGCCGGCTGGGCAATGTATAATCTTTGCTTGTCTTTGGCTTCATACCGCCTGTCGCTGGAGTTGAACTCTTGACTGGCACAGGCCCTTTTTGGGAGCCAAACAATCTTCGTAAAGGGTACTATCCACTACTCAAACATATTGTAATCAAATTAAAGGTACACGAGGAAAATCTGGAAATTGACTTTGTAGTAATACGTATTGCCAGAAAATCAATCACAAATATAGTTTCAAACAAACTTAAGTAATTTTTAAAAGTAACAAGAAATTTTATAATTCATTTTAACTTTACATGTTAATTATAAAATTTAAATTTGATTAATAGCTTTTTTTTACAATAAATGGAACATGGCTTAAGAAGGATTTATAGGGTATACAATAATGGAAATTGCCTCATGCAACAATTTTTCTTCTGTTGTATCTTCGCGCTCGCTTCTAAGGTGAAAAGGTGAGCCGAAAAGTCGCACAGCTGCAGGCGGTCAGCGATTGTGATAGCGCAACGGAAAGCCCATTCAACTTTAACCGGAACTTTAACATAGTTGATGAGTGATGAAAAAACAAGCATCTTGGCAGGCGGGCCAGCAAAGTTTAAAGTTCGAAACAATGTCGGGCTTTGCGTTGAGCCAGAAATACTTGCACCCCGCCATCGAGCTGCCACTTCCTGCTTGGCTATGCAGCTCAAGTCGCCGCGCTTGACACATTTCTCCAGGGACGCTCTCACGTCCTTGCCCTGCCTCCTGTCGCCACGTGTCCCCGTATCCTGTCCTGGTGCTGTTGTCGTCCTGCTGCCCGAGAGCAACTTGTCAACGCAGTCATCAATGTCCGCGTGACAGCAGCGCGCAGCATCGCCTGTAACTATGCCAAGCTTTTGCAATGTTCGCACATTTAGTCTGAGCAGGCCATATCTTCGGTTAACCCACTAAGAAGCAGTGGTCAAAAATATACCTCAAGAAATAAAGTCAATATATTATTGGATTCATACTAACTAACCTAGTTTTGCTTGGATGTATTAACAACCAACCCTCAATATTTTAATAATACTTGATTATAGGGATTTAGGATTATGCTCTTGCGTTCAGTGGGTTAAGATCTGTTGCAAGACACGCAGTGGGTTACTGTGCCATTGGCCGTCTTGGGTTAGGAACTCTAAGCTTCGGCGACTCTTAACCAATATTAATGAGCAAATTCAGCAGGACGTGCGCCACATTTATTCAAAAATTGAAAATAATATTCTTCGAGATGGTGCGCTCATAAAAAACGAAAGCAATACTTTAAAAGTGTAGTATTAAAGTCATCGATGTAAAGGCTAGCTTTGAAGTTGTTCAATATTTATTATAAATTTAAAAGTGATGTTTTGGATACATGGGTAGTTCAAAATATCTAGAAGAACCGATTGCAATGTGCAGCAAAATAATATAGTTTTAATAAGTTATTATCCATAAATTGGCTGAGCTGCCACATTCAATGACATATGAGCGATTTCATGTGATTATAGTCATTTTGATTATCCTAGATGCGAGACAAAAAAGAAAAGTACAAAAAACAGAAAAGTAGAAAAATGAAGGGGGCGCAAACTTTACCAACTGGGTAGCACGTGCGGCCAATCCTGGCAGTTTTATCCTGGCTGCCAACTCACCCTTTTTCACAGGGACAAATAAAGTTGTGAATCACCAGCGAGAGTGAAAAAAACGTCACGTGCTAGAACTTTCTTAATTTAAAAGAAATTTTCCAACAAACTCAATTAAATAATTTCTGGCACAAATAAAGATGAAAATGTGTGTGCGGCGTGGCGGGTGCATGATGGTTTTGTACAATTTTATATGCCACACGGAATCAAGCAGCTGGCTGTCTGGCAAGACAATTTTAATGCCACAAAATTTTAATTGAGCTAATCCGAAAAACCACAGGCTGCTCCATGGCTAACGAGCCAGATGTCAGTTGGCTTGTCTGTCTAATTTGCCAGCATACACATGTTGCATGCTGCACGTTGCCAGCGTGGTGAAGGGAAGTGGAACCTAATGATAATTGCTTTCTCGACAAGATTAGCCAAGTTGGCCATTGGAAAAACATGAGAGTCGGGTCTGCCAGTTGATTCACACACTGAGTTTCAAATACAGATCAAACATATAACAGCGACTCAAAAAAACACAAAAATGGATGCTGATGAAAGCTTTTTGACTCAACGGTCGCTACTAATGGATGTTATGAAGCAGCTTGAAGATCTTCAGAATGCCAATAAAATGGAGTGAGTAGCTTCAGAAACTCTTTCCAGACCGCAGTACTTAACTGGGATACTTCCACAGCACTGGCACTAAAGGAAAGGAGGAGAAAAAGCCGGAAGTAGACCCTTCCGAAGGTGTGACCAACACCAACTTTACCGTGTTTGCCCGCGACATTCGCAAGAAATCCTCACGATACTTTAAAAGGGTCCAAAAGATGTCGAATATCAATCAAATATCCTTTATGCGGCAAATTGACGTATCGCCAAAAGATCGTACCGAGGCTCGACGAGATCGCGAAATTGTTGCAGATAGTTTTCGGAGGTAAAAAATAATTAAATATATATACATAAATAAAATTAATCTTATTTCCCTTCATAAAAAGGTTGGGCAACGAGGAGTACCGACGCACTAGCTATGAAAAGGCTGTTTACTTTTATTCCAAGGCCATTCAGTATGTGGCTGATTCGCCAGTTCTTTATTGCAATAGAGCTCTAGCTAAAATAAAGTAAGTTGCTACGTAAAAATAACGAAACATTCTTCTATATGCCTCTAATCCTAGGAAAAGGGATTTTAAAATGGCGCTTTTTGACCTGGACTATGTCATCTTCCATCTCGATCCGGCCCATTTGAGGGCCTGGCTCTATAGAGCAGGTGCTCTTGCTCGTCTAAACAATGAGTCGGAATTCGAAATCGCCATCGCCAATGCCAGACTGCTTAACAGATCGCAGAAGGATAAAAAATACATCGAATATTTCTTGGAGAAATTTAAAACTGAATTTTAGAACTATCTACTATATCCTTTCTAAGAGTTTGTATCGCGAGTGAAAATTGAAAATAATTTTCATTGTAACTCACTTGTGTAAATCAATAAAAGCATATAAAGCATAAACAAAAGCGTAAATAATTTAGATTTCAAATTTCAATCAAATACGAATGCATTTCCTGCCATTTCATTTAGTGTCACTTTGCATTCGAAAAGTACAGCCCACTTTTCATAAACAAAAACTTGCGACACACACACGCATGTAGAAAAACAACATGCTGAGTACTGCAGAAATATGGAAAATGTTTTCCTTTTTTCATCTACTACACACAAATGCGAACACAACTCTTTTTGTGTTAGTGGCAAATGAAATTTGCAATTTTTTGCATAAATTCAATAAAAATTCCTATTGTCATGAGAATATTTGCCAATACAATATACAGCCCCCAACTTCGAGCTGGGGATAAGGGCCACTTATACGCTTCGTTGGGGGTTTTTCCAGCCTGCGGATCCCCCTGCAAAACCACAAAAGACTGACGCTGCGGCTGCAAATGCGGGCAATGGAAATGGGAGGGCGGGAAATGGGGTAAAAAGTGGGCTGCGTTGGCCGCCGAGTTTTGCCGAGCTTTCAATATGGCGCCAACACCATTTGCATTCCGCATCCCCCACGCCCCACAACACCCATCCCCTGGCCAATAAGTCCTGGAGCAGAAGCAGTTCCAGTTGCTGGGGTCCTTGCCGTAATGAAATGCAGTTCAAATGCTTGGGGTATAAACTTTTGTCACAACAGGCAGCCGGCAGCGGCAAGGCGCAAGGACATGCAAGTGGACGGTGGTGGGTGGCGATTGTAGGGTTGTAAACTAGCAAACAAACGCAACGGAAGTGCCACAAAAAGGGTTTCACTGTTTGTCAATTGTGTGCGGCCGCAGAGTTGACACCTAAACCAATTCCCGCAAAACCAGCTAAAGCAACCCCGCATCCTGCCCCATTTGCCCCGAACACCAGACTTGGTCAATCCCTTGGCACTACTGACACGCTAACTGACTGCGGAAGTGCACTGGAGAAAATAAGTAATAATAAATGCAGCTTTTGCAATATATAACAACGAGGAGATTAAAATAATCGTGTATATTTGCTGATAACATACAATGTTTGAGTAATTTTCATAGTATTCAGTATGCCCCCAAAAGTAGGCAATGCTTTTTTAAGGGCATAGATGACTTTGTACTTCGTTTATTTTGCATTGATCCCCACATAAATTCTTTAAGTGCAAGCATCTCAGTTGACTATCTTGAGAAATGCAAAAATGTTTGCGGCGTGGTGCAGCTCTAATCAACATCAAACGCTGCCACTCCTGCTTTTGATGTTAGAGGCACTGCCTCAACTCAACGCAACTACACCACCGCCCATTTCTTGTAATCAATGCTGTAAACACTTATTTTTGTGGTTGTCACCGAGCTCCAACTGCAATTTGCGACCGAAAACAGAGGCACAGATAGAGCGACGCCCGGAGATGGGAAAGTTTACCAGTTGCCCATCTAGGAACATTGTCTGGTTACGGGTTTTTGCCATGGCCAACTGGGAAACTGCTGGATTTCGGATCCTGGTTGTGTGCCAGTTTTTGCGGTTACATTCGGTTCGAGGTCTGTAAGGTGACTTTAATGTCTACTTTATATGGCCAACAGCAAATGATTATTGCAGGTGAAGTTTTTAACTCGGATTAAGCTCGAAGGCAAAACTTTCCTAATCGAAGTGGATGAAGGAAGTTTGGGATTACGAGGGTGTTATTTACTGTTGCTTGGTTTTCTTCGTAAATGCATTAATTTTTAGTGTTTGTGCTTGTAATAATGTTGGTAAATCTCTTGAAATTCAAATAATTCCATTGCAAACATTTTGTTTTAAATTAGTTTTGTTTCTTAAGCAAGTATATATAATATTATGCTTCCAGCCACTAGTTTTGTCAATTTTCCTTTGATAAAAATAAATAAAAATTTAATTTGTTTAAGAACTCCTTGTTTACGTCTAAGCCGTAAAAACTTTCCTGCCACGTGGTTGATTCCCTCACGTCCTCTTGTCGACTTCAGCGAGGATCCTTACGAATCGCACTCACTAGAGCAATCTTCTCCAGACTTTTTCGCTTTCCTGGTCTCTGGGGCAGGTTTTCCAGCTGGCGGAGAAGTTTTCCCCGAAGGATCGCCGCCCATAAACTCATCGGAAAAGTACAACATGACCCCGGCTTGGGCTCTTGTTTGTCCGATGGTTTTCAAGTTGCGGTTCGTGGCGGCAACTTCTTGGCCAGAAAGTAATTTGGCCTTTATCTGTATTGCGGTTTGAACAGAGGGCCAACAGCAACATATTTTGCCCGGTTTTGTTGTGATATTCTGTTGGTTTAGCATTTTTGTTTTTCTTGTTTGCACCACATCCGGGACTCATTTTGGTTGTCTTTGGTTTGAGGCTAAAATTGCAGTCCTTCGACCTCTTTGCTCTGCCCGGTTCCACTCTTCCGAATATCATCGCCTTTTCTTTTGGTTGGGGAAAACTTTTCATTTGGGGCCGCCCCCTCTAAGCTGTTGCTGTTGTTTTTGCTGTCTGTGCTGACATTTGCCTGAATTGAACTTTTCGTTGCGTTGGGCCAAGTTTTTCATTAAGCGAAAAATATTCCTTGCTTTTTGTTTATTTTGCATTCCATCTGACATTGACTGTCATTTGGCCTCTCCGGCTGGCAGTTCATTTAAAGTTTACGCAGCTCGCTTTTAATTAGCATCGAGATTTAGCTAGTCGTCCTCACCATTCTCGGATTCATGGCAACTCCCCATCGATTGACACTTTCGGCTCCTTTATTGGGGTTTATTTGCTTAGCTGATTTCGATTTTATCAACGAGTGGGCAAAGGAATTTGAAATGCAAACAGCAACGCACCCATCGAAGGCACTGAAATAAAAAGGAAAACGGACAGTGCCTTGAGTGTGGAAAAAACATCAAAACTACGGAAAATAGAAAAAAACAGAGGGGTTTCTCAAAAAAATTCTATTCAGGAATTCAAATGGTGGTGGATGCAAAAACTTAGGCAAACCGTTGGAGTTTGTTTTAGAGAGAAACCATTTGGAAATCTTAGAATTGAAGACTTAAAGATAACATTTCTCAAAATCCCATTAAATAGCACTGACTCTGATCCAGATTATATATATACTTAATAAGGTTGATTGTAGTAATAGTTTATGTCTAAGAAAGAAAGTTTCTTTTCACAGGTAAAATCAAAGTGTATCTACGATTTGTACCTTTTATTTCATAAACTCTTTAATTATGTAAGAAACGGGATAGTAACATTTCCCCGATATGAACTATACTCTGTGTGAAATACAATATATATCCACATTTCCACATCTACCCTTCAGCAAATCCACCTCCGCCGATCCCTCGACACTGCCGAACTACCTAAGAAAATATATTCACGTTGCTTTTTCATTATTCATGACAACTGGCTCCTGGCCCTCAAATGCGAGTATGTGCGAGTATGGCCCGAGGTAGCTGTAACTGAGTCTGAGCAAATAACAGCTAGAGATACGGATGCGGAAAAGTGGGTGGCTATGGACGGGGGTGGCCATAACAAATAACAAAGATGACAATAAAAAGCAGCAAAACAATTTCCCCACAGCCACGACCCAAACAAAGGCAGGACAAAAAAAAAAGGAAAACCGGGCGGAAAAAGAAGGGAACTAATATTTTAAGAAAACTCAGCTCAACCGAAGAGGGGTGAAACTTAATCGTATGTGTGGGCGGGTGGAAAAGAGGCAACAGTTTTTCCTGCTTTTTGTTGCTGGCGCTGCTACGCAAGTGGCCGTCATCAAATTCAAGTGACATATTTAGACAGCTAAGCGACTCCCAAGGTGAAGGTGCTGCAGCCGGAAAAGCCGTTGGCAATTTCCAGAGTCTGGATTCTAGAGTCTAGCCACCAAGGGTGGCTAAAAAGACACAACCCCCAAAAAAAGAGAAGCGGAGCAGTCAGACAGACGGTGGAAGTCCAGGGGGAGATTCCTTGGACCGGGACAAGTTGCTTTTAATAATAAAATCATTGAGCATCAAAGCATAAAACTCAGTCAAGTGCAACATAAGCTTAAAGACCAAATCGTGATGGGGCGAAAAAGCGAAAGGGGAGCGTCGGTCTCTTTACCTTCGTGGATACCTTGGCGCAACCCTAACATGTGTGTTCGATTTTCCTCTATCTATATACGAATATATATAGGTACAGATATATACAAAGAGGTACTTCTTCTTTATTCGTTGCTCTTGAATGTGATTTAATGTTATTTTTACAGCCAAATTAGTTGGCTTTTGATGTTCGCTTAACTTTAGCTGGCTTTAAGCCCTGGCCACAAGGGAAACAGGCCAGGAGGATTGGCATATAAAGCAATGAGAATAAGGGAATGGATAACTTATGGCAGTTGGTGGGTGACTTCAGTCATAAAGGCGATCCACAGCTGTGGTTAGTATCTTTAAGAGCTCCGTACTTATACATACATATGTGTATATTCAAGTGAGTTACTGTTAGTGCCACTGCAACTGCTACTGGCATTAACTTTTATTTAGGCCACATTTTGATTGCCCCACTTTTGTTTTGAGTGATCCCAACAACTGGGCCTTCCATTCAAGTGCAATCACTTCAGACTGCTGCAGTCTGTATCTGAAAGGCTTCCAACTTAATGTGGCAGATGTTTGCCAACTTAAGTGTCCGCACGTTCACATTAAGCAATCATTTTGATTGCCATTCGGATTGATGAATGAGTGTGTTTTTTGTCTCTGCTAAATAAAAAATATTTAAAAATAATAAATAACTACCTAACTGCGACAATGAAAGGGTTTGAATACCCACAAATAATGAAGTGAAATCGAAAATAAGAATGTTACATTATAAAGTATAAATAAATGTTCATCAAATAATTGAATCTAGCATTAAATGAGGATTTTCTGTTCTAAATAAATCAGTCAAGATAATTCCCTATTTGCTACGGAATTAAGTGTCTAACCAATTCCTGTGGCCAAACACTTAACAATAACCCCTTGAAACCACATTTTGCAACTAACAACTGAATCTCCTCTGGCTAATTGTGCTGTCTCATTGGCATCGCCTTCGATTGAGTTTTTGTACGAATTGTTAATTATTTTCATTGTACTTGTTATGAAAGTTTTTGTTTTCACACGGCTCGTTATGCCCGCTGAATTTGTACTGCGAGTCTGTTGTCCTTGAGGATTTTGGGCATTTAATTAGGCGCAATCAAGTTGACATTTTAAACAATTTAAACGGGGCAAACACGACGCTGTTTACTCCGCATTTCCCCCCCCCCCCCCCCCCCCCCCCCCGAATTTTCCGCTTTCCCTCGCTTTGCCATTAGGCTTTGACTACTTAAGCGCATATTAGAACGCTTTATGGCCAAAGGCCAATTGCCAGCGAGTTGAGTTGAGTCTCCGACGAAGAGTCGAGTCCTTTTGCCTTTAGCGGAGTTTCTTTTCGGCCTGAAAATCGATAGAGAGGCTTTGCCCCCCAAAAACCCCTCCCACTGCTATTAATTATGTCTTTTGCCGTTTTGTCGCATTGACGTAGGCGAAGCAATTAAGTTGCTGCTGGTGGTAAAACAGGGGGAGGAGGTCCTTGGGACAGGATGACTGTGTGACTGTGTTCACTGGGGGGTGGGAAAAATGGTAAATCGTGTGGGCCGGCTGAGGAAATGAAATTTGGTCAGCCAGTCACATAATACGTATCAATGGTCAATTCCCAGCTGGGAACCCACCTCGCATGTCCTGCCCATAAGCCCCAACTCCTCCCAATACGTGACCTGCAAAATAATTCATATGAAAATTTAATTTGTATTTTTTTTTTTGTTCTGTCTGCCTATCTGTTGTCCACTGTGGAATTGGCATCTAAAAAAATAATGTACGTTCACAAAGCATTTATTACTTAGTTCAGCTCAGTAGCCCCGGCCAAAGGTTACTTTTTTCTAATGCTTCTGCTCTGAAATTGAACAATGGCTATTATGCTTTTTTTTAAACAAATTAAGCCTGACTGCGCACAAAGCAAATGATTTTCATGCAGCTAACCGCATGCGAAAATAAATATTTTTGGACCAGCCTACGATCTACGGGGAATGTGCATCTGGTTGCTATTTTCCGACTGAAAAATGTGGCAGAAAAAATGTTGATTGCACATTTGGCAATAAACAGGCACAGAACAAGTGCGGTTTGGCTTTATGTTTGCTTATCAGAGGGATATGACCAAATCGGGCGGGTTCTGTCAACAAGTAGTGCAGTCTGATCCCCATAGCCGCAAAAGTATGCAACTCAAAAATTGTTACGCTTTTGATAATTTGTGTCGTTTTTTTTCGGTGCGTGAAAATTTGATTGCGTAGACCGCAATTTGAATGATATTTGGTTTTTGTGGCATGTCGACATGGATATTGCCAGGATATTGACACTGTTATCGGTCATTGGTTTTGGCCATTAAGTCATTTCTCCATCAATTGGTTCGATTAGCATATTAATTATAATTGTCCCTAACTGCTTATGCTCTACTTGCAAATGCCGAAGGCTAAAATTCTCATTAGCTTTGCAAATAAGGTCCATTGAAATAATTAACATAAGCATTGGCCAAGATTTTCGCCCTTTCCCCTGACCGCCTGGCCACCTTGCAAATCTGCATTCGTGCGACCACGCCCACTGCCCCTTCCTTTTGGCCAAGTTCCGGACAGCGTTTTAAATTTCATTAAATCTGCTCACTTCGTTTGCCAATGCAATCAACAACGGCTGAGTTGGGCGGTTTTTCCGGAAGGGGGAAGCACCGCATTTCATTTACACCGCCTCAAGTGCTCGAAATCTACTTAGAGGCCCCACTTGGTCCGGTCTTACTAGCCTGCTCTTTCTTTCCCACTCACTAAGTCCGTCTCTCTCTCGTTCTCTTAACCTTAGTTAATTAACTAGCCTAGCTCTCAGGCGTTTATTCTTGCTCTAATGCTCTATAAGTTACATTAAATCAACTGACTTAAGAGTTAAAGCTTAGCATCGTTATGAAAAAAGATTTTTAATCTTGCCACTTGAAACACTTCAAATTTGCTACAGGGTTTACAAATTATTGTAAGAAAACTATTTTTATGTCTTTATGATAAAAAACAATTTAAAATTGTTTGAACTGTGTTTTTTTTTACTACTATATAGCATTTTTACAATGAACGTTTACCTTATAAACTGAAATTTAATACATTCTTAAATTAAAAATGTAGAACTTACGAAACATGGATTAGTAATATTTGTGAACTTACATAATCGTGTATTTAGATAGCATCTTTCATTATATATTATAGTTTCTAACTAAAAGAGTAATCCTTGTTCGTTTTGGACTAATTTAATTTATGTCATGACTTGTTTTTACTGCATTTGATCCACTTTACGCCGGGACTTTAGTTTAATTTCTCGCAGTTTTCTTTCAGCTGTGTTCCGTCTTTTTCCCAAGCACACCTTGTTTTTCCTATTTTTCCTTTTTGGTTAGAGAAGTTAGCTGAGCGCTTTCGCTTTCCTCTAATTTCATTTGCGCTATTTTTCAAAACCTTGTTTTTTCCTTGTGCTCCAGCTGCTGCTGCTGCTGCTGCTCCTGATTCTGCCGCTTTTCCTCCTTGGCGCCCGGACTAAGTGAAAAAGTAAACAGAAATCCATTAGCTTGGCAATCATTGGCGGCGTCGCCAGCGGCACCGCATCTATCCTGCCCCCGTCTCCTACAGAGGTCAGTTGTCGGGTTTGGGGGGATTTTATAAATTGCTGCCATCAAGGCATTTGTTCCACTTTTCCTTCACTTTTATTTCCATTTGCAGCCAGCGACGACAATTTCTCCGAAACTAAACTTAAATAAATAACACAAGCAGCTAACTGGGGGGCGGCTCCGCCTAATCGATGTCGATTTTATAGCCCAGATCTATGGAGGCCCTTATGTGCTCCTTCAGGTTGATGTAGCCATTGCGCAGGGACTCCTGCGTGAGGAACTCCTTCACCTTGTTCTCGCTCTCGCAGAACACCAGGTTGTCCGTGTTATCGATGAGCCTCTGCAGGTGCTCCGGGAATCTGAAGAGGATCAGCAGCGTGGAGCTGGAGGCATCTGCCTGGCGGCACAGATCGCTGGATAGCTTCGATATACCCTGTGCAGCCGTATAATCCATGCCACTGATGCGCTGACCATCGATCACCACCGTAATGCGAAAGTCCGCTTGCTCGCAAGCCTTGAGCACTCGCTCCCGCAGATAATTGATGGCCGGAAAGTAGATGCCATTGCCCGGCGTCACCCGGATGTACTGCATCTCGTCCAGCTGCTCAATCTTTACCCGGATCTCGGGGCGTGCCCACAGGAAGAGCAGGTGCAGCGCGGTCACCACAATGCTCACGAACAGACCCACCTCCACGCCAAAGAGCACACTAACACAAAAGCACAGCAGCCAGGTGGCAAAGTCGCGCTTTGAATCCCGCCACAATCGCATCGGCAGCTTGAAGTCGAGCAGCGTGAATATGGAGCATATCAGGATGGCCGCCAGCGTCGCTTCCGGGATGTAGTTGAAGTACGGACTCAGGTAGCTCAGAGCAAGCAGCACAATAATGCCTGCACAGGGAGAAAAATATTAGAAAAATTCAGCAATTTGGTAATCTATAAGGGGGATAATCAAAGGATAATCACTCAAACGAAGGCATAATTAGATTGTTTTTAAACAATGAATATCATGAATACTAGCTCGTTTTGCCTGTGTATTCAAATTCTTTGGGGCAGTAATGAAATTGAGTGTTTGCATTCGGTGTCTACGCTCCGCTGGACTCACCCAAATACAGATTGGCCATGGGAGTCCTGAGGCCACAGGCTGTGCTAATGGCATATCGGGTAAACGCTCCCGATGAAGGCATCGCCTGTACGCAGGATCCAAACATGTTGCAAAGGCCCACGGTGAGTAGTTCCTGATTGGTATCCACCAATCCTTTGGGAGCTGCAAGTTTATTATGTTTAAAATTATATATAACTAGTTTCGCTTTCCCTACTTACTCAATTTTCCAATGGATATATTCGTTAGTATGCCCACAATTGGTATAACTATTATTCCAATATTCAGCTCCTTTAAAACTTCCCATATACTATAGTTGCGCTCGGCAGTTTCAATATGGAAACTGGGCACTGTAAAGTTGGGAAGAGTAGACAGAGCATTCTTGCTAAGAGCATACGGAACTTGGCCACATTTTTGAATCCAAATAAAGGAAACGATGGCTGCGATGAGTACAATTAGTGTGTTCCTCGAGGTGGATAGATATCGACAGAATATCCTTAGAATTTTGTTTCGCTTCTCATTGTTGGCCACGCGGTCCAATAACTGAAATAGAGGGCTTAATTATGAAAAAAAATATAATACTTAATTTAAACTTACCTCTAGTAAGAGCAGGAAAACTATGGCACAAACGCCCATGATGAGATCAGCCATATTCGACTCTTCAATGCGGGAACTAAGCATACCAACCGAGTTTATTAGCCCAGCCACTAAGTATTTGATGCCTAGTAATACTTTCAGCTGGGATTCTATTACCAAAATGGCAGTTGCCGAGGAAAAGGCTTTAATCACTGGCATGGAGATGAATTCGAAAATAAATCCTGTAGAAATGGTAAAATATCATTAGAATTATTTTATATAATATTTTGAAGCTAACATAAGCTTTTAGTTTGGTCAAAAATGAAAAATATAGACTCAACGAAAAATTAAATGCCAATTGCAGGTCAGAAATTTAAACTAACTTCCACTGAATATCACAAATATTGTGAAATCTGCAAACTGACGATAAGTAAAAACAAAAATTACTCATTCAGCTTCAATGACACCTGCTTCAACGATTTTTTGGATCTAGTCTAGTTCCGTATCCGAGTTCATACACTGAATCCCATTCAAAGAAGTGTTAATTGATACAAATAATGCTAATCACGGGCAAACCGCATAACACTTATCGTGCAGAGCACTTAATTAGGTGCCTAAAGTGAGCTCTTAAGCGGATCTATTTCAATTCAATTGGTCATGACTGCGATCAAGTTCACGGGGAAAGTAACACATGCCGGACTTAAGGCAATTTATCTGTGAGATCACACACGTAATTCAGTTGTCACTTAGGCATCATACACTCAGAAAAAATTTAAAAAATTCAAAAACAGTCATTTTATATGGCGCATTATAGATGAATAAGTATTCTGCTATCTTGCATTAACTTATCTGATTATAACTAGTAGTTTTTTATAGCATGTTCAGCATTTATAATGTTATTTATGACCGGAAAATGTTTTCCAGTGATTCGCAACTTACCCATTCTCATCGTACCCATGATGATCTGCACGATTCCGCTGAGAAAGGTGAGCAGAAAGGCGAACTCGATGGGTCGTCCCACGGTGAACTGGACACTGACCAGAGCCACTAAGCTAGTGGGTCCAATGATGACCTTGTCGATCGATCCAAAGACCAGATAGATCAGCGGTCCAATAAACGCCGAACAGAGGCCATATCGAGCGGGGAGGCCAGCCAGAAGGGCACAGGCCATACTTTCGGGTATGATTGTGAGTCCCAGGGTGATGCCGGCTATAAAGTCATCGATGCCCCATTCGGTGGTGTACAGGGGAAGCCATTGGAAGACCGGGACGTGGCGATGCAGGCGGCGTTTCCATTTGTTCATCCTGGGAGCCTTGCCAGCTTCACTGGCCGGCTTGCTAATGGCACCTGGTAAAAGAGCCCGCGCCGTTGCCTTTTCCAGAGCCTCCGCTTCCGTTTCCAGTTGCGGATACATTGCGATGTGGAAGTTACTCGGGTTTCTTGGTCAAACGCACGTCTGTGCGCCGCAAATCGCAACTGTCGAATGATAGCAAAGGCGGAGATCATCCCACTGATAATGAACTCGAGATTGTAGATTGCTCTGCCCGGCTCTTGTTTGCCGTACATATCAGAGCCTCAATTGGCATTGTGACTTTGCCGGACTTGGATTCTCGCGCCTCGCTCGACTTATTACTCGCTCTCTTTGGGCTGTAATAAAATATATCTAGTTCAAACCCCCTTGTTTGATTGTTCAATTCTCCGGGGTGGATCCCATTTGACGCCATCTCAATTATCTCGGACCTGTTAATTGGATAATATCTTGATTAGACGCTCGAAAAATGTGCCAAAAAGGTCTGGTCATTCGACGTGTAACAATTGACGACATCGCCAAGTTGTTACCACTTGCATGATTTCTTGGCCCATTGGGATAAAGAAATTGTTTATCTGTTTCCAAAGGATAATCGCTATTAAGTCGTTGATAAGTAAATAAGCCAAAACCAATATTTTTAAGACACAACCAGACACATTTCAAACAAACGACATTGGACTAATATTTGTTTATGAAAAAAGTGCTAACACGTATAACAATTGACGATATCGCGAAGATTTCAGCACGTGAATTGTATGTTTGGCTTTTGTGGTGAGAACATCTTGGCAATAAACTTACAGCTATATATATGTCAAATGCAATAATCAATTAAATTGGTTAATATCATGTTAATTTATATTAAATTAATCAACGTGGACTTGCTTTTTAGCTTATTTTGCTTCTTTAAACACTAGTTCCGGAAACTAACTAAACTAAACTTTCTTCTTTAAAATAAATAACAATAACTTACATAACTTTTTATCACAATTTGTTTTTATCTGCTAAACTTTCCTATAATTTCTGCGTAATTGTTTATTCTTGCAAATTGTTTTTTCTTTGCACTCGAAATGTTTGTTTCAACGCATTTGCCACACATGGCGTATGATTCATATTTGCTTTTCGTGACTTTCCCTTTTAATGCTATTACTTAGGTTCCACTCTCCTGGATGTTGAGTTATGCAAATGTAAAATGGCAAACTTTTCGGAAAGTGAAGTGAGAAAAATTGTTATATGCAAATTTTGTATCAAAAGCTTCGAGCGACACCAACAAATGGTATGGCAAATAAATGCAAACATAATATTAATGTAAATGAAAATTAAAAAGTTTGATTGACTTTAAAATTTTCCATACTCGTCGTATCTGTTGCGTGACGTAAGTTTTCTATGACAGAAAAGGGAATATTAAATTTGAAAAAGCCTCGAATTTGATTTTCTTTATGCATTTTAATTGAATGCTCCTTAAAAATATATTTCCATCCGAATTTAATTAAATTTATTAGTATTCGTCTACTGTGCAGAAGGTAATCTCTGTAATAAATGTGAGATACATATAAAAGTTTGTGGTAAAATAAAATCGTTTAAAGTAATATCTGTAACCGATTACCAAACGAATTTGCAATTCAAAGCTCGACTCTTACTGTTGCACCATGAAAATGCCAATTGCCCGAATAGTAAGGTTATTAAAAAACCAATCCGAACCAATCTGTTTTTAATCAGAACCGAACATTTGTGCAGTGCGTGTCAAAAATATTTAAATAAATTGCGGATATTTTGGCACTCACTCATTCGCCAATTGGCTCGCGATTTGTTATGAAAACGATAAAAAAGAATACTTTATAGAAAAATACTAACCATTAGCGCTAAATGCGCTTGCATAACAAGTGTGTAAAAGGTTTTGAACTCACGAAAGGGTCGACTTTGCTGGTTGAATGGCACCAATTACACAAAATCAATTAAATTTAAATGCTAGGGCATAGACAAATTAAAATCAGTAATTCGAAACAGACAGGCTGCAAGACTAATCGAATGTTGGGAATACAGATTAGGAAAGTATAATTATGGGTATCAATTATTTTTATATGCTGAACAAAGTGAGTATTTCATTTAAGTATAAATCTAATTGGGTGCAAAGAAATATATAGAGTAAGGCGTTGCCTTGGCTTAAATTTATAATGGTTCTTGGTTAGCCGAAGGCAAATGTACTCACGTACAAAAATAGCTATTACGGCAAGAACTTATAAAATTATGCACTTAAAGTTATTATTTGAGGCGATTATTGCTCCTGCAACGGCGCCAGCAGAAGTGCAACAATGCACGATTGCACATTCAACGAGGAGTCCATATTTAAATGAAATTTTAAGTGCCTTGGCTGGTCTACTACCACCTATACGAACACGAGACCATCAAGTGCCAGCAGCTGTGTTCCAACTTCAACTCCAACTCTCCCCCCTAGGAACACCCGACCGAGCAACTTGATTATTATTTCCGAGCACACTTCGTTGTGGCATTATTATAATGACTGTTGCAGCAAAATTCACAACGCACCTGACTCGAATACAATGTTTCCAATCGCAGCAGCCAGGATCCAAGCGATGCTGAGTTGCTCAAAGTGTCCTGCCAGCTGTTGGCAGGCGTCCATTAGGCAATGCCAAAAGGGAGATAAACAAACATCAGACGGAAAACATAAAACGGCAGACAAGTCAGTTCGTTTGTCCAGTGAATTCCTCAGACAGACTAAGCCGACATCAATGTCAAATGTTTTCGCTTTTCCCTAATGAAATTTATAAGCCAACAGTGCATTTCCGCAAAGGTATGCCACTGGCCTCAAGTTATTTCTAATTAAGGTGCACTTTTATTTTTTATTACACTGTTTTTTATCGGTATCTGTGTATTAAATAAATTTATTGTTAGCCTACAGTTCCAAGAAAAAATTGATAGTAGATTTTAATTAAAATTGGTTGAAGATAAGGAGACAGCTAAAAAAGGTGAGTCTACTTTCTCCGTTTCCTTACACGCATTTTTCAGCTAAATACCCTGTGTAAAAAGCATTAAAAATCAAATCACAATGAGTGGATACAGAATAAATATCCAATCTTCTTTGCAGCAAATATAATTAAAATTTTATCACGTTACGGCAAACACCTGGCAAGAGAAATAAATAAGCGGCAGAAATGAAAAAAAAAATGAAAGCGAAAGGAATCATAAAAATGAAATTCAAAACTCGAAATTAAACGAAATTTTATTATTAAGTGCAGGCACACACATAAACATATATAAATTTTTATTGGGGCTGCGACGTGTGCGCGTCTCAAGTGCCAGCCTGTAATAATCCCGGGCAAATATTACGCATACGCAACGTGTGCGGATGCGTGTGAGTGTGCCTAAGTTTGCAGGAGCTCTCTCGAGTTTGCCTGGCTGTTTGTGCAGCAGCATAAATATTATGGCCCACACACGTAGCTGCCCTCCAAGGAATCGAAGTGGGTAAGACGCCTTTGATTTTTAGTTAGCGCGCGGAGGCCTTGTCGATTTTTGCCAATTTTGACAGCAACTCAGGCGGCATTGTCGCCGCCGCATTATATCCGCCCACTGCCACACCCACCAGCCGACAGTCGGGAATATTGAAAATTGCTCCGTGTCTCCGGGTGCTGGTGGTGTTGTTGGAGCAAACGTGCCATGGATTTCAAATGAAACGTGTTAGAGCAGTTAGAGTGAGTCAAAAAAAGAAAATACTCATACGCCGCGTGAGCCTCGCACATTTTTACGTCTCCTATTTGTGCACCGTGAAAATAGGCAATTTATGTTTTCCAATAAAGAGATATTTTATGCAAATTCGTGGGCTACCAGACACAAATGGATTGGTTTAAATATAGGGTTTCGACATAAATGCAACCAAAAGAAATTTCTTTTTCTATTAAACAGGTACATTTACGCAAGTCGAAAATATAAATGATTGTAAATTCAGTTGCACAGATTTAAAATATTTATTTTATATCCGAAATTTTCTCTGTGTATTCGTCTGTATGACTTTGGGTGTGTTTTGTGCAACTCCGTTAGGCGTAATTTTAATGGCTCAAACACGCTGCACACACACACACACACACTTACACTAGCTCACCCACACAGAAAGTTGTGGCACGGAAATCAAAGTGTATTTTAAGGGGGCTTCGAGGGTTTTTGGAGGGCTTTTCGGGGGATGCCCATGTAGGTGTTGTACCGGAAATTTAATTGTGTGCGTGCTGGCGCAGTCAAATTTGCTCGTCCTCCGTTCGCTTTCTCTTTGTTGCTTTGTTTGTAAACAGGTGTAGAAATAAAAACTAAGGCACTCCCAGGCCATTATTGTGTTTGCGTTTTGTGTTATATTTTGCGTTTATTTTTATGATCATGTCGCTCGTTACGAATAATGCCTGTGCCAACACAGCCCACTCTCATAGAGACGAAATGGTGTAAAATCGACGGAGCAAAGGTGCTGTAGAATGGTAGCCATCCGCCATGGATTTGCAGCAATTTGCGCCGGCACCCTTTCCATATCCTATATCCCTACCCTAGATCCTATATCCTGCTCCTGCTCCAACTGTAATTGGCATTTAAAATGATGCTTGTGGAATGGATGGAAGGTGGGTGCTCCGAAAGCCTCTTCTTCGGTTTATCGTTTTCTTTTACAGTTCGAGTCTTGCGGCGGTGCGAGGTAAACCAACTTAATTAATTGCTTTAATTGCAGATGTGACGAGCTGTCAAAAGGGGATTCGCACGTTCGCCTTTTAAGAAAACGAAGTGAGATATCAGTATTAAGGAGGGAGATAATGTGTGTCCTAAGTGCACAAAAGGTGGTTTTATTATGGGGGGGGAGAAATTGAGGAAATGTCTGTCCCCATAAAGTGCATCTAAATGACTGTGATAAGTAGTTATTGATCAAATAAATCAAATTGATAAGAAATAACACTTTTGATAATATTTCAGTCATGGCCATTTATTAAATTCGTTCTGGTGGCACAGCCTTAAATATAGTTTGTGTTTGAATTGAAAATATATAAAGTTGTATCTTTAATTAGGCTTTTTCATAACTCAGAATTCATCAAAGCCTGATGAATATGCAATTCGTAAGACACTTTCTCTGGAACTGTAATTATCTATGCATTAGCCCAAAGTCAACTAAAGACAAAACACAGTTCCATTACACAAAAGCCGAAGTTCATGTGGCATAAATTAGGTACAACTGTGAATTGCCCATGGGCGGCGTTAGAAAGGGTAATAAATATTTATGTACATTTGCAATAAAACATATTGCTGATTATTAGGAATCATTAATGAATCAGTTCTGACAAACTTTCTAGTAAAAAATATTTATAACATTATTATAAACTTGTTATCATGTGAATTTTACTATTTCTACAAACTTATCTTTAATGAGAACCAAATAAAATGTAATAACTTTTATGAATATTGAAAGTGGTATTATTTAACCCAATTTGTCAGCTGAAATATTTTACTGCCCTGTATCCCCTTCGTACCACGTCCATGCTTTTGTCCATGAATATATATGGATGCTCAGCCATTAATGCCCAGATATACAAGTATCTCATAGATGGCAATTCGCTCTGGTCTACAACTGTTAATTGAATGTAAATGACTGAGGACCTCCATTCAATTACCCCCACCTGTGGCACAGCATAAACAGATGCATAGAGCATATTGAGAAGTATTATCAGCTGCCGAGTGGAAATCGAATCATGTTTTTGTTGCCAAGTTTTGGGAAATCTATGCAAATAGATTCGCATAGAGACTCAAGGCCAGAGATCAGCATAAATTTGGGGTTTGCTGGGTAGATGAGGCAGTGAAAAAAATAATACATCGCCATTTGTGATAATGTGTTTTCATTTAAATGATTCAAAAAGACTAAATCACACAGATAAATTGAGCATTGTTCTTGCAAAGTGGGGACTGTTTCCGAGTGAATCCAACAAGTGCCATATATATGGTTTACCATAGGGTGCTAACAATATCTTTCTCAGTGTTTCTGAGTAGCTTAGGAGCAGCGGCACTTGAGTGACGATTGCTACTGGCAAATACTCGAGTCTTGAGTGCCACAAACTTGGCTAAGATTTCAATTTATATGATAACAGCAAGCTCCATGGCCAACGCTCAACAATTACATACACATCTACATTTGGTAGGGCCAAGAAACATGCTGAAGAAAATGTTCCCCTCCCTTATCTTACATAAAAACTAGACTCATACCATTCTGCAGATTCGTTAAACTACCACACCTTCCCAGAGATTGGAATCAGTTGCGAAAACTGTATTGGCCGAAATGTCAACGGCATGCGGCAGGTCGCAAAGTCGATGTCCTGCAGTTACTGGGAAATTAATTAATAGTTTTGTCTGCTCCAGCTCCTCACACTCGGCCAACTCGGCCAACTCACCCATTTTGGCCACTTTGAATGTATGTGTGGTTCTTGGCATTCGGTTTTCTAAGCACTTTGAGGATATTGCAGGACGATTGCTATTAGCATTGATTGGAGGCGTCCTTTGTTTGTCTGGCATTTGACCAAGAGCTCTGGCCCCGGACTTTGTTGCGGTTGACTTTGGTCTGGGTTTGGTTCTGAGCCGAGTAGAGCTTCTTGGATGATTAGCTACTTGAGACTGTGTAATTATTGTCTAGTTGTTTGCCAGAAAATGCCATGAATACTGCTACTGGGTTAGGTGTAAGAATGCCATGCCTCATTCAAAGATATTCCAGGATGTGCTGGTTAAATATGGAGATATGTAACATTTATTCGAGATATGTATCGCAATTGTCAAGAGTTGAGTAGTAGAAATAATATTTTGCAAAATACATTGACGTCTTAGAAAGTATCTAAGTAGTTAAGGTGGTGAAATTTTGTTAAACCTTTATGCAAATTTATAGATTTCTTGGTCCTTTCTTTGTGTTGTTCTTGGCAACAGATTTTACTGCTACCTAATCGATGTAAACTTGATTCTAAGAACAACAACGAATCCTGCAAACAATGAGTAGATTGTAAGCAAACAATGTAACCAAATTGTGCCAACAAATAAACATAAACAAACCCCAAAAAGAAGAGGGCCCGGAGCCGCGGGTCAAGCGCAGCAACAAAAGAAGTCGCAGGATCAAAAGGAGTTGGAGAAGGAGCAGGAGCAGGAGCCGTCGTCCTGTGGATGGACTTCTGGGTGGAAGAAGGGGGTGGGGTGGTGGTGTAAATGCCAAAGCTGAGAGTGTTCAGTGATTTAGTGGCCTTGTGTTTACATTCGTGTGGGTTTGTTTGCATCAGGATCGGGATGTGTGTGGGTGGGCTGATTGGGTTGGAGCTGAATAAATAAACAAGAAATCAGCAACAGCCAGCCCGAAGCTCGATAAGTGTGTAAGAGGCAGAAGCTCCCGAGGATTTTGTATCTGATTCGAGACTTGGCCAGGACTTTAAGTGTTTTACTTGCCGCAGCGGGGTGGCAAACAAATCACAGCATCGAGTGTGTGCGCTAACTCAGTTGTCTCAGTTCTTCTGCTGTTCGAACTGGCTTTTCTTTTTTTGACAATTAAGTGTCTGCTGAATATTCGTATTCTTTGGATTGAAGTTGACTACTTTTCGGACATCTTACCAAGTACGGTAAAACACTTGTTAGTTCGAAAGAAAATTGTATATGAATGGATTGGAGTGGCACTCAAACGACATGCTGCTGACATACGTTTCTGCAACACAATACACTTATGGTAGTAAAATTTTGGAACTATGAAGATAAGGAAAATTGTAAAAGAAATTATTTATATTACGCTGAATTAATTACCCGACATTCCTATCTATGCAAGTTCAACATACTTATCAATATTTGAATAGAAGTTTCGGTAATTTCTCATCTTATCAATTTAAAATTTATTGGCTTTTATGCAATGATTATACTTTTTCCAGACAGGCCACTCGGAACTAAGCCAATTTTCCTTATATTTAACCTCATTTGGGCATGAAATCGAACAGATAAACCCACTTAAATCCTACCAATAAGCAATAACAAAAGTGCCCCTAAGCCGTGGTAATTAGCCAACTATAAACGGGGGTGTGTTGTGATTTTGCAATCGCAATCAATTAATCAGTGGCAAAACGTATCGGATATTTGTGCCTGTGAACACGCGGCCATTGATTGATTTATGAGCTGCTTGTTAGATATTAGCAAGGAAAAACAAAACTAGAAATATAAAATCTATGACCGTTCGTGTGAATGGGGTGGCACAGTCATATATTTCGTTATCGTTTACGTTTATCTTATCACGCATACCTTCTAACAAGTTGCCAGCAAATTAAAGCACTGATTGCACCAGAGCTTTGTGGCACCTGATCTTGTCTCTTGGCCTTTATCGAATTGTGTTCTTTTCAGTGGGGACTTTTTATGAGCCC